>NC_092461.1:16527500-17127500 GCF_047495875.1 Pithys albifrons albifrons | reverse complement strand
GCATCAAGGTTCACATATCAATCTCAGGCTAGCATTAGAAGTAGTAAGAAACCAACCCCTTTTTCTATTCCACCAGATTCACTAAGTTACTAAACACAAGCAGTAGAGATGATCTGGAGACCTGATAAAACAAAAATGTTTTAGAGACTCCCTCTGTGTAAAGTACTCACAGTTTGAGAGCAGACATTAAATAGTCTGAATATTTTTTCCTGTTTTATATATAAGCTGCCAATATTTCCCTCTACATTGTAAATAGCAGCACAGAAAGTAAGCACAACTTCTGAGTAACATCTGGATATGTAGCATAGCATTTCCAGCCACATCATCTGCAAACATTTAAACCAATGATATGTTGGTTTCTCTGGCAGGAACATTATCAGTATCATCAACGAATTTGATCTTCCAGAAGAAAGCATCATGCGAGAGAACTACACATCCTGGATTAGTTTCCTGAGTTCATCGTATCCAGAAAAAATTGCTGGACTCAAACTGAAGAGCTGTGACCTTCAAGAATTTCTTGATCAGGTATCATAACTGCTTTCAACAGGTAATCCTTAAACAAAATAATGTAGAAGGATTGGTATCTTCCTTTTTCTCATAAGTGTTGTACTTTGCTCTACTTGTAATGACTATATTATACATAATCATTGAAAAAATCTATTTTTCAACATCTAAATAACAATACTGTTGTAGGATAGTTTGAACTTCAAGCTGTCTGTTATGACATGCAAAATCACACATAATTACCGTAAAACTACTCCACAAGGGTTCTCCCAACCTGGACCCTACCATGGACACTACATTCAGTCCTACTTTGATATGGAATAAGCACAACAAAGGGAACATATCTAGATGAAAGATTTCAGAAAAAGGATGCTGAATGGGAATATCCTATTAATCTATATTAGGAAACCATCAAAAAAATCTGTTAAGATGTATGCTGTTTGCCAATAAAATACATCATGCTCCTCTTCCTTTCCTTATTTTCCAACCCTCTTAAAACATTTCCCCCACCACTACACGCAGATGTTTCTTCTCTGTTTACTTGTCCTACTGGCGGTCCCGTGGTGTAAAGGAGAGCACTCTGGACTCTGAATCCCAAGGACCTGAGTTCGAGTCTCAGTGGGGACCGTCCCCTGGCAGTTCAATGCCTCCCTGCCATCCCATCCCATCAGATCTCGGACACTAAGCAGGGTCAGCCCCAGTGAGTACCGAGTGCTGTGACATTCCCCCAAGGACTTCACTGTCACTGTCCAAGCTCACTCGGCCGTGGCAAATGGACCTTAGGACTTAAACGGTGGGGACAGTTCTGTGCACGCTGTGCCTCACCTAAAAAATCCACTGCGCAGGCTGGAAGGGCACACCCACATGGGGAGAGCCCTTCCCAAATCTTCGTTCATGAAGCCTGGCCATACATACTTGTCCTGCCTCATTTACTTTCTCCACTGATGCTGTCTGCCAAGGTCAGAATGTGCTAATGCACAGTGGCCTCAACACACAGTGAAGGTGAAATAGGCTATTTTACTTACACGATGGAGGAGTCCAAGGAGGACATTCCAGCCCTGGCATCAGTTTGTTTTGTCTCACTTGTGGCAGCTCACATTTCTGATTTATAGTTTGAAAATTTTTACTTCCAAATAGTAGCAACATTAGCATTTTTCAATTTTAATATCATTGTCCTTGGGAGACTACATTAAAAAAATTTGTTTGAAATTGGCTTTTTCCCTACTAGTTTATTCTGCCTTGGGGGTTTTGTGATCAACAATTCACCAATTCCCTTGCTGCTAGAGTGGCAATTGTATCCCTATTCACATCTCTTTACAGCAGCTATCACATCACAGATTTAGAAAACACACTTCAGATGGTATTGGCAAAACAACTGCTATTTCAATTACAACACTCAGATCTGCTTTACTCTGTGCAAGCTAAAATTCTGCTCTATGACTGCCTACACACCTCTTAATAGAAAATTTAAATTCCCCACAAACACTCTCCACTGCCCATTTTCTCAAGTGCTGGCTGGCACAGAGGCTGACCAGCACCCTTGACTCCAGAGAAGGACAGAACTGTGCCATAATTACTTATGCATGAGAAATGACATTATAATGGTTATTTTTATCTGTTTGAATTCTGCAGAGTGTATCAGGAACTGGCTTGGCGTTCATTGTTTTCACTCAAGCTATCATTCTCATGCCAGGCTCCCAGGCCTGGGCCATCCTGTTTTTCATAATGTTGTTCAGCTTGGGCCTTTCTTCGATGTTTGGAAACATCGAGGGTGTCTTCACTCCTCTTCTAGAGCTTCAAATTGTATCTAAAACAACACCTAAAGAGCTATTATCTGGTAAGGTATTTGGTTTGTTCAAAGAAGGTAGCTTCTTTATACATACTAAAACTACCAAGTGCTTAATAAATATCACAGAGAAATTAATAGTTTGTAATATTAATTTAACTTAATCTCCCAGTGTAAGTAAGGATAGTGGATTGTGTTTGCAGAAGATAAGCACAGAGATGAGGCAGCAGTTATGACAGAGCTGTCAGGTGACTGTCATACTGCCTTTTCCATTTTTTTCTTAAGTTTGCAAATTAACTGTTTCAGGGTGAGAAAGCTTGTTAAACTGCTCTTCCTGGAGTCGTTACCCTGAGCTGTTGTAGACATCAGGAAGAGCCTTGTCTTCCCTTAGGCCTTTGGCACTAATAGAAATTACTTTAAGGCATGCAGTGACATCAGCTGGTCTGCCATAACCACCTGCACATGAACTTACCATACTGTCACACCTGTTGGAGAGGTCATTCACCCTATTTCATTCAGGTTTATGATGCTACAGATTGTTTCATATTTAACGTGAACTGCCAGAGTAGAAAATTACCACTTGGAAAAGGAGGAATGAGTGTGTGCAGTCCTATTCTTGCACCGAAATTGGAGTCTTTTCAGCCAGAGGCTGTTACTGAACCCAATCTACTCCTTAAGAATCAGACTTGATGAGAGTCTGAGAGATCCTACTGTGAAACTGGTCCAGAAAAATTGGTTTAGAAAAATTTCTGAAAGTTTGATGTAATGGTTTAATGATGCTGCAATGTGCCCTTTCAAATTCTTATGGGAAATATTGCTGTCAGGCCGTTTGTAGTGTCTTCCTGTGGCATCTAAATTATATCCTTCATTTTACAACTTCTTAAGTGGAAACAAATTTATTCACAACTTGATGAGGTTACCATATTGGTTTGAAATTGATTTTCCAATTGTGAACTTCCTTAAATTAAAGAAAAACAAAAGTCTGGAACCAAATTTTTACAGAATTGAACCAAAGTCCATCTCAGTCAGAAATTTGTAACACATTAGAAGGACTCACAAATTGATGACCAGCCCCTGTCTACGTCCAGAAACATTTTCCCTCCTTCCTACTTTTTTGCACAATTACTCCAAATCTAAATCTTGCTAAAGGGGAATTGACCATACAGAACTGTGCTGAAACCCAAACCATACACAGTGAGACATAAGGGACATACATCTTTGTAGCTTTGGGCAATCTGAGGAAACAGTGCAGAAATTCAGGGAGTCCTTGCACTTCCGAGGTGCCAGCTGCCTGTGCTCTGAGCCCATGGCTGCATGGAAACGAGGGCACTTGAAACTCCCTACATCAGTCAAAAATGAGCATTGGGCAACAACAAAGCACAGCCCAGGCTTTCTGATCGAATAACAACGGAAGGATGCTCTGAGTCACCGGAGTGCTTTCCTCCTGCAACAGTGGTGCCTCTTGGCCAACACACAAGGGAAAACTGAGTTTGGGAAGGGATATTAGCTCCCCTAAGGTAAAAACAGCTCACTGTACCTCCACAGAGGGAGAGAGAATAAAAATTACTAGAACAAGAGCAAAAATATTTAGAACAAAAATATACTTACCAAGTTCAGTATTCTAGTAACAACGATATCTTCTTTTCTTCAGGTATAATATGTCTAATTAGCTTCTGCATTGCTCTGTGTTTTACACTGGGTTCAGGGAGTTACTGGATTGACATTTTTGACAGATATGCAGGCTCAGTGCCTCTGCTAGTTGTTGCCTTCTTTGAAGTGATTGGAGTTGTGTACATCTACAAAATTGAAAGGTACGTTGGAAACAGATGGCGTTCTTTTCCCATAAGACAGAAATGCAGCTCAGGTTGCAGTAATTCTGTCCCTAACATGATTTGATTCAATGCTGGTTAATTCACACTTCCTCTTAACATGCTGTGCTTTTTTCCTTATAATTTTGTCTTTTTATTTCAAATATTTGAATAGTCTACAGAACTGCTGCAGTATTATCATGATTTATTTGTGTCTAGAAAGCTTAGACTAGGTGCTCAGGTAATGTAAATTGACAATGTAAACTCGTCATTCATCTCTGGTAGGGATCAATAAAGACCTACTTTATTGATATTATTATTTACTCAAGTTAGTAGTAAGTTATTAAAGAATTTTATGAAACAGAAGAGATTTAGGGTGCTGTACCATGTGTTTAAAACTTACAGAAAATTATAAAAAAGGGAAACTGTTACCACTTTATGTCTGACATCATCATAAACATGCCTTCTTTTACAAGGTTCAGTAAAGATGTGAAATGGATGACTGGTCGAAAACTCAATCTCTACTGGCAGATCACATGGAGGTTTATTAGCCCTCTGCTCCTGCTAATTGTCTTCACGGCCTTTGTTACTCTTCAGATGCAGAAGCCACCAAGCTATGCAGCCTGGAACCCTAAATATGTATGTTCCCAAGTATTTTCAGAACTTCTTTTAAAAGCAAAAATTATCCATTTTTCTCCCTTATGCAATCCTATAAAATCATTGCTATTTACTGCTTACCTATGGAATGCAGCCTGATGTAGTGCACAGAATGAGAAGGCTCCAGCATGAAAAGAGGTTGCACATACTAAAACGTGTCTCCTCCTGAGGAATCCCACATACTTTGTATTTCTTAGGGTCATGTGTAATGCTGAGAAGTGTTGAAATGAAATGTTCACAGACATTCCATACCTAGAGGGTGTTCAGGTGTTCAGAGGTAGAACAAACACATGAGCAGAGCCTTAGAGCTGCATAACACACGTCAGGCATGAAAACATTTTTCAGTGAGAACTACCAGTATCACTGGGGTCCTGACAAATATATGAATGTGTACTTTTGACAGGCAGACAGGGAGGGAGCAGTGGTCCGAGAACACTATTGGTTAATTTAGCAACAAAGACATGTTGATGCTGAGAATATTGGATCTGGGTGTCACTGTCTCATGACAACTGCAGCTTCTTGGATCCCTCTCAAATACATGCTGTGTAGGGGGGCCTGAAGATTGATTCTGATCCTAAACTGTATGAGGATGACACACCAGCAGTATCTCCTCCAAATGCCATCAAGTACCTATCATCCCAAATAAAAACCATAGCCAGACTTGCAGAAATTATTTTATCATAATACCCTCAAAATCTCTGACAGAAATCTCCCCTATTTGACACAGAACACGCTCAGTTATTGCTGACACCAGGAAAGCTTTGAACACAAACAAGAAAAAATAGAGTTTAATGAAGAGAGGGTGAAGGTTTGATAACCCTTTGGGCTGTCCCTGTATCTCTAACAATGCATCACAATTACAGCTATAAACCTTTGATAGTGTAAAACATTTACAGTCATCTTTAGACTCAAAAGAAGGGTTTACAGAGGACATGGCCACTGAGTACTGTTGTTAACCAAGAGTAAAATTTTGCTATCCTTACTAAAACAGTATAAGAAAATGCAAATGTAAGTGTATCTACCAATTCTTTCTTTTGTTTGCTTTTTTGTCTCCACAGGAAGGCTTCCCCATGAAAGAGGAGAAAGTTTATCCACCTTGGGTACAGGCAATCTGTGTGCTGTTAGCTGCCCTTCCCTGCGTGTGTGTACCTCTAGTAGCACTTTTCCATCTGATCAAACAAAAGCGCAGAAGCAAAGACCCAAACTTTGTACCACCAGAAGTATTTTCATGTCAGGGGGCTAACAGCAACTTTTCTTATTCAAAAGAATAAAAACCCATTGTGTTTCTCCATAAGCAAACAGAAGCCATTGTTAGGCATGATTAGCTGTCACATGGTGGTATGTAACCAACTCGGTATATGCAGTTCATCCAATCACTATCACTCTATAAAGAGTACTGCTATGTTTCCTTTAATTTCAGCCAGTTTCACTGCAGTTATATTAATCTTGTCCCTCCTGCATCCTGTCCTACATCCTACACACCAAGTACCAGCCCCATTGCATTAACCCTCTTTACGCACTACCAGCTTCTTTCCAGCCAGACTTTAAACCTAGAAACCCTTTTAGTTATTGCTGGTGCCTTCTGTCTTCACTTCTAAAAAAACAGCCAGTTCCTAAGGATCAGCAACATAAAAACTGGAACACAAGCACCTACAGTTTCATGCACTGACACACACATCCCACCCTGAGAGATGCAAAATGGAAGCTCTTAAAGAGTAACGGCTCCTTTTGTCCACTACACTCTACTTTATATAAATCCCTATGCCTGCTTAAATAGTAGTTATTTGGGGATAATTTCATATTCTCCAGCACTGCAAAGAGCAAAAATAAAGCATCAACACTTAAAAGAATGCTCATTAAGTAAATTTGAGCAGTTAATTCTGCACAAATCTCTTATCTTAGCAGATTCCAGAATTCACTGTAGTGGAAAATACTGTGAAAACAAATGATTCATTTTTCCCCCTGAATTTCTCATACTTAACACAGTAACTGAATAGTGTAATAAAAGTGCAGATACATGGCAGCCTCTCAGTGAGCTGCAACCTTGCATGACACAACAATGAAGTTAATCTTTACTTAAAAACATGTTTTCCTGTACTTGCCTGTAAATCCTGGCCACTCTGCAGTGATGGGAGATGAGAATTCCTTTTGTCAAGATACATAAGGCACCAGCAGCCTCTGAAAAAAATATAGGCAAAGTCTGTGAGGATAAGGTATGACAAAGCCTTTAGGCTGAGTAATTGAGAGAGTCAAGGATAGGAAAGGAAGATTAAGGAAAACAGAGGCAATTTCAGTATTTAGCCTTGCGATAGGCTATGCACTAGGAGGACTTTATGATGGGTGTCAGGAATTTGGCCACACAGTGAGGGTGAATGACACCAATTGAAATTCTGCAGAGCAAAGGCAGTAACCTGATTCCTTGAAACAGGCATAAAGAGGAACTGCAAACCTGGGATGGAGAGTGGATGATTTGTATCTTGCAGCTTAATGCTTTTTAGTTTTGTTTCTTTAGTACACAGCTGCTGTGGTAACCTCCTGTCCTGCACCTTAAGGTTGAACTTGGTGATTTTTGAGGTCTTTTACAACCTTAACAATTCCGTGATTCTGGGAACTGGCATGGACAGTAAAACTCTCCTGAAGAGGTGATGGGACTAGAACAGTGGCATCCAACCTATCTACAGCCAATGATGAAAAGCACACCATGCTTTGCCTGCTGGAAAGAAATGTACAGGGCAAACAGTCTGTGCGCATAGCAGTTGCCAGGCCAGAGCCACTATGAGGGATGAGGAAAACAGCTAAGTGCCTGAGCTACAATTTTTGTTTCCGAGAGCCACGGGCTTAGCCAATGGTCCATATGATGATGTCCTGCAGTTCCCCATGGTAGCCTGCCAACAGCCTCAGCCCTTCAAGTCAACAGAGGGGCAGGTCCCCCAGCATGGAAACACAGCTTCTGGCAGCAGAAGTCACAAGTCACAAAAGTCCCAGCAAAGTTCTTGATGTTCTGCACCTACGCACTGTAAAGTTCTTGACAATGACATGGAAGACTTAAATTGCTACTCTGCCTGTTGCAAATGAAATTTGAAATGTTATGAATAAAAAATGCTTCCATGAAGAATGAATAACAAAAAAATTTTGCATTTTTGCATGTATTTATATAAAAGTCGTAAATATGTAAATAAGATTTTTTTAACTAACGAAAGCATACACTTTATATTCATGTCCCTGACTGCAGACACCTAGATGTCCAATAAAATCACATATGCAAGTAAATGCAGCAGATATAAGCATCTGTTGTTAAGCAAATCACATCCAATTAATATGGGCAAAGGCTGAGAAAATAATTAAACTACATATACAAGACTTTCAAGTCTATAAATCCATATTGTCACTGTCATGGCACTCACAGACTTCTTGACTTTTGAGCTGCCTCTTCCCTCACATTCACCAACAGGGAGACTTCATGGGTCACCACACATGGGGTTCAGCCTAGGACAGTACTCAGGGGCAAGACAATTTTCAGCTTCAGTAACTACAAATAATAGCAGGCAAACACACTAGCCGAAGTTACTGTTTAGCTGCAGGAGGTGTGTGGAACACGTGTTGAGCAACTCTCACAGAAACACCGTGTTTCTGTTGTTAGTGCCCTTCTGATATGACCTCTACCCAAACTCCTGTGCCTATTCATGAGAGGCACATCACCTTATAGGTACTTTTTTCTCTTAAATAGCATGACTGACTCTGTTATTTGAGGATGTGCATGCAAATATGTAACTGAACACATTGAAGTCTTAACATACTAAGTGCTTTCTACTTCTGCTCACTCTTTGAATATTTTATCTCCATATCCCAACAAATCTTCTTTGCTATAATACTTTGCAGTAAACTCATACTGTTCTCACAGACAAGACTTTTCTGGAGTTGTCTCGGCTGTAAGGACAGCATGGATTCTTTGGAGGCAAATCAATAAACGACATAGACACATGTGTCACGATGCCCAGCCTTAAGCAGAATCCACAGAGCCAAGACAAGGAGCTCAATCGCCTATTAAAGGAACAAAGCATCAGAAGGAGTGTTGCAACAGCACTATAAATAAGGATGCATCCAAATTATCGTAATACAATAAACATGCAGAGAGAAAAGCATACTCCCTCTGGAACACATGCAGTTTCCTACATTGCAAAATTTGATACCTACCTCAATTTGAGATTCACAGTTCGTAATTCCTTCCCAAAAGGAAGCAGTGGGGAGAAAGATGTGTTTGATGGTGCATTCTTCCAGAGGGACTCCTGTCAAATTCCTCCCTTCCAGCCCTGCACATAGATTAGAAAATAATGTTCAGCCCTATTCCTCTTCCTCCTCACACAAATCCTCCAAGCAAGCTCACTTGCAGAGAGGTTTTTAACACTTGTAATGTAGGTTGCACAGCAAGCTACAGAGTGGTTTAGCTCTCAATCTCCCTACTGACTTTCTCTTAAATACTGAGACAAACTTAACCTTCACCCCAACCATCAAACCTTTTGCAATTTTCCCAGCTGTCCAATGATTGTTGAAAATCCACATTACAGATTCAGAATGTTCCTAAGCTAATTCATTTAATATTTCCAGATTCAAATCCACCCGGGCACTTCCTGTCAGCAGTTGCTGTTTAACGCACCGCCTTGCTACCAATTAAGTAGAATATATTTTACCACCATAATACATGGCACTATTTCTTTTAGAACAGTTCTCCACAGAAGTAGCTTTATGTTATATTTCTACCTTCCCAACAATATAAACATCTAATTTTAGAGTAACAGATGCATCCCCTTGCTATGGTTAGTCTATTCCTTACACGTATGCTCACAGTAGTTTTTTCCCCAATTATCACAAACCGCAGCAGCAAGTTCAAGTTTCCAGCAGAGACTGCAGCTTTTCTTCAAATATCCAAATTCTCCATTTACTAAAACACATATTAGTTTCAGCTTTACTTCCATTTGCCTTCTTGAGTGGTGGATATTTTAAATGAAAGTCTTCCCTTGCAATTTCTTCCCTGTATTTGTATCTGTTTACAAACAGCCTACAGAAACAGCAGTTATGTTTAAAAGTGACGACTCAGCCCGTAGTTACAGGTAAAGGCAAACATCAGCGCAGAGAATGGCAAGCATTACACTTTATTCATTTTTATAAAATTACAACTTCAACTGAGACCACACCAGCAGTTTACAGTGTTACAGTATCAGTTGTGATACAGAGCAAAAAACGGGCTCATCCAAGCTATCAGTGAAGTGTTCTTCATGTTGGAGCATCTTGCTGTCTCTTTCTGCCCCATGATCCAACAAAATAAAGCTTCCTGCACTGCCAAGTCTCTCCTATGAGATGTCCATAGGAGTGCTCCCCCACACCAGCATCACTGCAGACCATCATGGGGCACAGGAATGTTTAAATGTTTGAGCGGCTAGCTGGGAAGCAACTGGGTTGTTCTTCATGTCTAGTAGGAACATTTGTTGTATGCCTTCTTTAAAATTTATTTTATTTTAACAGTGACATTTTATAGAAAGAAAAAAACCAACCCTGTGTAACTTAATGTACCATTTTAAACTGTGTTGTGATATTAATGGACAGATTGCAATATGGCAAATCAACTTCTAGGAGCTGTGTCACCAGTCCCTATGTGGTGGTGGTCTGTCAGGGATGAGACATCCACAATTTCTTTGGGCAACCTGTTCCAGTGTCTCACCACCCTCACAGTAAAGAATTGCTTCCTTATATCTAATGCAAACATACTCTCTTTCAGATTAAAGCCATCCCCCTTGTCCTATCACTGTATGTCCTTGTAAAAAGTTTCTTTTACTAGAGGCAAAGATAAACCTAAATAAAAACAGTAAATGCAAATAGAAGAGCAATATACTCAATATATTACCCAATCAAGAACTTCTGTTTTGTAGGTATAAATGCATCACCATCATTCCATAACACTGTATTAAAAATACCACCAAGAATTCAAAATATGTAACACTTCCACTAAACAAAACCAGTCTGGACAGTGAAATTTTGGCATATGCTAGCTGTGAACTCCAAACCATAAAATTTCTAGCCTGTGCATCTAGCTAAGTAATGCCATGAAATGCACTTGGCCTGTGCAGGTAGCTTTTTTCATGATATAAGCAAGCTGGGCAGGATATTAAAGATTACGGTAAAATAAAGGCACTGGAAACAAGTATGTGGTACTGCAATTACCCAGGCAATTTATTATAAAATAGTCTGCAACACAGAGAAGTAACAAACAGTCCTTTGAAACAATCCACTGAAACATGAAAGTAGACAATTTTGTACAGAACATAGTTTAATGATTCCTTCATCTAGAGGATGGGAATCACTGAATGAAACCAAGTAAAGTACTTCAAATACCCTGTGAATGTGCAAAAAATATCCTTCCCCCCCAAAAAAAAAACAACCCTAAAAACCAAGAAAGCATTAACAAAATTGTCTGCTCTTTTTATGTCCTTGGATGGTAACTGAGAAACAAACACAGAAAACGTCCGAGTGAAGTTGCTTTTGGTCCACTCTACCAGAACAAACTATGCTAAAGGCACAGCATTTATTTTCAAACCTGGAAAAACTATGAAAGAAACATCAATCGGTTAGTCCAGGATAGCTTCGAAATCTTGACAAAGAGATGGTTCTGTCACTGTCTTCAGTAGTGCCATAGTATCCTTTGAGATCTTCCTGAACAGCTGCATCTTACCTATCAAAATATCAGAAACAATTCATTATAAGTAACTTATTAATTCTGGTTTAGGGTAAGTGCTAATGAAGTAATGACATCAATACTAGCTAAATCCAATTAAAAAGCTGAAATATCTGGAATATGGGGATAAAAATAAAATATGCTACTATTCTTCTGCCCTTAAATGAGGCTAATAAATAAAAAGGTTCAAAATTGTACATGAAAATTTTAACAGAGAAAACCAAGGAGCAAATTCCTCCTACTTTCAGTTCTTGTAACACTCCCTTCTTTGGATTTGAGAACATTATTAAGTTTTGTGAAAAGTATAAGACCATTTATTCAATAACTTTATCCATCAAAAAAGGCTGTCAAACCATAGTCACTTTGAAAGTCCGTGCTTTAAAAAATGTTAAGGACAAGGGACAGGTTCTTATCTGTTACAAGAAGGTATTCCCAAACCACATCTTTTTCCCTCTGCTTTCAGATATGACATCAAAGTAGCCTATGCTTGAAACTGACATATGCAAAAAAAGATTTAAAAAAAAATAAAATCACATGAAAAATGGACCTTTTGCTACAAGACTGGCAACAGCAATTCTCCCCACTGTTGCCTTGAAAGAGAAGAGAGGCTAACTGAAAAGCCACCCTTATGGTGGAAGATACTGCAGACTATGTAAGATTCTCAGGAATTAAATTTTTATAGGAGAACATAATAGTTTTGAAACACAGAAGGTCACTGAATGTCCCATCAACAGAATGACAGACAGTAAAAAGGACTTTTTAAAGATTAGGAAGAACATGCAAAATCCTAGCAACAGTTTCAGTCCATCACCTCAACAGAGTCAGCAAAATGGTCAATGGTGCAGAAACTCAGAAGTGCTCAGTAAACATTTGTCCTGTGCTTGGAAAGGAGAGAGATGATGTATTTATATCTTATCATGATAAGGAAAGACTCTTGCTCTTTTCCCTGATGGTAATAGGAGGGATGTTAAACAGTAACTATGTTTTAAATACCTAACTCTGAAGAACAGTGACAACATGTACTGACAAGCCCCTTGATGCTGATATTTAACTGGTTTGGGAATTAGGGGAAGAACCTCCTCCCCAAAACCCATGAGCTTGGCATCGATTCCTGTGAAGAGTAATGGAAAGGCATGTGCAGGGACACAAGAGAAAAACACATTTATATCAATTCTTGTCAACAATATGATTTTACAGGGGTAATAGGTTTTATATAGCCAATACAAACTCCAAAATGACAACAAAAAATGCAGCTGTTAAGTCAACACAAGGGCTATTACCAGGCTTGGTTATCTCTATGCTACAGATTACTGTACCATATAGAGATACTGAGCTAACTTTACAGGATCACACCTGAGTCAGCGCTACCTGATTTCCAGAAGTAAGACAAAAACTTTTTGTTTTACTTTCACAGTAAAAATGAGTCAGAGCCTGCTAATTGTTTAGGTAGCTGTTAAGCAAAGATTTCTGAACCCTTGACCTTTCAGCAGTGTCTCAGGTATTTCCAAAAGAAACTGGGCCCTGAAGATAAAAACAGTGGGCTGTCTTGACACTATGGATATGAAAAACAAATTGTGCCTCAGAGAAGGCAAGATTTATGAAAGAATAGCTGGAAATTGCTCTTTTCAAGAAAACATCACCACTAACTTCCTGCTGACCTTTGTACTTTTCCTGCTCCACATCCACAATACTCAGCATGTACAGGGTTATTAGGCTTTCCCAGAAATTCAGGAAGAAAGATTATTCTATTTCTCAAGAGCAATTCTCATGGCCAGAAAAGCTCACTGAGAGACAGTCAGCTTTCCCTTCTTAGGTTAGAAACTGTGCACACAGTCATGCTTGGACCACATGCAAGTTTCAGGTCAGTATTGCAGTTGGGCAAGCAGCTGTATGGGTCTAGCAAACTCGGGAAACTCTACCTTCTCCACTTCCCAGTCCATTTCCCTGCCATATGTGGTGGTGTGATTTTGTGGAGAGCAGAGACCACTTTTATAGCAGAAGCACACAGTCATGGCAGACAAGATTTTGCTGAACAATAAACTGCCCGGGGCTGTGCCTCCACACTAAAGGTACAAATTAAACAGCAAAGCATGCACAGAGAAGGATCGGGAGCTTTGGCTCGGATTGTGGTCTGCCAGTCAAAGATCCCAAGGGCAAAACAATCAGCATTAAAGATGAAGACTCAAATGTGCCCTATATGAATCTTAGAGAAGTGGGGGACATCCCAGAGAAGCCATTATCCTACAGGGTATGACTACTGCATTCTGAGCATAGTTCTTCAGTTCGTGTCCCCTCCAAGCAGCCACCCTCTGGTACTTAGCAGCAGGGGGCAGACACGGGGCCTCTGGTTTTGGTGTCTGCGAGTAACATAGATGTTTCTCTGGGGGAGGCTGCTGGGGTTCAGCTCCATACAGAAAGTACATAGCTCTCAACATGACTGGCATAATCCCAACGGTCTGTTTGTGTTTAAGTGTCATCTTGATACATTCACACTGCACTACAAAAATCAGACTTTGCATCAGGCGCTGCTGCAAGCCCTTCACCCAGGAAAGAAATCCTTCCTTTCAAAAGGAGAACTGCTCTCTTTTTGGGGCACTGGGCCTCAGTGCAGGTATCAAAGCAAGCTTATGATACACTTCAAATCAAATAGGTGTTATTCTGCAATGAGACCAAAGAATTTCTTGATATTGTATAATAAAACTGACCAAGCAATGACTCATTCAGAGTGTAATCTGCAGAGTCAGCATTGTGGCTCTGCCCTTCACCGCAGCAAAATTCATCAACAGTACTGACTGCTTCAGGAAAACCCCCTGTTGCTCACCTTTAGTATCTTAGAACTGAAAATTCTATTATTTCTGTGGCTGGCCCATGGACAGACCACACAACTCGTTACAGAGAGAACTCCCCAGAGCTGTCCCCAGACAGCTTCTTTCGCTGAGTAGAAGTGACAGAGGTAAGAA
The DNA here is from genome assembly GCF_047495875.1 of Pithys albifrons albifrons. Taxonomy (NCBI): domain Eukaryota; kingdom Metazoa; phylum Chordata; class Aves; order Passeriformes; family Thamnophilidae; genus Pithys; species Pithys albifrons. Next base: position 17,113,058 of record NC_092461.1, on the reverse strand, counting down.
TTTACAGCACATGCAGTGCTGCCAGTGGTTTTGTTTCAAACTGCCCTTGGTAACACTTTTTTTGGTAAGAGCTTAAATCGTGGGAGGAGCTTATTTAGTTGCCAGTTAATCTACATTTTTAAAAATAGAAGTCTGAGCATTTACATTTCATTTAGCTAAACCTGCTGAGAATGTTTATGATTAGCCCAGTCTTATTAAGTCTTCTGAAGTGCACACATTTGTGAAGTGCAAAACATCAACAACTGTCCTGTAAGAACAAGGCTCTAGAACATGCAGTGCTGAAAAACATACCATTTTAATTTGCCTACTTATACTTAGCAAATTTGATTAAAACAGAAAGCTTCTCAATGTACATTTTAGAACATTTCATGATGAGAAAATTTTAAAAATCTATTTGTTTCCAATATTTATTACAATTAACCATAGATAAAACTGTAAAAATAGCTGAATACTTACAGATTTTTAAGGGGCTCAGCAGGCATTTGTAAATAACTCTGTGTTTTGACAGTTTGATAGTGAATGCATGGTAGCAGAGCCATTCTGCTGCCTCAAAAGGGAACATGCCCAGTGCATCTTTGGTACGAAAAGCAATCCCTAGAGACAGAATGGAAAAATGTCACTGAAAATGATGAGCATTAACAAGTATGTCTGATCTCTCCTCTCCTTCTATAAAGCCACTCCAAGACTTTTTACTAAAATCCTATTAAGCCAATGAAGTATCTTATGCCACCAGAAAACTAAAAACTAAACCCAGAAACTCGATTTTTAGAAGACTGAGGTTAAGAAGAATGTGATTCTTATTGTACATTCCATAATTTTCATTCCTGATCCTTATCTCAAAATTACATTATCAGACTGCACATTCAGGATGATTTATTTGTCTAAAACCCCCTCCCTCCAAACCAACTACTTCATTGCCATCAACACCCCATACCTTCATTTTTCGCTTTCAGGATAGCATAGCAGCACGACGCAGTCTCAGAGATGATCCTTAGGAAGAAATAAGGATTTTTTCTAACTTTCTGGTTGAATGGAAGTTGGAGAACACAGGCATGGAACCTGTTCACAAAAAATGCCTATTTAATCAAAAGTCATTTGCAATTTCAAGTGAAACTATGATTATGTACCTTAGGCACTGTACAACATTTAAAAGCACCCATCAGTCTTTAGCTATATCATCACTGTTACCATACGACACCTCTCCTATGTGTACACATGCCTGGAGTGTCAGACACACAGGACATTTGTTTCTAAATTTTATGCTGAAAGAAGAACTTGAAGCCATCTGCCTTGGTAACAGAATTCTCTCCTGTGGACAACAACTGTCTTGCACAGGGAAAAGTAAACTACACTTGATCACCAATTCTGTGTCACAGATCATGTAGCCAGAGAATCCACATGAGAGAGTGAGAGGAAGAAAAAAACAAAGCAAAATCCCACAACAAATTCTGTTCAGGAGTACAGGAAAACAAACTTCCAAATGACATGGTGTTCCAGAGACCAGGATTCCCCCTCCTGTGTGCATTTGGAAGCCAATTCTACAGAAAATATTTATATCATACACTCTTTTATACCTTTTTGGAAGCACCTTAAAACTGCTGACTTTTTTTCCCTTTTTCTTCAGACTGTCATTATAATCCTGCTTATGCTGAATATAGCCAATTACAATGTTGATTTTTAATTATTCAATAATGTATATACTTGTTTATTAAATTCATGTATGGCAATCACTTTAAAAAAATCTGAAATTTTCAAGTATTTAAAGCTGCATTGTAGGTCTCTGGCTGAATTAACCTGACATGCAGTTGTCATGGTGGACAGGTTTTTAAATAACATATAAAGACCATTGTTAGAATGTTAACACAAAAGAAAACAGAAGTAACTAAGTAATCATATCTAACATCAGTGAAAACATGTAAGTCACTCAACGCAGAAGTTTAAGAGTTTGACACATCAGTGCTGTACTAGACAAACCCCATTACCCTTCCTGGACAGAGGATATGCCTTGAACAAAGAACACAGCTTGAATATAGATCAAGCTGAATATTAAAATAAAACTAAAATGTCACTTCCTAACAAGCATGAGCCTAGCAAAAAATCAACACCTGATTTCTGGAAAGAGTGAAGAACCTCTTACACATTTTCTGCGTTAAAACTGTAAAAATCCAATTAATTTCTGCTGCCAATCACTCAAAGTTTTCGATGCACAATCCCCAACTTGCTTATCAGTTCTGATTTCTTTCCTTTATCTTTGCTTAAAACATTCACTTCCTCTCCTGATCAAGACCAGCTCACAGATACCACGACATTATCAGCTAAGGAGCAATTAAGACATTAACTGCAGGTAAGAAACTGCAGTTAACTTGGTAAAATGAAACTTCACTTTACCTAAAGTTATACTGGTCAAAGTTCTGTACGATACAAAGTTCTAAATATAAACTTGTTAATATTAAACTGGTCTAAATATAAAATGGTTAATAAGGCTTCCTGTCATACTCCTGAAGCAAAACAAACTGGTTTTCTTGAACTCATCTGTCAGTACCAAGTGACATTGAAAATCCACTTAGTGAAATATCACTTAAAAACACACATCAATATAACACTGAATCCTAAATCTAAAACTATTACTTAGGAACAGCGTTGAAACAAGAATAACTTGACTTGCTACTGACATTTACTACTGCACACACTACCCATACACATACACTGCACATTTATATGGCACACTTTTTTCTAATCAGTAGCTCCTCCATGTGTAAAGAAAGAGTAATGAAATACTGCAGAAGGCAGTGACCTACCTGTAAGCCTGAAGTAAAAATATCTTGTAGACGTTAATGAGAACTGTTTTAAGGCTGTTGATCTAGAATAGAACAGAAACAGAGCCTTAAGAATATTTTAGTGTCATAATAGGCTTTGTTGAAGATCTAGAGAAAAAAACATTTTACGCTAAACTTTAAAGATTTCTTTTATACGACTAAGTTAACAATGTTTAGAAGGCTCTGTTCTGAAAGACACCACAGTTGAGTTGATGTCAACAGTCCCACATTATGTGGATTACCTCTCAAAATAAACTATGCTACAACTCAAAGCACTTCTAACACTCTTCACCACTAATCACAATAGTTCCAAACATCCATTTTCATATTCCCACCTGTAAATCAAGAAATAAACAATGACATTTCAGTTTGAGGACTGCAATCAGTTTGTTTTTCATGTTTTTCCCAGCTGTTCTACTTGCATTGAAGGAAAGACTTGATCTGATGGAAGTATAGGCATAACTAGAAAAAAAAACAACAAACAAGTAGGTAAACAATCTCCAGGGGCTAATAAACTAAATTAAATTCTGTAAAGTAAGCCTCATTTAATTTCCCATGTTACAGAGATTGCATGCTAATCAACAAACCAGTAGCTAAAAGATGTCCATAACTAAATTCAACATCCAAAGAGACTAGACACTGTGGCATTAAGGGTAGTAGGAAAGGAACAACTTCAATACCTTGGGGCTGAGTAATTCACCCTGCTATAAAACACCAAACCAATAACACAAATTAAATGTATTTCTAAAACATGTAGCCTATCAAGAGCATTATTAATTACTCCAGTGACAGTCAGGTTATAATCTATGATCGACGCAATGCAGGACCTTAGGCTTGGAGCCTCTTATTTACTGGAACAACCCTGGTGTCACAGTTACTAAAGTAAAACTTAAGCAAGGCAGTCCTCATAACACACACAGTGGAGGACTTGGAAGTCCTGGGTTAATGGCTGGACTTGATCTTAAAGGTCTTTTCCAAAATAAACAATTCTATGATTGCAAGATTCTCATTAGTGTCTCCCAGACCAGTATCACCAATGCCTGTTACCAACATAAGCCTTTTTTTCAGAAACACAGTTAGTGAATAAATCTCTTTGGCTCTCGATTTTAGTCCTTTGCTATAGAAAATCATGTCATATAAATTCCTTTCCTAAATTGACCAAGCTTTTCTGTTTAGGGAGACTACTGAAGAGCTTCACCACTCTATTGGTGGAAAACATCCTCCTAATTTCCCACTTAAACACATGAACAACTGTTTATACTAAAAATGGTCAATAATGCAGCAATATTATGCTTGAGTTTAAACAGTTCTTTCTTTTCAGTCTTTAGCAAATGTCTAATGCCATCTCTAGTAGTCCATATAAAGGGTCTACAGAGTTTTTCAGCAGCATACCTTGTCCTGTCCTGAGTTCTGTAACACTTCAAACTGTTTTGTGTGGATAGTCAAGGCTGCTAGTTTAAAGAGAAGTTATCTTTCCCCTACACTACCTGAGGGAACACCTCTGATGTTGAAAGGATTACTAGTTCCTCTAGTCTATACCAAATTAATCCAAATCATAGTTCACATATACTTCCTGCTTCTTTTAGGAAGGTACAAAAAATAACGATTTCAAAACAATAAATGAAATTATATGACATCAGGTGCGATACAGTGCAGAGTTGTGACAGAAGCTGAACTGAGGTGATGGAGTAAACTTTTTCAGAACCATGCAGCCACCATGTGGCATATGACTTCTGGTCACTAGTGATCTGCGTCACATTTGATGGCGTTAATGGCATGCCACCAGGGTGGAATGAAGAAAACAGCAGTCTGTACAACAGAACAAAGTGTTTAGATTACTGTATAACAATCAGAACTGTAAAATCTATTTTGCAGTTAACTCCATTACAACCATTCACGAGACACCCTTGTGCTTTTCACACTATGTACAATACAGTGTAAAGGTGACACTGGAGTTGACAACTCCAATTACCTGGAGTAATCGCAGTAAACGTCAAGTGCCTCTATATCTAATAACAAACCACACCACGGGATGAAATGACAATCTGGCAGCTGTTTAAATTTGGGACGTCCTGGGAGACCACCAACGGGAAAATTCACGAGTGTCTTACTTGAGTTTATTAAAAAGCCATACTCAGGAATACCTGTTGCTAGAGTCCTAAAACAGATACAAACAGTTAGCCTAACTTCACCCACAAAAGCAAACAAAAACTGGCACCATGCTGCAGGCCACATGATCTTGCATAAAAGGTCAGAAATCAAAGAATAAAGGGAACCAAAGCCAACTCTAGATTAAGGAACACAGATAGAAATAAACAAAAGTGAAGATATTAAATACATATATCAAATAAATAAACTTGAGGATAATGGAGAAGAAATTTTACAGATTAATGCAAATTAAGCACTTCAGCCATGAAACATTGAGACAAGCTGCATAATCCACATTCACAGCAACCACTGAGATCAAAATCACTGGCAAAAGCCCGAGTAAGAGTTATTGGTTTTGAAAGTTAACAAAACCAAGAAGAACCCACATAACTCATTTATCTGATGAAGTTTTGAACTTTGTGAAAAAAGTTTTCCCTAAGGATGTTTTCATTTGCAGAATGCCTGCTGATTACCTACTACTATTGGATTAGCACTGTCATGGACAAGTGGGAGTTTGTCTTACTTGGCAGTGTATTTAGGTGCGGGCTCCACTGAGTGAGCACAAGAGACAAACTCTTCTTGGGGTGCCATAGTTGTAATTCTGTCTCCTCAAAATTAATTTATTGAGTTCCCATGTAATGCTACATTATTAAAAACTGTTACTACTCCATTTGTGGCACAGAGTTCAGCGGATCTGGAAAACTCTCACAGAAGAGGTTCCTTCTCTACAGAAAATCAATGCAGCTTGTGTAGAAGTTAATATGGAACAAAGATGCAGATAATTTCAAAGGGCAAGTAGGACAATATCTGCAATGATACTGCAAATGACATTATACTGAAAACATGTTATAAAGATTAATAGCTTGAAGCACCCCAGCCTCTTAGTTCGGTTTATCATTTCCAGAACTGTAAACCCATAGATCTCTAGAAATTAATTTCTGATCTGATAAGCAAATGAGGACAAATGACATCTTACATTATCTATTATTTCATATAATTTATACTTCAAACTGTATTTAATTGATTCCTCCATCACCTTTCAGGTTCACAAGAGAGCTGCACCTTTATGATTATTGAAAAGCATAATGCAATTGACTGCATTGCAGATCCTAAGCTTCAAGACCTGTCCTTTGGATCCATTAAATTGGCTCTGGCATCAGTAGAACTCTCCTTGGACTGACTGTATACTCCTGCCCATGGTAAACCAGAAACCTCTTTTGGGGTTCAATTTTAAAAGAAAAGGTAGTCCTGAAGCACTAAAGAATTACTGGTTTAAAGCTTCTCTGAGAACTGCACCCTGCCGTGCTATTGGGATCTTCAGACATTCACCATATTAATGACCAGAAAATTCTTAGTGATACTGGATGAGACAAAAGTTGTGTTCTCTCCCAGGGAACAGAGAGTAGCAGCACAACTGCTTGATAAAAATATTTTAAGAATATAAAGACATCTTCAAAATTTGAAGGAAAATAGTCTCAAAAGACAAGTGTTAGTCAACACTACTAATTTTTGCTGGAAGCTCCATCAAGGCCAGTAGGGTAAGCCCTTAATTTAAACTTCAGCAGGAATCCCCTACCATCTGAGCTGCAACAGATTTGTTAGGTGGGCATCAAGAATGTAGCTATTAGGATTCTTCCCAAGGACAGGTTAGGAAGTAAGGACTCCAAAACAGCCCTTTACTGTTAACTCATAAAATAAATACACCCATAAAGATGAAGAAGAATTATGTACAAGGTATTAATGCTTATTACTTTGAAGACTGTGTTTAATAGCATACCTTAGAAAAGTTCTTGCCTGCAATAAATGTGGTGTAAGCAGCAAAAAGTCATCAACGAGACGTATTAGGACTCTGTAATCAAGAGGAAACCAATGTTAGATTTTTTAATATGTAATCCTTTCAAATTTTTGTCGTACTCTTTAAAGCAAGAATGTGCTCATTTTAATTCACAAGATGATAGAGGTCAATACCATCTCCATACTGAGACTGGCGAAGAAATTATAGGTTCTGTTTCTTTCCCAAGTAGAAATGAAAAAAAAAAAAAGAAAGTAAAGGGACTGCCTACATGAAACGTGAAGCAATTTACTGCAAACAAGCTATCGCACAAGCAGCTGCCCTGGATGCAGGTTTGTACACTTTTCAAAGGCAGAATTTTCAGTATCTACAAGAGAAAGAAGAGGTGCAAGACCAGGTATACCAGATTCATTATGGGCTCCAAGGCTTTCTCTTAATTTACAATGTAACAACTTGTTTATGAGTGATAACTTGAATGTAAAAGACTATCCTCTACCATTGTAAAGGCTGGAATCTTCTTTTCCAACAGAATTAAGACCCCAAGCATGCCCATATTTTTCTGATAAATCCTGCCTAGCAGAACATAGAAGCTCTGGAGATGATCTTGTAAAGTCTCCTCTTCAAAGCAAGAGTATTATCATCACCATGATTACCTCAGCTGTGCCTTTGCCTAGTCAAGTCAATAGCCACATTATTCTTTTGACTTAAAGGACAAATGAAATTGTCAAAATCATTCAACAGTCACCCAAGCAACATTCTAAAATGTGCTCTATATAAAAGCAGCTGCTACACTACAGAGAGCATTCTTCTATATCAGTTTCATAAACAACACCCTTTGAAAGCAACAGAAAGCTGTTCAGACTCATCACAGCATCCTAAAGCCTATCAGAAGAATTCTTCTCCTTTCACAGGGAAATGTTCAAAATTCTGAGATTTTCCATTACCCAGTGAGCCTTCCATGAAGAGAAACCAGACATGCACAATTCTCAGTTTCTTTTTTAGGACAGAATTCACAGCAATGACAGGAAATGTCTGAACACAGACAGGTTTCAGGGTTCAGATCACACCTAAATCCCCTGACCTGGGATTCAGTTTTACCTCCGATTCATATGGAGGTAAAAAGGACAGCAAAATTTTGAGATAATAAAGAGGCACAACTCTTACCAGACTAGCTTTCTGTCAAGTTCCTAAGAAGCAAGCACATGCAAGGCACAAAGACTGAGAAGATATGTACCAAGAGTGATATTGGTAAAATTCAAACAAGAATCAACACCCCTCATGAAAAATCTGCAGTAAAGCTCTGTCCTTGATGAAACATTAAGATTTACAGACAGTGGATTGGAAAGACAACAGGCACAAGCCTGGAGTATCAGAGAGCCCATAACAAACATCCCTTCTTGTCTGAGGTCAAAAGACCACAGATGATGCGGGAATGGGTGTGGCAGAACCATAACCTTTTTAGATGTACAAAAGCAGTTTGTCAGACTCTTCACAACATCCCTAAATATGGTTCTCTTTTGTAAGAATAATTTTCCTTCCAAAGATATAAGAAAGATTCATTTCAGCATTTTTCTGCCTAATCTTATGACACAAGGAAATTGCCCCACAATATAACCACAGTGACACTGAAGCTGCAGAGATGTTTGTGTGCACCACACTCCTAATGAAGAGTTGGAAACCCTTGAAATTCAAATGAAATGTTGGAGTAAATGACTAACACATACATTACATATTATGCATTCCTGCAACAGAGCAGGGAACAAAGCATCCCTACCCATCCTGCTGCACTCCATGGAGCAATTTGTTTTCCATGTCTCCATAGCATAAGCTGCAAAGTAAGGTAGACAAAATGGAGCCCTGTGGAATTCCACAGGTCTGTAAGTAGTACCTAGTAAAGAATAAAAGAAAACAAAACATTAAAACATGCAACAAAATCATAATAGCTGTTGAATATTTTTTATTTCAAGAATAACGTATGTTTCAACAAGAAATATGTTGCATGTTTGCCAGTTAGATTTGCTTTTATTTGTTTGTTCTTTAGTCTAGGAATCTACACATGGATACAGAAGTTTTAAGTTAAACAGTGAAAAAACCCCACTAATACACATATTCCTTTTGTATTAACAAACTCCAGGAGACAACTGTCACATTAAACAAAGAAATTTGATAACTGATCTCAAATCACAAAGCCTCCTTCAGCTGCAGAGACAGCCTTCATTTGAGTTTTTTAATTCTTTGTTACATTTCACACAACTTCAAACAAAGCATTCTTGTACAAGAAACAGAGTGCACTGAGCAGATCTTTCAAACTATATTTATTTTTAATTACTGCTGAGGTATTTATCCTTTGTTTATACTTGCACAGCATGACCTGGACAAGAAAAATATTTTCACATGTTTTCAGTTTTGGTTTGTTTCTTTTGGTGGTTTTTTCCCCACCACAAATAAACACATTTTAATTTCTGATGGCGTAGCCCAATAGAGCACTTGATCTGGTTTTATACATCCCAACTACACTGCACATCACATTCATTTCCTCATTTAACTCCTCAGATATGAAGCTGTATTACTTCTATCTAGGAAAACCACTACATCCTGTGAAATGCTAACCTTTATTATTTGTAATTACAGTCAACCTCCACCCTGTCCCACTTGAAAAGTTCGCTGAAGTTGTCAGATGACATTTAGCAAAAAGTAAATCTTGATGTTTTTGTCATGGCTTCAAGGAACTCATACAGACATAGCAGAGGGAGGTTCATTAATACTCTACTTTGTTGCTTGTGTAAAGCCTCTAGTACCACACAGCTATAGTAAAGTATCAAATCTAGATATGCTACTGAAGACAAAGTTCTCTAGTTGTGGATTTTTCTATGCTGGCAGCAACAGAATGTGTATGCCTCGCAAACCCAAGGGAACTGTTTTCACAATACTTCTTTGAAGCAGTGAGATATTATAATGTCCATTTCAACATTACTACATGAATGACTTGGTGAAGCTGAACAGAATGAAATTATGCAACTGGACATCAGAGCCACAAACTACTTTTGAACACTGATCTTACATGTTTTGAGTCACGTGCAAATTCTCCTACCAGTAATTTTACTTTTTTTACAGGCTTTTGATAAACGAATCAAATGGTATTCAAAGACTTCTTCTAGGTCCCCAGATCAACAATCAGCACTTTTCTGAAAACATCAAGTGAATGTTGACTGTGATAGCTTTTTGAGAACCACCAGTTAAAGAGCCTATTTATTTACTCAACTTATTTGCAGTTCTGAGGGTTTTTTTGAACAAACGAGAATAAGCTACTTAAAAGGTGTAAATTCATTCCAGGACAACCAGTATTTTTTCAGCCATAGCTTGACTGAATTCAAGTAAGTGTGAAGCTGCCTTTGTCAGGATGTGCCTTCTCTAAAACCATTCAACTTCCATGAAACACACTGATGTTGGTTTAGCCATTATTAAAGTCATGTCGCATTACCATTCCCATGATCAGGTCAAAGAGAGTGTAGCATCCATGCTGGAAAAAATTCTAACTGCCCTTCTGCTTGTCTCCTTTGAAAGCCTTTCTCCCTCTCCCTCACTCAATCTTGTGAGATTAAGTCTTCTAAAATAAAGGTATTTTTTCAAGAACAAGAAGCTATTAATATACCTCACTCTGAATTTACAAATAAAGATCATGTAAATACTTGCTTTCTAGATATGGTACATATTTGCCACCTACAGGTCAAATGTAAATACCACATCAGTATTATCTCTACCAACAAGAAGAAATCTGTCACTATCCTCTGTAACAGCTGATTCTTAATTCTGGAGCTGCCAATAATTTTAACTCCTATTGCTATTGCCTTTCATTTTAATTGTAACTTGCCAAATAGCAAAACTGCACAGAAAAAGTTTAATTTTGTGCTATAGGAAAATGACTAACAAGGCTTCTGCAGCACTGCTTGGCTGTCACCTTTCTTTTTGTCACCACTACAGATTCCAACACTTTTAAGTATTTTCCTTTTGAATTCCACTTGCAGCTTTAAGAGGAGAAGGTTACACAGCTATGGAATAATGAGTTCTGAGCAAAGGCAAAATTTTCCATGTAGGAAAGAGAGATTTTTAGTATAAATATGATTCCAAACTCTTCATGCTTTTGGGGAGCTTAATTTCAAACATGAAATAAAAATCTTTAAATGACAGCTATCAAAAGTCCCCTGAATCAACTAAGAGTATCCTTAACAGTAAACAAACAAACCAACAAAGAATGCTATACAAATAACAACTACGTTCTTCTTTACCTGTTCCCAATCTCCAGGATGTTGTAATGTATTACTTGAAGAAAAAAATCAAACAGGCTGGCACTTGTCTCATTAAAAGTTAAGCTCTAGAAATGGGATGAAACAAAAGATTTGAAAATAAAAATACAGTTTAAACTTTGAAGATACACAGAAATCTTAAAGGAGGTGGACTGGAGCAGTTCAAACCCCTAAGTAAATGAAAAAACAAACCCTAAACCCAAGATGTGAATACACGTACTCAAAAGCTGCTCACATCCTGAAAATTAATTTTTTGTTGGTTATTGTTCTTTTGTTTTGCATTAGTGTACATTGAATATAACATCTAAACTCACTTTTTAGAGTGCTGGTATATTATATTGGATTACTATGTGTGAGATCTTGTTCTTTTGGGCAGTTTCTGTGCTCTAGGACAATTTCTATACCTGTTGTGGTTTTTAACATTTCCCAAGTCTAGATACACTCACTTGCCTGTTCTGCTGCAAAACACATACTTTGCCAGATATTACCATGCATGACTGTCCACCTAATATTTATGAAAGTTTTTGTGTTAAAAACTGTAATAAAAAGTCCATTTAGAACAGTTTAAATATATTTAGCAATGGCTTCATGCAAACAAAAGCAAAATTACTTCATACTTGCATAGATCAGACAGCAGACAAATGCAGTCAGCTTTGGACAGAGGCATGCAAGATCATGATTATTTGCATCAAAAAATAATGTGATGAACCTGTGGTGCAGACAGCTGGCCTGACATAATACTTTTCTCAAAATACTTTGGTCTTTTAAAATAGCAACACACAAATAGTTTTCAAATGTAAAATACTTTTAGGTAGAATGCTGCTGTTTATGCAGTATCTAGCATTGTTCTCTAAATCAGATGTACACTGGGAAAAAAAGAACAAAACAAAAGGTACTTATACATCATTAGAGATCCAGCTAGTTTCTTTTTCATCCATGTATTCATTAGGTTTTCAGCTTTTTGTAGGATCTTGGAATTGTACACCAGCCACACTGTATATTGTACTCCTATGTCCACAGACACACAAGATCATTCTACTTGTGCGTTAGAAATTACCTTATGTCAAACTTGTCATTTTCCACTGGCTGGTTTAGAAAAGAAAAATTTAAAGGGGAATTATTAGCCTGTGAGAAAATACCTGTCTGGTCATCTGATGCTTAAGTGATCCTGTAGGTTGCTATTATGGAACACCCCAACTCCAAGCAATAAAATGCATTAAGAAACTGACTGAGCATTTCATCTCCTTCTATGCCTTTCTCTGTTGTGCTCCTTGCACAGAAGGAGGTCTTAGGAACAAACATTTGCATCACAAGAACTAAACCAGAAGGATGCTTCCTTCTTGCAAACAAGCATCAGTTGGAGTAAATTTAAAATACATGTAATTTTTAACTTTAATTCACTGAAAGTGAGAAATCTCTTTAAACAAAAACCATAGGAGTTGATCTTATTTTGTGTTGCATTTAACTGCTCTAAGGTAGAGTTCATTCTTCTCAATCGTGGCAAGGAATCCTTAAAATAAGCATTTTTTATAAGGCATAAAATAAGCTCTTATAAAAAAAAGTCATCTTTCTACTCTGTGCAGTTTGCTATTCAAGATGCCACATCCTTGGCTACTTAGCTTGTAATACATTTTGCTCATTCTTACTTCTGTATGTTTTGGAGACAGTTAAGTGTTGAAGCCCTTCTTTATCAGACAGTTAATTTCTCACTTGAAAACTATTACAAGAAACAATGAAGTCAGGAAAAAGAAAACACTGGTTAAAATGAAAGTTTGAGACAACTATGAGAGAATCTGGGAGAAGTCTAAAAGGACATTTTCTCATACTTCTTGCCTGGTGCGCTCCTCCCACTGAACACTCAGAGCCTGTTACAAACATCGAAGAAGACATAACAAGCCTTTCTACATAAGGTGCTGGGTAACTAGAAGGGAAAGGGTGTCACCACATAATATGTGCATTCAATTAAAAATCCCCCACTTCCTTTATAGTTCTTCTGTAGCTTTCTTTTTCAGTTGAAAAGAAACCCCACAATACTTACCTGTTCAACTATTATTGCATTGTGCAATGAGTCACTCTCCTGAAGGTGGGACACAAACTGCATCATGTCTGGCATAAAATCTTTGAAAGTAGAAACCTGTATATATGTGTAAATTGTAAAGAAATAAACAACAAAAGCAATAGAAAACTCAGTAACAGACTTTTTTATTCAGTGAAGGTCAAAGGGCGTTATTTTAAACCGACAATTCTACTGTTAAAAAGAAATGCCTCCCTAAAAAATCTCTATTTTCAAAACACCTTATGTTTACTCTTACTAAGAATGAGCAAAAACTTTAAAAAGTACAAAGAAGCTTTTCTGCTTCTGGAAAATACCAAACACTATTGAAGAAAGGGTTTATGAAGTAATTCAATTTGTGACTAAAAAAAGCTGTAAATAAAAACGTCCCTTGGACCAAAATATATTTAGAGCAAAGAGAAGAAATCAGCAAGTCATACATGTCTCCTATAGACCTTCCTGGCTTTTCCACTTGTGGTAACCATAATGACTGCATAGCGCCGTATGCAGTAGACAGTTCTTTTTTCAGGCTTTAAGACCTGTGAAATCACTTCCACAAGTTTCTCGTGAGGAATGCTGTCATACGCTCTGGACACATCAGCCTGAAAGAGAAGAAATATCTTCCATTATGTATTCATCAGTGTCACTGTAAACATTGTGGCAGTACAAAAAATACTGTTGTAGTACGTAAGCAAGGCTGAAGGATAAATCATACAGCAGTGAAATTTTTGCATAGTTTTGTCCAAATTTGTGACAAAACAAACTCATTGCTAATCTGAAAAACCCCTCCCCGCTCATCAGTAAGTATTCCCTTATAAGGAATATCCAAACCATCAGTTTTAGCTTAATTCTTGTTATTAACAGAAGATGATACCATATGCAACTTAAATCAAACACTGAACCTCCTCATTCATTTAAAGTAATTGCTGATGTTTTGATACGTTTAAATATTTTAATAAACTTTCCTTGCCATATGATCATGGAGGTGACATGACATCTTAGACTTTTGGAAAGCTGCAAATCTATATATTTTACCTTTCCTAAACCTCACATTGCAATCCTACCTCTCCTTGCATTTGTCACAGTCAAAATTGAAACCCTTCTGAAGAAGCAACAATCTTAGTATAATTATGTCAATGATATGATTCTTTGGCTGAAAGGACAGGATGACAATGAATATATGAGAGACAACAGAGTCATCCCACTGTAATATAGAATATCTGCATAATTTACATACTCTGCATACACTGCCACAATTCAAAGCTATGAATTGAACTCAAATACAGAATGTTGCCTGCCAGACATAACCAAAAAACAAAAGGGAGAGGAAAAAATTCCTTCAAACAGCGGGATAAGACAAGCACTCATTTTTTCAAAGTGGGAGAAGAAACTTACAGGAAAAAACACCAGAAGCCAAGTGTTCAACAGAAAGTAATGATACTAAGATAGAAGAGACCAGTTTTTTAAAAGATGCTGAATTTATCCAAAAGCATATAGCAAGTTTTTTCTGGTTTTCATTTGGGAACATGGCTTGAGAAGTATATCTGAGCTTATATCTTTGTCCCATTGTTATACCCAAGTAAATGTAACTGCAAAAATCCAGTGCATGTACAGAGCAAGAGCTTCTACATGATGGAAAGACAGATGGAAAAATACCCAGGTAGAGGAAATGTTACTGCAGGAACACCCATTCACAAAACCCAACTAATCACCCACACCAAAAACACAACCATGGCCTGTGTTAGGTATGCCCAAAAGTTTATTTTGAAAAAATCACATAATTATGCACTCGGATCACAGCTATTACAGCTATAAAAGTATCTGCACAAGCTGGTTTTGAAAAGCTAGTTTGAATATGCAATTAAAAATACACACCTTTACACAGTAGAAATGAGGAATTTCACCACCAGAGTCAAGAACCTTCGTAACAAACTGCTTCCACTTCTCGTAGGTATCATCTTTCCCAAACACAGAAGAGCCTATAAAACTGGGGTTTATAGTCCGTTCATAATCTAACACACTAAATAGGTTTTTTAGTTGAGTGTCGTAATGACGCATCTAAAGAGACCAAAGAGAATCAAATTATGTTGAAACATATTAAATTCTGTGAAATAAATTTCACATTTGGACGAACTTTGAGATTACGTTTATGTATTTTCTATATTATTTTGGTCAACAGAAGCTTTCAGAAAGCCTGAATATCACTGCAGTAACTACTTGGAAGTGACAAAAAAGCCTTGGAGTTTTTTCTTTTTTTGGTACAGTTAAATCCTATGGAAAATGTTTTTGTTTCTGTACTTGACTCTTGGAAATCAAGGTTCAACAGTTACAGAGATGATGAGATAAACGCCAGCAAATACTGCCACCGATCTGAAGGTACCTTCTTAAAAATAATTCATTCTCTCTGCTGGAGATAATGACTGCAACAAGAATAGCAAAAAGAACACATGCCCTGAGACTCTATGCTAACTCCAGATGCACCACTATCTGAGCCTCTGGAAGTACTTTATACAGGTACAATAGCAAAGATTCAACCCTCAGCTATGGAGAGAGTGAAGTCATGCAAATCAATTAGCTCTGTAAATGCCATAGTATGAAATACTATGTGAAATAACACTTCACACTTCAAAACAGCTTTTAGCTGATGCTCTGCTTCATCTGGTTTGGGATCACATGCTGAACAGTAAGTGCTAAGAAGCCATGACCTCTCACTCATTTGGGAAACATTCAACCTTGTACACTAAATGAGACTCAGCCTTAAGGAAAAACAATTAATGGAGTCATGCAAGACAATGAAACTGGATTCCCCCTATGTCTTGTGGTTAACTGCCCAGTTAAACAGATTATTCCCTGTACTGAATGTTCTGTCCCTGTTCCCAATGGGAGTTATTCATAACTTCCTTCCTATCTCTCTACTGTGCTCGATCCAGGTTCCTTGGCCTTCTTAGACCTTCTTCTGTAACACACCCAGTTCACCACTGTTTGTCTCTCTGGGTTGATCTGGCTCCACAGACAACCAGCCAATTAACATGCACAATCAGAACTGAGGTAAATCCCAGCAGGCCAGATTCCTCCATCCCAAACAAAAGGATTAATTGAAAAGCCATGCCATTCTGTTAGGCTCATTTCCTTAAGACAGGCTTGCAAACAGAAATATGCGATTCTGGAACTGAAGGGTAATGGTAACTAACCATTGGGAAGGGAGAAGCTAAGCTGTAACAGACCCACTCAGTCATTCTGATTAGAATATTCCAGTTTACCATGTCAAAACTAGTTTTATGTAACAAAAATTATAACTCAGTTTATTAGTTGCCTACATCAAATGCATGTAAAACAATAAAGAAATAAAAACCTTCTTTGCTCTGCTCTGCCTGCTCAGTGTTTGTGCTTGAGCAATGCCCTTCACTTTTACTATGGGTCTTAGCCCATCTTTTTTGGGAATAAACCGGAGCTTTGATGCCACAGGAATGATTTTTTTTTGATGGAAAGCTTCAATCTCCTCTGAAGACAAAGGCCGCAGACGTACTTTGGCAAAATGGCTTCTGAAACACAAACGCACACTTAGCGTAAGCCATAGGAAAGGCACCACGTTAAACATGTGTCTTTATGACAACTGAAGTCAAATATTTTTCTAAGGTAATACAAATATCTGCAGAAAGTGACATGGAAATCCAAGTTTCAGAACAATTCCACAGCATCTTAATGACAATGTAACACAATAAGAAGACACATTTCTACTTCATCCAAATAAAACTGTCTCTCAATTAACACAAAATTTAAGCACAGATTAACTGGATACACGTGAACATTATAAAATATGTTTCATGCGAGATACAGGATGGTTTCAGAAGTTTGAAATACATTAACACAGTTGCATAGAAGCTTCTGAAAATTATGTTAAGAAAGCTCCAGGGAAGGACTTACACACTGTAATGGGCTGTTTTACTCCCAACATTTAGGGGACCTACTACTTACTGAAAGTTACAGTTAACTGAGATTCTATGATACAAATACAACATAAGGGCATTTAGGTATCAAAGACTGATCTGATGAACAGGTGGTCAGGTGAAGTGAACAGCTGAAAATAATGAAAAACCAAAAGGCTCCCAAAGCAGAGGTTCTGGGCTTTTTGAGTTCATCTTACCAGGAAATGTGTTTCCCCCTCAGGATCTACAGTTCAGGGTAGCTTACCCAAATCAATACTTTCACATACAATGAGTTAGGAAAACAAAGTTGAGGAAAAGCTCTTGCTTCTACTTAAGATGCACTGTTAAAGTACCCTACCTGCAACATAAAAGACTTGGATCAATCTCCTGCACTGCTTGTACTGTTCAGGAGGGCAAAATATGCCACTCCAAAAAGCTCTACAGTCCAGTGGTTATGATACTCCCCTAGGAATTGAAGCTAAGCAATTTAAGTCCCTGCAAAAGAAGGGACATGAATCTAAACTTGCATGAAGACTTCTCACATCCCACACCAGGATGGTTACCAAAAGGACAATACACCACCAGAAAAGGCAGCCGGTGGATAGTGGAAACCTGGAAACATGCACCTGGGACACACCCAAGAAGGCAAGTAAGCAGGTAAGACAGGCACACAAACACTTTGTATATAGAATCATAGAATCGATTAGGTTGGAAAGACCTCCAAGATCATCAAGTCCAACCCTTGGTCCAACTCTAGCCTATTTACTAGATCATGGCACTCAGTGCCATGTCCAATCTGCGTTTAAAAATCTCTAGGGATGGTGAATCCACCACCTCTCTGGGCAGCCCATTCCAATGCCTGATTACTCTCTCTGTATGCCAACACAACTCACATACAAGATAATAATCCAGCTGCTTGGGACTGTTGGGATCTGAGGGATACAGTGCATGACACCTGGAAAGTACAGTGGTATCCAGGGCTAGCAAGTTCAGCTATTACTGAGGAAGAGTTTTGTGGATTTATATTCCAACTTTGGAAGTAAATTCCTGGTACAGCTTCTGCCCCAAGTAAAGCAGAAAGGATCGGAGATTGCTTCTCCACAGATAAAGATCACTATTACAGAATTACATTATTTCCTGAACACATGAAACTTCATCATCTACTACAGTATTAGGCAGATCACCAAGACAAACCAAGTCACTCCAGTTCAAGAGAAAAAAACCTGATGAACAAATCTCCACTCCTTTACAGCTCACACTGAAAAGTGAAGAAAAAACCCCACAACCAACCTCAATCACTATACAAAAAACCAAAACAAACTTCCTCTGAAACTGAAGACAAAGGCCAGTTATTGGCAGATCTTCACTACTACCTCTGGCCAGCGGTAAAACCGGACAGCATTTTGCCTGCAGCAACATTCATTGCTTATTTCACAGCATCTATAGCTGTTCTAATGATTTTGAATGTGTGCTAATCTACCAGCCACTGAACCGTGCTGCTTTCACTGGCTCACTCACAAGGCTGTTAAGCACTGGAACTTGGAGGAAGTTGAGTGGATGGTCCTGCTGTCTTTTGACATCTCACTGCAATCTGATGGGAGGAGATTCAGAATTTCTGCAGCATTTTTAATTCTCAGCAGCCACTGTATATGACAAAGGCAGGGAGGGCATAAGCCTTAAAACATGTGCTATTACCACAGCACTGGGCACATTATTTTTAAAACATAATTTTACATTCTGCAGGCCATGTAACTTGAAGCAACTGTATCAAGAAATATTGATTTTTTTTTCTTGGTAAATACTGTTCCTAATTTGGTGTATGAAATTTGGTAGGGCTTCAGAAATCTACACGAAGTTGTCTGTGTGCAATGAGCAGCACACTCACATTTCCACCAAGGACAGAGACCCAAGGCCCCACTCAGAACCGTGGTCAGTATCCTTGAGGGCTTCTGCACAGGGTGATTATTCATACAGACAGTCCTTCAGGAGGAGCATTTACTCCCTAATGACAACACAGTGAAAGGATAAGCTCACAAGTAAGGTTGGGTACACTCAGCCCATGCCTGTTTCATCCTCTTCCAAAGGAGGATGCAGAAGAAATGGAATCAGTAGTTACAAATGCCTTCCTGCAAAGCAGCTTAAAGCAATTGCCTTGAGCAGCTCCAGCTGAGAAGAACCAGAACAATCCCAGAACAGCCATTAGTGAAAAAGCGAGGCCACATATACTCTTTCTCTAGGGAAGATAGAAGAGGCTCAACAGCCTTTGGCACTGAGTGGCCAAGAGTGCTTGAAAACACTGGCTAGTTAAGAGAGGACAGTGCTTGGACAGTCTCAAAATGGCCAAGGCAGCCCCAAACACCTATTTCCCAGTATCTGTAAACCCCAATTTCTCTCCTCCCATGTGAAGTAGGCAGCTGACCACGTGTATGAATGCAGTGAGCTGGACCACGGGCAGACCTCACATTACATGACACACTCAAAACAGCAGAGCTGAAAGCCCTGCCCCTGTCAGTGAAGCTTAAGTGCAGCTGTTGGGATCAAAGTAAAAGTCCTTATAAACTATGTACCCTGTAGCCAACAGCAAACATCCTGCTCTTAGAACACGCCTTTGGCAAGCATGCAGTAGTACTTCCTTGGGATGTTTCTCCAACCTCCAGTAATCTGCAGTTCAGGGACTTGCCAAGCCAAAGGTGAGAAGGGGCTTCCTGCATGGTGGGGAAATGTGTGGGGAGGAAATCAGAAGAAACAAGATGAGCCTAGATTAGAGTCTTTTGAGTTCAAAGCCTCTTGTCCTTACACATTGGGTTTTCCTAGGAAACAGGGAAAAGGGACAAAAGAGCTAAACCCCAAGTTATTTGTTTTCTTTTAATCACATACCCCACTAAAAACAGCAGTTTTTCTACTATGTAGAAGTCAGTATTAGATGATACTTCATGCCACAAAGTAGCCTTTAAGTGCATTAAAACTGCATAAAACACTACCTGCAACAATAGAGCTGTTCATTTGAAGACTAGACAAACAGAATGTGTGGGACTGAAAATTACATTCTACTGCTACTCCTATTTAAAGTGCATATTCTGTGCTACAACTGCAAACAAGATTGAGGCCCTATTAAGTGCAAACACATTGCAAGGAGCTGCACTTGAGATACCACTGTTGAAATTGGAGAGCTGTGGGGCAGGAGGAGAAAAAAAATCACACATGGAACATTGTAGACCAACAGACCACTGTGAAAGCAAAACGTTCACCACATAAACCAGCCAGTAAAACATAACACATTAAGCATGCTCATTTTTCAGTTCCAAAGCTCTCTCAGACACCAACACCCTATAACGAAAACCTGAAAGATGTGGACTATGGAGGTGGATGCACAAGTCTGTTAATTAAAGTTGCCTTCAGGTACTTCCTATTTTCTCACTTAATTGCTTGAATGACCACACTTGAATACATGCATGCATTTTTAAGACCAAAAAACCAGCATGGAATTCCACAGCTGCACTAAAACAGAAGCTGCAGCTTCTAAATCCCTTTAAAAAAACACACCCAAACCCCACAAGGCTACTGTCTGAATTTCATGAATAGAGTATTACAGGATTTCAGCAGAAGTTTGGTTTTGTTGTTTTTAAAATAAAGCAGCTGAAGCATATTAAGTATTTTTAACATTAACTTTCACAAGGTTACCTTGGGATGCTATCACTATGCTTTATACATTGCTAAAAGGTCTAAAAAATTGACTTAACTAAAGCAAAATCCTCTTCATAACGGATTTTATTATTGCAAATGTTTCTCCTACCTAAAAATTCTAAATTTGCATCAGTTTTCCCACACAAAATATTTCTGAAGTTACAAACTGTGCAGGCTACAATCACAGGCTGAAGTTTCTTTTGGGAAATTGAGCAAATAAAAGGAGGATACATGGGCAAAAAATTAAAGCAGAAATATAACTTTACATTGCAAAGCACAGTATTTCCACATATTCCATTAATGCTTAATCAGTTTTCTCATGTTACCTAATTCCAATGTTCTGTAACTTGCCCCAAATAAACTTTCGGTAGTAGAAAAGCATATTTTTCTGGAACATGGTCTCGGTGACGTAGAAGAACGATCTGAGCAACTCAACAACATAGGTAGCCATCAGCCAGAACAGGAATTTGGCCAGGAGTTCTTCACGGAAACAATGCTCATCGGCAGGAACAAAGTGATCCCCTTCAATAAACAATTCAAAGGTAGTTATAGTAACTATCAACTCTTTGTGTGAGCAAAGAAACAGAACACACAGACAAAAAACCCACAGACAAGGTTATTTTCTTAGCCTGAGGTCAGTCGAAAGAAAAGAAGCAATTACACAGATGCCACTCCAAATTTGCACTGGCATTAAGTGACATGACTGTCATAAGCTCACAGTACACAGAAACTAATGTGCAGTGACAAACTTACATAGATGATACAAACATGCCATTAGTAGTCCAAAGTCTTGCTTTCTACCCCCAACATTGATTGTGCAAGATCTTTAACACACAATGGTGGGATTATTGTAAAAGGAAACATAAAATGAACAAATCTACTACAATGTAAAACTTAAAAAAAAAAAGCAAGACTGAAAATACTTGGGCAGATTGTAAAAAAAAAGAAAAAAGTTAAACTGGGATGATTTGGGGATGAGAATGATAATCAGATTTCCCAATTCCCTGAAAATTAATTTCAGGGTTAGGCTTTATTTCAGACATTCTATGTAAAACTTATTTCTGCAGTCCAAGAAAATATTCCAATCACCATAAGTCCATCAGCACTTTCAATATTTAGAAGAGAGAATAATAATGAACACAGAACATTCCTAACTACTGTTAAGGCCACACTGATCTGTAATGATGTCTAAATATGGATGAGCAGGGAATAAAATCCTGGCAAATAATTTTTTGCCAACTTCCAATCATAATTTTTCTAATTAAATTTAGTGAGTAGAATTCAACAAAAGACAAGAGGATATTTAAAGAAACTGTACAGAAATACCAGCTTAGCTGCATAGCACAAACCGTGATTATGGCACAAATGGGTTAAAGACAGCTTATTTTGACATAACAGAGCTGAAGCTTAACAGTGAAACTTATAAAATGGAAATTAATTTCCAGTTCTCTACCTTGTTTAGTTTTTGTGTGCTCCAGGGCAGAGACATTTTCATGTATTTACAGCACCTAAGAAACAACTACCATAAAGAGTGTTCACTTCAACAGAAGCCAAGCAACACCAATGAAAAAATCCTGTGGCTGTTAGAAAACTCTGACCAGTTGCAGTGTGCAGTTGTAATATGCAAATTAAATCAGGATGTTGATAAGCAACTGTTCTGGAACTAGATTATTTGCTTAGTTCTTGGCACCAGATGTAAATGAACCACAATTCAGGGAACTGACACAAAACTACTATGTTTGGAGGAAATAAGCCCCAGCTACAGTGCAGCAAAGCAAATAAAACCCCGTAAATAAACTTCAAGCACAAGGGAGTATTTTCATGAAAACTAAGCCCATGTATTGCTTTAGCTGTAATATGCCCAGTGAACAAAAGGGTGTTACAGAGGTAAGCTGTTCCTAATTACTATGAACCAAATGCATATTTTAGAGTAAAATCTTTTAAACTATTTAATTCCTTAGCATTTTGAAAAGCGTGCTTTTGAGCCATAGGTTCTGAATCAAGAAACAGTATATTTCCAAGAATTAAGTTTCTTATGAAAGTGTAACCTCTCCTACTTTTGACATCAGTTCTCAAACAGCAGACTTTTAAATTTGCCTCTGACACTACAAAGAACCTGTAGTAATTTCATGATTTATTGCACCTTTTAACAAAGGAACACCATTTTCAGCTCACATTACTGTAGAAGCCAAGTACAATACCAGCTAAGAACACTGCAAACATACCAGTCAAGGAAGTGCAATCCACTTGAAGAACTGAAGCACAGGAAAATGAAACCATGCATTAGATCCTACCACAGAATCAAGGCTTCAGCCTAGATTTAAATCCTAGGATAGTGTCTGAAGAACAAACTTCAAAGAAGCAAGATTTACCTGTCACCTGAAAAGAGGACTGAACAGAAATGGATTGCTACAGAATCTGGAGCACTCAGGTGATGCCCTCATGAAAGCTTTTAGTCAGGGACCATTCACTCTGGTGACTTCCACATCACCAAGCACCCAGCCTGAAGGAGGGCTCACTAAGGGTCTCTTTATCCCGGAGAAGGGCTCTAGAAAGCTGACAGATGATGACAGCCCTTTTTACAAGGGCACACAGTGATAGGAAAAGGGGCAATGGTTTTAAACAGAAAAAGAACAAGTTTTGATTAGATGTTAGGGATAAATTCAAGGTGAGGGTGGTGAAACATGGGAACAGGTTGTTCAGAGAAGTTGTAGATGTCCCACCCCTGGAACAGTTCAAGGCCAGGTTGGATGGGTGGAAGGTGCCCCTGCCAACGGCAGGGGGTTTGGAATTAGATGAACTTTAAGGTCCCTGCCAACCCAAACCATTCTATGATTCTGTGGTGGGTAACCCCTGTATTGAATGATTCCCATACTCACATCTTTCTCACAGGGTTGATGTGAGGGAGTAAAAACCCTGTGCTTTTCCCCTCCCATAGCAAAGAAACACATGCCACTGCATGTTGATTTGCTTTCAGTTCTTTCTAGAGGCTTACCATGACAAACAGGCAGACTGTATTTATTCCTTAAGTGTTTAGGTCATACTTCAATAGATTTTCAGAGTTACTGTAATTTGGACAGTAGGAGTGGATGGGAAGTTTTGCTTTGTTTTTTGTTTGGCCCAGGTTCTGACTTCATGTTAATGAAAACATCATTCTACTAAACACAAAAAGCATGAATGGAAACTTGGAAGGAAGACAGGCTTAAGTGTTCCTCCATCATCAGTTACAGACATTACTAGGTTTGCTTTCAGCCATGATTATCATCAATGAACTCTGCAATTCTGACTCCAAACTCAGTATCCTTCCCTTCCCTCCTTAGACATGAACACCCCAGCACTACAAGCCCCACCACTTGGTTCTCTACAGGAAGAAGTACCTTTGCCTAGACGAAGCCATATGCAGTCATTCACTCTCATCTTCCACATCAACTCCTGCAATGAAAGCTTAGCAAACTTCCCCCTGGAAATGAAGGTTTTCACATTTTTTAGGAACCGGCACTTGTTATAGTCTGAACCCCAAAGCTCAGCAGGGATAACCTGCTCCAGGCATTCCCTCACAAACATGTAAACCTGCCAGTGGGTGCTGTACTGCTTGACATGCTCCCTGAGGGCTGAATCCCACACCTGTTCTGGGTTTGGCTCCTCACTCTGCACTTCTGCACAGGCAGATTTTTCAAGAGGAGCATTTAAGTTGTCTGACACAACAGCCTGACCAGATTTCCATCTACTGCTTGTCACACAGTTAGAAGGCTCCTTCCCAAACTGCTCTGCTCGGTTGTGAACCCCTGCCTGACAAGGCAGATTGGTTTTTCTCACGCTGACTTCAGATATCCTTATAGGGCAATTTTTTTTCAAGAGAGCTAAGTAAGGACACTTTCCATGGTTCTTTAACAGTTTCTGAAACATATGTCTCATTTGCCAGTAGCGTTTGGGCAACCTCTTCTTTCTCCGTTTGCGATGTGACAGACTTTGGTTATGCCTTTGCTGCAACACATTCTGGCTTAAGAATATAGTTTCTATAAGCCTCCTTCCACCTGCCTGACAACCTTGCAAGCGATTCAGTACAAATGATTTAGGTAAACATTCTCGGAAACTCCTGCGAGAATACAGAAGAGACTTCCTGTCAATGGTCACTGAAGAACGCAGGAGTGTATTTGGTAACTTCTTTGCCAAATGAGGTAGGGGACTTTCCCTCCTTCTGGATTTTGAAGAATTACCCTCCACAGGCTTGGTTTGTACAGAATTCAGCTGAGATTCACACATATGCGTCTCTCCTCCTTTCTTACGGGATTCTGCCTGCACTTCAATGCCTGACTCTGAAGGTTTGTTACTCTGAGCTCCTTGCGGTAGAGAACTTTCACCCGCCACAAACTTCTTCCTGTCACAAGATGTGTGAACCAAAGAAGGACCAGACATAGCACTGTCACTTCTTTGAGAAACATGGGGGGTTTTAACACTTTCAGGATGTGATGCTACATACCCACTTTCATGTCTCTCACAACTACTTTGGTTTGCATGAGCAGTATGATCAAGAGCCTTTTCCTCTCTTGCTTTCTCTTGTACTTTTGCTCTCTTAGCTGGAATTTCAAGCTCTTCCCTATGAAGCTTCCTTTTTAGAGATGGCACTGTAGATGGCAAAGATAAACCGGAGCTACTCTGTTTTTCCAGTTGTTCAGTAACAATGCTGATCTGTTTGCTTGCTTTAGAAACAGCTTTTGCAGAGTACTGGTAATTGGGCACTACGCTTTGTATCCTGTTATTTTTTTTATTTCCCCTGCTGGAAAGATTATCTTCAAGTCTTTGACTGCATTTCCACCTATGTGAAAGGTATCTTCTTTGAAACATAAGTCTTTTTCGCACATAGTCAAGCAAGCTACTACGTTTGCGCTTAGAGAATCGTTGTTTAACAAATACTGGGGATGACTCTACATTTTGTGAGGTAAGTTCATAAACTGGTTGCCCACACACTTGGTAACAATTACTAGGGGGAACCAGCATAAAGATTGCACAGTGTTCTAATAAATACATCATCACATCATCCCCTATCCTGCTCAGCAGTGTTCCCCAGAGGCCGCTGATGCGAAGAGTTTCTGTGGCAGTATTAGGTAGGTAGCTGTATATACTTGACAATGGCAAGATTTGGCAGTCAGAAGTGTTTTCATTCAGTAAGGAGTATCCATATGCGAGGACATTCTTCTTTCCTTTTTTACACAATCTCTGAACAACTCTTGTGATGACTTCATTCTGACTAGATAACTGAAGAAACAAAGAAAAAAGAAAATTAGCTTTTATCACATAAACCACAACACACCCTTTAAATAAAAAGACACACAAGATACGCAGCCCTATACATCAGCTTTCAAAGCGGTTTTAATAATTTGCACGTGCCATACCCAGAAAGAAAGATTCTTCAAGTGTACCCCAAGGTGTTTATGTATAGTAGCATAACCCTACGACTTTAAGGAAGTCTTTTTAACGTCTGCACTTTTGATCCTGGTTTTCATGCCCAGGAAACACCCTCCCCTGCTCCCCTTGTCTGCCTCAGCAACCAGGCTGCGAGGCCTTCAGGTCGCTGTGCCCGTGAGCTCGTGTTGGTGGATCCGCGTTCGCACACACTTGGGAGATACGTGCTCGCGCAGGCTCTCCCCTCCAGGGAACTAACGCTCATTTTCTTGAGGCCTCCATTTCCTTTTATGTAAAGAAAAGTTCGACTCAATGACTCCGTACGCAATTCTAAAACCCACTCAACGAGCTCGCAAAGGCCGCTTCCTACCACCGCACAGCTCTGCTCGCGCACGCAGCAGCACTGAAGAGAAAAGCAGCCCTTCCTCTCCGAAAAGTTTCTTCTGCTCAAGCGCCGACCTGCAGCCCCTTCGCCCCGGCCCCTCTGTAATCAATCAGGAGCAGGGAAGGTGGCACCTTCCCCTCCCGGCTGCGCCCCGGCCGCGCTCGCCGTGCTCTCCTCAGCCTGCAGCGGAAGCAGCGCGGCCTGGGGGGCCCACGCAGCCCTTTCGCCTCATCCACCGCCGGCACCTGGACTTTGCTCCCGCACCCACCTCCAGGAGGAAGGGGCGACCCCGCCTGCAGTGCGGAGGGTGGGTGGCGGGCGAGGCCCGGCGGCCGGGCGGGAGGGAGGCACAGCCACGAGGGGCCGCGGCCGCCCCCGCGCCCACATGGACATGGAGGGCGGGCAGCGCCGCCGCCACCCCGGGGCAGCCCCCGCCGCCCCCCGGACCCCGGCGGGGCTCTCGCTGCCCGGCCAGGGCCGCGCCGCGGCCGCCCCTCGGGGCTCGCTCCTACCTGCTGAAAGCTGAAGGGCCGGGGGATGGCGCGGGCGCCGTGGGGCACACACACCACGCACTGCCCCACGAAGGTGCGGTAGCGGGGGCCGTCGTCGTCCCGCAGCACCTCGGCGGCCCCGGCGCCGCAATCCCCCAGCCGCCGCACGAAGGTCTCCAGCGGGGCCGCCTCGGCGTACCAGCGGCTCAGCGCGGACAGCACGGGCACGAAGGGCTCCGCGACGGGCTCCATGCGGCGGCCAAGCAGAGCCGAGTTCACCCCGGCAGGACCGCTGCCCCCACACTGACCCCGGGCAGCTGCCCGGCAGGCGACCAGTTAAACAAGCAACAGCGGTGATGGAAGGGGGAAAGAAATCAATCAATCGGAGAACACGCCCTCGCAGTACTGCGGCGCGGCTGCCGGTCTGGGCGCCCCCGGCGTGCTGGGGTCGCGCAGGGCGGGGCCGGGCGGGGCCGGGCGGGGCCGACGCCGCTGTCCAGCGCCGGAGCTCAGCGGGAACAACGCGGGAGGATGCCCGTCCAGGGAACATTCCTTCTTTAGCATCAGCACTCCGCTGAGGACCTGCCTGAAACGGCAGCAGCTGAAGGAGGGGTTATAGTGGAGATCAACAGAGTAAACCCTGACAATACCCCAGTGGCGGGTCCTGGGTTTCTCATCAAGCTCATGAGTTAAGAAGCCAAACCAGTTGTGGTAGTGTATAACTACAACTCCTCAAATTTTTCTTAGTATGTGAAGACTTCATAGTAGAAAACTTGATGCCAGACTGTGAGAGGTATTGCAGTGAGGTTCTGAGGAACTGCAGATCTCAGAGCCTGATGTTCATTCCGGGTGAACAGGTAGAAATCAAATCAGAAAGGTTTGGGATAGAAGAGACCTTAAAGACCACCTAGTTCCAGCTCCTCTCCAATGGACAGGGACAATACTGTGAAATGTCTGTGGAATAATAGAATATAGGATTAGTAGATGCCAGGAGAAATACAAGTTGCTTAGTCAACTTTGCTCCTGTAAAAGGGAGTCCTGCCTTTGAATTCTGTCAAGTGTTGCAAAGACATGACAATTATCATTATCTGGTTAATACACACTACTTGAATTTCCAAAAACCTCTGCAAGGAAATTTTATCAATAATAATGAAAACAAAAATAGATGCTGCTAGTACAGATACATTATTGTTAAAACATTAAAGATAGAGGTAGGGATAAATCATAGAATCATAGATTGGTGTGGGCTGAAAGGGCATGGATGTCACCTCCTAGATTAGGTTGCAACTCTTTCAACTAAGGAAGATCTGTACCAGAGTTCCACATTGTCTGCACTGTGCAACTTTCAAAAATGATCCAGAAGAGCAGCAAGTGGGAAGATTTGCTGATGGGCTGAAGTTATTCAAAGCAGCAAGGACACAAGCAGAGTAGAAAATTGCAGAAGAACTTTACAAGACTGCATGATTGAGCAATTACATGGCAGATGGAATTTAATGCTGATAAATCAAGTATGGCACAGAGGTGAAACACATTCCCAGCTTCATGCATAACGTGGTGAGTTTTGAGCTGATTAGTATCACTCAGAAGTGAGACCCCAAGGTTACATGACCCAGACAGGCATTGGGCTCAGCAGCAATCAATAAAGAAATTGCATGTTAGGGATGATTGGGGAAGGACTAAAGAGGGTGCCGCTAGGCCACGGCTTAAATTCATGGTTTGCCTACACCTTGAGTGTAGTTTTGGTCTCTGTGCCTCAAAAAAGGATGTACTAGAATTAGAGAAAGTTCAGAGTTGGATGGTCAAATGTATGGAACAGTCCTATACGAGCCATGACATAGTAGCATGGGACTAGAAAAAGGATAACTTGGTGGGGAAGGACAAGTGCTGCACGCTGTGATCCATCTCCTGATGCAGTTGAGTATGTGCCCTGGGACCTGAAAGTCTTACAGGCTGCTTAAATCATGTTGCAAAGGCATGGATCATTAAGTTCCTCTCCAAAACTCTTCTCTTCTAGCTGCTGTGTCCTGCTGATCTCTTATATGCAGGCACAACAAAAGACCCGGTCTCTGGTTTCCAAAACAGATCTGCTAGTAAGGATGCACTCCTGGCCCAGGGGGTTGTAGGTGTTAAAGATTAAGAGCAGAGGAAGGCATGACATATGGGATAAATTCAAAAAATGCAGAACCTTTAAGTAAATGTTTGGGCAAGATGAAATTAGCACTCTGCCGTGGTGAGGTGACTGTCTTCTAGCTAGGCTTCATAGCTGGGTGCCTGTGAGTGTTCTGCAGGAGTATAACAGAGTTCTCTCCTTCCCAAAGATTAGAGAGTTCCTCATCTTTGAGAGAAATCAATCAACAGCTCTCATCATGGAGAAGGGTGATTTTTTAAGATGTGTCACTATATGAAGGGACACACTAGTGGCCCTGTGGCCAGGGACAATCTTGTCCCTGGTAGCAGTCGTGCCATTCAGGGAATAATTCTCACCAGTGGTATGGACAGAGGTGTAGAAGATGCGTGTCTGCTGAGACAGAGCAATGTCCTTTCCTCATGTGAAGCCTTTGAAGACTAGGGAGTGAGGTCAGCATCCTGCTGCTCATAGAGGACTGGCTTGTGTTCCTACTAAAACAATTAATCTCTTTCTGGGAGCAAAGCAGCTCACCTCCTGACATTGGCATGGCTAAGGAGTCAACTCCCTGGCACCCTATGACCTCCAAGTTGAGGCATTCCTACCTCCCTTCCAGTTCAGCACTCCCCACTTGCCAGACTCCTTTAGCCCTTGAAAGAAACAGGAACAAGCTGACAACCCCAAGGGAGGGAAAGCAATGCCATCAGCATTATCCTGCAGAGGCTGCTTGGTCTCTGCCACTTGCCAGGAGCACTACCACAAAAATTGACTGCTCAGGCTTCCATTTGCATGTGTGGACTAAATGCTCCACAAGTGCTCTGAGTATGCTGAGCTTATGTTTGTGACTCATTGTGCCAGAAGGCAGAAGTGTGGCTGCTCAACAGTCCAATGTAAAACAATTCCTGCCGCTGTGACAGTGGGATATGAAAGCCTCTGTGCACTAATCCAAAAATGGTGCAGTGATAGAAAAGCTCTGCATGCTGGAGAATCTAATTCTGCTTCGATAAACAAAGCACTTTTCTTAGCATTTACCCTTGGTCTTGGTGATTCTCAGTTACTGTCTCACTTCACAGATAGTCCATTCTGATAAAAAATTTTCAGCTTGACTTTAAAAAAAAAGTTAGTATTTGGCATCTTCATTAAAGAGGGGAGTATCCTTTGGCTTTGCTGCTGAGTCCTTTGGAGTTCTGCCCCAGTATTGTGGTGCCAGGATATAGTCCCAAGAAAGAACTATGGAACTACATTTAACCCACAAAAAGATGCTGGGAAAGATTAATATGGAAGGAGGCAAAATATATGATCATGATGGTAGCTGAATATAAAAGTATTACCTTTAATTAGTAAAATCTTCAGCAGAATTAAATACCTGTTTTGCATAAACTAAACTAGCCTTTGTCACTGGAAGACTTTCAAACACTGCACTTCCTTTAGAAATGCAGAGGTCAGCAGCTTTTCTCTGTTTTTTTTTTCTTCTCAGCAAAGACTGGGAATGGTAGCTGATTAGCAAGAGAAGACCCCAACCTTTCTGAGTTCCTGGGGCAGAATACTAGAAAGTTTGAGGGACTTGTTTGGCACTCCAGCTACAGGTATTTGTAACATTTAAAAACTCAGCATAACCAAAGAAAACTCATCTTTTCCCCTCTCCTTTTGGGGCTGAATGCATTTCAAGTTTGAAGTGACAGGTCAAAGAAAGCAGTAGTGAAGGATGTGAATACTCTCAGAGCCTTATATCTTCAATTCTGATTCTTGAACTTTGGTTCATTGGAGGTCTTTGATAATAAGTAAACAGCCATAATGTACTGCTGATCCTTGCACATTTGGCATAGCTAAAGATGATCAGAGTAGCACATATGAGGCTGCAGAGAATGCCTAGTGTGTTCCAAGGATAATGTGATTGGGATTTTTTGTTTGTATTGTCCTCTGACACTAATCCAAGATCCCCAAGTCTATCGAAACTTGAAACTACACAAATCCCTAGTTCAAATTTGGGGTTTTTTTCTTCTATCTACCATTAACAGCTGCTGGGATGGTAGAGGGTGAAGTTGCCAGCTCTTTCTCAAGCAAGTTGATGAATGGTTTGTTGGTTTTACGAGATGAAACACTTATTCTTATGAAACACTGCTTATTTCTTTCCATTCTCGTGGTCAGTACTAGGCAAATGAAACATCTGCTTGTGATGGAGAGTAAAGAGCAGATGTAGCAAAAGCTGAGATTTTCAGCATGGGAAATGTAAATTGTTAAGTCCAGTTGCAGAGGCTGTATTCCAGTAGATCCTGTCAGTCCAAACTAGGTATCTGTGACAATCTTCAAGCTGAAGCTTGAAGTGCAGATGGAAGGTTGCAGGCAGCAGGGAGGCTGGATAGCCACAAGCCAGGCACTGAGCATTACACTGCACTAAGCTGGAGCTGTGCCACGCCTGCTGTTCTGAGTGAAGAGTGTAGCTGCAATTCTCAGGTATGTGCTCCAAGAGACATCTTGCTTCAGTGGCCAAGTGATTAGCTGGACAAAAGCATGAAAATGAACCAAGTTAATGAAACATCTACCCGGCTTTGGGCTGCTTGATAACAGACTAACCTGTGGCTAGAGACAGCTAGAGGCAAATAATGCCTAGTAAAAATGTCGAATCAACTCTTCAAAGTCCATGAGTCTTTGAAGATGTGCAAGAACGGGAGGAAAAGTCATCATAAGGCAACAATCAGAGCTTTGTCTTTATAAGGATTGCAGACATGTGACTTAGTAAGGAGAACATTAGGAGACAGAATCTGTGAGGCAACTATACCCAAATACACTATACTCAAAATAGCTTGTAAGGGGTTGTAATGGGTACCATATGGCAAGGACTAAAAGGACAAAGTACTGCTAAACAGAAAGCAGGGAGCAGCAGGGGAGAAGCTATCTTATTCTTTTAACCAAACACAGGCAGGCATGAGGCATAACGTGCCAGTGTTAAAGTGTTTGTCTTTTGAATCTATTTTGTTCTTTTTGATGAAGGGGAGATATAAAAAAGAAACAAACAACTAAAAAATCTGCAAAACAAACCAGGATTTTTGGGGACCCGCTCTCAAAAGCAGTAAGAAACAGAATAACATAAAGGAAAAGCTGGAGCAAACTGATTAGCTCTAGATATTCTTTGAAAGGATACACCACAGTCCTCCCTTTGTTCTAAGAGGAAAGTCTTAAATAGAACCATGGAACCATAGAATTTGCTGAGTTGGAAGGAACCAATCAAGATCATCGAGTCCAACTCCTGGCCCTGTGCAGGACATGCAGGACACCCCAAGAGTCACACCATGTGCCTGAGAGCATTGTCCAAAAACTCTTTGAACTCTGTTAGGATTGGTGCTGTGGCCACTTCCCTGAGGAACCTGTTCCAGTGCTTAAGTACCCTCTAGGTGAAAAACCTTTCCCTGATAGTCAACCTAAACATCCCGTGACTCAGCTTCATGCAGTTTCCTAAAGTCCTGTCCCTGGTCACTACAGTGAAGAGATCAGTGCCTGCCTTTCCTCTTCCCCTCCCAAGAAAGTTGTCACTGCCACGAGATCTCCTGTCTACTCTTCTCCAGGCTGAACAAACCAAGTGACCTCAGCCACTCCTCAAGGCTTCCCCTCCAGACCTTTCATCATCCTTCTGGCCCTCCTTTGGACACTAACAGTTTAATGTCTTTTTTATATGTGCCTGTAACCACTGGAAAGTGCATAGATCCTCACAGATACAGGACCAAACCTCTCCTAGCGTGAGAGGGGAGGCAGTCAGAGACTGTCCTTGGGCATCTGGGGAAGTTGGGCTCTTTCTCCTCTATTTCCCAATTAATATTGTAAGATTGGGAAGATACTGTACTGGTACTGGGCACACACCTGTTTTAGATCTTATGATACAGAAAAGCTGTAAGCTGTAATGTAAGGAGGACCAGCTCTACTAATAAATTACCATGTTTCACTTCTTCAAGACAAGATTTATCTTCTGAAGATAAAACTGGGAAGTGTCTTTGCAGACAAACTACAGGATTATCTGTCTCAGTGGTTCTGTCAGTAGCTGACAGCTACTGGAGTGCTGTATTAAAAGGGAACATGTACTGGTGCAGAGCCTACGTTTTAGCAGCAAAACAGCCGGGACTGAAGCAGAGCAGAGCAGACTTCTTGAGCTCTGCTGGTAAGACAAAAACAGTCTGTACTGCGGCCCACATTGTAAATCAGTTCCTTCAGTGGCTCCAGAGAAAAAAAGTACAAGGGCAGAAGGTCAGCTCCTGGAGAACAGGGTCAGCAGCAGGAAATGATGCGCAGGAAGTTGCATGGTATGGAAGTGGAGGAGCTGAGCAGGAACACAGCATGGCCTCTGCCACAGGCCATGTACACCCACAGAAAGAGTCAAGCCAGTGCCTTTTGTCACTTATGTCCTTGCAGAATCCCGACTGCTGCGTTATTGTGCACTAAGTTCTGTGCAAGAGCAGCTTACAGGAGCATATGATGATTTCCTCAATTAATTCTAAAACAGCCCCAACCCCAAATCACAGTAATCTTTTAATTTCCAAAGCCATTATAAGCCTAATGAAGATGAGAAAGTGAGATGGTCACCTAGTTGCTTGTCACAGTAAATCCCATTAGAAATAAGGAAGTTTTTAAGTTACTCTCCAGTATTAAATAGGTCCTAGATACTGATAATCCGGCATGAGCTGCAATACTTTCAGTGAAATTTCATGTAAGCTTTTTTCCACATTAATCGCACACTGACCACATTTTTGTTTTCAGCTGATGTAATTTCCACAAAAAGAAAGTTGAAACACTTAATTTAATATCTCCAAAGTTATACTACTAATGTACTTTTCCCACCACCTTTCTTTCCAGTAACAAAAGGTAACTCTTTATCCTGTGTGACAAGTCTTTTATTTGGAAATGGAATGCATAAAACAATGACTTGAACAGAAAAGTCTTGCTCATTTGAAGACTTAAAATGTTCTAATTTTATATGCTTTATGACTACTGTATAGGATAATATGAGGTCATTGTCATCAGAAATGCAAGAGAGTAGACCAATAAACTCACAGTATGTAAAGGTGCAAGAGCGATTTTTCAACAGCTACGTACAAAAATGAGTGATAAAACATTAGAAATACCCAAATAAGATATTCTGGACTTTGAGAAGCAAATCTAGAAGAATCAGTGACTTGGTTGCTTTGAAATGGCACAAAATGAGAATGTGCTTATATGCATTCTTTATATCAGGAAAAAGTTTCACACACACATTTAACTTATTATGAAATAGGAGCCACAAATTAGTTTGTTTAACAGAAAAGAGCTCAGTGCAAACAAATTCAAAATAGGTACACGATACAGTAAATGCAACCCCAGTTTTGCATAGACTTACTTATGTGTGCTTGATGGTAAAATCAACAGTCCTCCTTAGCTGCAACTAACAGCATAAAGAGATTTTAGTATGAACAGAAGTTAAATATTCACTTCAAGATTTCTTTCCATTGCCAGTAGCATGTAAGGAGGACTTCAGTACAGGAAAGACTGTAGCCTGTGACAAAAGAACTTAGGCATATTTCCTAATCTTTTTGAGACCCAAATATTCATATATTCAGACTTTTGCAGTATCAGAACCGGAAAAAATCCACTTCATGAAGCAGTTACAGACCACAGGAGTTGACCTGTATTCTTCAAGGTTATTCAATGATTATTTTCAGTCAATGACAAATTGATGTTTAATAGCCTTGCACAAACAGTATGCAATTTAAGAAACTTAAGAATCATTAGGGTTAGCTTGTAAACATACTCACCAAAGTAAAACTAGAATTGGAAACTCAAATTCTGCCTTTCAGAATTTTTTAATTCCATTTTATTTTCTGCTGAAATTAATGCACTCCGTATTTCACTTACTGTTACTAAGAAACTTGCTTTTTAAAATCTAGAACCATGGTTTTCAGATATAGCTGTGAGGTATCAGTTTTGGTATAATTAGTCAACCTGATTATTTTTACTAGTTTGAAAGAATCAGATCAAAATGCCTCCCCTAATGAAATCCATTACCATGGAATATGGATTTTAAATTGTACAAAAGCATATTTGTTCTTCAGTAGGCTGGGGTTTTTTCTCTATATCTGGATAGTTGAACCCGTATTATATTTAAGCAAAATTATCCCCCTTGAAGGCTGCATGTTTCATCTTAAAAATAGAATGGGGCTGGGAGGGAGAGAAGAAAAGACCAAGGAATTTTTCCCTTTGAAACATGACAGAATTGACTTAGTAGGTCACTGGGGTACCAAATGATGAAGAATTTAAGATGTGTTAAGAGATTTTCCTAGCACGTAACAATGATTTGCATTATACCAATACCTGCTATGCCAAGAAATCAGGTTTGTCAACAATGTAGAGGTATTTATGTAAACTTGGATACACACTGAAAGAAATCATGTTCCAGTTTTTTCACACCTTCATTAAAACCCTCTGCTGTGCTGTGGGCCAAGAACGTGGCAGAATTTGAGGTTTAACAACCCCATCTGTCTCATTGTATATGTCCAACAATGTATTTTTTAAGTTATGAAGTCACAATTTCTAGAATTTTCATTATCTCCATTATCAATGAGAATGATTTGTATGAGCATATAATACAATATTATACCTTTTATTTTTGACCGCCTCCAGTTTGGCAACAATTCTCGATTCTGCTGTAACACACTCTCTCATTTTTTCACTTTTCATAGCCTATGGACACCCCACTTTGAGTTAGTGAGTTGTCTTAATAACATAGACTTGGACCGTAATTACAATGGTCAGGACGCTCAGGCTTTCACTGAAGAGAAGCTGAAATGCAGAAGTTTATATAATGACATCTGGCAGACTTTGGAACTTGTGAGGACAAAAGAATCTTGAAACAGGAGGATATCAAAACTAGATTTTGGCAATATAGAAGATGTATTGTCCATGTAGTTCTGTCATAAGCTTTAAAAATACTCTTATTAAATAAGTTTTTCCTTCCTTAAGAGCAGGTAATACACAAAGCAAGTAAAAGTCCAGGGATCAGAATCTTCTTCAATTCTTAGTTATTCTCTATGAGCTTTTTTTTTTTGACTTTTCTTCGTAGGATTCTCCATACTCATTTACTCTGCTCTTATCCACAGGATAAAGCCTGGCAGAAAAAACCCAAATAATTAGTTACATTACAGTCTGCCATCTGAAGGAATTAAGTAGTTCTGTGATTGTTAATTTTAAAAGTCTATTTGTCATCATATTCTCTATTTCATATTCTTTGCCCACTTTTGGCAAAACCTAAAAGTTTTAAAGATTAGCTACAGACACATCAGCTTCTTCACAATGTCACTTAACCAGTTGTCTCATAACAGGGTCTTTTTAAGAGATGTATTAGCTCCCCTACAGTCTGGCAATCCAGGATACCTCTCAAACTTGAAACCAGTGTCTGAGCTCTTACCTCTAGAAAAATACCTCAGAAGGAGACCTATTTTACTACACTTGGGCATGATTACATAAAGCCCAAACTGCATATTGTATTAATGATTTAGTCCACATTTAGTATTAATGATTAGTCAGATGGACACATCCATATATTCTGGTATAGTGTGAACCTGTCTTAAAATTCTTGTTTGCTCCACATGTATTTATTCTTAGGAGCAAGAATACACTTTCTGTAGCTTCACTGGACAATGTTTCATGAGTACTGCATATAACTTTCATCCTCATCTGATTTTAGTTACTTGAAGAATCTTAAACTCATCAGATACTTTGCTTACAAGAGGACCTGATAACCTGTGCTTGCAAACTAGATAAAGAGAAAAGGGCAGTCCCTCATCGTAAGACACCTTTTGCTACGGCCTTGCAGACTTGGAAAGCATGTCTCAGACACTGAACATATGCAGACATGTGGCCCCTCAGCAAGGGTGAGAAGCCCAGAACTCCTAAGTGGGTTGGTTTGTGAATACAAGCTTAAGAATTTCTCTCCTTCCCCTTACTTCAGGTATTTATGTCTCAGGGTTCGTTTGGGGTTTTTCTGTAACTTGCAAATGTGAAACTGGTGAAAAGAAGGACTGTTGTTTTGGGAGGGAAAAGTGGTAACTGACAAAAATTCTGTGTCCTGTGAGAAGAAGAAGTTTTTGACTACTCTGTAGCATGCCCAGGATTACTATCATTTATGGGAAAATGCTTTTGCTCCTCTTATTTGTATTGAGTTCTTCTTTACAGGATCCTCTACTCCCCATTCCGTTCACTAGCCATATATACAGCTACCAACCGTTACCATACTATACTATATATTACTTTAGTATAAAAATTCTGCTTGAAGTTTATCCCAAAATGTAGTTCTTTACAGCAGTAAGATACAACCATCTACAGCATTGTAAAAACTCCAGTGAATATTAAAGAAAGTCATACCATCTTTGGTAAAGATAGACCAGGAACACAACATCATCTCTAAAGCATGCCAGCCGATGAGATGTTGGCATAGTGATGATAAAAGCAAATATATCATCAATAAAGGTGTTGAATGCCTACAAATAAAAGAAAAGGATACTTCAGTTGGCTGTGAAGAAAGGCAGTCATCAGTCACACAAAGCTAAAGGGTTCCTATGCTTTTAGTAGGAACACAGATGACTTCCATATTTACGGCAATACTTAAAGAGTTATGCTGAAAAACTAATTAATGCAAATTTTAAAGAGCTTTCTTTGAATTAAGACCATACTGTCTAATACAGACCACGCTATTACAGTTACAAGATAAAAAGAAATAGCATTGTTTCAGGTAAATGAGAGTATTGTCATGGAAGGGGAAAAACATGGGGTCAATTTCAGTGAAATCTTAAAAAGAAACTAGAAAAAAACCCCACACTTTTGTTCATTTATTACTCAAATAGCTTAAGATTTACAAAATGTAACTTCACTTTCATTTTCTGTAGACATTTGAAATTAGTGTAAAAACTTGTTAATTTATTGCTCTTAAGAACATTAACTTCATAGCCTTGGACAGATCTTAAAATATTTTCAGTGCTCTCCTGAAAGTAATCATGCCTTGAATAAGGAAGGGATGGATAATTCGCTACACCATTTCCACTCAGCTAGCCATACCATGGGTTCTGTTTCTGTAGCAATAATGAAAGTTAAATACACACAAGGGCAACTCCTCTGGATCTGCCCTAGCCTACAGGGAGGCTGCAGAAATCAACTCCTACAGTGCACCAGCTCTAGTACTCACATGTTGCAATAAACAGTTTCAACAAAATACATCAGGAAATAAATCCAGCAAAGAATATTCGCTGTGGGGTTAACAAACTGAGTCAGTAACATGGCTGCAGTTACACCATTAGCAACCTGTACATAAGTCCATATCCTAAGAAAGGGGAAAATGATGTATCTAAGCACAGAAGGACTCACTCTTCAAAATGAACCCATGTTTATATGACCGGACAATATTGGCAGAAAATGGTGGTGTTGGAGAGTTCTGATTAGCTACAACAGGAGAGCTCTCTCTGTCAAGTCAAAACAAATCTGTCAGTCTGAAGTGATTGAAAATATGGATGGCACTTCTCAAGCCTGGGCAGGTGTTTGTCAAAAAAAACCCCAAACTTTGAGAGTTGGAAAAGACAGCCTTTCCCAGTCAACTCCTAAGTGAGTGATCCTACAATGACAAAAGGAAGAAAAAGCTCAATGCTCTGTCCTTGAGGCACACAGGCAGTCCTCCTGAGCCACTGCAAGTGAATGCATCAAGCCCATCCAATAGTGCTTAGACCAGATAATTTTCTTTTGAGATTATCTCACTTGAAGGTACTCATAAAGGACATAAATATAAAACCTACATAAACTGGAAAGTCAGAGTCCAAACTAAGGAAAAATCCCAACAAAGCTCTCTAAAGCAATGTTCACAAATGAGCCCTCAGCCTCTTCCTTCCACTTGAAGTGCAGAGAAGAGCAAGCAATTTTAAATATCCATTAAGAAAAAGTAAATTTCTCCCTTCAAAGTCCAGTAAGTTAAACATAATTGAAAATATCATATACTTCTTTCTTCACACCCACAAGCCTCTGCTGTGGGTAGCCTATGGCACCTAAACAAGAATCATAAATGCTCTGTAGGAAAAGGCTGTTCAGCAAGGCTATGTTGCTTTCAAGGCTACTTGCTTAATAACCTCCCTTCATTGTTTATTTAACTGCTGATGTCTCTGCTCAGTTACTATCTTTTGATGCTGAAGTAAAATTGTGAAATTACTTCACTAATATACCTTTTAGTCCCCTTTGTTAAGAAACATGCTGATTTGCCTAGTACATGCCTGAAACACTGTTTATTGTTACTTTTTACTCTGTTTCCACATCAAGCGCTGTTTAGTTGCTATTTTGCTACCAGCTATGTATCCTAATTTCTTAAAAACATTAAGGCAGCAGAACGTCTGCCTTTTGCTGTAGGCTCAAAGAAATGGAAAAGCCTTGAAAGGCCTTTTAAATTGTTAGATTTTAGTTCTTTTGTCCCAAATCATCCGTTCAGAATTGGACACCATTTTTTGAGTGTTTTTCAACACTGCTTCTTTTAAAGTACTGATGTTCTGGGGAACTGTAGTACATCAGCACAAATGAAGAAAGAAAGCATTTATGAGTGACAGCAGAAGTAAGAAGGGCACATGTTGATGGCATTGAGGTCTTGATGATCCCAGCCAGGGTTTCTCAGAACACAATGACCAGGAAAACAAAGGATGGCACAAAAATTCTCACGTCTGACACTGGTGGGAAATAATGGAGTCAAAACACTATCAGCTCTTTAGGGGTACAAGAAGAAAACTAGTGTGTAGCTGCCAATTGAAGAGAACATAGGAGACATAGGAACTCAACAGTGGGTGTTCCTTGTTACCCGTATCAGCACACAAAATTCTGACTGGGGTACATGGATATTTCCATCTCGGTGTCAGAACACTACACAAACCACTTGGACACTCAAGCATGTGCTTGTGGGTACACAGGTACCAAAGGGTTAGTAAGTTGATTTTGTTTTGAATAAACTCAGCTTCCCCTTCTCCAAGGTTTGGTATTAAGCTTTGCTGCATTATTTCATACCAGAGCAGTCTGGGCACTGGGGCCACCACAGTGCAGCTCCTCTTTCCCCATGGAACAACCCACCACTCACTTGCCACTGCACCATCACCCAGAAGCTCAGAATTACCACCCCACCTCAGTGTGTACACTACTACAGTCTCTAGTAAATCCTGGAACCTGCCAAAGTAAGGTCTCTAAGCAGTCCTATCTGTTTCCTGAGAACCATCCCTTGGCAGTATAATCTCTCTCTTCCTAAAATGATGTGTTGAGGCTGATTAATTTATCTGCAGAACCAACTCCTGCACCCACGCAAGACAGCTGACAGTATGAAAAGCAGTATTACAGTAAAAACTAATATGCAAGTATTCTCATTACATGGAAGTCATAATGAAAAATGGAAATCAATGCATTTTGGGGTTTTTTTTAAGGAAAGCTGCAATCAAGTTTAGTTCTTAAACAAAAAAGTACTGTCAAGCTACATATTACTAAGCTATTTCTTACAGAAAATATTTTTCAAAATGACTGCACCAAACTTTAAATTAGAGCTTTACTTACTTTGTATGTGAAAGCCTTCCATGGTAGGTGTGCAACAGATTTCATCTAGAAATAAAAATATCAATTTGTAATAAAGTCTGGAAGAAGAGACTAGAAAAACAGACTTTTATCACTTTTCAAACTTACCTTGTAGTTTACAAACAGTTGGGGCAGCATAAACAGGAATCCAAAAGCATACACTCCTGAAGATACAACATGGAAAACAACTAAATGCAGAGATGTACATTACACAACTGTAATTTCATAATTAGTGATTTACGCTTATTCTTTTCTAAAGAGAGAAGATGCATCTAATTCTTTTGTTCACTTCAGTTAATTCTTCTCCCTTTTTCAGTCACTATGATAATTTTGGAACCTACAGCCAAATTACTGCTCTCTATTGCACTGATCCAACTGACAGCAGTCATTTTTCTACTTTTGAGTTTTGGCCTCCATTTGAAGAAAAATGAATAGAAAAAAGAACAGAAGAAGAGACTCACCATTGACAAAACTATTTATCAACCAGGAGTACCAGCTACAAACAAAGAAGAAAGTCCAGTTATTTTTTCACATCAGCCAAAATTGTAATACATCCTCCACATAACGTTATGCTGACTACACCAAGAAATTAATGTTGCAAATTTATGCAAGAACTAAATACTTCATATGTTCCTTTGATTACAAGGGGTTCCAGAGAAGGTAGTTCAAGCAAAGGTAGCTTATCAGTCCACAGATGTCTGGAGAGTTTTATCAACTACTTTTGTAATTTTTCAGACCATTCTAAGCCTTCTGCACCCAAAGTGACTTCAGATAATACTGTGCACGGAACCCTGACCATACTAAAGCTTGCAAATGTAACAGTGCATTCCAAATACCAAAGAGACACTTAATATGGCACTGTGAGGACTTACCAAGTTTCAAACAAATACCATTCAGTGCAAACCATGATAGTAGGTGCTTTATTTTTACTATATTTTTCTTTCCCTACATCTAACAAGCCTCC
Source organism: Pithys albifrons albifrons (assembly GCF_047495875.1). NCBI lineage: Eukaryota > Metazoa > Chordata > Aves > Passeriformes > Thamnophilidae > Pithys > Pithys albifrons. The sequence goes on along the minus strand of NC_092461.1, from coordinate 17,071,372 downwards.
CAGATGTTCAGCAGAGCACAATCTTAGCAAAATAACAGTAGCACTACAGACAGTGATTGAATTTCATACATCTGCTAGTGATTGTAGGAACAGCTCATAACTGTGATGCTCAGGTTACATCATTTAAAATTGAACTTGTACTGCTGTGTTAGTGATATGGTAATAGCAACACTGTTGTGGGAGCACTTCAATAATTCAGAAGCATTTAAAAATGCATCAGAAAATGCCTCCAAGATTAAAGGATAATCCACTGTTAAGATTACTTGTTCTGTCACATTTCCTTAGAGATTTAACAAGGTAACAATTTTATGGTATCAATTGTTTTCAGTTTCTTAAGCTGAAGCTCATAAAACACCTGGCATACAGTATTTTGCAGTACTGAATGAATTCAAGAATTTTGCAAGAAAAGCAGGATCTTTAAATGCTGAACATCTGTTAGTTCCTTACTAAGACAGAAGACTTTTGAAAAAGTTGCTTTTCTAATAGCCCCGAAATTGCTCCAGTTTCAAGTACAAGTGCTGTGGCTCATGTATGCAGCAACAATGATTCTTCCTGATGTTATTTTAGCTACTGCTTGATCCCTCCCACCCCTTCTGGGCCTCAAGACATTAAAAAAGTATGTCTACATGGCTGCCACCATGCTTGTGTTTACAGATTTTTTCTACAACAAAGTCTCATGGCTGCACACTTGCAGTACAGTGCAATACAAAACGAACCAGCTCTTTTCACAGAATCACAGAATATGCTGAGTTGGAAGGGACCCATCAGGATCATCGAGTCCAACTCCTGGCCCTGCACAGGACCATCCCCAAGAGCCACACTCCGTGCCTGAGAGTATCATCCAAACTCTTCTTGAACTCTGTCAGGCTTGGTGCTGTGATCATTTCCCTGGGGAGCCTGTTCCAGTGCCCAACCACCCTCTGGGGGAACAACCTTTTTCTAACATCCAACCTAAAACTCTCCTAATGCAACTTCAGGCCACTCCCTCTGGTCCCGTCCCTGGTCAGCACAGAGACGAGATCAGTGCCTGCCCCTCCTCTTCTCCTCACAAGGAAGTTGTAACTGCAATGAGGTCTCGCCTCAGTCTCCTCTTCTCCAGGCTGAACAGACCAAGTGACCTCAGCCACTCCTCATACGGCTTCTACTCAAGGCTCTTCACCATTTTTGTTTCTCTCCTGTGCACACTCTTTATTTTGAATGAAAGTGGACAAGAATTTACCTGTTCATGAAATATTAAGTCTCCAGCTATTGCTGAAGTATTAATATGTTGCAGTAAGTCTGTGGCTCTAAAGGAATAAAGAGTCCTTTCTCAAAAATGCTTTTGCTTGCTTGCCATCCTAGCTATCATACTTAGGAACAGAGAAGCCTCTTGGTCAGAGCAAATAATTTTGGGACAGTTTTTACTTCTCTCATTACTGGACAAGTTCAACCACTGAATCCATCTCATCTGTCCTGTCCCCATACGGGTCCTCTGAACATCAGTGGCAGCTTTCTTCCTCCTCTCCCCACTGCCAGCTTACTCATGTATGCAAGCTATTAAATTCTGTGCTGGTTACATGTAAAATACAACAGTTTATGGCCTCACTGAGTGTTAAAAAAAGAGGTAGACAATTCAGCTGCTTCAGAGTCTGCAAAACAAGGAAGCTTTCAGATCTGACCTATAAATCAAATAAACTAAATTATTTCCTAACCCATCATCTCCAATTAATTAATTTAGAAAAAATGTGGAATGTAGGGATGACAGTGAGTGCATCCCTTAAGGAAGGCAGTTTAGAGTTCTCCCTTAAAGAGAAGAGAGCCACCTGTAGTGTGTGTGGGGTCCTGTGACCAATGAGATGCTTTGGTGAATGTGAGGTGAATGGGCTAGCCAATAATGTCATGACGTGTTGGATGTGAGAGGATATAAAAAGGTGTGGATGTTACTGAGAATAGAATTACTAGAACTATCTACTAGGAACCACCACTACTACTACTACTACTACCTCTCTGTGAAACTATCTTGAATAAAGTCTTGTAAGCCTTCTGATGCCTGCTGTGCCTGAGCTCTTCTGACCATCATTCACGCTGCCCCCTTACTCGGGATAAAGAGACCCCAATAGTGAAATGCTTCAATTCCCTATGAGATCACTTAGAGAGTTACAGTACCTTTTGTATTTGACATTCAGAAGGGAATAACCTGCACCTCCAATACACAGTGGGTAGAGCAAATATGACAAGTATTTCATAGCCTAATAGACAAGGAAAATAGTTTGTTAGTTCATATTTTATATACAGATTTTTAATGGCAATTACTAGAAAACAGCAACATAATTTTTTCCTGAATATTTTTTCATATTCCTAAATGTCTGCTATTATTCCCACTATGCTTCCAGTTCTAGTGGTGGCAGTGAAAATTCCAGCACCCAATTCAAACAATCAATTCCCTTAGAGCACAGGCACCAAGGGGCACCAAGATCGGGGTCTAAGACTAGCCTCCTACTTAACACCAATGCTGCCACCTACACTCAACTCCTTCCAGAAATCAGGAAGCACATGAACTTTCCTTCAGTATAAGGAAGTACAAATATCAACTTTCAAATTTGTGAGTGGCAATCCCTTCAGATCTCTCTTCAGGTTAAGTCAATTGCAGTCGTGCTTCTCAAAGCAATGTTTCAACCAGATTCAGTTTAACAAAAGAACTCTTTTGCTGTTTCTTTTTGTAGATTATCAGAATGAATCTTCACTATCTGATCATCCACATGATCATCCACTTGAAAACTATGAGAACATGATACATACCCTTGTAGCAAAAAAAAGAGCAAAACACATCAATTGACAGGTCACATATATTGACTTTATAAGTGAGAAGTCGTATGATTCCCTCTTACCTGGGCATCATATTCCTCAGTTTTCTTTTCAGAGTCATTGTATGTACCAAACTGCAATACATATAAAAAGCATAACCAAGTCAGAATACAGGGGAAAAGCACTTGCTGTCCAACTTCCTAAACTCAAGATTTAAACTGCAAACTCATTTGCTTAGACATAATCAAATAACAATGCAAAGTTCTCATAAGCTTCTATGCAAGACAGCTACACATCTGTTCTGTGCAGCCTGCTAAATACAGGCTAGGCAAAAAGATTAAATTTTCCCTTCATATTTTACACCAAACTTCCAGTTCTTTGCCTAGAAAAATGCTGTTGAGACAGCAAAGTTCACAATGCAAAAACAAAGTCAAGTAGCCAAGACTTTCTCAGACACAGGAAGCCTTTATTAAAAAGCATCACCATGAATGAGTCAGTTAAGAATTATCTCTACATGTTGAGAAATTGTGACTGCCTAAACACAATTTCTTGAATACTGACAAAGGGACAACCAGAGCTGTCAGTTACTCAAGACACAGACTTGAAGCAGCCCAAAACTTGTTGTGCCATAAACACTGAAGATTAGACAACTGTTTCTCCTACCAACCACATAAACTTTCAGTGCAGATTGCACTTTAAAAACCTTACACTCACACTTGAAAAAAGGTAATTTGAATCCCTGAAGCCACTGCATGTTCTGCAGTCTCAGGACTTCGTTTTTACCCAGAAGAATCATCAGTGTGCTGCCTCCAGAACATGTAACATCTTCTATTAGTTCCACAATTGAGAAGTTACATCTACAGCTTCATGAAAAAGTTTCTTATTTCAAACTGTGTTGTCAGTTAAGAGTGCCTTTCCAACACAGTTGCAGGGGCACAGTCCCACCCATTTAGATTTAGGAGGACTGACAGAGAAGTTCTGAACATTCTCACATCATTAGTACAAATAGTAGATTCTTCTACAGAGCTCAAGGAAAAGTTTGAAAATGCTCACTCTGATTTTGGATTAAGCCATTTGTAAAGAGAAGATGCACACAGGAAGCTTTTATGGATTGTTTTAAAATCTTCACGTCACTAAAAGCCAAGTTGCACAATAACCTGAAAACAGATGGATGACTCAAGAATGTAATCATAAATAAGGCAATGTCTACTATACCTGAATTTTGGGTATCAAGCCTTGCCACTTGATTGTCATTTTCAAGGCTTTCTTCACTTTCCAGAGCTGTGATTAGCAAAAAAATGCACATAAAAGATTACCCAAAGGAATGTCTTATGCAGGGTCCAGATAATCAGAATCAACATTCCAGAACACCTATTTCAAGCACCCACTGCATAAAGTAGCAACAGCCTGACTGCAGCCCCCCGCCCATATCTATACAAACCAAAAGCACCAGACAAGTACAACATCATGAGCCTTTAACTCTCTGTATCCGATGACGTAATTTAAATGAAATAATGTAGTCTCTCCAGGATATCCGGGTTGCAGCGCTTAGGTGGGGGTTAGATGCTCTCAGCACCAATATGCGCCTGAGGCATTTGGAGAATTCTCCAGCAGGCACCTGCCAAGCAAGTTTTTACCTGCCTTTGAGGTCAGATGGGAGTTTGCAAGATGAAGATGCCTCAGAACTCCTAACAGTTATTAAGCTGGCACTTACATGGTCATTACATTTCAGTACTGTACTACAAGCAAGTCAGTAAATCCACTAAATTGTTTGGCTACTTATTGTACATCTTGCAACAGCTTGACTCTAATATAACCAAAGGTTTAGTTCACCTGAAAATTTACTCATGTACTCATGAATTTCTGAAGTATTTAGATTTTTAAAAAAATATTTAGATTTCAAGGATCAAAATACAAGACATTCTACAAAAGAAGTACCATATTTATAGGGATTAAATATATTTATCTCTGAAACACAGTTAAAATTTCAGACACCTAAAAACCATTTGAAATATAAGACTAAATTGCCATATATAGGGACAAAACCACCAGAAAATCTGATACAGAAAACTTAACACACAAAATACATCAGACTTTAAAATCTAAACTTTCAGGTAAAAAGGGTTACAGTCAATGAAATGGTACTATTAAGGACACCACTGTTCATTACACAACAATCTGAAATTCAAGAATCACTTTGTGACTTTGCATTCAACAATTTAATCACTAAAAAATCTGAACTGTTTTGGATCCACAGGGATTATCTGCAATTTTAATAGATACATAGTCAAAAATTCCACCTGAGAGTCCTGAACTTATTTTTAAATGCTGAGAAGTAAAAGGACCTGCAACCAATGCCAGGCAGAGAGACCTCACCCTCCCATTACTGCTGACTTTGTGCTTTACTACCCCTAAACCAGGACTCTAAGCAGTACCTGCAACCCACTGCCTGGATGTGGTCTGCTGGAATAATGAACACAGCCAGTAGTCTCCTCCTCCCCCTCCTTCCCCAGGCACCTGAGCCCCAGCCCTGTCTGCCAGCACAGCTCCTGCTCTTGGATGAGTTTCCATGAGGCCTTGCTGACATGGTTGTACTTGCCTGGCCAGGAGTGATGCCTGTCAGATGATGTGACAGGAGAAAACTCAGCATTGCTCTATGTTTGGTTTCTACAGTATCAGCTGGATCATCCCAGAAAACACTGATACTTCCAGTTTATTCATTTGATCAAGGGACACAATCTCCTCTGCCACTGAAAGCCACTTTAATAATGCCACAAGGACAGTATGCTACAGCAGAATTTTCCCGTAACTAGTTTAGCATTCTTTTTCTACAATAAACTGTGGATGTTGCTGCAAACACTGGTATTTAGTTCTAAAGCTTGAAGAACTCACCTCAATCACTGCACCAATGCCTGCTGGGATCAGTACCAATAAACTTGTTTGTTCATCCAAAAGGAAAAGAAATATTACCACAGTACTAAAGCACCTCCAAAGCACTAGACAGAAAAAATGAAAATAAAAATTGAAGGCTTCTTAATATTGAAATGAACAGCTCAGATGAGAGAAGACTGCTGGCCTATTTACTGTAACACTGTTTTACACATTGTAAGCATGAACTCATTCTATATACAACTTGATATATGTAGTAGTCCTAGAAACAGCCAGTGAGCTCCAGGCAAACAGTGAACAAAAACATTTTATGCAATCCTTATCACAAATGATGAAAGAAAATTGGAACATTTAAGGAAGACTTCTGTACTGCAGCAATTCAGCAGTGTAACAGCACTATTATGAACTGCATTCATGACTCTTGTTTCCAGGAAGCTGCAAGGCTGTGAGGTAATGCAAGGCCAGTCTTTGAAACTCATGCAACTAAATTAATGTTTGCAAATGTTATGTAGTATATTTTACAGACTGTCAAATAGATCTATTTTATATTTTTGGTTTATTTATTTATATTTAGGTTTATTTTTCAGGTTTTGCAAAACCTTGGATATCTGTGTCTCCCAACTAATTCTTAGATCTAATATCCATTTCCCTTAGTAGGGACAGAAGGAGAAAACAGCTACTACACACTCAAGACATCAACAATTACACTGCACCACTCCATATCTCTTGTCTGTCACACTTTTCCCTCACAGCAAGAAGGAGACACAGGCAGAAAGGAGACTAAGGCTTGCTAAGAAGAGGATGGAACCACCAATAGATGGAGACTGAAGACTGATACTTTGACAGTAAAGTTAAAATCCCCCTTGTTACTCAGTGTTTTCAATTTGACTTTACTGACTTCTGAAACTGGCAATTGGCACTTAATTCTGAAATTCCATGGATCAGTTTGAATTTACTAACCTTTTGGCATACACATGCCAACAGCAGTGTAGCTGCTTTAAAAAACCCCCAGTGCATTCTCATAAAAATGACAGATTTGTCACATGAGAAAAACGTGCTGTTGTTCATTGTAATTTCGAATGCCTTTTAAACTCACTCATATCAATATTTTTCACCTTTCAATCCATCTGTAAATATGCTAGAATTAGGGATACTCTCAGAGGTCAAGTGACTTCAGGTTTATCATTTTGGTTTATAATCAGAAATGGAAAAAATCTATCAGCAAAGTTTTGATCTATTTTAGGACAGCTTGGCAGGATGTCAGATCACTGTTTCCTCATCTTTTCTATACACAAGACAATCAACCCTCCTTTGCTTTCCCACTCCACACGTCCCCCGAGCCTCTACTGCTCCTGCTGACATCAAAGCCCAAATCAAATAAGAGCATTACAACATATTTTGGAACCTGGGACTTGCAGGACAGCATTACCCATGACAGCACACTCTCTCCACCCACAGAACTTTTTCTGGTCTTCATTTTTTTCTCAAACAGAAAGGAACTTTTCTGTTCCTTCAGCCAGCAAGGGAAATACAGTAACTGACTTAATATTACATTCTCAGTTGCAAGACAGTCAAGCCCCAGAAGAGCACTTAACAGCAAGTGATACTGGAGCACAATGCTAACCATCTAACTGTGTAGACTGTCAGCCATCTTTTAGTCATGTACAAACCCATCTCATTTTGCTATCCTGGTGAATCTACAAAGCGTCAGCTTAGGCTGAGACTGAAAACACACGACATACATGACATACATCACTTTGCATTCTGGTCCAAACCTGCTTTTGTAGACATTCCAATCATGCTCCTCTTTTTCTTCCAATAACTTATGTCATTTTTGAATGCAAGGAAATCAAAGAGAAGCTGCAAATAGCAAGAAACACACTCATTTGCTTGAACCACACACTAATTAGAGACTGTCAGCTGAACTGTTAGAAATGCATTTCAGATGGAATTCAAGAAAAACCTGTTTTAGAAGCTTCAGAAATTAAATACACAAATAAAAGCAATAAAGAAAAGCTGTTTTAGAAGTCCAGGCTCCAAAGCAGTGCAAAATGAAGGATGAATTTCAAATACTGCTACTACTGCAATGCTGCACAAATCAGTGTCCTGTAAAGAAAGTCAGTGACTCAATACAGGTAACACATCATAGAGGGTGAAGAAGGAAGACCCTGATGAACTGTGCACCTACAGAGATCAGGGAAAGGCACACTAAGTTAGCTTCAAAGTGCTTGGATAATACCAAAGCCTTTTTTAAAAAATCCTGCAATACAGCAATCAGGTTTCCCTTCTATGATCTCACATCTATGACCTCTGTATGAGGTCACTTAGTTGACCTAAACTTACGGGACATTTTAGAATTCATATCAAGTTGGTTTTTCTTATTTTAGTATTTTCATTCAAGAAATTTTTCAGTATTTCCCTTAAGCATTCAGTGTCTTAGGAAAACCAGCACAGATCCAAAAACTTCTTGGGTCAGAAAACTTTAACGAGAAAGTTTTAGGGCTTTTTTGTTTGTTTTTTGTTGTTGTTTTGTTTTTAATTTTGGCAAACGACACACCAAAGTAAAAAGTATCAGAAAAGCCTGTCCCAGGCTACAGATACCTTACCACCTGATAAACAGAATGGAAAAATTAAATTAATATGTCTGGGAAGTCAAAGACTTTCCAATCAAATTAACTGTATGTAATGTAAGTATAAAGAAACATAACATTCCCAGCAAGTCCTTATCTTTCCTAAACTATGGAAATTGTGTTAATTGTAGATTACAAAAATGTTGACAGTAGAACAATGAAGTCTAAAAAAATTGTCCATTAAAACTGAGATTCAGATTTATACCAAGACATACACAATATATGTGTGACATACACAACAACAAATAACCATGACTGGAACCTCACACTCTGCACTTTACAGTAACACTTTTTGGAGCAATTTATATCAGCTGATCTACATTTCTCCAGGGATTGGAAGTCAGAGACTCAAACCCTACTGTCGGTGCTGCAGCTGTGCCACTGAAGCAGTAAACTCTTGTGACAAGTCAACAAAATATCAACCAATGTTGACAGTTATATTCATTCTAGGGACTTTGGTTCAACTGTAACTTCAAAAAAAAGTGATAATGAAGTTAATGTTTTATATTTCAGTGAAGACTGTTAGTTTCTATGTAATTATCTCAAATTTTTATATTATTTAAGATTTGTATATTAACTCTGTATTAGATATATAGCTGACTTGTACCAGAAAACTCTTCCATTGCTCTACTGTAGTTTCTATTTCCAATTCTTAATGAATGAAACAACCAAAATTCAGATACTTGTCTCTTTTATTTTTACGTATTATTTAGTTCCTAAAAACTAAACCCACTTACATGGAATGCTGCTACGAAGAATGTCAAAGCCAGAAAGTACAGGTTAGTATCAACAAAAATTCCTTTTACTTCATCTGCATCTTTTTCTGAAAATCCTAAGAAAAAGAACAAGTAATTATGAAGGAAGTACCAGGCAGTTCATTGCTCCTGTGCTTGAGTACGAAAGGAATCTTATGTCACCTGCACAAATTTGTTAAGGAATTATAAATTCAAAACCTGATGGAAGCTTTATTGGTAAAACTCAATTCTACCTATATTTTGGCAAATTTTTTGGCTTGCCTTAAACAAAACCCATCAGTCACAAGCCTTTAACTTGTCTAATTACAATGTGTTTTGTAATGTGCCTTTAACATGTTGTGTAATTATAGCCTAGGCTGAACACCTGACAGGCAAATGGCAACACACGGGAAATCATTTTGGCCTGAGTGGGAAGAAAAAAGGTTATTCAAATTGGCCTCTGAACTTTTGTTCAAGAAAACTGAGCTTCACATCAAAATGAGAAAAGGACTACACTGTAAAGAACAAAGGTCAGGGACAAACATGGTTGTAGAAGCCACGGTGTGACTGAAGTCTACAGTTCTCAGCAAATATGCAAGGCTGCATTTATGGCACTGGTGCTGATTCCAGCACTGGTGAGTTCAGCACCAATTTACTTCACCATCACAGCAAGAGGAATGTGAACTTACCCATTTTCAAGTGATTCTGGAGTTTTTCTACTAACCTAAGGTGATCTTCCCAGAAATTATTCCAGAAGGAAAATTTCAAACCTTCACAGAATCATAGAATAGAATCATAGAATCAGTTGGGTTGGAAAAGACCTCCGAGATCATCAAGTCCAATCCTTGGTCCAACCTCAGTCCATTTACCAGATCATGGCACTCAGTGCCATGTCCAATCTCAGTTTAAAAACCTCCAGGGATGGTGAATCCACCATCTCTCTGGGCAGACCATTCCAATGCCTGATTACTCTCTCTGTAAAGAATTTTTTTCTGATATCGAACTTAGATTTCGCCTGGCAGAGCTTGAGCCTGTGCCCCCTTATGTTTCACTGTCTACAAACTTAGAGAGAACAAACAGCATCTTAAACAAGCTTTTTTGCAGGCAGAGGAGGCACGCCAAGGATGACAGTTCTTGCTATACATGCCCATCACAAGACAGCCAAGATATGGAACTGAAAATTTCAATTATGCCATTCTGAGAGGGCTCACAAAAAAAGTCCTGGAGAAGTGATGGCGGCCAAGTGCCCTACACAAACTGAGCAAGCAGTTACTTGATTCTTTCCAGGCAGTTATTTTTAGAAGACATACTTGTAGCTTCAATACATATTAGCCTGAGCTAAGGAGGAGCAGTTGGATTCTACGCAGGATGACGTTATTCCTTACTTGCCCTCTGTCTCTCAACAAAACATGAGAAAAGCTTAGACTGCAACAGAAATGGAGAAAGTCCAGGCTCTCAGCTAAGTTACACTGTACACAGGCTCTGTGTCTTACAACACCACACTCTGAAACTGGCGCTGAATCAGAACAGGTTATTTTTTTCCAGAGGAATCAATGCTTTAAGTGTTAAGTTGTCCATCATAAAATATTAGCTTGGAGATGACAGCAAATAACCAAACCCTCTTGTTTTGTCTTAATTTTGGTGAACAGAGAACAACACTGAGTAGTATGGAAGCAGCTTTATGCCTGTTGGGAAACTAGCAGAATACTGCATTTATCTAGATTGAAAGAAAAAGATAAACTGGGAAGAATAGTAAAAACATTACAATAATACAGCACAGAAGCTTCAAAGTTCAAATTTACTGTTCGAAGAGCTTAAAAAAAGAGTATCAGAAAGAATCCTACACTCACAAATCAACACCACTTCAGGTACAGTGCAGTTCCTCACATGACCATGAAGAAGCCAACTACAGTCTTGTGAGAGAAAACTAAGTTGGCAAAGAGAACCCTGAAAATAAGATGTGGCTTTTTTTAAGAGTGATGGTTACACTCACAAAGGTGTGCATAGTGCAAAGGACAGAGGCAGTAAATGCACAGCTTGGCCATACAGTCACCAACACAGAGCAATGCACTTCAGGGTGAAAGGGTACCCCTGCCCAGCACATTTCAGCAAAACATGAATGAAGGTTCATGCATGTAAAGCCTACAGTTTATCTAAATTAGACTTTGCTGTGCCTGCCTGTATCTCACTGTAGATAAATGGCTACACTGACCAGCTGTATATAACTTACATCAAAGCTTATGTACCACTGATCCAGCTTTCCTGTTCCATGGATGATAGGGGATACCCATGGTGAAAACTGTCCCCTTGATTATGTCCTCTTATTCTTCTACAAAGTCCTACCCACATAGAAGTCCTTTTAAAAATGGTTAATTCAGCTCTGTATTCTTGTTTCCTACCACACATCAACAGGTATTTTCATCTTTAACTTAAAATGAAACAACGTAAGATTTGTAGCATGAGAAAATAAAGTGTCATCTGTGTACTTAAAAGAAAGAAATTGAGGGGCTAGTTGTGGTTTTTTGACCTAAAGATGTTAAAGATAAACCTACCAAATTGCTGGAGGGAGTAGACAGCATCCTGCATGTGGATCCAAAATCGGAGTTTTCCAAGAGATATTTTGTCATATGACACTGTAAGAGGCAGCTCTGTAGTAGAACGATTTATAACCTGTATTTCAAAAAGATACGGTTTCATTTCTAATAGCAGAATAACAGCAACAATTACATACATTCATTTTTTTAAATAAAGAAAGTGATTGTATCATGATATAATTTAATCACACAAGTCAGAACTTTACTAAGTTGAGGCTGGGTTTGAGAGGAATTGAACAAGTGGGGAAGCAAGATGACATTACTAGCTCAGACTAGTGAAAACACCACAGCTAAAGCTTAGCAAGCTACTTTGGGATCTGGGGTGTCACAGAAACCTTCTTTCTGCCCCAAAATAAATAAATTTCAACTAAACCTACTGCATAATTTACACTTTAGTTAAGTGAGATCTACTTGGGGCCCCCTTTAGATGCATTAAAAAAAAAAGTGTTAAATTGCCTCAGCTTCTTCTGCATGATAGTTGTCCATCTCTCAAACAAGTTAAAAGAAAATAAAACAAAATACCCTTTCGTCTCAGAATTTCTGCAGCTACCTCAGTACAAGTTCAGGCAGTAAGTTTTACATTTCCATGGATAGTTCAGGACTACAGATTGGCAGACACTCTTTCAACAGTTCAAAATGTATTGCTCCAGGCTTCTAATTACTCCCAGTTATAATTTCCCATCTCAGTCCTGCTACTCCACACTGTATCTGTTTCTACAGTAATTAGTTAGCTGACACTTAGCCAAGATGAATGCGATTCTTCTGATTCTTATGACACAGCCCACAGTTTTAGCCTCCCAATGTATTGGTCAGGTGTGAACTGGGGTTACATTCACTCTCCCATTTACTCTTTCCTCCAGTGAGTACAAAAAAATCTCAATCCCACCACTCTCCCAAGACCCTGGAAGCTTTTCAGACTGTGGCAGCACATGCAGGCACACTAGGGATAGAAAGGGAAGCTGAGAAAGTTTTATGAATACAGCAGGGAGGAAAGCCTCAGAAACTAGAACAGTGACAGGGATTTCTGAACTGAATGAATACAGGAAAAACAAACAGGGTGAAACCAATGTGGATAGAGCTGCTCACAGGGAATGCTGCCAAGATTCTACAGCTGTTCATCAAAAACTATATAAACATCTGCGAGGCTGCTTTTCCTTTTTAAAGGATTCCTGTAATCCATCTACTCTCAATCCAATTTCTCTGTCTATCAATGTCAGCATTAACATTTCTGGGAGAAATGGAAAAGAAAGTTTATCTGTGGAGGAAGAGCAGGAAACAAACATTTTGCAAGTGCTTGGGTAGGGAGCATGCAGCAAGTGCATTCTAAACAAAGAACTACTAAGGAGTTACACGTAGCATAGGGAGGAAATTGGATTGCAACAGAAGACTTAGCAATTCTCCAACACCAAAAGCAAATTAAATGGAGAAAGAAGGATTAGAAGAATGAACTGTTTTTTCAGTGAACAATTAGAAGTCCAGAAGTGCTGCCTCACAACCTCGCTGTGTGATGGTTTGCTAAGCCTTTGAAAGCTTGAAGTTACCAAACCCCTGCAATACAACCTATTGTTGTAGTACAGCTTCAGTGCATCACACCTGAGTTGAGCACTCTGCTTAATGAATACAACGCTGTGTGTAAGCACTGCAAGTAGGTTCAGCGGTATCAATGGTAAAGTCTTCTCCCTACTAAATTCCATGCAACCCCCAGAACTCCAGATCTGGAAAGCACATTTAAGAACATGAGAAACACACAACCTCTGGACTGCAGTACTTACCATAGGACACCTACATCTTGTCAGTTCACAATCTACCCAGCCTAGCACAAGCAGGGAAAGTGCAACTTCAGCTCCATGACTTTAGGTCTGACACAGCAAACTACTGACCATCAAACATTACCCTGGCTCCACAAAAACTGTATCATCTTCCCTCATTCTTTCCTGCTCTTCACTTAGCTCTCACCATCTGACAATGTGTTTACTACAAGACCACTCTTTCTGCAGTGCTTGAGTTTGGCCAGTCACTCCTGAGGTGTCACACGAGCCAGTGCTGAAGGGCAAGTTTGCAAGTTTTAATGGAGTGGACTTCGTAGCATTTTTCAGGACTTTGAAGCAGTGACTTACAACAGCATTAACCATGACTTGCATGACAACTGCAGGAATGTCATTAAGTAACATGAGAATGCTGAATTTATTTGTAAACAGGGTATATGCCTTGATCAATTAGAAGTTCATATTAATGCATTGAACTGAATGAGCTGTGATAAAAAACTTAAAACAAAGGACAATGACCACTAATAAAGACATTCCTAAAGTATATCTAAAGAAATATTGGACAAAACTGTCTGCTATCAAGACTTGTAACAAACGCTGAAGAATTTATTTTACTGAACAACCTTGGGGTGAAAGGGATACAAGTTCTTAAAGATTTTCCCCTCTAGTAAGTGGCAAAATTCTGCAAGCTGAAGTTAATGAATTGGAGAGACAATTTAGAAAGTCAATGCAAAGTTTACATCTATCAAGGCTTCCGCCTGGAAGATGGAAGAATCCAGACCTACTCATGTAACACTTTGAGACATTCCCCAAGACCGTCGATTTCAGTAAGTCCTAATTACCAAACTCCAATCAGTACAAATGAAAAGAACTGCAAGGCTTAACGAGGAGCTGCTAAGATAAACACATTTTAGATATAGGGGTTATGTGCAACTTGTAGCAAAGAACTGCATAATTTCCTACAAGAGAAGACTTGGGCAAAAACTGAATACAGAAAATTCTATTTAAATTTATAAAAAAATTCTTTCTATTTTTTTTTTACTGCTAGAGTGACTGAGCTCTAAAACAAGTTGCACAGGGATGCTGTGGCATCTCCATCCTTGGATATAACCAAAACGGCACTGGAGAAGGTCCCAAGCAATTCACTCTATGTGATGCTACTCTGAGCAGGGGCACTGGACTAGCAACCTCCAGAAATCTCAGCCAACTTCATCCTTCTGAAATTCCATTATTTTAGTTTCAAAGTCCTAATTTATTGGAGTGCAAAGATTACTGAATATAGTGTAACACTAAGCTTCAGATGCTAAAGTTACTGTAATGTGACAGAGAGCACTACCAGGAAATTTAATCACAAGTGAATTTTGTGGAGATAAGAGAGAATCTGCTGACTTATGTCCTTATAACTCCACTATCAGCTGTGGATATGAGAATACACTTATTTACCTAGAAGATATCAGAAGCCACTCTGGGATGTAATACAACTCCTTCAGCTTAGGGAATCAAACTGCTCATGAGACTTCTCTCACCACAGCTGGTGCTACAGTGATGTCCACCATATCTACCCAAAAGGTAGAAGCAATGGATCTAAATATCTTTTGGTGCAATACAAGACAGTGCTGGGCAGACACTCCTGCCAGAGGGGAGCCTCAAAACCCAGATCCAGCTTCCACAGTACCACAGTTGATTGTATTAAATTAAACAGTCATTGAGTCCTTTTGTGTATTTAGACTTTTTCATTACAGCAAACAACCTAAGAGAAAATCTTAATTAAAACAACACTGAAGATTACTGTTAAAAGTGTTAAATGTAATTAAAGGTATTCTATTACTCACCATCAAATCTTTGACTCTGTTGCTTAGCTGATCAATAAATAATATTGGAAGGTAATGTACTGTCTTCCCCAACTGAACCCTAGGATGTTTAAACATGGATTTTAAGACTGTAGTGATCTAGAAAGAAAACTACTTTAATTCAAATTAGTACTCATTCATCACTTTCAGATCTACCCATGTAGATATTTCCCACCATCTTTTCAGGCATATTTTCTTTTAACACATAACAAGAAATTAGCCACTAGCCTAGAATCTTTCATTGAAAGGTATCTGTATTTAAAAGTTTTGTTCGTATTTACTCTTCTCTAGAAAGAAAGAATAAGCAAATCAAAAGACAAATGAAATTGGTTGTGATGATGCTGAAGCTTTAGCATGACCACGGGCAGAGGAAATTTAGAAGTCTGTTGAAGAGAAACATGCTGAAATTCACACCATATATTTGTATCCTTTGTCTCAAGTATCCTGCTCTAGTGCAACAATAAAAACTTTCCACCTCCCCCACTCTTTTGCACCCAGGACATCTCCCAGGGCAGCAACCACACACGCTCCAGCTCATGTGGGACTTGGACACCAGGGCTGGTGCACACACTGGACAGGCCTGAGGCTACTGCAGAGTGCACAAGGGGCAGAAATCTCCTCTGCCATCTCCTCCACAGAGGCTGTAACTTGGATTGCTCTACCACTCACCAACTGCATGAATCCAATAGAAACCAGCCAGCCTTCAAGCCCTCTACCACATCAATTAAAGTTATTCAGCAAATTATAGCCTATATGCAATTGCTTTGTCAGTATCTTAGAAAAGTATTTAGCCCAGTGCTCTAAGAGACAAATTCTTAAAGTCTTTACTAGAAAAGCAGTCACTTACACTGCAATGTTCTCGGTAAAAGTCTACAGAACTGGCTGGCCTAAAAGAGCTTGTTAAAGCCTGAAAGTTGAATTTTAGTTGTTGACAAAAGAAAGATGTCTCTATGCATGCTAAGAGAGACTGCATATTAAATGCCCAAAGTGCAACAGCAACACAGAAAAGTACTAAACTGAGGCTCAGAAATACTTCTTGGTTAATTAACTGAAGTGTTTAGATTACCTTAGATTTCTAGGTAATAACTAAGATTAAATCTATTGCTAGTGGAATTGCAGCAGGTTATTTCATATCCAAACTATTTTCAGTATGACACAATCACACAACAGCACTGATGCAAATCTGAACATGACCAGAAAAAACACCCTTGTTCATCAGCCCCTCTTGTTATGTGCCTTATCTTAGGAGTTACTAAGTTTATCTCTGCTGGCTGGGAAGCTATCCCAGAACCCCAGTGGCTTAATCAGTCTGCTATTTAAGCAACTACTTCTGGATTTAACAGGATACTTGTAGAGAAAGGCATCAACATACAACAGCACAAGCCAATACAGCACTACTTAGCAATTTAACACAAGCTACTGCCTGCAAGCAGTGGCCTAAAAACCTACACCTGCTTTTTAGTACTTTATTGACAAAAATGATACAAGGTAGGAACACATGCTGTCGAAGTAAAATAAAACCAATCATAGAGGGAGAAAAAAAGGTATCATAGGAGATCAGCTGTGCCTGTTCAGCATTTGCAGTTTGCACAGGTAACTTGCAGGTGAAGGTCAATGCGAAAGGGTCAAGAGGCAGTAACTGCTTAAAGACTAAAAGTACAACTGGAGAACAAAGGGAGAAATTGGAGAAGTCTGCTGTAACATTTACTTGTGTCTGCTTGTCCTACTATGATAACTCCTTACAAAAAGAGTATTCCAAACTCTGACCTGCCCAGGAGCGAGGCATCTCCAATAAGGTTTTCCGGCACATAATAACTTAGTAATTTGTCTCTATGGAAATGCAAGCATTCAGGCATCCATCCTTGTCTCCCAGGCACCCATTTAAACATAAAATACTAATGGTGGCCAGGATGATTTTCAAAGAAATGTGTCATACGTTTATAACAAATCCATCAAAATTAAGCCATCAACCTACATTTTCATGTAACGATGAACATCAGCAGGGAGGGATGATCCGTCAAACACAAAATCTTCCACCATGACATTTAAGGTTAATCTTGACCTCCAGTGAGAGACAGGTTCATCCAGAGCATTGGTCTGTTTTTCTGCTTCAATTTGCTTTCAAAAAAGAATAAAAATATATGGTGTTAAACAACATAAAATTTTAAACAGGATAATGCTCTAACTCACAGAATCTGTGGAGTCATTAACTATATGAAAAAAGAAGCCCACATAGAAACAATTCACCTCAATTTTGATCAGAGAAGTATTTTGCTCCAATGCAACAGAGTAGACTGTAAAGGCACACCATAATCTGACACTGAAAAACTGCAGTATCCAGTCCCAGCCTTGTTCATCAAGAACGAATATTCACCTAATTAATCTTCATACCTTAGGAATGTATACACAAGTAATAAAAACTCACTTTGAAAACAGGATCATAATCAGATGATACTTCAAAACAGTCAAAAGGATTTGGATGATGAACCAAACAATTTATCTGTTTGTTCTCATATGTTATTCTGCTATTTGACAACAGCAAAGTGTATTATTTCACATGAATTTAACTCAGTATAGAAAGTGGCCCTGTGCTGTTACAGAGCAACACAATATTGTACCAAAAGCGATGAATTCTTGAGGAAGTAATAATGGACTTGGGCAGTGTTTTAATAGCAGCCAGTGTTGGAGAGAGAGCTCTGCCACTGCTCTGCTGAGTGGTCTACTGTTAGCACACATGGTGTTCAAGAAGAGTTCTCTTTTTTTTTCCTGTAATAGCATTAGTTTAAAGATGCAAGCACAGCAGACACTAACACTACATTATGATTTTCGCAGTTGATCTTCTATAGATGGAAAAACAACCTACCTGTGTGTCTGATTCTCCAGTGAGCAAATTAATCTCTTCTGGTTTGGGGACCATGTACGTGGTCAGAGGGCTTACTACGTGCACCTGCTTGCCATCATGCCAAGGCAGAACACCAGCATGATGAAGAAATATGTACGCATATAACGTGCCATTATTTCGGGTTTTCTTTGGTACGGAGACATTCACTGTCCTAAAATACAAAATGAATACATTATGAGATGCACATGCTGAAATATTCAGCTATTACTAAACATTGGGGTTGCCTGGAACACAACAATTACTTCTGGCTAATATGTCCAGACCCATGGCTGGATGGAATAATTTTTTATACTCCACTATATATAACAACACATGAACTTCTAAAGTTTTACTATTATCTTAAATAGTTTAATCTTTGTCCAATTCATACATTATTGCCCTAGATAACACAGGACTCCATCATCAATTCTTTTGTTGTTTTCCTCTACCAAAAGGTCTTACAGCCAGAATTATGACAACACTTGCAAAAAACAGCCTTCCATGTGCTGAATATGTATCACAGATTGTATACACGATACAAAGTTTAAAAAGAAAATCACAAAGTTTTGCCGTGCACTTGGCATTAATAAAATATTTTCTCAGCTATGCCACGCCAAGCACAGAACTCTAAACTGGAGCCCCAAACCATGAAGTCACTCCCCTTACTTTAGCCAAGAAATTATTGTACTTGCAACCTTGCATAATGCCCCCTCTATTCCTGTAGTCTTGCTCAGCTTATTCTGCTCTGAATACTTTCAGTGGCTTAGCAGACTGACAGTAAAACAATTCTTATGAAGTCTGAGATGAAATTTAATATGACCAACTTATCCTTTGATCACAGAAAATTAGACTGCAGACCAACATATTCTTTAATCACAGATAATGCACAAAGTGAAAGAACCTGGGAGACTGCAATTAGAAAGTAATGAATAAGGCAAACTGTTTTAACAACAGAATTGGTGATCACGAAGGGACAACTTTGCCTGCTCTCCTGTGGATCTGAGGGATCTCTGGATCTCCATGCCAACACTGAGATTTTCTCAGGAAGAACCTCAAATCCCCAGACCCACCTGCAACACAGTAAGATCCTCTGCATTTTTAAAAGAAGGCATCTTCTGGTTTACCCACGTAACTCGAGTGGATCTTCCTGTGCGTAGCGTGGGGTACCCGGTATTTGGAAATTTGTATTTGGTATTTTGGATATTTTGGTATTGTGGATATTAACTGGGGAGTTTGGACTCATTGGTTTATTTGGTTTTGGAAACTGGTATTTGGTTTATTTTGTATTATGGGTTCTTCGGGTTCCAAAGAAGGAATTGTGAAGAAATCACCTTTGGGTTTTATTTTGAAATGCTGGAGACAAACTGGGAGAGGCCCTGGAGGGAGAGCTACACTGGTAGTCCTGGGTGGCCAGTGTAAGGAAAAAAGGCTGCAGGCAGAAGCATTGCTTGCTGCCAAGCTGAAAGAGGCTGCAAGTGGAAGCACTGCTTGCTGCTCAGCATGATCACGTCCAAAAGCCTCAGGTGGAGCTTTGGGATATGCATGAGAGAATTTTATATGAAGATTTGCAGGACACAGAACGTGTAACATGCTCTGAAATGTGGTCTTGTAACTCAAACTTACTGTGTGCAGTGGAGTAGCTGAGAGACAGCAAATGAGTGTTGCCCTGATAAAGAGCAAACTGTAAGGCTTGCACTGACATCTGGCGATGAGCAAGTAGCATGCTGACCCTTAATTAAGCTGAAACCTCAAATGATTGTCAGGGTCAGCAAACTGCTACTAAAATGGTGCCACGTACAGCTACAGAGATATCCAAGTCTGGCCATAAATCAGGCAAGATTGAAATCCAGTCAACATTAATGCAGTGGGACACCAGATCTGTCTGGATCCACTTCTCAGATGGCACCCAGTCACTGGAGTAAGCTGAGCAAGCGTTATTTGCCGAACTGACAGGGTTAATTCGTGGCTCTGGGGCGAGAAGCAAGTCTGCTAAAAACCCTAAAAGAAACTCAGCACTTGTCAAATTTTTACAAGCAGTTTTCCTCCCTCCAAACATGAAATTAATCAGAAGACCCACCCTGAAAAGAAGGGGCAAGCAACAATAGCAATGCAGCAAGCACTTCATGAAACAGAAGTTAAAACTCTGCCTGAGAGACAGAACTTTATTCACTAAGGGGGAACTTGTTGGGGAGGTTTGTGTTGTTTCCTTTTTCTAGGAATGCCAGCATGCCCCTCACTGAAGATCAAAGGACCAGGGAAAGTGCCAGCAGACTTAGAGGCCAAGATGTGATAATCCTTTTTCCCTTAGGATCTGTCACCTTTGTAAATGTCAGCATTGAAAACACAAGTTACTGCTTTGGTAGCATTATACCAGCCTTCCTTTTAATAGTCGGTCTGTACTGGGCCCAATTTTCACTGATTTTTTTATAGAACACTGCCAACAGATGAGATGGAGCTGTGTGGAACTGATGAACCTTTCAATTCCTCCATATTTGCCTGTATTATCAGTTTATTAGTTCTTGTGATTTGTTTGTGGTTGCAAAGCCTGCAAACATGGACACTTCTGTCCATGTAACCACTAGTTAGGACACACAGTTCAGAATTCAACAAAGAACTCTGATACCTCAGATTCTACAAGTTGAGATACTCACCTTTCAAATTTGGACTCAATATCAAAATCCTCCACATTCAAAACAAGATCTACATTATTCTCAGCACCAATGCTTGACCTTGTGGTAGTGTACACACTCAACTGAAACCAAAACACAACACGGAGAAATTAAGAGTATGGAAATATTAAATTCATGCACTGTTATGCCTAAAGTACAGGTCTGTACTTCAGCTTCACTAATCCCTCAGTCACAGGAAGGTTATATAAATAGGGAAAAAAAATAATGTACTCAAAAAAAGTCTTAATACAGCTTTCAGCTCCTTTTCAGGTCAGAAATACACAGGAACACAGTCACTAACACCTTGTAAAAGGATGACCTGTCCTGGAAGGTGAAGGAAGTTTCATCAAATCACAGAATTGCTGGGGTTAGAAGGGATCTCTGGAGTTCATCTAGTCCACCCCCTCTGCTAAGTCTTGGTCACCTTGAGCAGGTGACACAGGAACTCATTCAGGTGCGAATGTCTCCAGAGAGGGAGACTCCACAACTTCCCTGGGCAGCCTGTTCCAGTGCTCTGCCATCCCTCAATGTAAAGAAGTTCTTCCTCACGTTGAGGTGAAATTTCCTGTGTTTTAGTTTATGGCCATTACTCCTCGTTCTGTCACTAGGCACCACTGAAAAACACCTGGCACCATCCCTTGGCACCCACCTCTGAGGTATCAACAAGCATTAACACCCTCTCGTTTTCTCTCCTCCAGACTAAACAGGCCCAGCATTTCTCCTGCAAGGCTGCCCTATCCCGTGTGTGTGCCAAAAGGCATACAAAATCAATAAAAATAAAAAACAAACCCCAAACGCTTCCATTCCAACCGTGCAGCAGCCACGGGCGCCCTGCACTGGGCAGGGGCCCAGCACTGTGAGAGGAGAAGGTGGGAGCATCTCCCGGGCACGGACAGGGGCACAGGCAGGGACAGGCCCTGGGGCAGGGACAGAAGCTCAAGCAGGGGCAGGGGCAGGGACAGGCCCTGGGGCACGGACAGGCCTCGGGGCATGGACAGCGGCAGTGGCTGGGACAGGGGCAGCGGCTGGGACAGGGACAGGCCTCGGGCATGGACAGGGGCAGCGGCTGGGGCACGGACAGAGGCTGGGGCAGGGACAGAGGCTGGGACAAGGACAGGCCCTGGGGCAGGGACAGGGGCACAGGTTGGGGCAAGGACAGGCCCTGGGGCAGGGACAGGGGCACAGGTTGCGGCAGGGACAGGCCCTGGGGCAGGGACAGGCTCTGGGTCAGGGGCAGAGACTGGGGCAGGGACAGGCCCTGGGGCAGGGGCAGAGGCTGGGGCAAGGACAGGCCCTGGGACAGGGACAGGGTCACAGGTTGGGGCAGGGACAGGCCCTGGGGCGGGAGCAGGGGCTGGGGCAGGGACAAGGGGACGGGGCGGTGCCAGGGGCCATCCCGCTCACCTGCAGCTTGGGCCTCCGCGCAAGGTATGGCCACACGCACCCCCCCGCCGCGCCGCCCGCCGCCGCCGGGCAGGGCCGCGTGTAAACGATGCCGTACATGACCCAGCAGGTGTGCGCCACGTACACGGCGAACACGCCCACCACGAGGCTGGTGAAGGAGCTGCGGCTCAGCATAGCGGCGCTGTTGGCGCTGTTGGTGACACTGTTGGTGACACAGGAGGTGGCCCCGCAGGCCGCCCCCCCCCGCCACAGCCCCGCTCGGGACCCGCCGCCGCCGCTCGCGCATTCCCCGCGCCGCGCCCCGCCCCGCCGGACTCTACGTCACTTCCGGCGGGCGCGGGAAGCACCGCCTCCCCCGGCCACGGGCGCCGGTAGGGGGCGCTGTAGGCAGGGCCTGGGACAGGTAGTAGCGGTAATGGTAGAAATGGTAATTATCACAGAATGCCAGAATTAATTAGGTTGGAAAAGACCTTTGAGACCATTCAGTCCAACCTGTGACCCAACACCACCGTGTTAACAAGAACATGGCAGCGAGTGCCACGGCCAGTCTTCCCTAAAGCACCCCCAGGGACGGTGACTCCACCGCCTCCCGGGGCAGCCCATTCCCATGTTTAATCACCCCTTCTGTGAAAAAATTCCCCACAATATCCAACCCAAACCTCTCCTGGTGAAGCTTGAGACTATGTCGTCTTGTCCTGTCGAGAGGAGACAGCCTCCCACCCAGCTGCAGCCTGCCGGCAGGAACGGAGATCTCCCCTGAGCCTCCTGAGGATGAGCAGCCGCAGCTCCCTCGGCCGCAGATGGACCGCAGATCCCTCTTGTGCTCCAGCCCCTTCCCCAGCACTGCTGCCCTTCCTGGCCCCGCTCCAGCCCCTCCCCAGCTCTGCTGCCCTTCCTGGCCCCGCTCCAGACCCCTCCCCAGCTCTGCTGCCCTTCCTGGCCCTGCTCCAGCCCTTCAATGTCCTTCCTGAGCGGAGGGGCCAGACCTGCATACGGAACTGGGGGTGCCTCACCCGGGCAGGTACAGGGGAAGAGCCACCTCCCTGATCTGGCTGGGCACACTGTGCGGGCACGGGCAGGATGCTGTGGACCCACTGCTGGCTCAGCTGTCAGCCAGCGCCACCAGGTAATCATAGCAACAATAATTGCAACAGTAATAATTATAATAATAACAATAATAATAATAAAAATATCCTTCGGCAGTCTAACAAAAATTACCTTTGATGCACAGTCACAGACTGCAAGGAGTGTAATATGCTGAAAAAACCCAAAAGTCAAGGAAAGGAAAGGAGCAAGGCCAGGCTGGATGGGGTCTGAGCAACCTGGTCTAGTGGAAGGTATTGCTGCCCACAGCAGGAGGTTGGAACAATGATCTTCCAACCCAAACCATTCCCCCTCTGCTCTGCCCTGGGGCAGCCTCACCTTGAGTCCTGTGTGCAGTTTTGGACACAATATAAGACACTAAGCTATTAAAGAGTGTCCAGAGAAGGGCAGCGAAGATGGTGAAGGGCCTTAAGCAGCTGAGGGTACTTGGTCTGTTCAGCCTGGAGAAGAGGAGACTGAGGAGAGACCTCACTGCAGGTACAACTTCCTCAAGAGGAGAAGAGGAGGGGCAGGCACTGATCTCTTGCCTGTGTTGACCAGGGACAGGACCAGAGGGAATGGCCTGAAGTTGTGTCAGGGGAGTTTTAGGTTGGATGTTAGAAAAAGGTTTTTTTATCCAGAGGGTGGTTGGACACTGAACAGGCTCCCCAGGGAAGTGGTCACAGCACAAAGACTGACAGAGTTCAAGAAGCGCTTGGACCATGCTCTCAGGTACATGGTGTGACTCTTGGGGATGTCCCAGGACCTGGACTCAATGACCCTGGTGGGGCCCCTCCAACTCAGCATGTTCTGTGCTTTTGTGAACAGGAGCGAACAGAGAAGGGCTGTGGCAGAACCCAGAAGAAGGGAAGGGACTGGTGTCCATCTGTCAGCAGCTGAGGAAGCCTCTGGGCAGGGCACCTGCCAAGTAGTCACACTCTGCTCTCATAGGCCTGAGCTACCAACATTCTCCCTCAGTGGAGCTGGGAAGGCTCTCCCAGGCCCTGTGCTGGGAGAGAAAAAGGAGCATTTCTTGTGGTCCTTTCGTGTGTGCTCGTGGAGGGGACAAGCAGGAGAAAGTGGTGAGGTGGGTACATACCTCAAGTCCACCTCAGCTGAGGGGCTCGGGGGGAAGATGTGCAGGGGCGGAAGCAGCACAAGCACAGGTTACAGACCACTGCTCAGGGAGGTGGCACAACCAGGAGTTTCCCTGCAACACATACAAGTGATACAATAGGCACTCAGTGGAGCTCTGCTGCCAGGGCAGAGCAAAGCCAGGCTTTTAGCCTGTCACCTCTGGCAGGCCTCATGCTACCCTGAGGCAAGCAGCAGGGAAAAACAGGGTTAAATCCAGATGGTATCAGGTAGGTGGATCTTTACCTCCAGAAGAAAGGAATCTTGCATGCATTTAGTGCATTTACACATCTGTCATACTGAAATTATGTCAATCACTTCCATTTTGCAATGAATAAGCATTTGTGAAAGTGTCCCACATTCTGATTGCATCCTCTGGCATTAGTTGAATAATTTTCTAGTTTAATCTACTTTCATAAGATAGAACACATAACTTATTTGCTTTTTAGAGCAAAAGAAAAAAAGAACAATATATTTAAGCAAAAGAACTTGAGGTTTTAATGCTTTTCTTCATAAGAAAGCATGCCACACTGCTGCATGACTAGTAGGACTTATTGAAAGAAGAAATAACTAGATTAAATTGTATTATAGACAAATACAATTTTTCTTTCTTAGAATGAAATTACACACATTTGCTATCAACTACAGATGTCTGTTCTTTCACACAAAAGACTGAAAATACACTTTGAGGGAAAATACTCAAAATGTGCATCCACCCCTGTCCTGGTTTCAGCTGGAATAGAGTTAATTTTCTTCCTAGTAGATGGTACAGAGCTGTGTTTTAAGTTTTAGTATGAGAACAATGTTAAGAGCACACTGATGTTTTGGTTG
The DNA here is from genome assembly GCF_047495875.1 of Pithys albifrons albifrons. Taxonomy (NCBI): domain Eukaryota; kingdom Metazoa; phylum Chordata; class Aves; order Passeriformes; family Thamnophilidae; genus Pithys; species Pithys albifrons. Next base: position 17,046,123 of record NC_092461.1, on the reverse strand, counting down.
CTGCTCAGCAGTGCTTACCCCAAGTAAAGGACTTTCGGTGTCCCATGCTCTGGCAGTGAGGGGGTGCACAAGAAGCCGTGAGGGAGCAGAGGTGGGACAGCTGACCTGAACTGTCCAAAGGGATATTCCATAGCACAGGATGTTATGTCTAGTATATAAACTGGGGGGAGCTGGCTGGGAGGGGCCAGTTGCTGCTCAGGGACCAGTATAGGTCACCAGCTGGAGAGCACTTACATCGTGCATCACTTGTCTCTCTTGGGTTTTATTTATATATTTTTATTGTCTCCCTTTTCATTACAATTATTATGCTAATATTATTGTTATATTATATTTTATTTAAATTATTAAACTGTTTTTATCCTAACCTGTGGGTTTTACCTTTTGCCCATTGTCTTCCCCATCCCACCAGGGGAGGAGCCGGGGGTGGTGTCAGTGGCTCTGTGGAACTTGGTTGCTGGCTGGGGTTAAACTACAACAGTTCTTTTTGGCATCCCATGTGGGGCCAAGTGGGTTGACGTAACAGCAAATCAGACTAGAACACATTAGAACAAATATAAATATTAATTATTAGTTTATCAGTTGCTGGATGCTCTGTTGATTTATTTGCTCTTAAAGCGGATGTGCTTGTTCTTAAAGTTGCGTTATGTGATACCTTACTTGCAGTATGTGTTCTCTGTTGTCCTGTTTGTCACCCATGGGAACTGGGCCAAGGTTATAATTTTGTTGTACTTTGTAACTCTGGCTTATGATATGATGGAATGGTTGAAACTAATCTGGTATTTGTACTCAGCACTGCTGTCAGTTCTGGACTTCGTGACCCATCTATAGGAAACTATTAATAATTAATTATGCCTTTTACTGTTCCTCCTTGGACACCTCTTGAGCATTTTGAATATTCTTTGGCTGTTCAAACCAATATGTTCCTATTGCTATGTCTGCTGTGTGTGTTCCAGCTCTGGTCTAAGGTTAAACAGCTATTTAAAAATCCTACTCGGAGACTTGCCCCGAGGCTGGATAGTTCTGAGTAGCAGAGTGTGTGGGATTGCATGGGCAAGTAGCTCAGACAGTGGGCATCTCCAGCACATTGGAACTTCACCCTTGAAGAAGTGAAGAATCCATAAAAGCTAGTGAAATATCTGGAAGATGTATACTGTCACTGTGGCTATTTCAGAGAGACACAAATAATCACAGTGTGCTGGGGTCTGGCCACTTTACTCATTACCCTCAAGGGGAAAAGAAGGTCTCTGCAACTGATGACAAAGACAACAGGTGCTGCAGGTACTCCAACCTCAGTGACAGGCACTAAGGCTGCTCCAGCCTTAGTGACAGGCACAGCAGCTGAACCAAGGAACCAGCCTGGGTTGGTATCAGTTGCTCCTATACACAAGAAGTCATGGACACACAAGTCAGCTTGTTTAGTCAAGGAGAACAAAGAGAGGTCACCACAAGAACAGGAGGAAGAGGCAGAGCAAAGCTGGACCTTCCAACATCAGGATACAGATTTAGCAAATGCCATGTGGTTAATCAACATGATGGGATCTGCCAGCTGGGTTGGCCCTTTCTAATGAAAATTTTTATGTACCGCAGAAGGGGATAAAGTTCCTGTGGATCATGTGAAAATTATGCTGGGGAAAACAATCTGGGTTACTCCTGCCTCAGGAAAAGGCAAACCCATCCATGGGATTGCTTTTGCTCAAGAACCTGAGTGCACTTGGTAGGTAATGTAGGATTGGGTAGTCTGATGCATAGCTTAAGGGGATTTGATTTTGGATGAGAATAGCCAATCATAAATTCTATGTAAGTGCTATATAAAACTGTATTATCGCTTCTATAGTGACTGTATGATCAGCAGTGCATTGTCTCTGCCACTCCAGATTTGGGGATCTGACCCTGACTCCCTTTGGATCACTGTGTCAAGGACACTACAGAAAAAGTTACGTAGGTTAATGAAGAATGAGCACTGATGGAACTGGACAGGTGCAGTAGTGAAGAAATCAGAACTGGTTTCTGAATGCAACAATCCAACACCACACCATCGCTCTTGACCTGAGGGACTGTTATGACAAATGGAGCCCAAAAGTCATGGATTAAATGAACTCATGTGGTAGTTTTAGCTAGGCCTCACATTAGCAGGCTCAGAGAATCTACATAGATTAGGAGAGACAGGTATCCCCTGACTTAAGCAACCAAAGAAATATTTCATACCAGATGATGCAAACCTGAGATATGAGTACAGAAGTAGGAGGTGTTCACTCAGTTCCATCATGGCCAAAGTAGAGGCAAGACACACAGCTGCTGTCTTGCTGTCTGGGCCCTGCTGCTGCTGCCGCTACTTGCATTTTGTTTGAGTTTCAGGAAAGTAGAAACATTTTGTTGTTATACTTTCTGTTTCTTTCTGGTTGTCTTTTGGGGTGCTTATGGATTTGGAGTGATGGAATGTGTTTTTGGTGGGAAGTAGAAAATTGTTATATCTAACTTGTCTAAATGTGTTATATTGTAGTTTGCTTTTAATTTTCTCTTTTCTGTATAAATATATATATATAGTTAGTTTAAATCTAGTTTGAGGGTTTTTTTCCCTTTCTCCCTTTTCTCAGCTGGAAAGGGAAGGGAGACTGATTCTGTGTTGGGCAGTTGGCATTTTGCTAGCTCAAGCCAAGAGAACTCAACACGGATTTTACAGGGATGATCCACAGGCTAAGGGAATGACATCTGTGTGTTTATGCTAAAAGACAAGAAAGGTGATGGTGCATTAAAAAATGTGGAACATGGGCATGACATAAACAGTATAGAATAAGGTGTATAAACTGTCCTGGTTTTGGCTGGGATAGAGTTAATTTTCTTCCTAGTAGCTGGTACAGCGCTGTGGTTTTGGGTTTAGTATGAGAACAATGTTAAGAGCACACTGATGCTCTGGTTGCTGCTCAGCAGTGCTTACCCCAAGTAAAGGACTTTCAGTGTCCCATGCTCTGGCAGTGAGGAGGTGCACAAGAAGCCGTGAGGGAGCAGAGGTGGGACAGCTGACCTGAACTGTCCAAAGAGATATTCCATGGCACAGGACGTGATGCCCAGTATATTAACTGGGGAGGTGTTAGCGGGGAAATTGATCACTGCTCAGTGAGGGGCTGGGCATCAGAGAGTGGTGAGCAGTTGTGTTGCGCATCACTTGTTTCTCTTGGGTTTTATTTCTCTCTCTTTTTCTTGTCACCCTTTTCATTACAATTATTTTATTTTATTTCAACTATTCAACTGTTCTTATCTCAACCCACAGGTTTTTCCTTCCCCTCCCCCCTAAGCTCCCCCCAGTTCTCCTCTTCTTCGCACCAGGGGTGAGCAAAGGGCTGTGTGGTCCTTAGCCACCAGCTGAAGTTAAACCACAACAACTCCATCACTTGAAATTAGAGAATGACATTAAGAAAATCACTAACAAGTCTTCCCTTGAAATCTTTATATCATGATGAATGTATGGTATTTCTCTGGTAAACTTTCCCAGTGTTTCACTTGTATTCTTATTGGTTCAGCTTATATCCACTGGACCTCAGAATATGCCTTTTTTTCACCCTGTTACCAGTTTCTCAGGTATGTAGATATCTGAAGTGTCGTATCCCTTCTTGGCTATTTCCTGGATAAATAAAAGTAGCCAGAGCTACTTCACTCTAATTTAGACAGATTTATTCTCCAGACTTCTGGAGCAACTTTTCTGAATATTTTTTGATCTTTCAATATTCTTCTTCAAGCACACAAAATAGATCTGGAGTCAAAACTACTGTCACACAGCATCTTGGTTTTTTCCTTTTTTTCACAAAAACCTCCCCCTTAAGCCCCTGCGTTTCATGCTCCCGGTTGTCAGGTAAAGAAACACTGTTTTCCTACACACACTGACAGAGAACATGTATCAACAAAGCAAACCTAAACATATACAGACTCAGTCTTACTCACAATTATGGTTTGTATCCTTTCCCTTATTGTAAACCTTGTTGTTTATAAAAAAAATCTCAAAACAAAATCAAGAAGAAACCAAACTTTTTTTTTTCAGTTTTAATTTGGCTTCACGCTGAAAATTCAATTTACAAGCCATTCATGAGGAAAATGTCCAGTTGGGAAGAATGAGCCATGATTGTGTAACTGCACATCAACACTTGTAGTGTATCATTTAGTTCCCTTTTAGTAAATCATCACACATCTCTGTAGCACATCTACATCATACGGCTCACTTCAGCACACACTGTGGTCCATTTCAACCTATCAGACAACTAACAAGAGAAGAATGTTCAAATTGAGGTATTTCCTTGAAAAATGTATGGATCACTGGTATTCAGAGGTAATGTTAAATCATATAGTTTTAAACATTGAAAAATGTACAAAAAACAAGTTCATTTTTAAAAAATACTATCCTTAGTCTTCCATGCATGTTAATAAAAAATATAAAAATCAAATTTGTAGCACTGAAGCTATACTTTTTGTTCTGCAGAAGTATTTCCACACTTGGAACCAGGAAGTACAGTCATCTTTAGTACACTACTAGTTTTTTCTCTTCAGGTATGAAGTATAGTCAGTGCAAAGGTAATAGTCTATGTACACATATCACAGGAGCATGTGAGGGAAATTTACAGCAGAAAATATGCATTTAGATCATTATTATCCAGTAGTACTATACATTGTTTCAGATTTACACTGCATATCCAAGGGCTCTTTAAAAAGATTGCAGCCACTACGCATCTTTAAACACACCAGGTCTGCCTGAGCAGGCCTGAAGTCAACAACAGAAGTTGTACCACTGATGGAACAAAAATGTGATACTTTGCAAGGGAGTTCCTACAAAACAGCTTCCTGCTGTCAGCTCAGGTTTCCAACTAAAAGCATCCCCTTCATGGCAGTGCCTAATTTGGATTCAGTAGCGGTAGAGAAAATTCCAAAATCTGATCATGTAAAAGTTTAACTTTTTTGCTTGTGCAATTAAAGTTTCAAGTGTATTCAAAAACATCGTAATATTATTTTCCTAAAATATAGAAATTATATCCTCAATGCAAGTTCACCAATAATTCAAAAGATCAAAAACTTTTTTTTCCTGAATTATTTCTCAGCTTGTTTACTCAGTTTTATATTTCCAAAAAGATGAACTAGTACCTGTGATCAAATTAGAAACGTCTCACACACCTGGAGAGATGCTGGAATTAAAAAAAGGTTTAGAAAGTGGTCCCATTGAACAGATGTCAAATACTTTCAGCAACATTGAAATTGTATAGTACATAATACAAGGTTAGCTGATGGTTAGTCTTGGTCCTCATTCAGGAAACAAAAGTCTACCACTTCTAAAGAAATATACTTCTATTTCTAATACTGCTGATTTACATGGAGCTCTTAATATCCTTAGAGCAACTGAGAAAGCAACATGAACAAATCACCAAACACAAACAACTATAGAGACAAGAACCTGCAACAGTTTCACTTTTTGTCTAAGTATATACAATTGCTAAGGAGACATATTTAACTTAAAGGAATTCTAATTCACATATTTAAAAATACAATTTAATTTTTACATGTTTACTTCAAAACTGCTTTTGTTGTCTAGAAAGTACAGCACTGGCTAACCTAAGCATCCATTCTGAAATATAAGAAATATTTTGCTTGAACTTCATTATAAAAGAAAACATAGGACAAAAAATATATATACTTAGGGCATAAAAGATCTTTAAAAGTTTATTTCTTTAGCATTTAAAATACAAAATTGTCTTCATGCTGGATAGTGAATAAAAGATATGTATTTGGGTTTCCCCCATATACATTCATAGACTTAGAAACAACCTATCAACAGATGAATTTCATTTGCAGTACCATGGTAGGATGAAAAGTGTCTGAGCATCAGCTTTCTTCAGTATCCACGAGGAGACTTTGTTTAGGGACACATTTATAGATGCTGCATTTGGAACTGGGCAGTAAACAGGCTCACACTGAAAGTGATATAGCAAGTCAGAAGTCAATAACCATTTAAGATTTCATTGTACCATATTTGTGAATTTGATTTCTTGTTATTCACAGGAACAACTGACTCTCATAAGCTCTTTCAGACCTGCTGTTGCTTGGACACATCTGCATTGGTTGAAGCATGGGAAAAGAAAGAGCAATCCTTTACTAACAGCAGGCATAAGCTAAAACAGCACATGGACCCTTAGTTTTAGGTGGCATTAGCAGAACAGGACTTTAATATTCACCTGCCACTGGTGGCTCAGGGAGAAAATGTGTGAATGTCACTTAAGCTTAAGAGGCAGCAAGGTCTCCTTCAGGCTGCAATATACCTACAAAGAACAAACAACACAAGCAAGAACGAGGGGTACAGTTAGCTGAATTCACCAGCCCAAGAGGCAGAAAAGATCCTTCTTTACTGTGGAAAAAGGTCAGCTACAGAGTAAAAGCTTTGCTGCCATGCTAGCCTTGATGGGCTTTTCTACTTGCTGGTTTGGGATCAGAAGTTCAGCCTGATTTTTCTCCAGCTGATTTTGGCTCAGAACTGGCACCCTTAAATAACACCCCACTGACAGTATAAAAATAGAGTATTACAAAAGTCGTTATGACTTTTCTCTTGGTTCTAACATTTTTGGTCAAAGTAAAAACCTGAAATTGAACATTATACCAACAGATTATTATACAGCACCTTTTTTGAGATCCCCAAGCTAACCTCAAATGAGCTCTAATGTTCAGACAGTTCTGTGCAATTTAGCTCAGAATCAAGCAGCATGACAACCATGTTCATGAAATACCCCAAACAGATAAGTTAATTAACAGGAGTAACTTACTTAGGTGCAATCTGTGCTAAGGTGATTCTACTGTTTCTGCTCCCAGAGACTGATCATTTGAAAATTGCAAATACATCTGTATCAGTTACAGATGGCCTTCCAAAGTCAGCCTGCACAGGAGTACTCTGCTCTGCCACTCAGGTAAGGAAAGTGGAATAAGCAGCCACTGCCATCACACAACAAACAAAATTATTTTGCCTAATAAACTTGCAAGACAATCTAGGCAGTGCCAACTGCTGCAGAAATGTCTCAGCATATGTCACAGAAACATAAACCCCCTATTTTATAAGCCTCTTACATCCTCTGCTCTCTTGGTATCATCCACTTCAGTTTAATCCCTTTACACATGATAAAGCACATCTTACCATCTGTGGAAAGAGAAGCTGCTTTCTACAAAACCAATCACACCCAGTCTTGTAGCAGTCAAAGTAATTATTACCTTGAAATAAACCTGAAATGTTTTCTAGAGAAGGAAACTGTTTTAACTTAAGCACTGGGAGATGAAGGAAATACAGACCCAAGTCCAAGCACATGTAATGGATGACCTGTTTGCTGCTGTGTTCTCACAGTAGTTTTACGTCAGTGTTATATAATTTATGCATGGTTTATTATATAATTTATGCATGGTTTGATCACAAGGTGTTGGTGACTAACATGTATACCCAGCTCACTGCTGTAGCTGTAGCACAGAATAATCATCTTTGTGCCTCTGAGATGGTGGTGGAGGATTTTTTATCAGGTTTGAATACTGTCATGGTTTGAATACTTTTTTTCAGAATTCAAAGGAAAAAGGCAGGGTGAGAATATGAAATCTGATTGGCTGCACTGCCAGTGACAGAGACATTACTTGGATACATGATGCTGCAGGATCTTCAAGAAATCATCCTCTGACTGAGCACCACCTGGCTTAATTCCTGTCTAGTCAAGACAGCAAAATTACCTAAGCAACAACCTCAGCCTTGCTGTTCATATGTGAAACAGATCTTGCAGTTTTGCTGGGCTAATTAATAATCTATTTAATTAATAACTAATTATCAATGGCATGAGGATAAATTCTTACTTTCAATTTTGTACTCTTTTTTTTTTGGTAATGATCTATTCAGAATAATTTGGGGATTAAGTTTTCCAAATTAGGTGAAGTTCAGATACCTAAAATGTATCAAAGTATCTGGAATGCTTTGCTCACAGGGAACTTCAGTGCCTCAATATAGCTGAACTTTAGTTTTGCTAATGGCCAACATGTTTGTCATTTTTTGCTTCTACAGCACTCATGAAAGGGCTGCTAGAAAAAAACGCAGAGGCTTCAGGCTAAGCAAAATGCAACATTTCAGAAGGTCTTATGACCCATAGTCTGACCTAAAGAAGAATGAAAGTGACTTGGCCAGAGCTTTTAATCAGAATTTGGTTTACTGTCCATTCTTCTTTAGTCCCATAACATATGCAAAGCTGTGCTTATAGTGTTTTGTGGGTTTTTTACTACTTTTTTTTTTCTGAGATCATAGGATCTACAGCATGTGCTGCTAGTTTTGCAACTATTATTTTTTAAGTCAGCCTATGCTGGGTTTTTTTTGTCTTGGTTTTGTTTTTAAATGAAATTCTATTTTTGAAGGAACCGAGAGGAGAAAGTGACTACAATAGCTAACATGAAAATTTGTACTTACCATATGGCAATATAACAGTAGGAGGAATAATTTAATGGCAATACCAAGGTGGCCTTATAAGGGAGCTCATAAATTAATAAAACCACATCTGCTTTAGGAAACGTATCAGATGTTGAAGTGCAACAATGACTTTTCTAGAAAAATGTATACTACAGTTTATGAATACAAAAATATTCCAACCAGCTCAGCCCTTGAACTAGCTAACAAAACTATTCAGTTGACATGGAAATATTAAACAGCTCTGTGTGAAACTCAGTATTTACTTCTGGCAGCTTTGTCACTGAAGAGGTTGCATCACTTCCTTACTGTGCACGTGCCTCCTTTTCAAACTTTGTGGCCTAAGGATTTACACTTTCAAAGTGGGATTAGCAAACACACAGAAGCCTGGTTGCTATTTATCATGCTAAGATTATTCCAGCTACAATAAATACATTGAAACATCTAGTGTAACTAATTCCTATAAAACCAAGTGTACATCCCAGTTTCTCCATAAGGCTTACAAATTACCTATAAAGCCTTTGAAGTGCATCTGCTTACAGCAGTGGATTCCTGAAAAATCTGTAATAACACTTGCCATCCTGTGGTAGAGAGAGATTTAAACATGCTTTGCAGCTCCTAACCAAATCTGTTTGGTTTTAGCATAGTTTCATTTGTTTGCAGAAAGACAAATGAAGCAAAACCCCTCCAAACTAAAACACAAAAACTTCAAATATCTTGGATTTCATGGTTTTCTGTGTAACTTAAAATACATTCAAAATACAGAGTATACTTGAGCCATACAAAAATAGCAAAGCTTTGGCTGCATATCTCATACAATATGTAAAAATTCAGGCTGATGCAAGAGCTCTTCTGGGAAGGGATGGCAGTATTACATAACAGGAGAAAAGTGCTCACCAGAAACATCACAGGCCTTCATGCCCTGCATTTTCCGTGTAAAGGATCATTTATTGTTAAATAGTTGCAAAGAACTGAAGTAATTGTTTCATATCTCTCCCTGTAATTTTAGGGCCTGTTGATACCACCAGTTAAATTATAACAATCTGTCTGTAAAATCTGTAATATTTTAATGGAAAGCATTTACGTGTCAATGTGTGGTGAAGGGGAAAGGAAATTTTTTCTTCCATGCTGACTTTGCAGCAAGTCACTAAAACTTGCCTGTCACAACCCTGCTGCTCCAAGTCAAGTTCCTTTTAAAAAGGCTTCTTGTGGGGAACTACTGACACACTTCAGCAGTCAGAGTTTGATACATGAATTGTAAGGAATATTGCTGCAGTCATGCAGTGCTAGAGGTCAGCCCTCAAGGGCCTGAGTACACCACCCTCTGGTAATGTGGCTTTTCTCTCTCTACAAGGCAGTCTAATATTATAGCTTTATACTCTCCAGATGCTAAAATCACCAGAATGATACTAATCTCCCCTTTTTGTGACATCATGTGTGATCTAACAATGTTTCCATGCAGGCTGACCCTTCACCCTATCATTCATCCTATTTATGTCTCTACCTCATTCAATAACTTCTCAAAAGAGGAAGAATCACAATTCATTTCTTAATCTAAGTGCTATTTGGCATTATATTTTATTATTTTTATTATTTTAAAATTACTGCATCCAGCAAGAGGACTTGCTCACCAATCAAAGAGTGTGCAGGTCACCAGCTTTCTTCAGCAGGCAGCTCTGGACTGAACTCATGGACACACAGGATTTCAGTGCCTCTTCACTACACAATGTGGCATCTGTTTAAGGGCCCATCTACTATAGGCTGCAGTGCCCTTCAATGCTCTCTGTACAGCTTAACTGCACACAAGTGCAGCTGTTACACTCACCACAACTGGAAAAAATCTCCCTCACTAAAAAAAATATGAAGCCAAATGAACCTATGGGCTTTCAGGAAAAAAACCCCAAGATACACACAACATATACACAAATTAGATACACTCATATTCAGCCAACTTCAATCATCTTTCTTTGCATTTTCACAGATGTGGACAAAGTATCTCTTCCTCTGGAGAGTCTCTCACCTCAAAGTTGTCCATGGGATACTAAGCTTACCTTTTTCTTCTTTTCAGACGTGTCTCAGGGAACTCAATCTCATCTCCTGCACCCTGAAATTCTCAAATCCCAAACTCACATACAAAGCAAAAGGTAACTATCTTAGACAGTCACCTTGAGCCACGTGCCATAAAATGCCTTATAGAGGAGACGGAACATGCCCAGGCTACATGTGCCTTCCTTTACATACTGACTTAAATACATACTGTATAACTACAGAAAACAAACCTAAAGGATATCTCCCCGTGACCCCAAAGCACGATCAACAAAATCAAGTGTCTCTGTCTCAGCTGTCTGCTCTGTTTTAAAGACATCCAGTGAAGGAAGGCAGGCTTCTCACCCCAGGTAGAATAACCCATTCTCCTTAGCTCAGCTAGGTGTATTGTAATGAAATTTTCCTAATGCTTAACTTGCCTTTTAAATCAATAGCCTGTATCTACCACTCATGTGGAGAAAAGAGCATTCCTATCTTCTCTACGGCAACTTTTTCTGTATATGAAGACTGTTTTCACATCTTCCTCCAGTCTCCTCTTCTCTGGAATAAAGGATAATTTTGATGTCTTTTTGAGTACCTTCTGTCGTCCTTCAGACTTTATCCAGCTATCCCCATCTCTTCTCAGGTGCCCCAACACGGACAGGTACTTTGGGTAAGGCTTTAATACCACCATGCTTCTCACAGGCTACACTGCTGATGCATCCCACTATGATGAGTATTTTTCCTGCAGCTACGAGTTAACAGTGCTCACTTTGTCCTACTCTGTGCCAACCCTGCCCCAAGACGTAACTCAAAAATACTCACTCCCTCCTCTGTGCTGCTGACTATTCCTACTTAAGTGTAGTTTCTTACATGCCTTATTTTTCCAAACCATTTATCCTATTTTTCATCATTAGTTTTAATTGAAATCATGTCTGCCAGTCTGCTGCAGCCCTGCCAGCTTGGCATATGTTACCTAGACAAATAAAAAAATTCAGTAATTACCCCATATCCCACAGAAAGCGTATTTTCTTACATTTTTTCCCTCCTACCCTTTTTATTAAAGCCAGTTCCAGTTTAGAGATTTGCCACATACAGTTATGGATTTCTAAGGACACATTCCAATACCCTAATGAGCTCTAAATCACATCCTGCTATTTGAAAAATAGTTATAAAAGCATTTGGTACAAACAGATTTCCTTCTGCTGCTTATATTCCTCCCTTTCAAATCTAGTTTTAAATTACTCTAACACGTGGAAGATTGAAGTATCAACAGTTTTCCAATCACAAACCCATCACATTTTAGCACAGCCCTACAAAATTAGTTACAGAAATTACCTGAAAAGATTTTTGTTTGTTTGTTTGGAAGCAAAGTTGCCATCACAGTTATTTTGTGACATTCCTCCTTCCTACCCTTGAGGCTTTTGTCACATTTACTAATCAGTGAAGTTTTACAATAATCTAGATTTTTCTCTGAGACCTTCAGTGGTAGTTAAGGCATCTGGCTTTCCAAAAGGAAACATAACAAGTATTTCTAATACTAGTGTGGTGGATTTTTTAACAGTTCTAAACTATTTTAAGCTTCATATACGTTACATGCAGTACATGTACTGTTGCTATAGTGATTTAACTAGCACTTCTTCAGGCTGTTCTGCAACTTGTTGCTGGCTTGGCCTCTGAAGTAACTGCAACCTTTTCCAACGTGAGCTGATACAATGAAATTTTCACGATGTGTTCCATGCTATGTTATCTGTACAGGCTTGCTACAAAAGAAACCTGTGGTTTTCAATAAATCTAAACCAAATACAATTGCATAAACCTCTCCGATTAAAATGTGGACATGATTTGAATTGGTTATAAGAGAAAAGCACAAACAGTTTAGCTGTGTATTTGCAAACAGTTGTGTGGCACGTCAGTTTGGACAAAATTCATGTTTAATTGCATCCGGAAGATTACAGTAACAAAGTGTTGGGGTGAGGGATAAGGAGCCTTTCCTTTTCATTCTACCATGGAATAAACTGAAAGAGAAGCAATTTTGTCATTCAACAATATAAAGTAATCCTTAGCAAGTTTTTGTATTCCTGTTTCCAAACTGTTCACTGAAACCAAAACAAAGGGCCAAAATATGCTTGCCCTGCTCAAGAGAATAATCCCACTGAAATCAACAGGTCTGACTATGCAAATAGGGACAGCAAATTTTGACCCCAAATAAACATCCTCAAAACTAGGGAAAACACTAATCACCAAAGTGCATTTAACACCATAGTAGCTAGAGTTTCTTTATACATGCACAGTTTGTGCGACACTTTGTACATGAAACTAGCCAATGGAATATAAATAAGTGTGCTGCTTCCTTTTAAATATGAACATTTATAATGAAGCACATTCACATTTTTGCCTTTCAAAGACCTTTAAAAAAACAAACAACAAAACACCTTTCCCAAAGTAACCTGGAACGTGTTAAATATAGCACATATGATTCAAAGAATGATATTAAGGTAGAAGAACTTTCACACACAAAACTGGTATTTGCTGTATAATTGGAGTGACTTATGAAAATCCCAAGAAAAGACAACCCTCTCACCAGGAGAGGAAGGTAAGAGTTGCAGTGTTAATTCAGTTTCTTCTGCAGGGTCTTGTTTTTATCATCAGTGTTGTCAGGGCTGAAGTCAGTACAGATACCATTAGGAGCAGAAAGAGATGAAGTCTCCAAGGTGCTTTCAGCTCCCATCTGATCAGCATAGAGAAAGTCTTCTGCAAAGTGTGGGTGCAACTCAGCAAATGTGTAGAAGTCATCTAAAAAAAATTGTTGTTACACAGAATCAGCTCTTTAAAACAGAAGGTTGCTAAATTTGAACACTTACACATATATAATCACACAATCTCTTTGGAGAAAAATAGCAGCAGTTAACATAATGCTATCTCCATTGCTTGTTTTAGCTTCTCAGCATAAGTTTACCACATCCCCAGAGCTGAGATGCTGCAAAGAGTTATCTAAGCCCTTTTAAAATACTTGAGGCCAGAGCTTAGCTTGTATGAAGGGGTAAACAGACTCAGATTTGCATTAAAACCCACGATGAGCACCACATGTCCTGACACAGCATCTCACCACTCGCTGAGGGAAGGGCAGAAGCCCTCCAGCTGAAGATGACTGAATATCATGAGTAGTCATTTCTTAAGTTCTTAAACTTTTTTTCAAACATGCCCTTTAATGTTTTGCTTCAACCTAACAGCAGCTGTCATCACTACCCTCTGCTTTCAAGATTTCAGTATTTCAAAAATCCTAGTATTTTAGAGAACAATATTGTGAGAAGATAATTTATAACACATGAAAAAACCTCTGACTTCAATGTTTGGTACTAATATGGCAATAAAATGAGCAGTATTAGTTCTTGGGGGAGCAGAGAATCCTTAACCAAGAAGTAACATTTTGTGCTAATAATCAGACATTGAAGCCTTGTCACAGTTTGCCCATATGACTGTTTATGATTTGAAATGCAAAACACTGTACAGGACCCAAGTAATACGCAGCTATTCTTAAAATGTAAACTGACACTAGAAGAAACTGGATGTGAACATAATCACTAATTCAGTCACCTACAGTGTATCACATACAGCCTACTCAAATTCACTGTTATCCCAGAAGAGCTCATAATCAGGCAATGCCACGAATTCCTCAGAGTGCAGAGCAGATCACAGCTGAAGAAGACTTTCAAAGGAGTGAAGCCCAGTTCCTCCTAGTACAACCGGGCTGTTATGGAAGAGAACTACCACAGCTTTCTATCATCCTTCTGTTTGAGAGGACATGACTTTTCAATATTGCAAAAGGCACAGGAATGCCATTTGACTCACAGGGGCACTGAAGTTGTAGGGCAATCCTGCAGAGGGATAGGTGGGGAGAAGGCAATAAACATAACTTCATCTTTTCACAAACAAAAATTAGACTATCCTTTATTCACAATTTATATGGATCTAAAGTATTTTGGACCCTGTAACTTCAAGAAAAGCTGATTGTGTTCAAGTCATGAAAACCAACATTACCATCCATGTTTAAAAAGCTGTATGCACAACAGCCTGATGGATCATGCGGACAATAGTCTTCATAAGAAAGGGGAACTCAAAACATTTGAAAATACATAAAGCAAAGATGTTTATCTCAACATTATTTAATGCAAGTTCAACTTTAAAAAATAATCTCATAGCAAAGTGTGATGCATCTGACCCTTTTCAAGAAGAAAATTTAGAATTTTCTTTTATATTTAAAGCACTTAACAGAGGTAGTAGTTGCAATAATATATTAGAAACACCTAAGTATGAACTGATTCATCAGAATCAGAACAGTTAACCACATTTTGTGAAACCGAACTGAATCTGGCCTACAGCAGGAACATGAAAGAATTCCCTTTTTTCACATGGACACTTTAAGCCCACCCCAAGGATGTATTACTTTTTGTAATAATACATACAATGTGTGCATTGTACTAGTGACTATGAAAAACAGCCCTTTTGGGGAAAGGTCATTGATATTTAGCCCAACTAAGACAAGTATAAAAATTTTAACTGCCTGTACTGCAGATGCTCTTGCAGTCACATTAAGCATAATCCTTTTTGCATGGGAAAAACTGGACTAACTGTTGATGCCATTCTAAGCAATTTCTCAAAAAGCTACAGTATCCTTTTGGAAAATAAATTCAGAAAATCCCTTAAAGCAGTTGTTCATACAGGTACAACAGTGTCTATTCAAACTGTCACCCTGACAACTCTGTCAGGATCCATCCCTCAATGTTTTAGCAGCACTGGATCCAAATAGAGAACTTCAGATTCCAGGGAGGACTGAATTGAAGTGGATAACATTTTGGATAAATCTCAGTAAGGTGACATTTTGGGTTAGGGTTATCCTGAAGATATTAAGGAATATTTATCAAACTTGTACACAGCAGAGTCCAAAGAAAAGTGCTTGGGATCGCATTTGCCTCATTTACCAGAAATGCAAAACAAGGTGATGTAGGAAGAAGGAACTATTTCAGCATTACTTCTAATCACAGGTCTCCCCTTGGAGCTCAAGCTGAAAGCAACTGTGAAGCATTAGACTGGAGGAAAAGGCCACCTTAGTCATTAACTTGGGGAAAAAAAGTAATTTTGCTTCTTAACCCTACTAAGAGCAAAGAGACAAAAAGAAAGAACATAAAGTGGAGTTAAGACTCATGCTTACATCTCTGCATTAAGTAGGCACATGTACTACAAGAACTTCAAAAGGTTTTTCTTCTGCCTTTGAAATACCCTTCTACTACTTGCTGCTCCTCCTGGAATCTCTGTGTTCATGAGTGCCCTCTAGCTTTTGTTGCCCCTCAGCTACATAATTACCTTTGCATACAGCAACTTAGTAGGATAATCCTGTTAATACAGGTAAAGATACTAATCTTAAAGAACAAATAATTCTTCCTTCTTTGAATGTTCATCCATACAGATAGTTACAATACTGTCAATTTCCCTTCTCTTCTGGTTACAGCAAGCCAGGCAGTCTCCAGAATGCTTTCACAGTCACGTACTGTCCACCAAGAGCTGGTGGACAGTTTCACAGAATTTGCAATGCTCACCTACAGAACCTATTCAAACCCTCCAGAATCATGTCTTACAACTGAAAAATCTTGCCTCTATATTACAGTGAAGGGATGAGCTTTGCAATCAAAGTCCATCTGAACAGTTAAGCCAAGAGCACACTGCTGAGGAGAACTAATATACAGATTCCTGGCCACTAGTGTGCTTTCGAATATGTAATGAGAATCCAATTTAGATTCATGATTATCAATCTAGTTATAAAAATTTCTTTTGTTGTTGCTTATTCTGTTTACCCATAACCTGAGCTTTTCCTTTGGGATAAGATCTCTGGCTTCAAGGACTCTACTGTACATGTGGCAATTTATGTTTAATACTTCAGATATTTTATCTTCTGTTCTTACAAGTGAGACCCAAGACCTAATTCCTGCCTCATATTCCAACACCCTTGAAAGAAGAAGATGGTGAGCAGACATCTCTGCTGTGTGTGTCCAAAGTAACATCAGTATTTTTCCATCAGACACGATGTTTTGATTTCTCAGAACTTGTCCAGACATTATCTTCAGAACCTTGTAGTCTGCAAGCTTTTCCACCTCTCCTTTCTAGTAAGTAAATTCTACATATTCTCAGGAAAGGCAAGAGATTGAATATTTATGGCAGGAAATTTCAAGACAGAAATGCAATACCAAAATTTATTTTCAACTTCTAATTCTCTACCACAATAAACTGGACATTTATTCTTACTATTAAGCTTACAGATATGTTAAAATCAGTGCAATGTTTTATTATAAAATGATAACTTTGACAGAAAAAGAATCAAGGTAAGCTTTAAAGAAATTATGTAAACACCATCCTACTACCTACTTTGTGTAGCCTTACAAAAGTCTCATCTGGATTACACAAAATATAACAGCGAAAATGAGAGCCAAGCACTTCAGTGGCCACTGCTGTGGCTCAGTGGTCCAGATTTTCTTGTGATGGGAACATACCATGACCATTCAGGGGAAAAGTGTAGATTCAAATGCAACTATTAAAGATGAATATTAAAGTATTAATTCTTTGGTAACTCACATGAACTGGTCAGAGTTCACTTGTACCTGATTGCAAATCTAGCAATTCTCAAACAATGAAGTGTGACAAAATTAGAGTTCTGCTGGGCTTACCACCTTAAGATTGGTAAGCTGGTATTTTTGAAGTTGGTGATGGGGAGGTGAGGGGAAGAGTTGAGTCACTGCACATATCAGTTTGGAGTGATAGGGAGGAAAAAGACAATAGGCAGGATGGACATGGAAATGCTGGGATGTGACAGATGAGAGGTACAGAAGGGAAAAGGGTAGCAGAGCAGAAACCAAGGAGAGAAGACAGAGCAGTCAGGAAAAAAGGGAAGGGCAAAAGCAATGATACTCATTCCAGTGACTAAAATATTCCTGCAGTTAAAGCTTTATACATATATTGTATGACTAAAACATAGGAATTAGTAATGTGGAAACTATGATTCACTAACAATTATGTCTTAATTTGTAAAATTTTTACATACTAAATATGCAGTGATTATCCTGAAGGAAAACAATTAGAACAGGGTATGTCACAAGCATCTCTACTGGAGATCCATGATATGCTGGCTATCAACAACTCAGTTCATACCTAAATGAAAAAATGTAGATGAAAAGCCTTACTTAAGATTCTTCATGTTTCATGCAGTAACACACAAGTACTTTTGACTCCCAGCACAATCTATTCACCCTGGTCTGAATTTTTCAAATGCAACTTTCTTGCCTCCATACCACCTACATCACACGCTACACATTAGGCAGCCTGGTTAAGCTCCTCGCTTCCTGCCCCCAGATACAAGAGACAAAACAACAAGACAGAACTAAAGCAGCTTTCTTTCAAAATCCATATTCACATACATAGAACTCGCAGAAGAGAATGTTCTGAAAGAGCCAATCTACATATTATGTGACCATGTGGAAGGGAAAACTTCTGAAAACATGCAAACCATGGTATTTGATATCAAAGGTGAAACTCATTTCAAAAAATGTAAATTTACTTTGTTTGCAGTGCTTTTACTAGTATTAAAGTCAACAAGTCAACAAAAAAAGGTAGACTTTAATAAAAATATAACTGTTGTATATTAACTTGGGTTCAGGCACCTCTGACATTTTGTGACAGTTCAGATCCACTTAAAATACTTACCATATGTAATTTTTCCTTTTTCTTCTTCATCTACAGCTCTAAAAAGATGTGTAACATTAATCTGTGACACACCCATGGCAGTCTTCAGAATATGAGCTAAATCCTCTTCTGTTATAGTTCCACTTTCTGACTGGTACAGCTGTGAATCGAGACAGCAAGATAAGTCATTGCAAAGCTGAACACCAATTCCTATAAACAGCATCACCTTTAAGTAACACAAAATTAAAGTTTGGTAATGGAAATTCTATTCACTCTCAGACTGATGCGACATATTAAGGATTTCAGATCAGTCCTGGTAAAATATATTATCAGTTCACCTGTGTACGCTTAGAAAGTAAAGCTTGCTATATTCAGAAAAAAATTCCTATGTTGACATGCCTAACCACTGGAATTACAATGGACCACTAGAATTCAGTGACAAGACTGTTTAACACTAACATACTTGGAAATATGTAACTGAGGAAAATATTTAGTTCATTGAGATACATGTCTAAACTCCAGGACAGTCTGTGAAATCAGAAGATGTATTTAGGGCGCCCTAAAGTAGACAGCATTTCCAGTTGGTCAGATGTAAAAAATCAAGATTCCTTTGACCAACATCCAAAGGCCAGTTTTCATAAAATGCCTATGTCTAAATGGCATTAATCAGGATAAGCATACCCCATACTGTCATGGGCCTATACTTTTCTACAAATAATTATTCTGTAAAACAATTATTTGCATATTCTTACATCCTGAAAAAATGTTTCCTCACAGAAAGAGTTAGCTATACTATTGATTGATTACTTCTGGACACCATCTAGTCAGCCCCCCTGCCAGGGCAGGGTCACCTAAAGCAGGTTACACATTACAAGTCCTGATGGGTTTGGAATGCCTCCAGAGAGGGAGACTCCATAACCTCCCTGGGCAGCCTGTTCTGGTGCTCTGCCACCTTCAATGTAAAGAAATTCTTCCTCAGGTTGAAGTGGAACTTCCTGTGTTTTAGTTCATGGCCATTGGTCCTTGTTCTGTTGCTGGGCACCACTGAGGAGAGTTTGACACCAGTCTCTTGACACCCACCTTTGAAATATTTGCATTGATGAGATCCACGCTCAGCTTTCTCTCCTCTAGACTGACAGGCACAGCACCTGCAGTCTCTCCTCATAAGAGAGATGCTCCAGACCCCTAAGCATCTTTGTGGCCCTCTGCTGGACCCTCTCCAGTAGCTCCTCATCTTTCTGAGGAGCCCAGGACTGGACACAGTATTCCAGATGAGGCCTCACTAGGGCTGACTAGAGGGGGAGGATCACCTCCCTTGACCTGCTGGCCACACTCTTCCTGATGCACCTCAGGATACCATTGGCCCTGCTGGCCACAAGAACACACTGCTGGCTTAGGCAATGCTTGCCATCCACCAAGACTGCCAGGTCCTCCTCTGCAGAGCTGCTCTCTAGTAGGTCAGCCCCCAACCTGTACTGGTACTTGAGGCTATTTCTCCCCAGGGGCATGACCTTGCACTTGTCTTTGTTGAACCTTGTCAGATTTTTCTCCATTAACCTCTCCAGCCTATCAAGGTCCTGATGAATGGCAGGACAGCCTTCAGGTCCATCAGCCATTACCCCCAGTTTTGTATCATCAGCATATAATGATACTATTTTTCAAGTTCTTCAGTCATATACTAAACAGCTTCACTTTGAAATAACTCAAGGTGTCAGAAACCCACCAGAATAACAAATATTGTTGCTGTCACTTTCCCAAAAAGCCTGCATTAACAATCTGTGCTGATGCTACAAGAAACCACTGAGGGGTAGAACAAGATCAGGAGCACTTCTGGGAAGCAAAAAGTCTGGACAAAGACTGCAGGACCACCACACAAAGATGGTAAGACTAAGAGGGAAGAAAAACTGAACAAGAAGATAACAGGATAAATAATCTCTATTAACATGCAGGAATTTTTTCAAAAATACTTTATTAACTTGAAAAATAAGATTTTATTTAACCATTTTAAAAGCAGCAAGTACAACTCAACCACCTTTAGTTTAGAGGAATCAATACAAAGGACTTAAGGTTTGAGACTCAAGTTGAGTTCTACAAAGAACAATTTCAAACTGCAGATTTCCATAACTTTGGACAACTTAAACATGCAATGCATTCCCTCAACATAACCTCTTAATCTAAGTTTCCATTAATATTGTTTTAAAATGTGTTGAAGCATTAAAAGGAATGTGAAACTTACTATGAAGTGTAATGGCAGTATTAAAAATTTCCAAAAAAAACGCTGCTTACCTGAAATGCCAACTGAATTGTTTCCAGGGTTTTGGATGGCTTACAGACAACTGACAGAGCAATGACAAATTCCCGAATGTCAATTACGCCGTCATCATTCTGTGAAGGAAAACCTTCCTCAAAATAATGCAGTTTGTCTGAGAATTATCATAAATAACAAACAGTAGCTAAAGATGCAGAATATTCAGACAGATTGTTACATATTCCACAGCAAAAAAACAGTCTCACTGAAATGAAATCATGTGAGGGCAAGAAAGCTCTGCAGGCCCTTTTCTGAGTCTCAATCAAAAGTCATAGTTTAAATATTTTTGGAAGACAGTGCTGCTACTGTCACCCTTCACTTGCGTATTTAAGATTTTTACATTCAACGATCCAAATTACTGGGCTGAAATTAAAACCAGAGAACCAGAGGATAATGCAGCCTAATTTAAGGCCTGAATACATGACATGTGCTCTTTCGTCCTAGAGAGAACATTGTGAACATATCCACCTCCTGGTCCAGACAGCATCTCATAAAGACAAAGATAATAGTAATTTTCCTAGTCTGACAATGCCAGAAGAATGAAAAACTGGCTCATTTGCCAAGTTCCTAAGTCCTTCAAATTTCAGGCATCCTAGAAGAACAAGTACTTACAAGGGAAGTGAAATATCAGCTAACACTGAGTTGCAATGAGCAGCAGCAGAGGTTTAGCCTGACCCTACTTTTCTTCTTTCTATTTTACATCTGCAAAGAAAACAATTTTTGTCCAGCTGATACTTTTCACTTCTACCTCAATAAATGCTTTATTTAGCTGATGACAAGTGCCTCTACATTGCTGAAAGGTAAACGTGGTAGGCAAATGTCATGGTGAAAGACTCAAAATCATATCTCGGTGAATTCAAGTGGAGCAGAAATAGGTTAAAGTGGAATTTACCAAAATTCGTAAAATTTTTTTAACCTGTTGTTCCTTACCTCATCAAAAAGAGCAAACATACTTTCTAATGTGTGAGAAACTGGAAATTCTAGGTATGCTGAAAATTCTTTAAGATCAACCTTTTCTTTCTTCATTTTCATGGCACTTGCAGCATATTTATCAAGATCATCTTCCAGTGTTTCTGGTTTCAGCCTAGAAAGCATAATATTTTTGCACATTTAAAAAGTAAACTTAGTTTTAACAATAAACACTTCAATATACCAAATGAAGCAATGGGTGATAATGGTGTGAAGCATTACAAAATCTGGAATCAGAATTATTACACAACTTTATTATAAAATACTGGATTCCTGTAATTGTAAGGCTCTCATTAGTTATTGAGCTGTATTAGAAATTACTGCAAGTGTTTAAGAACCCTGGGCATAAACTTGTGTCCTTTACCTTAATTATAAGCCATATGTGTAAGCAGTTCGACATGAAGAAACACAGTCTAGAACTAGCTAATAAATACCAAGCACAGAGTACTAAGGTAGAATTCAGGTCACCTGAATATGGCAGTATTGTGGGACAGTAACATAAACCAATTACGTTTCCAAATTTACTAATGTCACTGAACAGGAAAGACCTGATGCATCTTACCTAAAAAAAAATCAGGGATTACATAATAGTGATTATACTGTTAATCCTGTTTGTCAGTCCTCATTTTTCACATTCAGTCCAGAGTTGGACACCATTATGAGATGACCAAAACAAAATTACAGCAGTTCCTACAGCTACAGAATTTCCTCAGTCATTTGCACTGCAAAACCAGATCCTGACTGATGAATGCAGCTTTATAATTACGCAGGTATCTCCTGCATGGTTGTTGGTTTTTGTTTTTCTTTTTTTCTTCCCCTAAGTCAAACTTCTGTTTCTGTTTTGCAAAAAAAGTCTTACTATGAATATAATCAATGGTGCTGCAGGTATGCAAGGAAAAGTAGATTCTCCCCCTAATACAACATCAAGCACATCCTTGATCAGCAGGTTTCCTCTGAAGTGATTTAGGGTAACATGGACATCCAAACTTTCCAGTCTGAAGACAAAAGAAGCCAACAAAGTTTCCTACAATATCCTTCTGCAGTTGCCTGTTTTGCTGTTCGCTGCTGCAGACAAGGAGAAGCTGTTATTCACAGAACTCAGAAGCTCACACCAGAGTTGTTCCCAGACTGCAGCTGGGAGTCCTCAGCAGCTTCCTCTTAACAACAAGAATGAATAAAATGCTTAATATCAGCATTCTCAGAAGCTTCTGAGAAAAGATAAGAGCTTTTCTGATAGGAAGATTTTCTCACATCAGCTCCAGAACTTGATTGCTTGCTGTAATGACCCTTCCTAAACATCATGGCTTTTAAGCAAAAATACAACTACTATGCTGTCTGTCATGACCTATACTGACTTACCAAACATGTATTAATTAAACAATGCCAAGCTCCATGTTTCTGAATTATAAGACCTGAAGAAGGTCACGCAAGATTCTTCCAGAGACCCATGGCTTCTACAGGACATTCATATGTTCAACATGTTAGCACTAAGCACCTATCTAAAGAGTTAGTCCTAGACAGTACAAAAAGAGAAGGAGTGAGACACCCCTCTGCAAACATTCACTTTGCATGATCAAGTAGAAAAGTAAAGGAACAATAAAAAAAGAAATCCACAGAGGATTTGAGATGCACACAGGACTCAGTGACTCACATGCAGGATTACATGCAAGAAGTGTCCACAGATAAAACATCCCACTGTAGTAGCTGAAATGGATTTTAACTGTAGGATAAGGACAGCTGGCATCCAAATCCTCCCTTGAGATAAGCCACCACTGACACAGAATATGTAGTCCAACATCTGTCTCTAAATCAGAGAGATTTGGTTTGCAATGAATTGACTCAAAATTCACTTTCTGTAACAGAGGGGTACCCCTTTGGTGAGTAGTGTTCAAGACCTGTGAGATCTCCTCTTCACCAGCAATTAAATCTGAAAAGTTGAAAAGGTTTGAAGGCAAAACCTCATATGGAAAGTAGCATGGCTTACCACAAATCTTACAGAAATCTTGTGGTTTGTGTTTTGTAAATACAGAAAGAGATGTGAGCCAATCTCAAAAGCAGTTAGTGTGGATGAGTGAGGCAAACTGCTTGAATTTGGGTATGGCTGCACTGTACTTCTGGTAATCCAAGATGGGCTTGCTTCCCTTTAGCCCTTCAAAATCAGAAAGTAACTGATGTGTTGATGACCAAAGCTGCTATGCTGAAGTCTTCTGAAGCCAAATACAAATCTCAAAATAGGTTCTGAACCAATGTGAAATGGTTTGGATGTTTCAACTCCTTTACAATTGTTACTTTTATCTTAATGGATGTCATAAAATCTAGAAAGCCAACAGCAAATGTCTTTGCTGATGAAATCATGCTTGTTGGCCTAATGGCTTCCATGCAGGATCTAAGGCTTTATGATACATAACATTATTTGCTCTTGTGGTGTTTTGCTTTATTTTTTAGGTCATTGCACACTAAAGAGAACAAAAAGTCATTCCTAATTCCATGAAGATGGAAAGGACATTTTTCAAGATTAACAGCTCTGAACATTAAATTCTTCACAGCAGACTTGACAGGGAAAATCAGATCCCTGAAGGTAGAATATTTTCAGCATAATTACTGCTATTTTTAGCAAGTACACTAGTTTTAGCTGCATTTAACTATTTCAAAACAAACTCCTTTCTTGCGTGCTGGGAACCTGCCAAAACCCTTCTAGTGTCTTGCAGAGTTGGAAGAACAGCTGGATCCTGTAGATAGCTACTGTAAACTGCAAGCTCAGAGAAACATGCCCTAAGTCAGAAAAGCACAATGCATTCAGTTTTGTGTCTGCTGATGTACTTCTGTGCTGCTTCTTGTCATAACGCAGAAAGGATACTGAACAGCTGCAAAACTGACCTTCTTGAGTACTCTGAGTATTGCTTTTATCAAATGCAGATGGACAACATCCTCCAGAAGTTTTTTTTTCTTTCTATGATCTTTGAATATTCAGAAGTCACTGAACTATTAGCTGTGAGGGTTATTACACTGGGGATTCAAAATTCTGCCTACAGTCTGGACCATCATTTCAGGCACACATGTAAAGCACAAGTTTGCATTGTAGTCTGGATGGTAAAGACTGTTGAGCAAGAATAGAAAGGCATCAGGTCTATGAGGTAATTATTTCCTCCTTCCTGATCTTTAGAAGCCTATAGAGCACTGCCTAGAAGGATCCTCACAGTCAAGTTGATAATACTGGAGAGTAACAGTCAAAATGGAACTGCCCTTTAAGTCATGCCATTCGTACCAAAACACTATGGCTTTTAAGAGACAGCAGAATTGATTCAAAACCAGTGGGTTTGAAACTCATTGAATTTCACCAGGGCTGGGGAGTATGTAAGGAGGCAAACTCTGCAGGCTTGCTGAGGCTGTAGCACATACTGTCAGGGCAGGTATCACCAGTACCCACCCACCACATGGGTACAAGACATCAATAATACTCAGAGCAGGCAAGCAAAGGAGATGGTTAGGAATCAAAAAGAATTCAAAACCTAATTGCTTATCATGATAAAGATAAAAATCACTAAAAGTAATCCTACTGCAAAAGCTAAGCTGTCTAAAAAGGCAAGAACAGTGGATTTTTTTTAAATCTGACCTGAAAAAGATAACATGGTACAAACCATATTTGTTTAAAGTAAGACACAATCAGCAGAGCCATACTGTCTTCAGTGAAAGGTACCAAGAACTTCAGAGTCTGTATGCTAAAGGCATACACCACATCAAGAAATAGCCAAACCAAAGGTTCATGTGCCACAGTATTCCAGTAATAAAACACAGATTCCCACGTTCACCGTGTCACCATTTTCTATTTTTGTTTTCTATATCTTTTCTATACTTGTTGCTTTTTGATGCCGGAAAAGAAAATGTGTCATCTTGTAAAATTATCGGTGCTGCCAAGCTTAAAAAAAATCACAAAAAACAGATGCATAATCTTAATTCTTAAAGAATATTTTTTCCTAAAAGACTGTAGAATTAATAAGAAAAATCAGGAAGAAGAAAACAGTGACTAAAGCAGAAGGATGCAACACACATTCACTCTTGCTATGTGTTCCAAAACATATCTGCAGTTTTAAAAGTCAAAGATTTATGATGAAACTACCATGAAGCAACTGAGTAAATAATGCAGTAGCAGAATACTGAATATTAAGAAATTGAAGGGTAGACAGACAGCAAGAGAAAAGATAAAATTCAAAAAAATAAATCAAGCACGGGATAAGCAAACAGGTGATCCTTAATCTGGTTACAAGTTTGATGAAGCTACTGATTTCTTTCTCCTTCCTCCCACAGCCCTCCCCTCACTGCTCCCACTCCTCCCCACCAAAAAAAAAAATGCAAAAGGCCTGGACCACTAGAATTACTTAAGTAAAATTTCAAATTTCTGTAAGAGCTGGCTGTATAAGCCTGATCTAATGGCAGGCAGAACACAGTCACTAAAAAAAATTCTACTTTGGATTGTAATATGTGCTCCATTTGGCCTTTTATTTATTTAGAAAAGAAAAATATCTCTAATTTTCAAAAAACCAAAACAAATAAAACTGAGAACAATCACAGCTAAAAAAATTAGAAAACTGAATACTCCAAGGAGTCATTGATGGCCTAAAAGCCACTGCTCCATAAGAAAGCGGAACAACAATTAAAGCTAGAAAGTTCTTCTGGTTTATGAGCAAAGTACAAGCAGGAATTAGAACAAACAGAAGTTTGAAACAATAGAAACAAATCAATTCAAATTAGAACTCAAGGATCTCCTCGTAGGCAACTACCCTAAACCAGCTCATAAAAAGATGAGGACGAGACTTAATTAACTGTATTAACACTTCCTGAAGGAGAAGATAATCCAAAGACGTCTTTAGCAAGGAACAAAATCCAAACAAGATTCAATGTCTAGAGCATGGTAATAGATCCAACCTAAGTAAAAATAGAGACTCACTTTAAACAGTGAGGTAACTAATTATGCAACAAATCATCGAATGAAGCAAAGGATTTACAATGCATGAAAGCTGTAATACAGACTGCATATAGCTTAGTAACCAGCTCATTGGTCAGCCATAAATTATCAGTCTACAGAGAAGCATAACTGTTTGAGGACTAATAATGCACAATTTGAGAAGGTAAGTCTATGATCAATTTATCCCTTTGATAAAGCTGTCATTTTGCCACAGAGTTCAGTATGAGGCAGCTGAGTTTCAGCCAGCTGTATTGCTCTGCCAGCAGAGCCTGAGCTCTTCCTTAGATGAAGAATGAGATCTCACTGCTGTGGCTGCATGGCTTTTTGGACTGAATCCCATCCAGCTGAGCACAGACTATGCAAAATTTTACAGACAATGATAATGAATACTGTAGATACATAATGTGCACAGAAATAAATCCTCAGTGTAGCAAACTGAGGTGTAAGTTGATTTCAAAGAATCTAAACAAAGAATGAGTCTGAATTCATGTCACTATAGAAATCTTTTAAAACTGGATGTTACCTCAAAGGTATGTCATTGCTCATACACAAGTATTAACACCGTATGGAAAATCTCTGGTTAAAATCTACTGTTCCAGTTATTTAGGGATGCAAGTGGATGACCTTAATGCTTTCCTGGCCTCAAAACTTTTGAATAAACAGCAAAATGACTATATCTATCAAAAATGCATTAGAGATGAAGTCATATTACAATTCTTCATCCAACTGTGCCAAAAAAATACCATCATAATAGCCTTCTTATTGGCACATACCCAAATCCGGACAGGATATTTCAACAATGAATAATTGCTCAAACCAGAAAGGGAACTTTAGGGCTGCAGGGAACCTCACCCACAAATGTATGTAATTGTTTGAGGCCAAAACAAAAACCCAGAAAAGCATTATTTGAAAGAACAGCTTTAAATTGAGCAGACAGAAGCCAGACAACTTAACAAGAGGATTAAACTGAATCCCAGGATTATCAACTGCATAATAAGAGACGTGGGTGGTTGGTTTGTTTTGTTTGCTTTTTTATCTTAGTACTGTAAATTCAGAGCCTTTGAAACCAAGTGAGAGTCATTCTTTGTCCTTAGAAGTCTCTCCTATCCTAATGGAAGCCTTTTCAGATGGAGGTCCTGACAGTGGATTAATATATGTTTATCGTCCAAATGAATAATGTTTGCTGTCTTACACTCCTTATTCTCCAATACAGCTTGCTCTTATTTTCATTTATGTACACAAGCTGAAGACAAAAGAAAAATTAGTGAAAGGAAATAGAGTACAGAATGGAAACATAAAACTAAGTTCTATACTTTCCGGTGGTGAGATTAAAAAAATGAAAAAGGTATTTGCATATTAAAACAGTTAATAGGATGAAGCTGGATATTTAGTTTGTGGTAGTTCAATAGGATGACTGGAAGGAAATAGAGTACAGAATGGAAACATAAAACTAAGTTCTATACTTTCAGGTGGTGAGATTAAAAAAATGAAAAAGGTATTTGCATATTAAAACAGTTAATAGGATGAAGCTGGATATTTAGTTTGTGGTAGTTCAATAGGATGACTGGAGAAGCAGGAGAAAAATTGGAAAACAGCAGCAACAAGTTCTACTATTTGGTTTATGTGAATTTTTCAGGTTTGTTGAGGCTTTTCTGAAAGGTAAGGCCAGCAGGAAACGAGATTGGGAAGAGAGAAGAGAAGATCCATGCTGCATATACTGAGCTATAGTTTCATCAGAAAGTCCATCTGGTAGCAACCTACTCAGAAGATCAACAACCACACTGTGCTGCTTGGGAAAGGGTGACCCTCTGTCCTCACTATTATGAGGTTAATCCAGTCACAAGACTGCTATAGAAGCACTTGTTTTCCCTTCAGAGATGTCACAGGAAAAGGCAATTGACTCTTAACTGTATCAAATATTAGGAATCCCACAGTATACCTGACCTCTTCAGAAAGTGTCTTCTAGTTTTGCTTAGGAATGAATGCTTCAGACTCGCTCTGCTCACTTGTCAGATGAGAAATAAGAACTTTACAACCTACTCTACTCATTAGGGTTCAGGGGTGAGGCTTGCAAGCGAAGTATAGTATTGGTTTGATTTTATATTAGAGTTTCTCTGATTGTATTATGACAACATTCCATATATATATTCACAAATGCAATATTCTTATATGAAGGGAAAACTGTATAAACATAATAAATATGCACCTTACATATAAATATTGTATATGCTCACCCAAGGCTTCTCACAAGCTTTGCAAATTCTAGAAGACATGTATCTGAAGGCAGACGAAGTTGTCCTTCAGCCAAAGCTAGCTGACAGTCTTCAAATGTATAGTCTGTCACTGAAACTCCCAGTGCCCTTGAATAAACCAAAGAAACACCGTGAATGAGACAGTCTAAGAAAAGTGAACACAATCATCCTTTTTTTTTACAGCAAAAAACCCTGTCACAATTATGCTCTTTAGTCTAAAAAACTATGAGGGGCCCATAAAGGTACATTCACACAGATGGAATGAAATATAGTACTTGATCCATTGCAGAACATTTATTTTGACTTTATAAGTCCATCAAAGTATGCAAGAACAAAAGGGAAAAATTACGCAGTGAATACTTTCATAGACATATAAATTAATTTATATTTTCATATAAGTGAATAACAAAGAGTTCAACATTTTTAAATCTAGAAAAAATATATTTATTAATAGCTATATTCAGTATTTTTATTATTGATTGAGCACTGTTAGTGTAATCACCTGAGCAGAACAACTATTACCTTTAGGTAATACTAATATACGACAGATGACATTTCTCTATGAAGAACAACTAGCACATAACATATAAAAGCAAGTAGAGTTAATCTCCAAGCAAACACAAGTTATTTTAATGTGTATGACATAGAAAAGTAGAGAAAAAAATACTCCCAAGCCTTCATACACCAAACAATCAAGAATTCACTTTTGCTTTACTTTTAACTTGATCCTCTGTAGTAATAATAGCACCACACTACACTTCAAGGAAATCCTGACAGTGTAGCTGCCCTTCATTTGCTGTGCAAAGCTGAAAGACAGACATGTGGATTTGAAAGAGGCCTTTAAGATTTCAGTGTACAAACATAAGATAAAATTTAGGAAGCAAACACCAGTCCATATGAGTTACTCATCTGCCCTGACTTTCATCATACTTGAATTTACGTATACTAGTGAGGAACATTGTCTGCTTTATGCAACCATTTCTAGTTTTATGAAGCCTCACAAAATTGTTTTATTGACTTACCTTCATTCTTTTCATCTACAGTTTTCCTAGCTTACTGCTACCCACCTTTTCCATAGGTGAAGTTAATATACACTAATGGCAAGATTGATACAAAACCCCAAGGCACGACACAGTCCTTTTGGCTTTGATGAAAACTCTGCATTCAATTCTGTGCTTTACTAGAAATAGTTTCATCTGTACTGGCAGTTACTTCTCATGCAATAAACAACTTCTGTTAATCAGTCTCTTCCACCGAATCTCACTCGAAAGCCTTTGAATACAGATGTAAACAAGTGCCAATTCTCTTTTGTCCACTAATAATTATCAAACTTGAGGAATTCTAGTATGTTAGTAAGACATGCACTTAACCTTAAAGCTACTGATCAGGGTTCCTCTCTTCTCTTTAAGGCTGACAAAGTGGTATATCCAGGAAGGTCACTTCACTAACACATATTCAATAGTACCAAATACATCCAAAAGTAACTATTATTTATAAGCTATTTATGAACAAAAGAGGGATGTAGAAGGTAACGATCTTGGATGAATAGCCTTCCCCCTTGCCAAGAATAAAAGGAACAAAAGAGAAAAGCCAACTAAACAAAAAAGATACAGGTACATAGAAAAGTCATCTTAAAATCATGCAGACTGCTGAAGACTAGATTATTTCATATTGGTGATCTTAAGCAATTAAATTCAGTTCCTCAGAATTTTTCTCTTCTTGATGTGCTCCTGTTTCGTCTCCTACAAAGTGTCCTAGTAGTATTTGTAAATTACTAAACCACCTTAATGGAAAGGACAAGAGATTCTTATGCTACCTTACTTCATCCCATAGACTTAGGGTTAACGTATCAATGAATATTGTGTAAAATACAGAGGAAGAAGTCCCCCATGGTGTGGGGATTTAAATCCATTTTCAAGTTCAGCCTGACTTAGAGATCAGGCATTGAGAGTTTGTCAAGATTTCTGTTTTACAGTATTCAATTGAGTGTATTATACAAGATGAAATCACTGGTATTTTACAATACAAAATCAATTTTCATCAAAAGAACAAAAAGGAATGGATGAAGGAAGTAGAGACTATACTGCCAGTTGAGATTACTTCCTATTCCCTTCCTTTGTGCTGTCTGTGAACTCAGTCATCCTTATAGACCTCCATGTCAACTGTCAGTGAAATAGCTGAACTCCTAGGTCAGCAAGGACGTGCTACAAGCAGCATTATCCAGAGCAGTGTACACAAAAGAATGTGGTGATAAACGAACATCTTGTCCAGCCAAGCTTGTTGTACCAAAATTCATCAGTTCTAAAGGCCATAGTAGGTATGGCATGCAAGAGAAACCCACGAACTTACAGGCAGCAATCAGCTGAAGCACAGTGCAACTACATGGAAAAGGGGAAGCAGGTTAAAAATAAATTAAGAGAGAAAACTGAAAGGGTAAAGTGTTCCTCTGTTGCACATATTAGGAATCAGGAGAAGTGATAAAACATTTAACAAGTAAGATTCTGAAAGAACAAAAAAAAATTGCATTACTCAAACTGATTAAAGGTGGCAATTAAAATGAAGAGACTTAAAAAAAAACCCAACCCCAAAACCATATGCTCTCTCATGGAAAACAGAGAAGATAGACAAGTTAAAACATAACCATGAGGTGGCAAGCCAAAGCAAGAAACAATAACTTGTTAAAACCAAAAGCATGATGCTTTTCAAACACATGCAAAGGAAGATGACTAAGAAAGATCAGAGTACTCAGCCTGAGGGGAGGACTGAAAACTGACTGCCACCCCAGAACCAATGCCAGATTTCAATAACCTTCAAATAATGGTCCTGAATGTGTTGAAAGAGCCTAGCCAAAAAGGAAATAAAAAAACTCCAAACAAATAATCAACAATCAAACCCAAAATTAAGATACAGATCAAATTCCAAACAAATTCAGACTCAACCAAACCATAAGGGGAAAACAGAACCTTCATCTTTGTATAACTTTGTGCATCCATTAAAAGAGTTCTATTTGGGCCAGAAATATTGCTACCAGAACAGGAAAATTCCCAACACAACACCTGCATGTATGGTCAATGTCAACACATACACAAAATGGGATGAAGAAGAACAAAAGCAGCTTCACTTGTTCTTCTGCTGGCAATTTTGCAGCCGTCGGACTTAAAAATAAAGATAAATGAACTTAAACAGTGTATATATATACACATTCAGATTTGCACAATAATAAAGATCAGATGTAAAGAAGGAAGAAAGAACTTTTGCTCACAGCAAAGTTCAGTCATAGAATCAACCAAGGCCAGATGCAGTTCAAGGGGCTCTTGAGTTCAGAAGACAACTTACAAGCTCTATAGGGCTAGCAGTTTAAAGGACTTTGATTTCAGCCTAGAATGCTGAAGAAACTGAAGCTGGGGAACATATAAAGTTCATTATTTGTGCCAAGACTTGTGAACTTTTCAGTTTCTTAGAACAAAGCCTGCCACACTAGAGTTCTCTGTAAGGCCTCTCTCTACTTCAATTGGAAAAACAGAAGAAGAAAAAAGGTAATTTCAATCTCAGACACAAATCATGAGTGTAACCCTTATTTTTAATACTAGAAATGAAATTTTTCCTGGATCTTTATTTGAAAGCATTTTTTTTGCCTTCTTCTCTTTACAGTACCTCTGCTTTCACAGTCAGTTAATTCAGGACTGTTTTTTTAATGCTCAGCAGATTTGTATGGCGTGACACGTAGGTCTGGCTTGATATACTGAGACCTTTTTCCTCCCTGCTTTCCCTGAAATGCTGGCTATTTACCTTTCATGATATCATATTAATGAAATTTCAAAGTCACAAGTAATTTCAAAATAATAAACCCAAATAAAACGAAACCCCAGAAGCTTTTCTTTTCTACACACAATTTTACTTGTTATATCTTGACCTCTTACACCAAACAGCTCCCTATATCTAACACTGTGCAGTCATAATATAAAACGAATGCTCAACTTTCCCATTTTCCGCATACCAATCCACCATACATGCCAAAGGCCGAACATAAAACAGAAAATGACTGCTGTAATATTATGAAAAGTGAGAGAAAATAGTACAGGCAATATTGTGACATTTTGAATCTACACTTCAACAAAAACATTTTCAAAGTGTTTTACGTTGTTAATAAGCAGAACTGTGAACTAATCAAGAGAATATTTCACAGGCTGCTCAAAAAACTCTCTTCAAATCAGCTATAATCTTTATAAGGTGCTGAAAACATTAAGATTATATCAAATTTAGTATTTTTCATCATTATCTGATGTTCAGCAAAAATAAATACATAACACAGTGGACAAATAACTACAATTACTAGTAGTCATCTGTATTGGGATTTTCTGAACCAGAACCCACTTGTACCACTATGTATTAGAATCACTGATTAACCACATTTTCTTTTTAACAGTCTATCTCAGCTTTGATGGAGTCACTTTATGTATCTGGTAGTGAACGTCACAATTTTGTACATGTGTTAAAGACTTACTCCATTTAATTTCAGCTGATCTATTGTTCGGTGCTTTCTATTTCTTCTGCTATAGAATACCTTACGATGCATTTTCAGAACACTCATGATTTTGCTGACCTTCAAAACAATCTTCCACTATTTTTTTTCATCTTTTCACAAACTGATGAGCTTTTACCAATTTAGTTTTGGAAGACCAGGGTAGATAGTCCTTTTTCTCTCCCTGTGACATTCTCCAAGCAAATGAAGGTCTAGTCATGAGTCTGAAGTTCACATCAGGAACAGAGTATCTCATGACAGTTTAATTTTTAGACAGAAAAAGAAGCTGCCAACTGCTGCACTTCTCCCTGGTTGAAAATGGGTCATAGAATCATGGAATCAGTTGGGTTGGAAAAGACCTCTGAGATCATCAAGTCCAACCCTTAATCCAACCCCACTCTGATTGCTAGATCATGGCACTGAGTGCCACGTCCAGTCTCGCCTTAAAAACCTCCAGGGTTGGAGAATCCAACACCTCCCTGGGGAAGCCATTCCAATGCCTGACCACTCTTTCTGGAAAGAACTTCTTCCTGATACCCAATCTAAATCTTCCCTGGCAGAGCTTAAGCCCATGCCCTCTTGTCCTACTGTTGGTTGCCTGAGAGAAGAGACCAATCCCCACCTGGCTACAGCCTCCTTTCAGGTAGTTGTAGAGAGTGATAAGGTCTCTCCTGAGCCTCCTCTTCTCCAGACTAAACAACGCCAGGTCCCTCAGCCTTTCCTCATAGGACTTGTCCTGCAACTGTTGGTCTTGTAGAACTGCACATCACAAATCTTCAAGGGTGAAAAGCACAGCAGATTTTCCTTGTGTTGTCAGCATTCAAAAATCTAGCTCAAACCAGACTGCTGCAAAGTATTACTGAACTTTAAAAAATTTATTTCTTCCTTAAGAAAATAAATGTAGCAAGAACTGCAGTTAACCCTGTTCTGTAACTAAGTTTGTCCAACTGCCACACCTGCAGCACTCACAGAAATGAACAGAGCATACTATGTACGTCTCATCTCCATTTCTGTATGTCACCTGAAACGCAAAGCACAGAATCCTTTAGGTTGGAAAGGACCTCTGAGATCCTCCAGTCCAACCTTTGACCGATCACCAACTTGTCAACGAGACCACAGCACTAAGTGCCATGTCCCATTGTTTCTCGAAAACCTCCAGGGATGGCACTGATCCTCATGCCTCAGATGGTATAAAAATGCCAAAAAAAGGTCTTGAATTTCAAAGTTGAATGCTGAGCATCTGAACAATACCTGTGCAGAATCATATATGAAACTTCAGCCAGCACAGGCACAGAGCAGAGCAGTTTTTTCCAAAGTTAGATGTAACTGGCCACTGAACACAAATAGACATGAGATAGACCAGCAAGCCACTGTAAACCCACATCTCCTCAAGGCTACTCTTCAGCAACTAGTATTACTGTATCACATACAGAGGCAGAGATCACATATTGATGCTGTCAAAGCCTGCAAGAAAAAGATCCAAACTGATTTTGGCTATGTAGAAGATGAGAAAAGGTAAGATGGACAAAGAAGACTAATTTTTTCTTTCACCAGCGTGCTGGATAAAAGTATTCATTTCTCAAAAGCAAAAATGTAATGCTCATATGTCAAGTTGGTAAGTTGCTGCTCTAACTGTATGACATGCTCCAACAAGGGGAAAGTGATCCTGGCAAGCACTTGTCAGAGAAAACGTAAGGAAGACAAATGTTTTCAAGCTGCATGTCTAACACATGCAATTTAATTGATTTCAGCATCTACTGTAAATATAAAAACATGTCTCAAAATCTTTGTGTAAGTGACAAAGAAAAACAAAGTTCTTGGTAAAACTCAAACCAGACTATGACATTTTGGTATTTCTACAGGAAGTCTGCCATTCTGGGCTCACCAAAAGAGAAACTACAGAACTCCTGGACAGCATCACACATTTAGTTATAATGCTGAGCTTAATACTACAAAGATCAGAAAAACAAAATGTTCAAATCCAGAGTGCTGACAGAACTTTGGTTATGAAGTGCTTACAGTTTTGATAAACAAAGAAGAAAAGGTGCCCAGTTTCCATCAAGTTTCAGTTTAAACATCTGCCACATGCAATAAAAAACCTGATAAATTTGCAATATTTTAGCTTCTGTTTTTTCTCCAAATTTTACCACCTAAACCATATAATTCCCTATTTTGAAGATAGGCTCTGGAAGAGAAACTGAAACTAAAGGAAGACAAATTGTGTTTATGCGTCAGTAAGTGACCAATGGGCCTGTGTATAATTATCTAATCAGCTTACATCTGTAATTATGGGTGAGGTTACTTTAGACTTGCACCAAGAGCCTGAAGTGCAAATTTTCGCAATTACCTGCCTGCACTACTACTGGCTTACCTGTTACTTGAATTTTTGCAAGTAACTAGAAGCTGAGCAACTGACATCCTCCTTTTCAAACATATTTGAGGCCTAACAGATAGCAAGGTAACAAACTACCTTTTTTTTTTTTTCAAAGAGTGAGTTACCTACTTTTTCTTTAAAATAGAATTTAAATATCCTAAACAGTACTTTGATTACAACTACTACATGTCTTTAAGAATAAAGCTGCTAATGAAAATTAGGTGTTTAAGAATCTATTCAACAGACAAAAGGCTACAATCCCACAATGAAAAGAGGGAACCAATATATTTTTTTAGAGGAAAACACCACAAACAAATCACAAACAAAACAAAGTTTAAATAAGTATCAATAAATTAGAAACTATGATGCAGCGAAACAATACAGAAAAGTAAAGAAAGATAAAAAGTTGCAACTGATTCAGCTAAGAAGCATAAGAGTCTTTAAAGCATAAGAAAAAAAATAACTTACTGCTAGCTAAGGATAGCAAAACTGTCAAGAGCTGAAAAAAGTAGTGATGTAATAAATACTTTACATTAGGGAACAATTAAGATGACATATCTTATAAAGAAAATCAAGTACTTCCCAATGCTCTAGAGATGTTTCCTTTATCACTGAGAAATTTTTAGAAATAAATACTTGTGATGGCAAGGTCAAATTATTTGTTCCTCATAATTCTGAAAAAGCTGCAATTAAAATCTCAAGTGGCTGGCAGTTTTGTGATGCTACCATAGTTCCAATAAATCATGACTTAATATTTTGAAGAAAGAAAAAACAGTAACATCATAGGCCAGAAAGTTTGCCACTCAGCTAATAAATATATAGAAGAAGCTGTGGAAATGAATTAACAGGTCAAAACTACCTATTTGACTACCACAAACATAAGATGATAATAGCTTATGATCACAAAGATCAAAATGACAATTTTGCCTATATGATACAAAAGTGAGGCAATATATTTATTTACATGGTAT
Source organism: Pithys albifrons albifrons (assembly GCF_047495875.1). Taxonomy (NCBI): domain Eukaryota; kingdom Metazoa; phylum Chordata; class Aves; order Passeriformes; family Thamnophilidae; genus Pithys; species Pithys albifrons. The sequence goes on along the minus strand of NC_092461.1, from coordinate 17,009,559 downwards.
GATTCACTAGCAGGGTGGTTTCAGAACTGTATTAAAGCAATAAAGAACACATGAAGTGAATCAAAGCTCAAAACAGCACCACGTTTTATTTACTGATTTTAAGAGAGAACCTGTCTGGACTGTTGCCATATTTAAAAGCACTCAACATTTTCTGTGACTTGAAAGTGACCCTAAACGCACTTTTTGACAGCATGTTGTGGAGGAGATGAGCACTGGCTACACAGAGTAGCAGTCAGAACAAGGGCAGAAAGACCAAACAAGACAGACTCATTCAAACAATATAGGTTATATGTGAAAATCAAATGCAAAGCAGGTAACTGAGAAATAAGTAGGGGATCATGCTGTAAACTGCAGATTAATCTAATCTGCACACAGCTTTTGTGCAGAGTAAGAAAATGACCCAAAGGAAGACAAGCATGTTCAGCAGCAGTGGCTATCCTGTTTGAGTAATTCCAGTTCTGATTATACAGATAATCCCCAAAACAAAAGAAACAGTGAGGCTGCAACAGGACTGCACATGATTCTAGATTTTTAGCTCAATGCTATTAAATATGTATCTGTCAATGAGAAAAAGGTTGAAGACCACAAACCTCAAAGTACTGGTCATCGAATAGGTGAGATGAAGAAATACTTTTAGAAAGAAACTTTGGACTTTTATGGATGCTGTAAAGCTTCTGAGGCTTGGATCTTACCCATCCTCCTGATGAGAAGGGCTGAAATGAAAGATAGCACTCCATGGTAGCACTGCAGGAAGCAAACAGCCGCTGTTGCAAGTGAAAGGTCTGCAGAAGTTGAACACCTTAAATTTCTTGTCTACCACGACAGTACCCTTTAAAAATGGAAATGTATCACCTGGGTTCTTGTGGAATTTGGTGACAGTTCAGTGCATAAATACTGAAACACTTTCCATCAAGACATCAGTTTGTATTATATTTGAATTAATTAAAACATGAAGGTCCTAAAAGAAGCAGGAAAGGGTTTTTATAGAATAGTAATCCAGACTGTGGAACTCCTGGTCATATAAATGAGATAATCATCCCCAGCTATGGTGGCTGTGGTATAACCCCAGCAGCCAACTAAGTCTGACACAGCTGCTCACTCTCTCCATTCCCTGGGGGGTAAAAGTGAGAAAACTCATGAGTTGAGATAAAGACAGTTTAATAGGGAAAGCAAAAGCTGCGCATGTAAGCAAAGCAAAACAAGGAATTCATTCACCACTTCTAGGCAGGCAGGTGTTCAGCCATCCCCAGGAAAGCAGGGCACCCTCAGACATCAGCGACTTGGGAAGACAAGAGGCATCCCTCTCAATGTCCCCCTTTCCCTCTTCATCCTCCAAGTCTATATGCTGAGTGTGATGCCGTATGGTATACTCAAGCTATACATATAAGTGAACAGGAACTATCTAGAGAACCCCATCACTGCACCTGTGGCTCCTCATGGAAAAGCTTCAAACTAGGTTAAACCAAAAATTCTCCAGAGTCAACAAGCAGAAGCAGCATAAGAATTGGACATCTTGTCAAATGCCTTGTTCAAGACATAATAGAAGCTGTTCACAAGACAAAATTATTATGAAAGCAAAGAATTTTGGAAGTGGAAACTACCTATTGCTGCATTCAGCAACTTCCATCAACTTCCCTTGAAATCAGGAGCAAGACATAAGGTTTCTACAACACTGGTTTTAAACTCACATTATTATTTGGGACTGCCACCTCCGATGCTGTAAAACATCCAGTATGATCAGACTCTTTGTCCAGAAAAATACGAAAAAAATATGGGAAAGGAGGGGAAAGCAGACATCTAAAAAGACCCTGATCCCTTGACAACAAAATATTACGCTGCCACCAACTGAATCTTCAAGAAAAGCAAGACAAATATACATGAAGCAACAATAGTGTCCTTTATTCAGCAATTCAGGGTGCAGTGCTAGCACTAAACAGCACCTGAGGTACTTGAGTTGGAACTGCTACAGCTCCAGAGCAGTCTGACAGCATCTGAGCTGGTATCTCCTGCACCAAAAGTCATGAATAGACTGAGAAAGTCTGGAGAACTGCCACTAGGAGTAGCCATCTGGAAGCAGTCAGAAGTAAATAATTTTTGACTATGTTGATGTTTGTTCCTCTACAGTTATCCATGGTATCCAGGCATCAACATTCTGTTTCATTCCTATCTGCATTTTAACTTGAAAACTTGGATATCCCAACACATTTACTTTCTCATTCACATCAACACAGCATCTACAGTCCCTTCTTCATCTCAAAGCAAGGCATATTTGGTATCCCTCACTCTAACAGTCTTCCCTTTAGACCTGCATCCCACTTCTGTTAATACTCTAAGGTTGATTCACATAGATCCTTTTGGTTTTGTCTCTTATGAGAAATGTTCAAGTATTGATCTATTGTTTTATTATAGTACTAACATCTTAAGGAAAACTCACAGACCTGTGTTTGTTCTGTCTATAAACAACAGAAGAATTATCAGCTACAAATTGGCCTTTGGCTTAAACCGGTAACTTAGAAACAGAAGAGAAGTTGCACAAAGGAAATTCAGATTTCACAAGTTCTTTCAAAATCAGTGTTACGAAGATTCAGAAATATCTCCAGAGTTATCAGTGAGCACTTGCTGTAAATACCAAAAAGAGTATCTACTGATTAATGGAAGATTTACAAAAAGGACAAAGAATGAATAAGCCAGAGAGGTTAATCAAAAATACAATGAAAGAGTGGAAGTACCCAATGTCGCTTTCATTATACATCATAGACAAGTGTTCTAAGTGTTGTCACATGAACATTCAACTTCAATTCATTTGCATTGTATCAGTGCTCTGTTTGCAACAGAAGTGGCTTTCCTGTGCTTTACTGTTCAAAATAACCACAGGCTATGAACATATCAAACTATTCTTGACCTCTCTAAAAGAGTCACAGCTTAGAATGCAACCATAATAGCCTAAAATTTGGTTACATTAGCTTTCCTAAAGTTCAACTGTGCCTTTTGCCCAAAAGACTAAATACCCACAGGAGCAAGCAGAACCAGCTGGTTAAAGGAAGACATTAAAAAAACCCCAACCAACCAATCAAAAAACGAAAATCCAAACCCACCAACTCCTACAGTTCTTGCTGTATTTGTGGTTCCCTGGTCTCCTCAGGGAGGAAGGCAACTGCTCTGTCAAAGTTACACACACACTACTGCAGACTACAAGCTTCTTTGCAAGCAGGCAACTACACTGACTGGATTTTGCGATATTTTCTTCAGCTTAAAATTAAAATCACACATCTATCTATTTTTATTCTGTATTACAACATACTTACTCTGCCATTACACGTCTGACGTTATTGGCATATAACACTGGATTTTTTCTTTCTTCTTCTGAAGGAATATACACAGGTAGAAACTGCATACAGAGAACTGAATTATACCAAAATATTTAACATTTTAAACAAGCTCTCTTATAGCATTATGGTGAAAATTGTATACAGTTTGGTGTTACTTACAAAAATATATTAACAAAAGGACTACAGCAAAAACCAAAAATTGAACTTTTAAATGCTTAAGTATATGTCATACTTCTAGAAATTCACATAACATTGATTGTATTCATTTCTTACCTTACGGAATGTGAGCAAAGTTTTATCTTCATTTCATAAGTGAGACTAGGAATTCTTAAACAATTTACAAGTATTAGTATTGTCTTGCATAACCTTTCTTTTACATATTTTTGCTCATCTCTTCCCAGATAACCAAAAAAAGCACCCGCTACATGAATATTGTTCTACAGCTTAAATATTTAGAACTCAAATTCTCAGGACATCAGGTATTTACTGTTCCCCTTACACAGTTTGAAATCATCTATGATTGCTTAATGTACACATCTCAAGTGTTTTTATCTTCTACTGCTGGAGGTTTTGAAACATTTATGCTTTCAAATTGGACACCAGTCATTAATATTCAATTGAAAGAAAAATTCTAAATAAGTGCAGATGGCTACAGAATGACAGAACAGTTGATGTTGGAAGAAGAAAAAATAAACTAGAACTGCTGGAGACCTGCAACAGAAAAGGCACCTTTCAGAATGGAGTGGCCTATATTAAAAGACCTTCCAGCTTTTGGCTGTTTTTAGGGTCCTTTGCAAAATTATGTAAGCCTCAAGAAGATGGTCATTGTTACCTACAAAAATCCTCAAAATGTTGCATTTCTGCCAAGTAACTAACTTCTCAGATAGGAGGTACAAAAAGGGATCACTTTGAACCCCAACCCTGCTTAGTATCAGAAAGACAAGTTCCTTCGTAGTGCAAAACAATGAGATAATTTATGCACTAAATGAACAAAATTCTCATAATTCTGTGGAAAGCAGAAACCAAAACTGTAAGAAGCTTAGTTATAGTTCATATAATTATCTATGGGTAGTAAAAAATGGGAATTATGATCCAGAAATTTCACACTGATCTTTAAGACTGGGGAATAAATATGAAGCTTATAATTTCAGGAAATATTTCTTAATAACTATGAAGTCAGCTGTATTTTCAGAATTATATAATGGTTTGATCAGTAGTATCCAAATGGTGCCATTAGATGTTTTTCTGTTTCTTATAACAGACAAATCTTGAATTTATTTTGGGTTTTGCTGGAGTCTTCCCTATATGCACCACTGCAACAGAAAACATATGACTCCTGTCTTCTAGGTTTACATAATAAGCAGATATACCAGTAATATACAAAAAGACAAAGACTGTGAAATTAAGAGATGGAAAGACTGTTCCTTCAATTTCCAAGCCCCATCCCATTTCTTTGAGCTGCAAAATGCTGTCAAGTTCTTCATCCAAACACTGGAAAAGTTTGAATATGAGGTGATTTCGGAGGTGTTCTATGTGTCTGTGCCTAACTCGATATAAATAGCACGATCACTGCAAGAGCACTAACAAAACTAGGAGAACTCTCAGCTGCTGCAGACTCTGATGGATCTATGAACACTGAAGCTGACAGGCCAGCAAAACAAACTGACATGAGGCAAAACAATCTATGTGTGCAGACAATCCTGTCTCCATTCTTCTTCACAATACTGCTTGCAAGCCAGTTCCAAGCACAGGGCGGATAGATGGGCCAATTTTACAGAAAACTTTTATAAAACACACATAGATGCTGGCTGCTTCTCAATATATATACCAGATAACACATATGGTATGCCAGAACATACATTATGTGTAGAGGAGCCCAGACTACCTAACTTTGGGTCCTGATTGCTGGCTGTTAAACCCTACCAGCTATCATTTAACCAAAACCACACCGACATGCAGCTCTGTTGCAGGTCTCCCTGAGTTACTGGATCATCAGCACTAACTGTGGTGATGCCTTAGGCTGGTTGGTATCTGCTTGTATCTCTCCGCTGGTGGAACAGAGCAGGAGTAAAAACGAACAAACCAGGGTTAAAATATGACTTTGAAGACAGAACAACTAATTCTTTCTCCATGTTCCTGAATCTGCCATGCTTCCTTACAAAAACAGATTCCAAGTAGCTCAAGTATTCTTGCACCATACTTGACAGTCTCTCTGCTCCTCTACCCTCTGCCAGCTCCTGCTTTAGTATGGAGGATTTCAGAAGGTCACTAGTTTTCTTTTTTTATTAAAGACTACCAAAGATTGTTACTTGTTATTATGCATGATCTGTAAGAGCTACAGAATCACAGCACCTGTCAGCAGCTGCTGCCGCCTCAAAAATCCAGAAAGCTCAGCAGTGCTCACTTCTGTGTGAAAGAACACATTTTACTTGACTAGGGCAGGAAATTGTGTTTCTGAGAGAGTAAAAGTCCTGACAACCCGCTGGTTTGTCTTATCCCTGCAGGAGGCAGTAACTCCCTGACCTTTCTGCAAAAAACAGGCCACTGATTTGGAAACCAGACTTTTTTTTTAATATATGCTATTAACAGGTGACAATATCCAACTAAACAGATAACACAAACTACAGATTTCTGCAACAGGTACAACAGTTCAGTGGCTGGCATTTTGCACATTCATTAGTTTTGAGAATAACTGCATAAATAAGCAAACACAGAGCAATGATAAGTACTGTGATTAGCATGCATTATATGTCACTGCTGTAACACAGTGTATGTAAATATGCAATAGTTCTTCCTACTGATTTACTCTGCCATCAGTTCCATCTGTCAGAGCTAAATAGCTGCTTCATTATTCAAAATTCAAAAGAATTGCAGAACATCTGTCAAATATCCTATATAGCACTTTTCAAATACTGTAATTGTCCACAAAAAATGTAATTACTCTGTAAAAGGCATAAGAACAACAATTTAAAAGGAATGGCTTTAATTGTTTTTGTATTTTCACTACAATAGTCTTCAGCCTTAGGATCACAGTGTTTACCTCAAAACAAATTTAAGACTACAGATTGATTTTCTTTGTGTTTTCTGATTTCACATTCTGACCAGTGCAGCCTAATAAAAAATTAGCCAGACATTAAATAACCTATCTGGCATACAAGAAACCAGACACAACTTGTCTCTATAAGACAGTCCTTAGTTTGTACAACAGCAGTTTGTACATTCACACACTTGGATGTCTAACATACAAAGTTGGTACACTACTTGGAATAGGAATCAGCCTATTAAAAGACAAGAAATTTGTTCACAAAAGACTCTGAACAGAGTCAGAAATTTATCTACTCAATTTGAATCAATAAGAAAGGAAAGCCCCAAGCCAAGGAGAAAACCGTGTTTTGCTATTCCATTTTTAAAATTGTTTTCAGATATGGAAACCATTTGTCTAAAATATAAGTGGTATTTTAAACTGGTTTTACAGACATACATACAAAGTTTCAATGCCAACTTTTACTACAATATTACATATTCTGAAACTGCTCAGAATAAACTGGTGTTTTTTTACTGACCTCGATTTCCACAGAATTGTGTAACTGACATAAGGTAAGCCACAGAATTTCAAACCTAAGAGGGGAAAAAGATAGGAAAGGATGGAGGAAAAAAATATTCATGTAGTGAAACAGTAGTACATTATGCTCCAAAGTCTTCAAGTAGCATCACTATTTGTAAGTATGATCATATTCAGATAAATTAACAGAAAAGGACTTTTAAAGTACTTCTACACATTACATTCTGTAAGGCGCAACAAAAGCAGTTTACACTGAATTTGTGTCTTTAAAAAATACTCAAAAACAGAAAGACAAACAGTAAAAGATAATGTATGCATAATGTGTAAAGAAAGAGTAAGTCTGTTTCAGGAAAATGCTGTCTTCAGCATAGAGTTTTCAAGATTAATTATAACCTCTGAGATTTTATCATTACCTTGGTTTGGAATCAAAGTTCATTATACCACAGAAGTCAGTTAATGAAACTATACGTGTGTTTTAATAGCCTAAGATACAAGATCAGTGGAATCAACTTGACCTTAGAAAGCATTAAGATTCAAATCCAGGAAAGGATTTGGTAAATCTAAATTAGGGAGCATTGTTAGCAACCCCATTTTTATACAGTATCTAGGCAGTTAGAGCAGTCAATCATTGTGAGGGGAGGGCTGGTCAAAATCCTCTTACACAGAGAAACAGCAGCTCCTAGAAGCAAAACCCTACTCATTTTGTTATATACTCATACAGGAGTGCAAAACATTTCCCACCCTTCTTTCCTACTGAACTTCCAACACATTAAAGCAAAGAAAAGGATCAAGAACTACAGAAGAACCTGTGACGTGAAGTTTATGTCACTGATAGGAAACATCCAAGTCTGGCTTGTAGGTCCTTGCCCAAGAGCATTAAAACCCTCAGTAAATTACAAGTCAACTTTTCTTTCTGCCAATTCTCTGTAATCTTGAGATTAAACCTTATATTTATATAAAAATGTAAAACTGACAGAACCTGTACCTAACTCAAGTCTAATGTACAGAAAATTTCAGTTGTATACTATAGACATTCTTTGTTTTCAAGGTAGTCAGTTGATCTACTCTGCATACCATCAAACTAGTGAAAACATTACTTTCAATAAGTAGAAGAAAGTGTATAGGTTTGCATGTGACAAGTTTTCAATCCATTTTATAGGCTACAGCACCTTCGAACAAAGAGAATACTCCTGGATACAGCAACATTTCCAGATTAAGTTTTGGCTAACACTAAGACAGAAGAGAGACATTTGCTGAGGAAAAACTATTAGGCCTAAGAGTATTTTCTGCTAAAACATCAGAAGCACATTTTAGGTCACTCAGGAGAATTAATCCTAATTAAGTAAGGCTGTAATTTAAACTGACCCAGTCAATTTGTATAACATCATATGCTGCCTCAGATTCAGCTTTAATTTAACTTTATTAGCAGAGGTCAGCACTTCAGAATAAAGGTTTTGTAGACATTAGAGTGATCTGAGGCAACGCATCTACAAGTTCCTTCCCTCTTCTTCCTCATTTTATGTGTTCTTCACTCCTCAGTTAGGACACTAAGCTGGAAGTAACCTACTGACCTTTCTCCTCTATGGCTGAGTTACTTTTTCAGGTGAACTGCAGTGCAAATGCAAGGGAAGAGGTAGGAGCTCACAAGAACAGAAATCTCTTCATGCAGCAAATGCTGCAGTGCCTGCTTATGTTATACACTACCACAGATTCACCTACTTCTGATGTGATAAATTAATTGTAAGCTGAACTTTTAAATGTTATCTATGGTTTCCTCAACTCTGCAAATCTAGTCACGTCCTTAATTAGAACTGGTTCCCAAGTGCAGAACTAACTGACAAAATTCTAAATTACTCAAATCTTAGCTAATCCCAATGGTTTCCTTGTTGCTACTAAAATATAGAATCTCTGGTGGGACTTTTAAAATAATACAAGGCATTAAGCATAGAAGTCAACTCCCCTTTAGTTAGGGTTCAAAATTTCCTGTTTTCATCTTCACCTAAACATTTTAAATTTCTACTCACATCCCAACATGAAAATAATGCCTTTTTTTTTTTTTTTAAACGAGCAGGAACGGCTTCATTTAGTATTTTACATTACATGAATTTGCTAAAGGACCTCTAGAATAACATTGTTTAAAAAAAAAATGAAGTTACATTCAGGCAAGATAATGGAAACAGTATCTCCAAATTCTATGAGAGATTACTGTTTCTGTGAGACTCAGCAACTTTAAACAATAGTCCTCCAGACTTTATGCCGTAATACACCAAATCAACTTGCAGGCAATAAAATTTGTAGAGCAGAAGCAAGCTGTTGTACTTCAGGCACTTTGCTAAGAAAAAAAAAATAAAAAATTTGAAATAAAAACCTAAAATCCCTTCTGCAAACCAACAAAATCATAGCAGCAGAAGTACAATAGCTATACCTGGATTTTTTAGGAAATCATAGACAAAAGATAAATTAATCCTAAAGCACAATCCAATAACCAGCAATTGGTTGACTACATATGCCTGGAAGCCATGTAAATAAAAACTAACAGAGGAAAGCAATCATGATACAAACAATAACACAAACCACTTACGCTCCTGGCCCTTGCCACGTCCATGTGATTGTGTCCTAAGAAAAGAAGTATGACAGCTGCAATTAATTACTGCATTTACAATTTTTTACATTGCAGACAGCTTAACTGACAACATATGACTGAAAAGTTTTCATGGAAATTCCAATGCCAACTTTCTTTGTGAAAATTCTTAACCCTGCTAGGAATCAGCCTATCTTTTACATGGCTAGGAAATACCCAGTAACACAGCTCTTAAACACCAAATACCCACATTCATAAAACATTTAAAGATCCAGGTATTGTTCAAAGGCTGTTATGCTTAAAAAAGAAAGTTACTTACTGTAAGCTGATGTTCCTTGATACACACAGTCTATGTGTATTTTCTTAATCCACTCTGCTTGACAGAGTGCCCCTACAGTGTACATGGATGTCCCAGCAATATATATGAACACGAACATTCCTGAAATGTCTGGGGCCTGTGGAGATGGCTGTAAAGAGCTCTGCTCAACTGACATAGAGCACAAGGATGGGTAAGTCCTTGTTTTTACCTCAAAGAGTATTTTCCCAGCTGCCTTTTAACAGCCACCATCCATCCACCTGCCTGATTCAAGAATCAAAAGATACAGTCTGAGACATCTAAACCTACTAATTTACTCTCAGGCAAATGTATGTATGTATGGCCAAACTTTGCAAATGAAGATTTGCTCTCCCCATGTGGGTGTGCCCTTCCAGCCTGCGCAGTGGATTTTTTAGGTGAGGCACAGCGTGCACAGAACTGGCCCCACTGTTTAAGTCCTAAGGTCCATTTGCCACGGCCGAGCGAGCTTGGACAGTGACAGTGAAGCCCTCGGGACTGTCACAGCACCCAGTGCTAACCGGGACTGACTCTGCCGAGCATCCGAGATCTGATGGGATCGGATGGCAGGGAGGCATTGAACTGCCAGGGGACAGTCCTCACTAAGACTCCAACTCAGATCCTTGGGATTCAGAGTCCAGAGTGCTCTCCTTTACACCATGGGACCGCCCATTCTCAGGCAAAACCAGCAGCACTTTTGCATGGCCAAAATGAGCACTGTGTGAAACACCAAGAGATGACAAATAGCAATGAAAAAAGTGAACAAGATGCAAAAAGGGAACAGAGATTGGAAAGGAATATATAACATATAACAGGCAACAGGAAGGAATATGACAGTAAAAGTCATCACATTTTTAACTGTAAGACTAAGAAATAGCACAGGAAAAAAATACAGTACTTGGAGACCAGATTTAAATGTAGAAGAATCTAAAAAACTGAAAATTAGCTCTAATCTAACTGGTAAAAAAAGTTCAAGTCATTAGTGGTAACACAAGAGAACTCATTAAATTCAAGTTTCCAAAAGACCAGAACAGAAAGATATTTATTTCAACTTACTGAAAATGTTCCAGTTCAATTCTATGCTACCATCCAAACCTATTTCAGGGAGTTTAGCTGATCACATGTGCCAAGACCAGAAAAAAAATCAAGTAAAACTGAAGTTTTAATTATCATTTAGAGGAGAAGGTCATCACAAGTAAAAATAAAAGAAAGCAAACACATTCATAAAAGGTGAAAAATGTGATTTATGTGATAAAATAATTATCATATTCTGTTTGACTAAAACCAGCATCCCAGTAGAGCAGGTATACTCAAATGCAAGACTTTACTCATCTATACTGTGGAACTCAGAACTCCGAATGTAGATCAGAGCAGGTATTTCAAGCAAAAAGCAGGGGGGGTGACTGCACACAATGCACATCTGCAATCCACTGGCTAAGCAAAAATCTTAGGTTCCTTTCTAAACCTAGAATTATAAGCAGCAGTTAAATAAGACAACAAACATGAAGCCAGGGACAATTAAAGTTTGCTAAAAACGGTGTCCTAGTGTACAAAAAGCAATATTGCCTTCCTACTCTGTTGTTCTTATATGTGTTATGGTATAATCCCAGCTGGCAACTAAGGTACCACACACAGCTGCTCACTCACTCCTCTTCCACCAGGGTGGGCAGGAAAATCGGGAAGAAAAGGTAGACTTTGGAGGTTGAGATAAGAATAGCTTAACCATCGAAACAAAATAATCTAAATCTCCACCCTAACTAAAATAAACCTCACCATGTATCACATTATATTCCTCCTTTTCCTCATTCTAATTCTGATGCAGCTCTTCTGCAGCCCCCAAGCTAATATAAAAATCAAATCATAGCAATTAGTGCCCGCATCATTAATGCCTAGATCTTAGAAAGGCCTCTAGGAAGTAGACCTTAAATGACTCAGTAAGGCACTGAAAACTAATAGTTTCGCAGCAATTAAAAGTAGTAGGAAAAAGTAAAGTCCCACATACAAATTCATGCCAGTTCATAATGGATATCTATACAAATAGTTACTGTTTCTTTTATGGCATTTTTCAGTAACGCAAAAGGATTATGAAAATTTTCATTTGCATTTATATTGATTTACTTTGATTGTTAAAAGCTCACAATTTCTGTTAATGAAATGTTAGGAATATTTAATATTAATTTACAAACATTGGAGTTGGACCAAGGGTTGGACTTGATGATCTCAGAGGTCTTTTCCAACCCAATCGATTCTATGATTCTATATTATGTACTAAAGGCAATAAGAACATCTCAGAATGCAACTGGATTTTTGAAGGTATTTACAAATTAACATTTGACAGCTTAACATGAACAAAAGTTACAAGGTGCATTTAAGGCATGTGCATATTTGTCATTTTAAATGGCAGTGCAATCAAATTTGTAAAATATTTTCAGAAAAGAATCTTTCTTCCTGAAATTAAAACAATTACATAATGAAAAGTCCCAGGAAAATCTGCTACAATACACTGTTATTCTTGTCACAGCATCTGCAAAGATAATTTTTGGGTTTGTTACTGCAAACCAGTTGACTGCCATCACACCTTGCAAAGAGCAAAAGGTGGTCTATGTATATCAACTTTGGGTTCTTTTCTTTTTTAATCAAGCATATGTGTTATATCAACCTGTAAGTTGACAAACAGAACAATGGATGGCAGTATTTATAAGCAACTCAGGCACCAAGAGGAAACAAAATCCTGCCTTAGAAAAGGGGTTATTAATGGGTTTAGGCAAAGAGAGATCTGATGTGACATGCATCAGCAGAGAGTCATGGTAGGCTCATTTTTACTTCTGACACTCTTCACACCCTCCACAGCAGGCTCAAATAGAAACTTCAGATATTGTAAATAAACACAATCATTTGCATTTTACCTGAATCTGGTTTATACTGAAGGACTACTCCAAATTAGTTATTGTCTAGCATTCCTTAGTCAAGTGCACAGTCAATGTAAAACACAGACAAGATGATACTTCATAAAGGTGCAAAGGTCCCCAACACATTAGACTATATAATCCAGCTATTAGTGTTAATTCAGGGCTAACACACCCAAAGGTAGGAGGTGCAGAAGCATCTTCCAGCTGTAAATAACATTAAGAAAACTCTCCAGCAGTAACATGGGAGCTCGTGGCGTGAAAGATCCTGGACAGAAACTGACATTTGCCTCATTTGTACAGTACTTCTTGTAACAACCTGAAAAACTTTCTGAGTACTGTTTAGGAGTAACCTCATAAAAGCAGAAACATTTAAACTGTCTCAGACTACCTGTATTGCTTAAGACTTGAGGAATACAGACTTAGACAATAAGCACTTAATGATTTTCAAATTTCTAACCCCAAAAGACCTCAGAAGTACAGATGTATTTAAAGTAAAATGCTCTGAATTTCCAACCGCACTGCAAGCTGAACTTACCAGTTTGTTTGGATAACGTAAAACCACTGGCTGTACAGGAACTCCAGGAATAAATGCTCCTAGAAGGCACATATGACACATAATTACTTTATAGTGCATTTTGCTACAGAAGAAGTTTACTGCAGCAAGAAAAAAATTATACAATTAATGAGCTGATAGGAATTAGTTGATAGTGAAAAAATAAGATCTGAAAGTAGCCTAAAAAGTAATTGAAAAAGCGAGCAATGAAGAATGACAATGTATATCCCTCTTTTCAGCAGATAAATAATTAAAAATGCTTGCTTATGTTCTCTAAATTATCCCCTAACACTTACATATATTGTCATGCACACCTGTCAAAGCTCACTACCAAATTCAGCTTGATAAATGGTTAAAAAACTACGAGTATGTGAAAGATAATTAAATCAATATATTCACCATGGTCAAAAATATTTTTTGGTGAAGAACTCAAGCTTTCTTATGCAAAGGAAGCTTTTTATTTTTATCTGAGCAACAACAATTTATAGGTAATTTATCATCTCTGAAATAACAGAATTAATGTAACTTCTATTCTCTAGCTATCAAAAAATCTAAGAGTTATAAAATATTGTGCTACAGCTACTATACAGATGTACTGCTTAATTTCATTTGAAAATTACAGTTCTGATTAATCAGTAGCACAAGATCTATGTCATTTGCTAAGCATTTTCTTGGTTTCTAGTACACAGACTGGCTAAGTGTGATGACTATCCTGCTCAAGATTTCACTAAAGATCTTTTTCTCATGAAGAAATTAAGACAGCTTACTCAAACTATGGTACTTATAACAATTTACTAAGTTCTTCCTAACACTCTGATTAAAATTAAGAACCAAATGATTGAAGTATACTGTATTCTTAGCATTACATTTGCTTTACAGAATAATTTTTGAGAGAAAAAAGTAGTAATTGTTAATGGAGTATAAACATTTTTAAATGAAGTTTGTCTGAAGAGAATCCTGCTGAGATTTGTGGCCAGATGTACTTTCTGTTCAGTCTCGAAGAACATCTTAAGTAACTTTTGAAATAATCAGAAGCTGACAAAATCTGAGTGGTAGATGACAACACTATCACTTAAACAAAACAAGAATACCTTGATATCACTATCTTGCACAAACATAAACCCAAAAAATCTGCAGTTAAAGAGTAAGCAGGATAGACCATATGAGCAGAATGGGGAAAGGCATCCTGAAATCAGTTACTTTAATAGAGATCTAAAGTAATGTGATGCAAGTAGGGAATTTTGACGTAAATCATTTCGGGAAGGCTGGATGGATACAGAAGAAGATTTCAGCAGGAAAAGTGAGGCAGTCAAGAGGCAGACAGCAGCATGTACTAGGCTAGAGGACAGTAAGCTAGAGTGAGAATTTGAGATGGAAATATATTGTGCCTGGAATGACTGTGTCACAGAGGGAAGGCAGGAAATCATGACTTAAGTGAAGGATTGAGGCTAGCTTCCAAAGCACAGTCAGGATTCAAGTAGAGAGAGAGGGAGAGTGAAGAGCTAAAGAAGTGGATGTTCCCCACACCACCATTCATTCATATAAAAAGGTAAGAGCTGAGAGACAAGCCTGAGATTCTGCCAAATGAATCAGAGCAAGGAATCACAATGCTGACTCACTGCATGATATTCTAATAGTCATAAGTTCCAAGCAATGCAAACACAAGACACACAGTAAGACCAGAACACAATGAGCTAGGCAGAAACCCAGGAAGAGTGAGAAAACACATTCACAACTGCCTTGCTCACTGAAGCTTCTTCACTCACCATCTCCCTATCTACATCATAAAGGCAAGTTTGCATTAAAGGTTGGTGGTTCACTGCATTATTGGCATTTCTCCCTATTGGAACTGCAGTTTACAGCTGCAGCAATGATCAGTTACAGCCTCTTCTAATCTGATAAGCCAAAAGGGTGATAGTAACTGTAAAGAGCTTAGAATGTGTATGTCATATAAAAATTGCAAAATTGGCAGCCCCTGTAACAGTGCTACAGGGGAAACTTTTGTGCAGTCTTCACCAGAATGCAACTCCACAGAAGAGTTTGAGAGGCATCATCCAGACACAACACAGCAACAAATGCTGCAGCAGCCTGAAATAGATTCACACTACTACCTTAAGCTTTATAATGTATCTAAATGCTGCATGAGACCCAAAATAGGAGATGGAGAGAGGGAAGAAAAAGAAAAAAGAAAAGAGACAACCACAAACATAAATCCAGTAAGAAACATGACTTCTCCAGCTCTTATGCATCTCAGAAGCCAAGAGAAAAACCTAAATTATCTAAAGTGGTTTATTCAATTGTGGAATTACAAACCTCCTGAAGCATCTAAAAATTTGCATTCCAATTTCACCCTATTGCAAGACTTTTAACTCAACTTCTGCAACAGCAAGTAAATTACAATGCAAATGATATTTCAGAAAATGAAGATACAGGAACATTCTGTAGAGTACACAGAAATGAGTATAATACTTACCAGGTTTGAATGTAATTAGACAGGATCGGTTTGTGCAAGTGCCCTCTGGGAATATCATTATCTTGAAGTGAAAAAAAAAAAAGTTGACTTTTAAGAACTATTTCAATGTGAATTTATTTATAAACACATTTTCAAAGCTGACACTAACGATTACAGCAAAAACGTTTTCAGGGAAAGACAATTCTGCTAAATTAAAGAAAAAAAAAGGTGCTCAATAAAGAAGGCAAGTTCTACCTTAATAGTAAAAATATTTTTATCTGTGTATTTGCCTCTTTCTTGCTCTCAATAATAATTTTATTTATTCAAACACTGACAGTGACCAGAAACACTTCTTGAGTATAAGAGCATTTTCACCAAAGGTTTTGGTGCTGGTAAAAGTATCACATTCTCTTTAGCATCAAAACAAAATTCCTGCTCCCAGGCTACCTGCTTACAGCCCAAGAAAAGACTGTTTTTTTTGCTATCAATTAGCATGTTCACACATGCCCGAATGACAGAGGCTGAAAATACCTAAGCAGAGTTCTAACAAAGCAAAAAATGCTCAAGTTGAACCAAATTCAGCAGAAGAGAGTAGATTGCTAAAAAACCCAAACAAAACAAAACAATAAAAAACCCACCAACGTATCATAAGAGGACAAGGCAATGAACTAAACTTAACATTACTAGTTTTATTGCCCACTCTGGTATCAGCTTGCTTTGAAATCTCATGATGAAAGCCATGATTCCAAAGCTATATATCACCTTTCTGTCTCATTGTTTATAGCTGTTTATAATGTTTCTGCAGTCCAGGATGAGGCATAATCACTGTACACAGAAACAATGCCAAAAAATCATATGGTATCCTAATCTCAAAAAAATCACAGGAATGCTTCAAATTTGCAAAATAATCACATGCTTCTAGAAACCTTAGATTTTAGGTAGTCATCCCTTCCTTTCCATTACTGTCTTCCAAGGCATATTATAAACAGTCAAATTTTAGGTGCAGAAAAAAAAAACCCTGAGCCACTTATTTTATCTACACTTTCATCACATGGTCCACTGAGGTGTGTTTTAGTTATTGGAACATCCCAATTGCTTGGGCTGTCTTGCCCAGTATCACATCTCTGAAAAAGACTATGCCAAAATCTTGCAAAGGGCAAGCACACCCAATACTTCCCCAGGAATTCTGCTGAGCACCTAATTTTTTTCTTCTTAAAGAACTTTTCACACCTGCGGTGGCCGGTTCATTTAGTACCACTTAATAGAGCTGTCTTGCCATGTACTTACCCAGCTCCCCTTGAAACACAATGCAATGAGAAACAGATAAGAATTGTATCTTCCAGAAAGAGGAGGTGGGAGAAATTTCACACCCCCCCACTCCAATCCACCTAAACCCACTCACAACAAAAAAAAACCAAACTGCATATCCAAAGCCTGGAAATGCCAAACACCATTTGTCACACAGTAGCAGAATATAGTACCTGTGGCCATTTCCCATCAGACTGAGCACGCCTCTTTATCTCTTCAACAGTTTTCCTGCGAGAATCCTGGTCTGACCGAGATACAAATACTGGTCGGATGTATTTGATTAGAGCTGAAGAGGAGGGAAAACAAAAACAAATAAACCAGCCTTTATTTCCTCTCTGTTTGAAAAAGATCCTCCCCCTAACCCCTGCCTAATAATCCTCTGGACAAAAATTTTGGTAGAAGAACATAAATACTTTACTATATTACACTGCAAACTTAGATACTACACTGAATTATTGCAGTTTTATTCAAATGTTTTAAAAATTCCTGTGAGGAAAACATCCTCTTCCTGGCTCAGTGGGAAACCTGTTGTACATAGCCAGACACAAAATGAACATGAGCAAAAATCAGAAGTCAATCCACACAATCCAGTCTGTGCATGTCAGTCAGCAGGACACCAAAGGTAACTTTCAAAATAATAAGCATATGCAGCTGTTTTGCAATGTCCAAAAGCACTACAAGTGAAGCACCTTCAAATATACTGCTTCATGCTTTTATTTAAGCAGGTTGTCTTCAAATACCTTTTAATAGCTTTTGTCTCTTGTATTCTTATTTCAAAGTTCAAGAGCCTCTAAATCAATAACTATTCTATTTACCCAAAATACAGTTTTCATGTTTCCAACCACTGTGAGATGAGTTCTCTGTCACTAATTGTATAATCTTCTTTTGCCAAGGACAGACTTGCTGCATTAGTGGATCAGCCAGTGCTTAAAGTGTGAAGAAAAAACAAACACTGTAAGGATCTACAGTTCTATACTCAGTGAAAGCTGCTGGTTCTGGTGTCAGCCTACTGGAATTTAACCAGCAACTTACGAAAATCTTTGCATGACCTTGAAAAACATCTGTCAAAACTTGCAGCAAGGTCCCAAACATTCAGACAGCCTCTCAAATGTTGCTTTTATCCCACAAGTTGCCAAAGCTTAGGAGACAGTGTATCAGAAAAGTTACCTTAATACTGTACTTTTTCCTACATGCCTGCTCTGAGACAATATGTATAGAACAATGCTTGGCAGGGGAGCAAAGATCATCACTGGCCAGCTGGGGTTACTGCTGAGGGAAGGTAACAAAAAACAATAAAAAAATAAACAAGCAAACAAAAACGCCCCCCCCCTCAAACCATGAAGAGATTAATACAGAAAAAATAGGGGGGAAAAAACCCAAAACCAAAACACCCCAAGCACAGAACAAAAAACAAAAATAACAAAGAAAACTATACTTGGTATCATAACTGCTTTGTTTCTTAGTGATGCTACTCCTGAATTTGCTCTACTGTTGCAAATTACTATTTCATAGCAAAAACATTATGAAACAAAAGCAAAAGACCCAAACACCCTCAGCCTTCACCCAGAAGTTTCTTTTACATTAGGCTTAAATGACAGAATTCAGGTTGCTTCAGGCCACGGAATGAATAAGATACATACAGAGCTCCATCTTACCTGAGGATATGCTGCAAGCAAGGTCTTCTCTACAACACATGAAATTAAGCAAGATTTTACTAAGGGCAACATGACAGAAACATCAGACTACACTAATGTCATCTTTGAAATATGTGTGAAGACATCACTATTTCAACTCATCACATGAAATCTTAGCCTAATAGACAGGATGATCATATTAAGTCTTATTTCCTTAGAGATCAGACTAAAAAGCTGACAGAATTCTTGTTTTAATATTAAACAGCAACTGAAGATGCTGTTTCAACCACTTTTGAAAAGAGAGCACAAGGCTACACAGACCTTGACTCTCACCATGTATTTTCATGTTCAGTAAATAGACAGAAATTTGAAAATTCAAAGGCAATCTGTGCAAGAAAGTCAGGAGCAGGGCCAAAGGTCTGTAAAGGAAAGCTGAGAAACATACCAAAGAGATGGGCACAATGACACTGCGGTCAGAAGTCAGACCGAAACACAGGGAGAAAGAACCGTAAGGGATACCACAAGGAACAGGCAGGACTAGAACAAAGTCAGGCCAGGAGCAAAAAAGCAGCACGCATGAAAATGCTCCAGACAGTTGGCATACTGAGCAGCTAAAGGAAACAAGCAGAAGTGTGCAATATGCTTAATAAATGGAACATATTTTCCTCTGCTCAGCAATTTAACTGTCCGAGACTGACTGTAACCAGGTACTGAGGACCACAGCTCAAGTATTCAGAGATTCTGAAAAATGTACTTGCACCACTCTTCTCACTCCACTAAAGCCACTCTTGTGTTACCAGTTCTATCAGGCAATGACAGACAACTCCTAAATTCACAAAACTGACCTTGCCAGTGTCATTATTTCAGCTTTTTCTCTAGCAGTTATCAGTCCTACCTCATCTAGTCACTCTCATTCCCAATTTCAGATCACTACAAGAAGTTATGAGAACACCTAATGTGCTGTTCTCCACCTTCTTAAAAACCTCTGCCTTGCAAGGCAGCCAGAATGCTACAGATATGCCAACCAACTGAAAGTTGTCCTAGCACAAACCAGCCTTTTTTAAGAGAGCCTGCAAAAATTCAGTATTGCTTTAATTAATTGCAGGGTGGCAGCTCCCACTGATTTCAGAAACATAACTCCCATGCAAACCATTTAAGCAGTAGCTCAAGGCATGAGGAAAAAAAAGTTTTTTTTTCCTGATGAGCTGAACACAAATGATTAGCGCCAATGAACTTCTTAAGATAACAGCAGAGGAAAAAAAAATTCACCTCTATTTCAAGGCAAATGAGTGTGAGGAAACCTTGTTTTCTTATGAAGACATGAAGTGCCATATAACATAAATAGTATTGTAGCAAACCATTTAAATTATGTTTCACAGCTACAACCATGTAGCTAATAAAGCTATACTGGCAACATCACCACTGGTTCTACAAGGCATTAGATCTGGAACACGAAAAGCAACAGGAAAGCAAGTGGCACTAAATACAGGTCTTCTAAAATGTATCCATACACGCATTTTTGAGTAGGCAGTTACATTTTCCTTTGTAGAATAAGCATCTAACATAGTCACAGATCTACTGCGAAACAATGCTGAACTTGAAGCTTTCACTCGGCCTCTATCCCAAACAACACAAAATCCCATCACATACATTCCTCTCAAATGCAAAGAGGGCTGCCTACTGAGGGCTGCAAACTGCCCCTGTTTGCACTTAACATGGAGGTAAGCTGCAAAAGTGGCCTTGCAGTGGAATATCCATTTTCAGTATTTACCCCTGGATTTTTTCTACTGTGGGAAAAAATAGATTATATTATTAGTTGCCCTCTTGTGCATTTTGTATTTAAGGGTACAAAAACATGAAGTTTAAAGTTAAAGCCTGAAAAGTGCAATCTTGGGCTTAGTTTTTAAGAGTTGCCTTACTCAAATGAACCTGATCACAAAGTTCTGAACTCACAACTTTTTAAAATGAAGTAATATCCAATATGAAAACTGCTCTTTTCTGGAGAGAAAAGAAATCTGCAAAGGACTCACATAAGCCTACTGAAAGTTATGGAGTGTGTGTGTGGGTGTGTGTGGGTGTGTGTGTGTGTAAAAAACCATTAAGGTTCTAGTTTAAAATTACTTCCTGTGTATATGGACGCAGAGACCTTAAAAATGGAAATAATCAAGCCCACACACGCCAAACACACAAAGTTATATCAATACACAAAACTCAAGTCAACCAAAATTAGGATCTTTTCCACTTGGAATGATACTTTTCTTACAGAACAAGTCAAGAGAACGTTATTATAGTCATGGTACTCTACATGAAATAAAGGCATTGCTAGTACATTATTAGAGCAACAATATACACAGAAATATATACTTATTTGACTGAAGTCTGAACCAACCACTGAAGCTCAATGCATGTCATGAACTTCAAGTTTGACTAAAGGCCTAGCAGATGGACCATCTGACAGAAGGGATACCAAGTATTCCTAATATAGAGGCAGACTTCATAGGAAAATTCACCTTCCTAAAGGGAAAGGCAGGACACATGCAGTCTGCATGATAAGGAAAGGTCAGTAGTGGGAGGTGAATAATCAGAGTCCTCTTTAGCAGAAGTAAATTCTGTGGTATTTGGCTGGTCTTTTAAAATGTGATCTATTTCCTTTAAGGACTTCTTGAGGCACAAAGACTTTTTTATACCACAGAGACTGCTGTTTGCTCTCATACCTGCAATACCTGTATGAGGGCATGGCTGTATGTTTTAGCTTTCTCTGCCAGTCACAGAAGTATTTAAGGCAGGCAGAAGTGTTGGTTTGCAGGTTTCTTATATAGTGTAATTTGTAATTTCCATGAACATATTAACTAGCATGCTTAAAAACCAGTGATAGTGGTTTAAGCATTCCAGCAGCAGTTCAACTGAGAAGTAACTTTTACTGAATTTCCCAGGACTCCAAAACAAATAATAAAGGCATATCCATAATACACATGTGAGAGTGCAACTATTTTAAGACTCTCCAAGAGAATCCTGTGAGGACAGAAATCTTGCAGGACCATCTGTGTGCCCACAGTCTAAAGGAAATGCAGAATTTTGAAATGGAAGGCTTTAAAGGAAAGGATGAAATGGATAAGCTTGGCAACAACAACAAGATGTTCCTCAGAACTGGGGAGCTCATTTGTGTATTAAGGCGGGCTACAATGCCAACATAGCATGTTTGCTTTCATCCTGGTGACCCTGGTGTTTAAGCTGTTGATTCACTGCCTATAATGACAAGAAATCTGTGATGCCTTCACCTTAGAACAGGATTTTTCCAAAAGGTGTTTAAGGACTGTTTTGATGAATCTCAGAAGTATATAAATGCAAGATTCTCACTGAAGAACTCTGGGTCTACCACAGTTCTCTTCCTCGTGTGCTTTGGAAGGGGTGGGAGGGGGAGGAAGAGGCACTTGGGATGAAGCACTAAAGGGTTAAGTTCCATAACAGAGCTGATGAGTAATTTGGCATCTTTTTAAGTTTTGAGATAAAAACACACTCAGCTACTACAGGGTATTTCCCCCTGAATTACCTATTTCTCATCTTTTAGTCATGATGCTTGAGAAAAGCCTATAAAACACTTGCAAAAGGTGAACATGAACAAAAATTCATGAGTTTACTAGATGTGGAAAAAAAAACATCCATGAAAGAATTGATAGTTTTACAGCACAGTATGATTCTCCTTTCCTTTATAGCTCTTCTGTATTCTGCCAAATAGAAATTATCTCCTTCTCCTTTATAAATTTAAGCTAACATATCCCCCCCATTAATTTCACATGCACCAGCTCCCTCTTCTTTTCAGAGCATGGTATTAGAGATGTCAAGAAGTTGCTTTAAGCTTAAATTAGCGTATCATCCTAAATTTAGTTTCTAGAACTTCCGATCACTGAAGATGTTCAAATCAAAAAAGTGGTCCAACAAAATTCCCATAATAACTGACAAATCCCTTTTCCTTCTTCTCGAAGCATTTCTGCCTTAGCACTGACCACTTCAGAAATGAAAAATTACTTTTCCTCAGGTTGCTTCAGCAGTCAAAAATTGGGCAGTGAAGTGTAACCATTCAGAATTTACTCAAAAACCTTGTCCTGACTTGAAGTTGGATTCAGTAGGCAAAACAAGAAAGTGTGAGAACTTGTGCTAATAAATTCATTGATTTGACTTCTTCAGCCCATGTGAGATATAACAGGTGATCCTAGATGTCATCTGCTCAGCTGCGCATTTTACACTTAAGTGGTCCAGCAAACTTCACATCTCCAATCTAGCAAAAGTAGAAAGTCATTGCATTGAAACACATCTTCCTTCAGCATCATGGTGTGTTCTGTCTGTTTGGCATTCTCTACTTCCCAGATAATAACTTTTTGGGGGGGTTGAAATTACTGTTGAAATCTTGTTTATATTTGGGCAAGCAGATCCTCCCCAAAGTTTGTTAACCTGTGTGCCAAGTGGATAATTTTCTTCACTACTGACCACAAACTAAAGAGTTCATAACTCTTCTGTCAGAACAAAAGAAGGTTTTAAAATTTGAGTTTGCTTTATTTTGTTTTCCTAAAAAGGAGGAAGATGTCTGTAAGAGTCACAAGACTTAAATTTGCTTCTGAAATTGGACTTTGTGGTCCAGAAGACGTGCCTTCAAGTTAAAAAGCAATACAACACTTATACACAAACACATTTATGGAATATTTCCAATCTCATAAAGAACAGGCTTTTAACAATCCGGACTTTCAAGTGGATCAGAAGCTTAATATTCTATGACTGGCAAACTAAGGGTACAAAAGATTTGCAGAACCAATCTTGGTAAGCAGTTAGTAATGAGATGGTTTTGCCCATGCTAAAGCACCTGATCCCTCTGGTATACAATGTACAATGTCCCGATGAACACTGTCGTTACATAAAAAACCCAATCAATTTATATCCTACTTGGATATTTTGGATGACTATCTACTCTTTACCCAAAGTCCTCATCACGAAAACTATTTTGAAGTTTCCCCTGCCATGTCATTTTTCACATGCCTGAGTCTGCTCAGAGAGCTGAATGAATGCACTTTATTCAAAGCTTCCCAGAAGACTTTGAATGACCATTAACATTACTCAATTAACAGATAGCAAGCTTAGGATTATCGGTGACTGGCTCCAAAAATTTACTGTCAGTGGTGTAATAACAAGTTTGCAAGACTTACAAAAAAAGAAGAACATAAAGCGCAACTCTGACATGTCTGGGATAAATTCCAGATGAATGTCTAGAGTGTTGACAATTCACCAGGCAATCCAATAGAAAAGATGAGCACCTTTCACAGATAGCATAAGAGGCATACCAGTGGTCCAGCAATATGAAATACATATTATGTGTGTGTGCATGTAGAGAAGTGTAAATAACATTGGGATTAAAATACCAGATCAAAGACGGAGAAGATAGTCAGCACTGCATGCCCCAAAGAAAACTTCTTTCAAGCAGTAAAATAAACAAGTAAATCACAACTTTGCTCCACTTGAAGGTTTTCACTCATTTTTAAGCCAAACTATTCAATTCAGTGACTACTTATGTCTGTTAAGGTCCATTTACTCAAATAACACAAGCTACTGTAATTAATGTTGCTCATATTAAAGTACTCCTCTAAAAACAAAAAAAGGTTTTTGAACACTGAATCCCAGTTATGACCTTTGCTATGCCTCATTTCTGTGGCATTTTCGTGAACTTCATAAGGGACTATTTTGTGGCTGTGTAACATAAAGTGAATGTAGCTATACAGGACTAAACATTCATTTATTTGACTGCACTCTACATTCCAGTAATATTCCATCAATTCACTACAATTTTTCTGTACCTGGTTTTACTTACATATGAACAAAATCAAGTAAGTCACTTTTAAAATGTATTGTACTAAGTCCAGACTTTCAACAGAATCCTTTAGAAGTTACCTCAAAATTAAATTAGGTACGTAGAAAACAGTTTGAACTACTCGATGTGTGTTATTTGTGTTACCTTCAATGGAACTACAGTCTCCATGCCACTATGGATTCTCCCCAGGCTTCCCCACTAATTCCCACTGAATCCACTACATGGAATGATTAAGTACACATGGCAGAATTCTGTCAAATGCCACTCTGCTTTTCCATCACATTTCAGTAACACAACAGGGCCTAGAGTTCTCACGTGGTTGGGGGTCCTCTGTACTGTCCACCTCTTCCAGTCAAACGGAGTCCCACACAGACTATTTTATTCTGCTGAGCCAGCAATTACTAAACAGCCAATTGAGTCACCTGAGACAGACGATAAATCAGTCCCTGCTTCTATGTCTGTCCTGTTTGTAAAGCCCAAGATGGCCTGGATGCACCTATGCTGTACAGGAGTGCCAACATGCCGTCTCACAACAGTATCTTCTTTCAGTACCAGGCAAGGGAGTTCCATTTCTCTTTGTTTTCACACTGTGCTTGTTTGTACACATTTGTTCTCAAAAACTCATGCCTGCATCCTTTTTGTTCAAAGCATCTATTCATTTTTACACAGATTTTTCACCACCACAAACTTCTAAACTCTATTAGTGAGATATTCAAGGACATTGGGATACAACTACAGTGCTGGCCTGAGCTTTACCTGGTACAGGCAGACTTGTACCATGTGATTGCCTATGTGAAGCTTCCATGTGTAACCACTCACCATTTCTGGCCATGTCTTAGCTTCTGGTTTTCAATATAACCTTAAGAACACATTATCTAAAGAAATTTTAGAAGGATGTCAACACCAACAGCCTCATTCCACTTAGTTGCAAAAGAAGTCAAAGCTTTTATTTAGATTTTAAATAAAAGAGTCCTACCCAAGGCCAAAGTAAAATCATTTGTCATTTTTTTTTATTACCCTTAAAATCTACACAATGAGACAAAGGGAGATCCTTTGAGCTTTGCTGTCCACAACATGGTGGGCTTCACCAAAATGCTTCCACACAGACTTTGTTTAGAAGTCTACAAGCCCAATAACTTACACTTTTTTTTTGGCACAACTGCATCAAAAATCACACATATCTCTGAAACATTTGTGAGAATTTACATTGCTAAATGATAATACAAGATACCATTCAAACAGTACTGACTCAGGCATCTGCTTTCCTCATGACTTAATCCAAGTGCATAACAATCTGCTCTTGCTTATCTCACCCTCCCTGAAACAAACTTACTGATGCGTGAAGAATTAGCAGCACTCCATCAAGGCAGGGGACCATTCAGAGCAGACAACATTCCTAAAACACATTTGCGGGATGGTGCCCCAACTCACACCAACTAAGAAGTCTTGGTAGGCTTTCTGTGTAGTATCAATCTTTGCTTCCATAGACTCATCCTAATTTCTTTTTCTGTCAGGTCTTACAATGTTACAATTTAACTGCAAATTTAACCTAGATTTCTGTAGGATTGCTTTGACTTCATACAATGATTCAATTTTGGAGAAGGGACAAAAAGAACATCCTGCCCCAATGCTGTTTATTGATGTTCAGAGTAGATCAATTAAAAAAAATACCATATATTATAGCAAATTGCTTTGTGTTTCAGTCCTTCTCATACACAGCTAGTGAGATTCCTAAGCAATGATTTTTAATTGTTCTTGAAAAATTAAGTATCTATCAACTTACTTCCCCAAACAGGAATATCTTTGCTTTCTGCTTTCATCACAATGGAGGCGAAGGTCATGGTTACTGGAATAGCATCGAAGTAGGAAGAATGGGGAGCCACAGTTAATATTGCTGCTTCCGCTGGCAATGCCCGTCTGCCTTTTACATTTATCCAGTGGAATCCTCCAGCAAGCCACATCATTCTCATGATTGCTTTCAGCAAAACATCCACTATCCTGTAAAGAGTTGAGAAAACAGTTATGCTGCCACAGGAATACCTGACTATAATGAAAAGAAAAACATTGCATTAAAACTTTATATGCATGAGAAAAGTACAGATAGGATACAATGCCTAAAGAGAGATTCAACATTGCACAGACTTCCAGCAGATTTAAAAGCACTTTCAAGGTAAGATGCTGTTCAATTTCATTTTATGCTTGAATATTAATCCATTTTAATCACAGTAAGATTGGCATTTATATCATTAATTTTTATTCAGGTTATGACTGCAGAGTTTCTACTATACAAAAACTTAATGTTTTCCAGTAACACCTAGAAAGCTCTAATAAATTGAGTTTTAGGATACTGCTAGAATGCAATAACCCTGATTCTTGGTTTCAAACAAACAGTGGAGAAATTAGAGATTCCCAAATACAGGAATGCCTACAGAATACATATGAGAGCACTGGAAAGATTTGCTTTCTTCCCTTTTCTCCACCTCCTCCTAAAGTGATTTGGGTGGTGTGATTTTGGTGGGGGCTTTTTGGTGGAGTTTTGTTTTTCTGTTTTTTTTTTTTTTTTAAACTGTCTGACAGTCATAAAAAGAGAAACTTTGAACCAAAAGAGTACAAAACCCAAACACAATAAATTGTTACATTTACAGGGATCGGAGGCTGGAGAGTAGGATGACACTGAAAACTGGATTAAGTGGGGGAGGGACAATCTAAAAGAATTCAAAATAACTGCAAGACTGAAGGCAGTCCATTATTCCTTTAGTTATTATAATGATATCACTCCAAATGAAACATAAAGTGACATCCCTCCATGATTCTCAATTTCCTTCCCTCCTGTGATGCAAAAAAATCAGTTTTCCTCATGCTGTGTGGGATCCCAATCTTAAAGTTCTCTATAGAAGGGGTGAAACACTCTTGCTCCCTTGCTCCTCAAACAGCAGCATTTTTCACGGATGGGTGAACACTATCTTACATTCTACCTTAATTAGCATTCCAATATCAAAGCAAGCACAGACTTTTAATAAGCACCAAAATATGGGGCAAGCCCTCAGGAAATCAACCCAGGTGTCAATTCGTCACAGGGTAGAAAACAATGGGGTGAAGCAGAGTAAAGCAACAATTTAGAATATGAAATCTGGTCACATTCCACAGAGTCAATCTTCATAACCAGAAGTTGACATTACAGGAATAGGTGAAATTGAAGGATGCCACAACAAAGTTTCACATTAGGTCCTCAATAAAGATAAGAAGTCAGAGATACCAGTTTTTCTCCCAGTAATTCTTGGGTCACCTGGTAAATCAAAGAGTTGAGGTACTTTTAGCTTCCCATCTGAGTAAAGTGTTTAATAATTTTTATATTTTTCTTCTGAAGAGAAAAGCACATTTCTGAGACAGATATGAGGTATTTCCCATCTTCTCCATTTCAAACTGCCAAACTATATAATGATTCTCTTAGTCTTTCACCACATCGGTGACTCACTTTCGCCACCAGGAGAGGGGCTTTTCAAGCTCTTGCTCGTCAGATCCCATTGAAGCAATGAATGCAAAAGGCCAGGCCAGCAACATCATAAAAGCAGCAAAAAAGAGTCGGATAGGAAACAGAGTCAAGGTCATGAAGGCAATCTGCAAAATAATGGTAAAAAAGCGCATTATTCTAACACAGTCTCAGACTCAATAAGTCAGCCATTCCTAAAACCCGATATCAAGTCTTAATTGAAAAGTATCTAATGTTAAAAGC
Source organism: Pithys albifrons albifrons (assembly GCF_047495875.1). NCBI lineage: Eukaryota > Metazoa > Chordata > Aves > Passeriformes > Thamnophilidae > Pithys > Pithys albifrons. Next base: position 16,981,310 of record NC_092461.1, on the reverse strand, counting down.
AGCAGCAAGTGATTCAATTCCAAACAAATAACTGTGGTGTATGCAAACCAATTTTGTATTCACCAGTCAATTACAGCCAAAACACAACATGCTCTTTAGAGGCAATGGAGTCTTACCTTTCTCCACTCTTCTGCCCCAATGTTTGCCAGTGAATACAACCTCATGCTCTTTCCCCTTTCTGCAGCCTCACATTAAGCAAATATTTAGCATGGGTGTGTTGTGAATCTTGCTGCACTACAGAGAAGTCAGTCCATAGCAGCAGCTCCCTGAAGTGATGTACACTGCAGTAGGGGGCATTCACAGGGCAATACAGGATGCAACCTCAAAGTGCCTCCACTGTAGTATGTTCTTGCAACCAGAAGCTGTGGGGAACCAAAGTGGAGAACTGTGTACCGAGACCTCTGCATGGGAGTTTAAGTTCCAGGTCTGTGCTAAGAGGCACAGCTCCCTGGAAAGTAGGAGTTTTCAGGAAATTATTCTCCTCTGGGAATCCATGGAGAAGCCATTTGCTTCTGCACCTCCTCTCAGCACTCTTCTCAGAGAGCCCATTCCCAGCCAATCAGCCCTCATCCTTCAACTCTGGTGAAAAACATGTCACTTTAGAACTTCTCTCTCAGTCTTTTGAAGAACTGTGACAGAAGTAGAGCCTTTCATGAGCTGTTTGGAATTGTTTCCAACTGTCCTTCAGAAAACACTATCTGTGCAATGATCCACTTGCTCCAGGAAACAATTCCAGGGGCCAAGTCACATCTTTCTCACTTGACAAGAAGAAAGAAAGAGAAACTCTAGAAGTGGAGGAGGGTACAGCTTCAGAGAGCTAGCTAGGGGAGAGTGAGGGAACTGAAAACTGTTGGAAGATGACTAGGGTAGCACCAATGTTCCTCAAGCCGTACAACAGAAGCTAAGTGAAGATGAAGAAGATACTTGGAAACAAGTGCCATGAGAATTCAAAAGTAAATACACTACATATTCACAGGTGTACCAGATAAGGTTAGATTAAAAAAAAAAAAAGCACTTTTCAGCATCACAATGGCTGGACAAGGATGAGTAACAGGCAGAAGCTGCTGTTTCATGCTGTGCTTAATCTGATGAATCTCCAGGCTGCTGCGGAAAGCTTTATTCATATTCTTCTCTTCCCTGATACAGATCCAGTCATCAGGCAGCTCAGTTTCCCATTGATCAGTTCCCGCTTTCTCTCATTTCCCAAAACAGCTCAATAACCAACACCCCCTGTAGCTGCACAAATCTGTAGATCTCGGGTAGGGGCAGGGAACACACAGCAAGAGAAAAGCCCAAGGTATCAGTTTCAAGCCCTAAACTACCAGCCCAATGCAATGTCAGTTTTTACAGTGATGGTTCAGACTGGCATTGTTACAAAGTATTATCTTGTAACAACGATGGTTTCACTCCCTAAAACAGAATCCAGTCCCCGTGTAGACTGCTTTGCAGAACTGATAGAAAAAGGAATTTTTTTTCTTAGACAGGCTGTTTTCTCAGATGAACTAGTAAAAGTTCACATACTGTAATGGTCAGGTGAGCACGAAGTCACACCAACTCACGCAACTCTGCATCCACAGACAAGACCACCATGTCTGGCAGCAAATAGGGGAGCTTTCTGTAGATGACAGAGCTGTGCCAAGTTCATAAAATGAGAAGGACCAGACGCCAAGAAATTAAGCAAACAAAATAAGGTGAAGACAGTTCTCTGGGATTCACACCCTCTCCCTCCCACTCCTCCAAGTCTCCTTCCATACGAGGGCAAAGCTGAACAACAGGTGACTGGGACTGAGGTATTCCATCCCTGTAGCAGTCCCTTGTATCAAAATATTTTTAGTGTCACATTACAGAAGGAAAGCAGTAGTTGTATCCATAATGTCATGAAAGGTGGCATAAATGTGCAGAAAAGGTCTCTTGGTCTTCCAAAGACAGCACTGGTGGCAATAGCCAGCAAGGAGCAAGTACATTAAGTGTACAGGGGCTGGCAGTGACACCAACCTCTTTTTAGCAGGTGGTATTTCAGTACCTGTCCACACAACAAATTTGGTAGGAGAGAGAAATATTTTTAACCCCTAAGGGAGGTTAGGAATCAAGAAAGTCACTAACATTTGAAAAGCAGTTCAGTCTACATCTATGCTTAGAAATCTTTCTGGGTAAGAAAGCTTCTATCCTGCAAAACCTATTTACAGTAATAGTGTCAGTATCAGCCAGAAAAAGAGATAAGATCCAGTCCCACTGGCCACTGTCAGAGATCAGAATGCAGGAAATAAACACTCCTGGTCTGACCTTGTACAGACATCTTATTTTGATGATCACATTTCTACACATTTAGGACATTCACCCAGACACGTCTTCCATTAAAATTACAAATTCTGACTGCTAATAAGTCATATGTAAGCACCTGTATTTTGAGATACATTTAAAAAACCCTAAAGGTCCACCTGGAGTTGTACTTTGGGAGGTTCAGCTTACGATCAAAATTCTCAAGAGGAGTTTGACTACACCTTATTTAACATCTGCTGGTCTACAGGATCCAACTTAGTTTTTCAGAAGTTGCAGAGTATTCTGTGAAAGACCCATGGACAGCAGGAAGGGAAAGGATGGTCTTGCGGCTTGTAACAGAAGGCTGCCCTGGTAAACTGATCTCCACTCTTCCATCAGAATGGCTTCAATCTGATGTAAGGCAAGTCCCTTAAACTAAATAGGTATCATGTTCTCCTTGTTTAGAGACTCTGCATTCAGATTTGAGTATGAACTCACAAAGGAAGTATAAACTATGAACTTAAAAGGGATTTAAGTTCTTCAAACCACATAGAGCAAGAGAGTCAAGAGAGTACCCTTGTTTCTACTTTTGTAGGTTTGTTTTCTGTCTTGAAATCCACTATCATACCTCTCATGCATGGAGAAGCAGAAAAAAATGCAACTTTGAAATCAGTGATACAGTGAGAAACGTCACTATAAATCAGTTAAGTCACAGCAAAATTTCCATGACTTGTTATGAAATAATCGTCACGTTGAAAAAAGAAAATACTGTTTGACATGGTAGAGATTTTGATTTTTCTTTCACACATATCAAATAGATATTACATCCTGCCCCACACTTTTGCTTCCTCACCATTATCATCTCTGTAGCTCACTCACCAAAGATGGCACTGAAGGAGCTAGGAATTCATCCTTCAACAATTCTCTCACTACCTGCTTTCCCACTCTCTAAGTTGCCTAACTGACACATTCATGAAAACAAATACAGGAGTAGAAACTTTCATGTGCAACTAAGCCAATCTAAGAGATCATTGCTGCTAAAGAGAGTGGTCCTGTTCACTTCCCCCTCAATGCTCCCCTTGAGGCAGCTCTAGCACTTATATGAGCTTGCAACAAGAGAATATAGCTCATTAGTAGGGGGAAAAAAAGTCATCCCAGCAAAAGAAAACAATCAGAACACAGAAAAACACAATGATATGCTGGTTTAATGAGTCAAATCAGCTCACCAAGGCACCAAATGAATGCCAGCATTGGTGAAATAAAAAGGCCAAACACACTGGAAGCAAGGAAAATGGCATCATACTGTGTTTTTTAAGTAGCAGGGAAACAACGCTAAGGACACTTAGGGACAGCTCAGCTCTGGTAATGCTTCTGCCTGTTCTGCAGCAGTAACTGGAATCAAGAGCTTTGACTTACGTGATAGGTGCCCAGGTGTTTTGTATGAACAAAATTCATGGTTAATGAAATAATGCCTGTCTTCCTCTCAGAAAAGATCTTTTTATTACAGTATAAAAACAACACAGGTAGCTTCAAGAACAGTACAGTACAGTAACCCTCAGATCAGATTAAAATAGCTGTAATTTCTATAGGATGAATGAGCCTGAGTTCTGAAACAGCCTTACTAGTTTTACACTCCTGTAATATTCTAGATTTTATGAAGTCAATAAAAGATGACGTAAACAATCCCTTGACAGCCAAATGGATTTCTTTCTCCTGTTCTTCCTCTTACTTTCTACCTTTTTTCACTCCCACAGTCTCAAGCTGAAATGTGCTACAATGCATTTACTTTTGAGTTGTATTAACGAATAAAAAAGTTAACCTAACCTCTTGCAAAGCGCAGAATGAGGTGGTAGGGAAAATAATGGAGCTGTCTGGCAGATCATCAGCAACAGACAACAAACCTTCAGACAAAGCAGTCTTGTTTCCCAGTCCCCTGTGCTTTCTATTTCTTGTACTTACATTCCTGACTTTCCTCGATAGGTTCTGCACTCCCAGAAGCCCCCGTTAGATTCAGAGGACAGACAGAAAAGCCTGTGACACAGTATGTGCCTACAGCTGAACAGGAAGTGAGTTCAGCTGTAACAGTTCACACCGAACCCTTCACAGCTGGTCAGGACTGTATGGAAGAGAACACCCACTGCCACAATTCACCTGGGGAGCACTTGTTCTGGGAGCATTTCTCACAAGTGGAACAATTCCACAGGTTTTCTTTAATAGCTTCTATCTCAAGAACAACTCTTAATCAGTAAAGAGCATGGGAAAGCATGATTAAGCCAAAGAACAAAATCTATCACAGTTCTGTTTGTCAGCTTATGTGCTTTTTCCTCACATAAAAATGCAAAAATAAGGCTGCAAGAAAGGCTGGGTTAAAGAATTCAGTGCTGTTGTATAAAAGTAAAAGCAAGACTGAGACACACTGTGGTAAGGAAGCTATTCCTTTGGTCTGAGCACCATAAAAAAATCTGAGCTTTAAACACATCTTAACAGTTTTCACTGAAAGTAACAAATCCTTGAAATCCACTGGCAGAGCTCACATCTCATAGAGATGTACAGGACAGCCTGCACAGAAGGCAGTTATGTTCTACAACCAGGCACTTCACTCATGAAGTGCCTAAAGGTCTGTCAGGACTAGCAAAGGATCAGCAATGACAGTAGCACCTGCAAAAACTGCAAAACTGATGCTCTGCTCTCTCAGTAGTATTTTTAGATTTTCTTACAAACAAAGAAATAAAAAGCAACATTAAAAACATACATTAACACTGCAAAATGAAATATTGTTATAACTGGACAGAATCCTAGTCCATATGAACAAATGCTATCTTTGCTTCTGTCTACTCCCTGACAGACTTCTACCTCATTAATTACATAGAAAACGTGACTTCAGGAGCAAAGTACAGGAACATTGAAAGGAAATCATTACAACTACGCAATTTATTGAGGAAGCTGTAGATATAAACTAAATGTGGAAAATGACACAAACCTTTTCTCCCTTTTCCAGGTAAAGCAACAACTTCTCAGTAACCACTGATCCCATACTGGGAAACTTGATTAAAAAAAACCCCACTTTTCTACTAGATTCTAGTATGAATTCCTTAACTGCCAGATAGATAACATGGGGAACATTCCAATGCTTTCTAAGTCAGGCCATACATATCTTGTGTTAAGTATCTGGACAGCAACAGGGCATTGCAACGACAAACTTCACTCAGAACATAATTAAATCAAAGCTGGATCTACAGTGCCTTGATCCAAAAGGTTCGACATTAATGGATCTTAATTTCCAATATCAATAGGTACTGTTAGGCTCCTAAAATAACAGCTCTAAAGAACTTAAAAATTACAGGGATGGAAGTAACAGAAATGGCCAGCCTCTCATTAGGTGAGACTCTGGCGGTATTTCTTCCTTCAGCAAGTGACCCAGATCTCACCGAAAGCCTAAGACAAGGGCCATGCCCTCTGAATATCCAACCACCTACTGTTCACTGTGTGAGGTGAGAGAGGCAGAGGCACGGAGGGTGGGGGAACCCCAACCAACCAACTAAAAAGCCATGCAACTACAAATTTGCATTTTAATACTGCTTCCTGTCATCTCACCGCTACCTTCACGTTGCCTAAATTATGCCGCAGGGGCTACTTACCCAGGGGCCACACCTGGGCTAGCACGGGATGCCCCGGCCCGGCGAAAACCTCCACCTGACGCTGGAAAAGAGGGGCTCCTCCGCCCCCCATTAAAAAACACAACAAAAAAGCCACCAAACGAACCTCCCCCAAACCAAACGACTAAAAAAACCCCACCGTTTTTTTGGTGTTTTTTTCCTTTGACGAAAGCACCGGAGCACAACCGAGGCGCACGCCCAGCGGGCGCTACAGCACCGCGGCCGCCCCCAGCCCTCGCCCGGCCCTCCATCCACACGCACCGACACACAGAGACACAGAGACAGACACACAGACACAGACGCAGCCGCACGGGTGCCCCCCGGGGCTCACACAGTGCCGGTGGCGGGAGCCCCCGCCCGCCGCAGGAGGGCCCGGCGGCCGGAGCGCCGCAGGGAGAGGCGGTGGCGAGGCAGGGGGGGCCGCCCGTCCCTACCTTGGCTTTCTCCAGGGGGCTGAAGCGCAGCTGGTGCACGAAGGGGCTCCGCGGCGGCGGCCCGCGCTCCCGGCTGCCTCCCGCGCAGCATCCCCGGCCGCGGCTGCTCAACTTCATGGCGGGGCAGGACTCGGCGCTGCGCGGCGACCGCGGGTGCCCGGGTAGCGGCGGCGAGCGGGAGAGCAGTGCGGGGAGCGGGCGGGGAGAGCAGCAGAGCGTGCGGGAGGGCGGGCGGGTGGCACCGGCGGCCGGGGCGCTCCCCACTAGACGCCGGCCCCCGCCCTGCCGCGCATGCGCCCTGCGCGCCGGCTACAGCGGCTCGGCGCGGCGCCGGTTTCCGCGCCGTGTGGGAATGGGAAGCGGCGGAGAATGGGAAGCGGCGGGCGCGCTCCCTCCCGCCCTCCTTCCCTCCGCCCACCGACCCACCGACCCACCCTCGGCGCGGCCCCTCGGGCATGCCGGGAGCAGCTCCGCCCGGCGGTGAGGGGCGCTGCCCCCTCCCTCCCGAGACCGCGGCAGCGCCGCAGCCCCGTGGGACGGCATCGGAATCGGCACCGGGACCGGGGCTGGCACCTCGCTCAGCACCCGGGCCGGGGATGTCGTGGAGCAGCGGAGCGGATTTAAACAACCGAGGAACAAGGAGGGGCGAGGGGAGCCGCGCTGGGATGGAGCGCGTTCTCGGTGCCGTGGCAATGCTGAGTGTGCTGAGTGAGCATCCAGTGCCTGGGACAAGCCGGGTGTTATGCCGGCAGCACATGGATGGTGCTGGTGAGGTCCGCGGGGAAACCGCTGTTGCAAGCAAACCTAGACAGTTTTTAATGAAGTCTGACTAATTTGCACCTTGGGATCTTGGCAGAGTTGGCTGAGGAAGTAGCTAAGTTTGAGGTTTAATAGATCTTTTAATATAAAATACGTTCTTGAGGAATAACTTTGAAAAAGCAACCCACTCGTATTTTGCCTGCGTTCAAAAGACCAATCAGGGTGACCACATAGAAAACAATGGAAAGATATGTAAACCTTTGATAAAGAAATATGTAAGTTATCCTTACTATCAGTCACCTCACTTGACTTACAAAACAATTCTGATAGCCTTGATTCAGTGACATATACAGGTACATTGATAAAAGTCACCACAGAAAGATCATGGCTACTGGTTTTTATCATTAGAACCTCAAAAAGGTCTCTCAGTCCTGTGGTTAATACCAGACATAATTCTAATGGCTAATGCTCTTGTATGGCTAACATGTTAAACAGAGAAATAGTTTTTGACTTTTGAAAGATCAGGAGATTTTTTAGAGGTTAGTCTTTATGGTTTTGGGGTTTGCAAGATTCTGCAGGCTCAGCACCTTTCAAGGTTTTACCAGAGATCCACAATAAACTCACTGTTGATAAAATCCATGGATGTGCTAAATGGCAGCTTAGTAAACTACTGTGAGAGCAACTGCAATGTCATCTGGACTGCTTAGTAAAATTAACACTTTCAAGCAGGCTGTTATAGCCAAATGTGTAAGCCAAATTTACAGCCATATTTTCCAAGAATGCAAGCCATGTCTCTGGAATGAGCTTATGACTTAGGCTAAGTCTTTTAAAAATCATATCAAGCAAATTATTATAGATAAGGGTCCCAGTGCAATGTGTCCAGTATGACTTTGGATGTACCACCAGGATTACCATATGTATTAGTGAGACTGATAGTACAGCAAGGTGTGTGGCTCTTGACATTAAAGATCAAGTAGTGCAGAAAAGACCTGCCAAAGCATTACAGTACTGGAGGAAATCTCTTAATACATTTAAAATGCATTATCAATTTGACAAAAAGATCTCAATATTTGGCACGCTAAAGCTTTTTGAAATGGTAGCAAAGACTATAGAATAAGAATCAGTAGTTGGGAGCTGAGACAACCTAATGGAAATGTAATGGCTTTAGCCACAAACAAGCTCCTTAGTTCAGTTTGTGACAAGTGGTAAGACTTACTGGCTCATGGTCAGTTTGTGATCCAATGATCCCTTTTAACCTTAAACTCTCTGAAGTATTTTACGTGCCTTCCAAATGATTTGGCTGCCCTCTACATTTTCCTTCTCCAGTGACTTCAAGCCTATTGCTAGTTCAGCCTTATGAGGCTGATTTCTATAAAAACCTGCAGATTTCTTGAAGAAGGAAGCAGAGACTCTCTAAGAGGGCCCATGTGCCCCATAGCCAGGGAGGAATTTATTGCAGCTCCCATCAGGGGTCTCCACAGGTGGTTACAGCTGTCCTGCCAGGTCAGCAGCCAGGAGGTGGTGGCCACTGCCTACCCAGTGAAGCTCTCCAGCGCACATACTCCTTCCCCACCCAGTAGGCGTAGACACAAGGTGCAACGAGGGTATTGGAAGAGGTTCAGCTGTGAGATTCAAGCAGGCTACTTTATTTCTGCTAGTTGTGTTTTATCTGTTTTCTGAAGCCAGAATCCAACAATGATCTAATATTATTATTAGTCACACCAGAATAGTATTTGTAGTGTCTTCCTAAGCTGTATAATGTAGTGGAGTACTAGGCATCTGCCTGGTCCTTTCACTCTTAAACCTTTGCATCTAGAGTACTTGTTCTGTATTGCTGAGTGCATAAGCAGTACTCTAACTTTTTGTTATTTCTTTCATGGGTTTAGTCTATTATTTTCTAATTGCCACATCTGTAACACATAACAGAGTTTCCAGGACATTTTGTAGTTTGATAGAACTCATTTGTTCAGTAGGAATAATATTACATGAATTGCGATTTGATGACCTTCTGCTAGGTTGTTTTAGAGTCTATATGTACTTACATTAGCTATTCAGAAGTTAAGAGTTGCCTCCCTGGTTTTTGATTCTCACTGGTTTTCTTCAAAATTCTGCTGTGATCACTATAATTTAAGACAGATAACGGAAAAAATGTACAGCCTAGCTATCTTAAATTTGCAGGAATGTGTTTTCCTATCTCCATAGTCCCTTTAATCTGAAATTGTAAGAAGATGGATGTAAGCCCTGTTCCTTGTGAAATAAAATTTGCCCAGTGAAGGAAGTGAGCGTGAGCCCTGGAACAGGGGCAATCCCATGGCAGGACTTGAATGGGAAAGGCAGGCTGGGAGTCTGAAAGCAAACCAGATTAGCATATGACAAACAGAGGGGTGAAGGGACCAGCCCACATAGCAGGGCAGAGTAACAGTTATAGGAAGATACCACTTAATGTGCAGAGAACTGCAAAATTTATTCAGATCCTTCTAGAGACACATGATAAAAACTAGCTCCTGGAATTTTATTATATGACCCTAGGAAGACTGGGTTAAGACTCTGCAAACATGCATAAAAAAGAGGCAGTATTTTATACTTAAAATACATTAAATCACAGAATTATTAATAACATATCATTTTTATGAATTAATTTGGAGTTTGATTATAGTATGTCAATAGTATTGGGGTTTGATAGCTATCTTTTTGTACAAATCACTAAAGAGACATAACTGTGGTGTTGCTGTCAAGACTGGCATATGCTACATACATCAGCTAAGAAGGACTTAGAAGGATATAAGAAGAGGTGATGAATTTATTGCAGGATTTATGGAATTTGCCTTGCTTCACAAGAGAAAATGTGTGATACATTATGTTGGATGTAACTGTATTATGATACACTTGGAAAAGGAAATGTTGAAGCTGACTATCATGAGAATAAATTGCACTGAGCACTGAAATAATTTCCTCAGGGAAACTGTGGAACCTGAAACCATTAAAATGAGACCACACAAACATCTATGTGCCATTCTACCCTGAATGCATCTAAGTGCAGAAAAATCTCTAATTTGTCCTTTCTGTCATTCATTTATATGATTTATAGGAAGCTGTATAAATAAGAGGACTTATGCATAAAAAGCATACAAATATTAATTATGAAATATGCTTCTATGAGCCTTGAAGTAGGAAAAGGAGTATTCAATATTTAACAGCTAAACTGAAGTGGCTTTCTTAAAAATAAATCAAATAAATGTTCATAAAAAGCAAATATGTTAACCATAACACTCGACTTTATTTCAAAATAATAAAAAAAAAAATCCTTACTGAGTAAAAGTCCTTGCTTTGATTTTTATGATGGTCCTTGACCCTGAAGGCCATTTGGTAGAATCAGCTGATACCTATTCAGGCATGATTCAGGTACACTTCCACCTTTAAAACAATTTTTCTACAGTTGATTTCACATTTTTCCATTGGGGTTTTTTGGGTTTTTTTGGTTTTTTTTTGTTTTTTTTCCCTCCTCATTTTTCCCTCATGACTCCCATTGCAAATTTATTCAGTGCTTAAACCAGGACAGGTTAAAAAAAAAGTGCTTTGTTAAGTGAAAAAGCGTATAAGTTCATGTTGAGTTTCTAACCGTAGTACAGATTTTGCAATGAAAATGTACTCACATTTTTCTTCTGACTTGTGGGGAAATGCAGAATCCATCCAACTATCTTCAGTCACAGAGGAATGGCTGGAGTTAGTGACAGTTCTATGGGAAGAACAGCAATTTCTTCGTTTTGATAGTTTGTAGTTTGATGTGCCAGCCTGAAGAAATGAGGGCCTGAAAAAAACAAACAAACAAAACTAAACCAAACAAAAAAAGGCAGACCTCCCTCATTCAGGAATTGTTATGAAACATAATAAAACATAATTCAGGGTTTTCAAGGAATAATTGTTCACTTAATATGTACTTTTCACCTCGGGATTTGCAGTGTTATGATTCACACATGATCTTGGCTTCAGCAATTCCAAACAAACTCATCAATTCCCACCTGATGGTGGCCTCTCCATAGCGGAGGAGGAGCAGGCAGAGGTGTTGGGTGTCACAGAGTCTTTGCCAGGTGCTGGGCAGTCCACACTTGGTGCACAAACCCTGCCCTTGCACACTCCTGGAAATATCCAGCATTATGGAAGTGAATGAATTTAAGGTGCAGTGTGGGCTGATTTCATCCTTTCCCAGTTGAAAAATTTTGGCCAGCAGGAACCTTGCTCAACACATTCAAAGACTGGTCCAAGGCTGTGACACAAATTGCTACAGGATTTGAGATGTGCCTCATACACGATCACTTAATAGCATCCCAATTTGTCCTATGTATTTTATTTCTCCCTAATTGTTGTTAAATTGGAACACAGCAGAAAGAGTCTATACTGGTTCTGGTAGTATCTCACAGACATTTAAAAGTATTGGTTCTTAGGGATGGTTCAGATCTAGACTGAAGTCCTCTTAGTTCTTAATGGAAAACTCATTGTAAATAGCCACACACAAGGTGCATGAAGTCGAAAATAGAGCACAGATAAAGGGAATTAGGTACAAATTAAAGTAACAAATGTTATTAGTGGTTTACTATGATTGTAGCCCGCCATATCAGTATTAATTTCTTTCTCATTTGCATACACCTCCCTCTTCTCTCTCTGAAGTCTTAACTAAAAACATTTTATGTTTCTAGTTCTGTCAGGACAGAACAATCTTCAGGAAATGAAATAGTCTCCCCCTGACATTAGATAATCTTGGAAGATCGAGAATTAAATCCTTGAATTCTTTTCTGTGCCTTTTGAGATACATCTGTGTTTTGCTAGTAAAATATGCATGCTCATCAAATTCTGCAGATGTACTTATGCCCAAAAGAAGTAGTTTTTCTCTGCCCGCATTTAAATCCCATGCCCAGGTATACAGCAGCTAAAGCTCCATGACTCACTTGATAATTTCTCCAAGTTAGATCACTGAGTCAATATTTTCTGTCTTCCAGATCACATTATATAAAGTAGATAAGAACATCTAAAACTTTCTGAATACTCTACTTGTATCTTTGTGCAAACATTGCAATATCTTATGAAAATACCTTTTGAATTCCAACACATTTGAACTTTAAGTTTGCACACATTCTCTTCTGCCCACTTCCTATGATTTCTCATTTCTAAGTTACTGCAATTATTTACAGAGGTTTTGTATTAGGCAACCTTTATTTAAAGAGCCCTACATTAATATTATTCAGAGGATGAGTAAAACGGTATCCAAAGATTTATTTTAGGAAGCTTTGTTCATTAATCACATAACAAAATAGTCACAGAGATTGCTGATAAGGTGGATCAAATTTGTATAAATGATTTCACCAGAAGCAACCTTTGTGAAATGAATGCCATGATCAAATTAGAACCAATACAATTTTCCAATTACATACATTGCTTAATTTAATTTTTCTGAAGTAGCACACTACTTAATATGTTTTAAATATTTATTTACTGTAAGCTAATAACACCAGTTAAATAAGCAAAACATACTATACAAACATTTTATGCTTTTGGAAGTGCAAATAGGATGAGCTGCCAAAAGATCCCTGGGCAAAAATGTCCAGATTCAATCTGTTGCCTTGGGAGGCACATTTTAGGGAGGCAAAATCACAGCCTGTAGCAAAAAACCAGACCATATGGGACTTACAGTGGTGCCAGTGGCCTTATGCCCAGCTCATGCCCCTGTCCATGCCAGCTCCCTGGCAGCTGCAGCCCTCAAATGGGACAGGGTAAGGCAGAAACAGGCATCAATATCTTTTTTACCTATATACTCCTCCCCACTCTGCTGGGGAAAGAAGCAGATAAAGAAGGAGTTAAAGTAAATGCGTGTGTGTCTGGAGTGTGTTGGTGGGGAAATCAGGATACACTGCTCTCTAAATGCATTGATCTTTCTTGGGGTCAGTGAAATCCAGGGACTGTGTGAAAATACAAAATATGGCTGTGCCACAGTGAGTGTTTTTTGGCTTTCACAAATAAGGACCACAAAGGGCTGCACCTGCATATCTGCCAGTCAGGATAACCCAGAGCCAGGACAGGACACAGGGAGAGCAGTGTGTAGCCGTCAGAATCAAGTAAGATGATAAAGAACTGCCAAATACAGATACGTTGCTTCGGGATACGTCATGTACTGCGTCATCCAGTGGAATAACCCATCTAAATCTAAGCATATTAAGTTCTCCAGTGAGTTTATTAATGTAGGCTAACACCATCTGTTTGTGAATGCAGGGCATTTTATCTCTCATTAAAATGATACAGCAGTTAAATTTAGATAGGTGCTTGTATGAGCTCAGAATCACTTAGCTGTTTCTTCATGCTAAGAATGATTTTTAGGCACTGGAGAACAGAGTGGTTAGTTAATATAACTGATTGTACCTAACTTTTCTATAGCATTTCTTAAATTCAAGATCGTGTTACCAATAAAAAGACAATTATTTGAATAGAATATTTAGTGTTAGTAACATTTCAAAGGAAATATTTTACAACAGTGAGCCATGACAAAAAATAAGGGTGGCTAAACAAAATGCATTAATTTGATATGAAAGTTTTAAATGCTGTCAAGGAGTAATAATCACTTGAAATAACCCAGTTATAAATTGCACAGTCCTGTTCTATACTAATCTTGCACTTTTTCATTGCATCTTGCCAAAAGATAATTGATTTTTTTTTTAATGTCTGTTGTATAAGAAAAATATGGTGCTGAGTATCCAGTTGTTAGTTTGCAGGAACTCCCTGCTAGTGACTTTTGCTTCATTCATACTGTTCTATTGCTGTCTGGATCAGATTGTTTCCCCAAAGCTTTGGTAAGGTTGGATAGATCTTAGAAAATCTTCTCAGTGTCAGAGAAGAATACTCATACTGATGGTCCACAAAGCAGCCCCTATTCAAACAATATGTCTTAAATGAAGCTTAAGCTCATCTGTGTGACTTGACACAATTCCACCCACAACTACCAATAGCCACAGATCAGCCAGCAGAGGATTTGTAAAGGGAGCAGGGAAGATTATTGTCCCTGTGCCTTGCTAGTAGTGCAGAACTACTCACATGCTGTCCCCAGTATGCAGAAGTAGTTGCATACCTGTGTGGTGGTAGTAGTCCCTCAGTGGAGCAGCCCTATCTGTATCCTTTGATTCTTATGCTGTAATTCTCTGGCTCATGTAACAATGAGCCAGACAGAAGGGAAAGAGTATTCAGAGATGATGCATTTGTTAAGAGGACAAGGGGATCGTCAGCCCAGAGTCAGCTGATGCTCCCAACACAGTGTTCAAGCTCCCACTCGTGTCACAAGCATGCAATAATATGGCTCTCCTGTTTGGACTGAGCATAGGTCTGTCCCGTGATTCTTTCTTTGTGGCATGAGTGAGATTATTACCAGAGTATCACATCCTCATTGATGACACTAGTCATTAAGTGAGGTTTCAGCCAGTACACAAAAGAATATTCTGTGGTCTGGAAGCAAAACAGATGGTGAGAAATTTTGAGTCTGATGTACCCTGTAGGATTCATAATTACATGCACTTAAGGAGATTGCCAGTGGTAGATGACTCTATTCCTGCAGAAAACATCATAACAAGACTTAGTGACTGGAAGTAGAAGCTAAAAGCATCCAGATTCCAATTAAATTGGAGAAGAGGAGATTTAGGGTAAGGCTAATGAAAAAAAATAAGCATTTGAAGGCTATCTTTCAGATGCTTACATTTCTCCCCTTAGATGTTTGTAGTATTCGCTGTCTTTCTTAATAGAAACAGGAATTCATGCAAAAGTTGCTATCTAGGATTTGGGGCAGAAGTTACAGATTTCAGCCTAGATGGTCATATGGTGTTCTACTTGAATGGCCATTGCTCCAAAAGTGTTGGACTTTACTTCTTTGGCTAGTAAGTTAAAGTAATGAACAGAAAATCTACCAGCTGCCAAGGACTTGGGCAATGGTCACAGTCAGCATCAGAGAGAAAAAGCCAGGTGTAACAGGTAGGCAAGTTGAAATATATTTCAAGGCTCAACTGCCCTAAAAATCTCAAGTTCACTATCTGTAGCATCAGTGAGACTTACTGTCACATGAAGTGTTTGTGAAGTCAGGAAATGACAATGACTTACAAAGTTTCTCAGAAGACATCTTTTTCTTCAGATACACTGCTGCTATGGTGTAAAACATTTGTTTCTCCTTTTAAACTCCTCTTTGGGATTTTTCAGAAAACTTGAGAGACATTTATGCCCATACTCATGCCTCTTTCGTGCCATCGACTCACTGCATTCTGATGTCTGATACGATGAAGAGAATCTTTTATAATGCTTTTCAAAAATTGCCCATGCCAGAATCCACAGTGTGTGAGAAACACTCTCTTAACTTGGCCCTCTCCCTTGTGATGAATGTCAGATTCTTAGTCATTGGCTCATTTTCTGACTTGCAAGAAATATAACTGAGTAGCCTCCCAGTTCAGCAGAACCTTTGCAATTGCATCATATTTATAAAAATATACTATATAATAATAACTCATATGTACTCATGCACACAGATAGATACACCATTACTTTCAGTTCTTGGTCTCATGTAACTTACCATATAGGAACTGGTTGCATGCAGGTAATTTGTTGCCACAGACCACATACAAAAGCTGTAGTTTCATATCTTCTTGCGAAAGATACAGGTCAATTAACCCACAATGTCTTTTGTTCTTCTGTGAAACCCCCAAACCCCTGTTACACTGACATGTTGCTCTTCTTCATTTGAGACTACTGCTTAGCACTCTTTCCTCATAGAAAAGAACTGAAAGAGGATCAACTTCACTGTATTTTCCAGGAAAGATCCATTGACAAATTGTACAATAGGCATTTTTTATTGGTAGGTTTTTTTAGCCAGTCTTTATATTCTGTCACATTTAATCTTCAGTCATGGAGTGTGCAACTTTTAGTTTCATGTTTTTGCTTTGGAGGCTGAAATATTTTACACACACAAATCTCCTTGCTCCTGTGTGATTTTGAGGCAGGGTTCTTACATACAGGTAGCCCAGACAGATAACTAAATCACAAGGGGTTTCACCCATTACCATTTCAGTTGGGGCAGGGTCTTTCTGCAGCTATGAATGAAGGAGCAGAATTCTACATCTGCTTCTAGACACATCTACATCATACAGTGAAGCTGATCCTCTTTGAGTTCTTTTCTGTGAGGAAAGAGCACTAAGCAGCAGTCTCAAGTCTCAAGAAGAGCAACATGCCAGTGAAACAGAGGTTTGGGAGTTTCCCAGAACTGTGGGTTAATGGATTTGTGTGTTTTGCAAAGACATGAAACTACAGTTTTTGTATGTGATCTGTGGCAACGATGTAGAAATTCCTGAAAGGAGGAGATTCCAGAGAGTGTAGCAGCAGTGCACATCTGTCCTTCTTTTAGGGATTTCAGGTAGCTAGTAATTGCAGTTATCTGGCAGTAGTCATTGAAGAGGCTGCAAACCCATTTACATTCACCCTGTAGTCACGGGAGGAGGCTGCCTGGCCTCCTACCAGGAAAGCATGGTGGGTTTGCATCATATTTTCATCACAGTCTTCTCAGACCAGGGTGAATCAATCCACAAGGTATCCGTCTGGTGGAAGAGGACACATCGAAGAACCTGATGGCTTTGTAAGTACTTGAGTGAGTCCAAGGGCTTCTACTGTGGAATAGAGACCAATGTTATCTCAAATTCCTGGTAAAAAGAGGTTGAGCATAAGACATGTCCCTCTTTGAATGCAATGAAAGTGTTTTGTTGCCATCTGTGCAATCAGAAATACACCTTGCCAACAGTAGCTTCAATAGCTTTTCTGTTTGGTGGGACAGGAGGACACAGCCTGACTGTTTCTGTGAGAGACATGGGCTTGAAAGGACGTCAGGACCACTCTGACCACTGTGCCTTCCTCTGGTAGGTGCTCTACGAGATAGCACTGAGACATGGGGCAGGGGAAAAGACAAGCACAGGAGAAGATATTCTATACTAAGGGCCATAAATCTGGGAGAAGAGGCGTGGTTATTTTTATTTTGTGTAATGTTCCTAACACTCAGTGTCCCCTTTAGGGACACTTTTGCTTGGTGCACAGACATGCAGTCTGTAGCACGCACTCAAGGCTCAATGTGGTAAGGCAAAGTGGGCTACCCCCATCAGTCACAGAGTTTCATAGAAGGGACATCTGCAGCTCAAACTTCAGCAGCTCTGTCTGCCCCTTTTTTCTCGACATCTTGCTAAACAGAACAGGCTAAATGGATCTGTCGGCCTCAGCCTCAGATTGCTCACTTGTCTGTCAGTGCAGATTTCACTGTCAGTCAGCCTAGGGCCAAGTTCAGCCATTCTGCTTTTCTAGTAAAGTAACTATTAAAGGGATTTGAAGCCTAGAGAAGAAAACAAATTGTCTTTCCCTATTAAGAGTGATAAACCAGTCTTACTGTAACTAGACTTATCTGTAACTAACAAACAACAGAGAAGTATTCTCTCTGTGAGTAAACTCAGTGTGTTGGATGCAGGAATCTTGCCAGCAGCCCACATGACTATATGGTATTTCCGAAAGCATTGCAGCGCTGGGTACTGCTCCTTCATGATGGCAGTGTGTACTACTGTCCCAACAACTGGTTTATCAACAGTGCTCTAATTATAGCAATTGTAAATGGTGATCTTCCAGATGTAAGAGGAAAATCTTATATCCCACAGGGAAATCTCACTTTAGTGGATTGTGGCAGTACACTCTGGACACAGAAATTGTGGTGGTGCTGCCAGCTGCTGGCCTGTACCACCAACCAGTGGTAGCCATTTTGAGCCAAAGACAGTTCTTACAAAAAAGTCTCTTTGGGAAGACTTCATAGTCTGCTTAGTTTTAGCTTCTTCATTGCACAATGCGCATGAACCTAACTCTGCTGCACACCAATGTTGGACTGAACTAAGTTTCTATTTTTCGGTCTGTATTAATTCTTCACTTTCTTTTCCCATTTTGGTATGTGATGGTGCTGAAGCACTTTTAAAGTGGACAGATTTGAACTCTTTGAATCTCTCAGTGGGAGAGATCCTATCTTTGATCATTTTTGCAACTCATCTCTGTCTCCAGTATTTCAATGTCCTTCTATGTATGTTGCTGATATGAGAGGCCATGATGAAAAAGCTGCTCTGCCACCAGATGGAAGAGAGTACAGGGGAAGGTGTCAGTAGGTGTTATCAAAGAAGTCAAAGAAATTAATGCCTTTTGGCAGAGGAGAAGGTGAAATGTTGATCTATACTACAGTATCTGCATTAGAGTAGCAGAAGTGAATGTATGTGGAGAGCATTATTTAGGAAACTTTTTCTATGTGTACCTGTCAAAAATGAAGAAGATGGTAACGCTTAAGGAAATAATGGAGAAGCTAAAAGGAGTAGGAATGAAGATGATCAGATAAAGAAGTTGCACAATATATTCGTATACATATTTTTTCCTAAAGTAGGTTTCTGAGAGATAGCATTTTGGCATGAACTTGTTTTGCAGAAAATTTTTAGAGACATCTTTACGGGTTTTGTGAAAATTTGTGGCTGAAGACTGAGTCTCTGTGGTGGGAAGACTGAAGCATGAGAATGAAACTAAAAACATTACGTTTGTGAGCACTTAGGAGATGTGAGGAAAGAGCAATATTACTGCACCCTAGGGGTCTAGAAAGATGGATTGAGATCTGCAAGAAGCCACTTTGCGTTTGTTGCTTCACCAGCTCATGAAACAACTTGTTCCTCCGCTTGCGTTGTAGCAGGTGAATCTGTTTATGGCTTCCCTAAAGCTAGGAGCACCATCTAGTGGAAACCTGTGCTGCTCCAGCAAACAATCAAAGCTGGTTTTAGAGGGTAATACATTTTGTCTTTATGATAGAAGTATATACACTTGCTTTTATCTCTATCTACAAATACAGAAAAAAAATTTAAGTCTAGCACCACAAATCAAATGCATTGCAAAAGTGTTTTTATTCTATCATCATTCCCATCTAGCCACTGTTACTATCAATTTTCATAACCATCATAAAAAGACAGTATCTCTTTACACAGTCCTTTCTTTTTCAGTGCTGTGGGTTCCCCATTGCTATACCTAACAGTAGGTGTTTTCATGTTCATGTTATAGTGCTCAGTGTCCTCACCAATTCCCTTAGGGTCAGTTTATGTGCCTGCAAGTGCGCAGAAGTCTGGGACAAGGGTAAACTCTGTACTCCATGATAAGTCAGCTCAACTTTTCCATAGTAGGACCATAGTAGGAATTGCAAATTATAGAAATAAATGTTTATCCTTTAAATTCCTATCCTTGAGTAGATTTTGGCATTAAACTCTCAGAGCTACCTCTTAAAATAAGTCCTTTCTAACATTTTATGGGAATAATTTTGCACTGAGTAATAAATATAAATTAGTAAATTAACTGCTTCAGGCT
Organism: Pithys albifrons albifrons; assembly: GCF_047495875.1. Classification (NCBI taxonomy): domain Eukaryota; kingdom Metazoa; phylum Chordata; class Aves; order Passeriformes; family Thamnophilidae; genus Pithys; species Pithys albifrons. The sequence continues at coordinate 16,961,779 of NC_092461.1, read as the reverse complement.
AGAAAAGAGATGTATGAGTGTACAAGAAAGAATGTGATAAAGATCCTCTGTTTTTTTAATATTTTCTCATAATGTGATGAGTAGAAACACTACAATGAATGTGCCAAAGTGACCTATTTAAAATAACAAAGATGAAGTGCCTTTATACACAATTTATAATGACAGATTAGAATTCATTGTTGAACGATAATATGGAGACTAGAAAGAGGTTAAAGAATGGGATTAAGCATAGTTTGGAGGACAGACCTGATGTTGAACTCAACAGTTTCTCTGCAGCCCTGGAAATCTCCCAGTTGCTGCTGACAGGAAGCTGGTAGGATTTGTCAGTCTTAAGAGCAGAGGAGTGGCTGGACTAGTACAGATCATTGGCTAACTAATCCACTATCCTGCCTCCAGCAGTAGTGTTCAGACATATATGGCTTAGAAATAATAAAAGCATATCTATAAAATATTTTCCTTTTAAAATTTCCCCGGCTAAGGGTGTTTCTTGAGTCTGCTGTGGTCTCTTTTGCAGCACTTAGGGCCTTTTAAGTGCTCCTGCTGTCTCTGTCTGAGCCTCATCAGACTCCTTGAAGCTGCAGCCCCTTGGACAAGTCGTTTCACAGCATTCCTGTCTGCTGTGTGGTGAGCCACTTCCTTTTATTTGTTTTGAACATTGCTGCTACTAAATTAATTTATGGCTTTTGCTGCATGTACTGGATGAGACAGGGAGCAGTCAGTCTCGTTTCCATTAAGGATATTGCAAAATAGCTCACTGTGAGCCCTTGCTGTCCCCATATGTTACCAGAGAACTGCTCCCAGGCTGCAGCTCTCCTTGGTGCATGGGGGCACAATGAAATTCCAGCTGATTCAGGAGGTGTTTTCACTCAACATAAAGCAGACTGCCCAGGGCTACCACAGTCCTTTTCTTTCCTCTTCTTCATCCCCAATCCTGCTCTTGACTGAAGGCTCCTGCCATCTTGTACCAGCATCAATGCAATTCTAGAGTTGTACCTGTTAATAGTATTGGGATGCTCTGAGCTGCACTACCTGCAGGGATCCCTGGGCTGAATTTTCTCAGAATGGGCTGAGATGAAACCAGATGGGCTTGAAAACAATAAGCATAGGTTGTCCAGGACAACCTATGTCCAGTGTCTCAGCTCATAAACGCTTTAAGACCTGAGATGATTATGCAGGTGCTTTGCTGTCCTACAACATAGCCTGTGGAGTGTGGGATCCCAGAGAGAGGGCTGGGGGTGCACAGATTGCCAGAAGGGCAGTGCATCCCAATAGCTCAGGGCATATTCCTGGGGCCCAATAAAATAAATCTGCCTTTGGAGCTGGACTCAGATATCCCAGACTTAAACAAACATGATCATACTATATGTCTCTATTTTGCCATCTCTTTATAAACCGGATAACTACTACTATTACCTAAATTATGTTTTTACTCACCATGAAAATAGACGCACTAGACTAATCAGTTTGCTTGAGACAGATTGGCAACCTCATCACCAATATTTAGGTAATCCCTTTTTTTTTCTTTTTCTTTTTTTTTTCTTTTGCTTTACTTCTCTTTGTTGCTCTTCTAGACTCTTTCCATTACCTTGTCTTACTGGCAATTGGTTACCTTCCAGCTTTATGGATTTGCTTTGCTGCTGTGTATGCAGCAGAAAGGAGTATGTTAAGGGTGGGAAATTCTATCTTTTGGTGAATTTGGTGTATCCAGGTCACTGATGTTGTTGCAGCTGAGTTGGCTGTCTTGGGAATGGGGTAGTGCTATTTGAAACAGCAGCTGCTCCCGTCTGAGCCTCCAACCTTGTAAGTATGAATTGTGCCTGTGGCAGTGAAATTAATGGCTAACATAAAAGGAGAAATAGAAAGCAGGTGGCCTCTTGAAAAAACAGCCAGAGCTCCAGGACCACATTTGTACTACAGAGCACGTTGTCTGCCATGCATTTTCTTTACCCAAAGTATTTTCTGTAGCCCTTTTCTGTAACCTCACTCCTTACTTGACCTACAGTTCTCCCAGAGGCCCATCCATCAGCCTGGGGAACTTGATATTAAAGTATAATTAAAATGAATGTGTTCAGATCCCAGGAAAAAGGCTGCAATGTTGCACTTGTCTATTCATTTATATTTACTGTTCAGATGCTTTTATTTGTAAAGAGCAATTTAGTAATGAACACCCTCTATCCTCAGAAGAATGTGATGCCATCATGCAAGGCAACATGTAGTTGAAGTCTGCATCTTTCTTTCTAATTACAGCGAGTGATGCCTCTTTGTTGATTCAACTCTGTGTCTCACTTGATCAAATAACTTAAAATTCCTTTTCCAGAGATGAACTGGAGGCACAGACATCAGACAGGACTATGAATCTGCTTTGTAACATCTCCATTTTTTTTACAGATCTGCAGTCAGATCCACTACGCCAGAGGATCATTCCCTACCAATGGTAAAAAATGTGAATCTTATATTTTAAAGACCTATTAAAAACAAAACAAAAAAAAATCTGCCTTTTAAGATAGGCAAAGTGAGCTACCTAGGGGTTCTTATGTGAGTAAAAGCTGATAGACTGGGCAATCAATCTGAATGGGTAATTAATTCACCTAAGTCTACATTATGTGATACACACCGATATTACAGGACAAATTATTTGTAACATTATGTAAGTACTAAAATTAATGTTGTATGAATTTGTCATTTCAACAGAAAAGTTATAGATTTTGTGTATTATAATTTCATCTTGTTAATGTAAAAGTAGGAGTTTTTCTTTCACTGGTCTCTTGGGAAGCAAAAAACCAGTGTATCTAATTATCTGAACACTCAGGAACATAAAAGAATAGCAAGTGGTGAAATTATAAATCTGTTGGAACAACTCCATGTTTTCTGATTAAACTCTATTTCTAGTGGCTCTCAGCAATCATGTTCCTCCTATGTTCATAGTAATTGCATGTGTCAAAGCTGAGGCCTTGTGTAAACTGTACCAAATGAGTTACAATTTTAATTTAGAAGGAGATAACTGTATTTGCCCCTGCAGGCAGATTGCATTGGGTCAGAAGTTTAAAAACGAATAAGAAAGAGAGTAGGGAGGAGGCTGGAGGGTCTCCAGGTTAATAATAAGTAGAAAATCTAATAAGGCTTTCATTACAACAGTTAAATTTTAGGGGAGGGAGGGAAAGAAAAAATGCAATTTGCAAACATGAAACCAAACTCTGTTACTTGCATAAGATCCATGTGTATGAGTGCACATTTCTATATGCATATGAATATATTTGGCTTTGACACAGTGCTTTATAGTTGAAGGCTACAGTGTATTTTACCCCTAGATTACACTGATGAAACATTAAAAAAGAAAAGTTTTCACAAACTTGCAAGCTTTCAAAACCGCTGTATTTTCACTATTTAAAAATTTCCATTCAATCCCTACCATTACAATGTATTTCAAATGGCTTTTGGTCTACGCAATATACTAGATAACTGTTTTAATGTTATGTTGCATTTTGACAAGGTTGGTGTTCTCATGAAGAATGAAGTATTTTTTTCTGAATCTAAAATCTTGTTTTAGCTTGAAAATTTAGTGGAGGCCATTAGAAATATGTATGAATACCGCTATGAGGGTGCACTAATTAGTCTATATTTGAAAGCAATCACTTTAGTGATGACTAGAAGCCATCAGTAATTTTGCTTGGAATCTTTCTGAGATGTGAAGGATGTTTTGTCTGACCCTCTATATAGAAGACCAGTCAGACTCAAGGGTTGTTTGAAAAGAATGAGCTGATATTACTGGTTAATTAAGACTGAATTTAATTTGTCTACAACCTTGCAAAATTTCCCCTTTAAGGAGCCTGCTTCAAGTTGATTCTGTGTTTTTGCATGTTTTTCACCTGAAACAGTCTAGTCATATCCCAGAGTGATATTACAAGAAGAAGCCTGTTCTGTGCCTGTTAACATTTTCTTTATAATTGCTTCATTATGAAGCTGTAGTTCCTTTGTGTTTCAGTGCAGGATAGAATCACAGAATGGTTTGGATTGGAAGGGACCTTAAAGGTCATCTGATTCCAACCTCTCTACCATAGGCAGGTACACCTTCCTAGGGACAGCTTGACCAGGTTGCTCAGAGCTCTATCCAGGCTGACACTGGACACTTCCAGGGATAGGCATCCACAGCTTCTCTGAGCAACCTGTTTCTCTCTGCCTCACCACCGTCCCAGTAAAGAATTTTTTCTAGTATTTAATCTTTAATCTTTCTGTTTAAAGCCATTCCCCCTTGTCTTGTCACTCCATGCCCTTGTAAAAAGTCCATGTCCAGCTCTTTTGAAGGCCTCTGTTAGGTACTGGAAGGTTCTATAAGGTCTCCCCGGAGCCTTCTCTTCTCCAGGCTGAACAACCTCAGCTCTCTCAGCCTGCCCTCATAGGAGAGGTTTTCCAGCTCTCTAGTCATATTCATGACCCTCTGGACTTGCTGCAATAGGTCCTTGTCCTTGTGCTCAGGACACCACAGCCAGATGCAGTACTTCAGAGGGGATCCCAGGAGAGTGAAATGGGGGGGGCAGAAATCACCTCCCTTGCCCTGCTGGCCATGCTATTTTTAATGCAGCCTAGAATGAGGTTAATTTGAATAGTTAATATGCAGATCATGACAGGTGGATAATTGGCTACTTCCTGTATTACCATTTCAGAGGTAAACTACCCTCCTCTTTAAAGTATTCTGTTTAATAATGCAAATGTCAAGTTTTAGCTTTCAGCCTTTAGTTCTTGTTGCACTTCTGGCTGCTGGTTTGAAAAACTACTTAATCCTTATTTTAGTGTTTTTCTCTCATAAAGGTACCTTGGAATCATTTCTTCACTCAGTCTGCTCTTCGACAGGTTAGAGATTGAGGTCTTAAAGTCTCACTCTCATTCTTGTAGGTATTTCTTGCAGTTTGTGAATATTTTTTGAAACTTTGAACCATCTACATATGCACTACAAATGATGGTGCAATACTTCTGTTACATCTCTTTATTTAGAAGGAAATGTGGTCCTTGTGATTTTTAACTATCCATTGTGTGAATACCTTCTGGAATACTTTTTGCTGCCCCTTCAGTTTTAGATCTGTTGCTCCCACATAACAGGCCTCCCAGGTCTTTGTCAGCACCAGCACAACCTTTTCTGCAAGGTCCAGTACTCCTGTACATGCTGCAGATGCAGCTCTCAGCTAAATTGGACCCCCTGCTCTGTGACAGTTTTCATCTATCGAGAGTTCTAAACAAGGCCATTCAGGCAAGACATGTAATATTTTATTAAGAACCTTAGGCCTAAACTCGTGTGTTTGGGTCTTGGTGTGTTTTATTTTTTTGTGAGTTTTTTTCTTCCATTCTGCTAACTTGTATTAATTTTTCATTGCTTTGTTAGTGTAACTCAAATCATCTTCTGTACAAGTATGAACACAGTATATCTGAAACAGAATCTGCAAGGACAGGAAGATGGAGTAAGAGTACAGGAAACACAGAGACATCATTCTTCTTTCCACAAATGACCTTCATGCATCTTCTGTTTTGGATAGGGTGCAAGCTGGAGATTCAAAGGGAGTACACACAATTACTGGGACATTTCCTGTTTTTAAAAAATCAGTTCTGGATTATGGTGAAATCAGGTCTTTCACATGCTGAATGTGAACATATTTGTTCAATAATTATTCCAAAATGTTAAAAAAATCCAGAAAACTAGTATGTATAACCTGAATTATAGTCTTCATTAAAGTTTTCTTTGACTTTGCATATGCCAGCCATCGTTACAGACTTCAAAAAGCCTAAAGAATGTGGATAACTGAGCACATCTTCTATCAGCATATTTGCATAAATATATTGCAACATGTTTACTTGTCATGTATATTTGTTTTTTGGTTTTGTGTGTCACTTTTGAACAGGATGACCTACCAATCCATCAAGAATACTAAAGTCTATAACTTAATAATTTGAAATTGATTGCGGTACTGATTTAATATTTGAGGAAGGATGATAAGACAGTAAACAATGTGGGCAGACTTCAGCTCATTTTCAGAGAGAAGCTTTAATGTGGTTTCTTTTCCAGAATGAGCCACAGATGTTAATGTGCTCATGCACTTTAGATAAAGGAAAGTTTTATTCAAAGTAAGGGGAGTAAAATTGATTATAGGTTATATATTCCTTAGCAAACAGTTCTATCATTGTAATTTCAATCTCCTATTAAAAAATTCCTAGGTTAACTTCTCAATGGCTGAAGACTTTAGTCTTTTGGCAAACAGAACTGGTTCACAGTAGAGTCTCTTGCTGTGTTTTGTGAAATGGTGGGGTTTGTAAAGCAGTATTGGTTCTATAGAAAATCAATCCTTTTCTTGCTCAAAGCAAAATTGCCTGTACCATGGGAATCAACATGTATTTATATAATCAGACAATTTAGTGTGGAGTATTTAAAAAAATTTCAAAAGCATGACAAATTACAGCTTAGCTGATTCTCCTGGAATTTCAAAATTATATAATTAAATGTTTATCGTGTTCCATGTGGTCTGTTAGCAAACATATTTCCATTGGATGTCAACCTTATGTTTTCTCAGAAGTAAATTGTTTAGTATCGGTAGACATTTAATAACAAATATAAATGAGCAATTGAAAAAAACCTTCTTTCTGTAGATATTAGCTTTCATTTATACATTGAAAAAAAATTCATGGAACAGTCATGCACAAAAACTTCTTGAATGCAGGCATTTGTTATTAGTAGTTTTGAAAAATGAACATTTGGTTGGTATCCATGAGATATGAACTCTGAGAAAGGACATTGGTCTTTAGTGGCCATAGTAACTATATGAAAGCAATTGAAGTTACTGCAGATTTACATCAGCCTTACAAGAAAGTGGAATTTTTCTCAAAGTAGTATATTGAGTTCCTTCATCCTACTTAATCCTGTTTTGCTGCAGCAGCTGCTGTAGCTTGCATGCTGTTAATTATTGTTAGTGAAGCATACTTAACTTCAATTGCTCCTCAGAGCCCCATTCCCTCATACCAAATGACTACGTGTGGAGATCTTTTCTGATTAAATTAGTGAACAAAAAATTATGCTGTATCTACTTTCACTACTGCCTTAGGAAATTAGCTGTTCCTTTTAAATTTGAACTTCTATTTGTTTGCTCATTTCTTTTTCTGGAAAACTATTGTAGAATTTAATTCTTTGCATGAGTAAAAATCAACTTCAATTTGCTTCAATTTTTTTCCCTAAAACATGATACAAAATTGCATTTAAAAAAATCTCCTATGAATCAGCCGTAAAATATTGGAAGATTTTATTGTGTTTAGTTGGTGGGGTTTTTTGGGTTTTGGGTTTTTTTTTGTGGGGTTTTTGTTTGTTTGTTTTTTAACTTTTAGAAATAGTATATAACAATTAGTACAACTTTGTGTTGTATGATTACTTATATTTCTAACATTTTAAATTACTGTGATATAACCACATAGTATTATCAGCTAAGGATTTGAAAGGCATATTATTATTTCAAGGCACACTTGACTGTTGCTGTTTTGCCATTATTACTGATAGCTCTGCCCTGATTTCTTAGTATAATCATAGAATATGCTGAGTTGGAAGAAACCCATCAGAATCATCAAGTCCAACTCCTGGCCCTGTGTAGGACACCTCACAAGTCACACCATGTGCCTGAGAGCATTGTTCAAACACTTCTTGAACTCTGTCAGGCTTGGTGTTTTGACCACTTTCTTGGAGAGCCTGTTCCAGTGCTCAGTCACACTCTGAGTGAAAATCTTTTTTCTGATATCCAACCTAAACCTCCCCTTAGTCAGCTTCATGTGATTCTCTCGAGTCCTGTCACTGGTCACGAGAGTTAAGAAATTGGTACCTGCCTCTTTGCTGCCCCTGGAGAGGACAGTCTGTCATCTTCATCCATCCTTCTTTGAGATTTGAGACCACTAACAAGGAAAAATGTTACTAATTTTAGATCTTTCAGAAATATTGGGCCTTGAGGTTGAAGTGGGAGTGATAATAGAGAAGAAGAAAAGGCAGCAGTGTTTCACATCTTCAGCAGCAGACTATTTCCCTCAGCCTGTCCCTTCTGTGCATCTCCGGGGCCACTCTCAAAACTACCACCCTTTCCCTTGTTTCCTACACCGTTCCTCCAGGCTGACCATGAAGTGATCACTGAAGCCAGAAGCCAAGAAGCCTCTCCTGACCTTCTGCTTCAGGAAGCTCAAACCAGCCAGACACCCAATCACTGCCAAAAGATACTCATGAACCCAAAGCCAGAAAACACACCCTTTTCTCCTTGATAATGTTCCACCCATCTGATCAAGTAATGGTACCTGTTGTGTAAATGACTACCCCTTTTTGCTGCTGATTGATCTTTGAGTTCCCTGCCCAGTGATAGTCTGCCTGTATTTTCCTTCAGCATTGACATGGAAGTACTGAGGAACATTATCCTGACAGCTGATTTCTCAGAGTGATTATTAGGAAAACACTTATTATCAACGAGTCCTCGTTAATAATTGTATTTGGGCAACCATCATTTAACCACTTTACAACCAATCTATGTGAATGATGATTTTTGTAGTGATTTTTTTTAAATGTTGTACATAACCAAACATAAATCCCCAGGGACAAAGCTTGTTTTTATAGCTATGCTTAAATGTAGTACTAATAAAAAGATAATTAAATACAATGAAGATTAATAGTGGATACAATCAATGTGTTCCCATGGCAGTCTAAGTCTAATTTCTCTGTCCCTTTTGTCATGAAGTCATCAGTCCCTGAAATCAGATTTTTTCACTGTAGAGGGGGTCACCAAGATATAAAATTTGTGGCTGTGGGACTCTATCTTTTTGCAAGAAAGCCCCCACTCAAAACTGCACTCAACACAAGTATGATTTCATGATGCATGCCACAGATTGAAGTGAAATCTATTCTGTTGTCATGATAAATCTCCACAATGATGCCAAGTCCTGATCCAAAGTGGACTCAGACCACTCATTTGGATTTACCCCCAAGATGAAAATGAACTAAGAACCCGGAGTCCATCAGAATGTTTATAATAGTGATGAGGATGTGTCCTAGTTCAGCAGGTGGGACCAGTTATCACTGTGTGGGAGTGATCCAAGCTATATATTCTATCCCCTCTATTCATTTCCCAAGAACAATCAACCATTTGCAGCAGCTGCCCAGGGAGTCATTAGCATCTTCACACCCAGCCTGGGGGGGCGTGGCTGCTAATAGGCCATCAATGGCTCAACAATATCCCATGACTCACAGAGTTAATCACCCATTGTGTGAGTTCCTCCCTGGGGGAGGGACTGGGTGCTCCCTGAGGGTACATAAGTGGGGGGTAAGGAAACCTTGGGGACCACTTGTCAGATCCAGAGGAGCAGCAGGACCTCAAAGGGGGAGACTATCACTTTCAACCTGCTTGTAGCCACTGCTCTTGGCCAGACTGGGACCATCATTTACACCAATAGATTTTTTTGTTTCTTTCTATTTTGGGACTTGGGGCAACCATGTGGGGTTTGTACCCCAGGAAGGTGGGTCATACTGGGTTTTGTGGGTTAAAACCAATTTCTCCTTGTGCCATTGTATTTATTGTAATATTCTTATTAAAATTGTAACTCTAACTTATAATCTCTTTTGTGTAGAGTTCATTTCTCCTGCTGGTTTACCTCTAAACCAGCACAGGATGGCAAAAAAGGCCTCCTCCTTTTTCTTGTCTGAGACTCTTCACATACAGAATTCAAAGAGCGTCAAGTTGAAGAAACTGGATTGTGTTTTTCTTAATGTACTTCCCTGATCTTATCAAGTAATGGAAAATAAAGACAAGGTTTTATGTATATACAATCCCCTATGCCCAAAAAACTAACTTTTTTTTTTTACAAATATGACTTGGTCTAGTAAGGAACGGTGATTATGGATCTTGCCATTCTAATGCCCTTAGACCATAAGAACTACCAAAACACCAATATGATGTGTGTATTAAGATAAAACATTATGTCTGTAAAGAAAAGTTGCATTACCAGCCATTGTCTTTCAGTAACTCGCATCATCAACAAATGTACTCTTTTTTGAAAGACTCTAGTACCGGTTTTCTCAATTTTCAAGCCTTTTAATTATGTTTCTCTCTGAGAATCACTGAGCCCTGCAATGGAGCCCCTTGCACTTTGCTCTTAATTTTCATTAAATAAATTATGGAAGTCTTCAGGATTTAATGTAGCAGATGATGATACAATCAGGACAGACTGAAACATAAAATAAAACAGAGTATTTGGAATGAACAGTCTCCTATATAGAATAAAAAGACACTTTCTCCAAAAGTTATCAACAAAACCACAAAATCTCTGTGCATTTCAGTTATGCCACATACTTTCTCTGTGCAAGCACTAACTCATCTACATCAATGTAATCTAATGTTTTCACTAACTGTCATAGGTTCAGCATATTTCTTTCAGTCCAATAATGAGATTCCCTACACTGACAAATACTGCTCAGGGTTCATCTGGAGAGGGAGTTAACTTACAGCAATCTTACAAAAATTTACAGTCTTTTTCTGGTCTAGACATTGCTTCCTTCTTAACAGGGTCAGTGTAAAAAGCCCTTGAGCATCCCTCTTGCATACCTGGGAGTAATGCTGCCATTCCAGACTTAGTCCCAGGAAGGTATGGGTGCTGGGCACTACCCAGCTACAGCTATAATTTCATGATATTTTCATTGTATACCTTATTCTCCCTAGAAAGGTTTTGGCACATTTCTAGCGTTCTAGAACATATAATTTTCTTTCTGGCTTGGGGTCTCTGACTGCTGGAATAGGTTGAAAAAATATTTATTTTGCTGATGAATCAGTCAGCCAGCTTGGTGGCTTCCTTCACTGAGGTAGGTTAGACAACTAGTTGGGAAGTTGCTATCAAGGTGAGGATTCTCAAACCTTTTCAGATGCCTACAACAGTAAAAACTGAGAAAAAGACACTTGTTTCACTCTCTCCTGGTTCAAGTTCAGTAGTGTTTAACAGTGTTTTTATCTTTGTCATAATGCTGAATGAGAAAAAGCATCTTGAGAAGGTGATTATAACACACACAACAAGGAAACCGTACATATGGATAGCCAACTGCAATAGCACCATGTATTTCCTTCTGGAAACAGGTCTTTTTTACACAAGGCACATTAAGAGACAGGTGTAGTCTGTTGTCTAATCAATCAAAACCCTAAGTTTAGGTGCAAACCCATGATTTCTAAATGACATCTGAGCTGGGGTAGCATGTGTGAAATGTGGTAATATAATAAACAAAGAAGGTAAGCTTTTTTAGTAAAGTTTGATAGTTATGAATTCTGGGTTGTAATTCTTTATTTGAATGCTTGCGTAGAGCAGCACAATTAAGATGTATGGCTGTTAGCTGAGCACTGATGTTTCAATACACAGTCATCAGGGACTGTGTTTAGCAGTATCTCTGCTTCTATTGCCCTTGGTTTGCCTCAGGAAATGGAATCTTATGAACAATTTTAATGAACAAACAAACAAAAAAATCCAATTTAGGTCAAATGACATTTGTTTTGGGTTCAGTATTTCTGAGGTTAAGTTTTTTAGTCAGGCTGTGGTGTTTATTGCAACAGAGAATTGATTGGGTCATGTAGGGCACAGAGTACAAATAGCAGTGTCATTCACCAATAGGTACCACAATTTCCTCCAACATGTACTGAACTCCTACTGGTCCTTCCAGCACCAGTAGAAGAGAAACAGGAAAGACTATCAGAAAAGCACACTTCGTTTTCATTTCTATATCTTAAATAAGCCTTGAGGCTAAGGCTCAAATGAGTGACAGCCTGGCTTATGTTGTTTTAGTCTACAAAAGTGTTTTATCAAATCGGCAGTGCTGTGTGTCAGTTATATGTGACCTCTGTATGGAAAATGTTTACACGATATTATTAACTGTTTTGCTCCAGGGTTTCCTTATGAATCTGCTATATTGTCTGCATTAAGAACATGACAACCAAGATTCCCAGATCTCCAACCAACTTTCCAGAAACCATTGTTTGAAAATATACTCCTACATACATTCAGAGTCTGATCAAGTATTTTTATTCAGATATTTGGGGGAAAAAAGTAGTTATAAAATTTTAACTTGGCATTTCTGTGTTGCTTGATGTAGTTTTAGACACTGAATACATTATCAGCTACCAGTTCGTTCTTCCCTATTTAACAGTTTATAAAGAAATAAGCAAAGACAGATGATTATCCAACACAGTGAGAGAAACATGATGTTCTCTAATTAATTATTTTTAGAAATATGGATTTTTCACAAAATACACATTGTTTGCCCAGATAAATTCTGTATGGTGTGTACTTTTTCAAGGAAAATAATTTTTTTTCTTTTGAGTCACTTTTTAAGTCCCTTTTAGTTACATTCCCCACCTCCTTTTACACCACCACATACATCACCTCTTTAAGTTATGTTTTTCTCTCCTTTTCATTCTGTCTTATGAGATTTGTTTTACTTGGGCAAGGTTATTTCTCCAGAGCCAGAAATAATAGTTTCATGAGTGTTTTGTGATCTACTCTTCCTCATCCCAGAAAGGGCTAGTATTTGGAAGATACACCTGATCCTTCATACCCTTAAAGAGAAAACAAGGTGTTTCTGCATGAGCTGTCTTATATTTTCATATAAAACAGACTCTACAGCCTTGTGGCTGGGTAATGGAACCCAATCTGTTCATGTAGACTGTGGTGGTTTTGTCAGTGTCACCTGTTTTACCCTTTAGAGCTCATTTTCATGATCCTGACTGTTGTGGGAGGCAACATGCTGTTGTTATTCCCCAAGCAATAAAGTCTTCCTTTGATCAAAGGCTCTGTTTCCTTGATAACTCAGGAATATACATGCTAAAATAGTAGCATCTGCATCTGTAGCCAATCATGTAGGTCCATCTTTGACAAACCCAGGCATGCCTCAAAGATGAGTTCACTGAAACTCCAGAAAACAGAGACACAGACATGGAAATTTTTAAAGAATGGTCCTCCTGCGCAATCTTGTTTTAATCACTTGCATCTTGCTTTGACAGACTCCCATAAAAACTCACAAACATATTCTGACATACTTCTGACGTGCTTTACACCACCATCCATAAGGATGCAACCATGATGGCATGTCAGTAACTTATTACAATTTCAGGTACCTGGCTAATTTTCAGTTCTTGCCTTTATGTTAAATCCAAGAAATAATACCTGAGTTCAGCTGAAGAAATTAAAACTCTCATAAGAGATCTGCTTGAGTGGCCAGATCAAGTACAAGAAAGGGTACTTCATGCTTCATGGACTTACAGGTTTGAGGCCAGTGCTCTGTACTGAGCTTTGGTGGACCCTGACCTGTATTTTGATCCTCTTGGCCCTTGAAGGAGTAGATAAGAATGGAGAAGAGAATTATCTTGTGGGATGCCTTATCAACAACCTGCTTTTCCTGCTGTCTTGTCTGGCGGGATTGAAGGGACATATGGAATGATGGCAATGCCTGTTTGTCAACACATTGTTCTCTCTTACAAAAGACCAGTTCTCCCCATTCATTCCCACTCATCTCCATGCAGGAATAAAGAAGGCTTTGATGTAGCCGCCTGCACAGTGACAATCCTGAATCATTGCAAAGACAGTTCCACATACCAACTAGCCACATCATTACTCAGGTTATCGCTCATCAAAAAGCTTGTTAAAAAGTCACTTCATCCCCAGACAGATCTAGATGGTCAACCAGTTGCCACCACACATAAACACACACACCTACTCACCTCAGTCTCCCAACACAGATCAAATGCCCAAGCTCTACTTTAGGTCTTACAAACTCATGCAAACAGAGCACAGATATATGCTGAGTACTTCTGTACTGCCCAAGCCATGAACTTTAGTGATTCCTTTTTGTCTTACCAAATTCAACTCATACTCTGCAGAGATATGAAGTGGTGCAAAGAGATCTTTATCTTGCTTGCATTCCCCAGGGAAATGCAGGTTACCAAGGTAAATCAATAAATTCACATGCCAAAATGATTAAAAGTATAGCTCTAGGTTGCTGCGCACAAGTTGGGAAATGCCCAATTTACAGTTACTGTTTAGATTTCTTTTCAGCTCTCTTGCACTTCTGACCTGTACACTATGTGACATGGGAGGCATTCAGGAGAAGTTGCACATACTCATACAGTAAATCTGTTTTATTTGTCTCTGAGATAATTTACCTCTACCACCTTATTCTTTGGTACAGAGTCACTGCCACAATCCTTCTGATTTGTATATACTAGAGTTTAGATTATTTGTTACTTGTTAAAGCAGAACAACTTGTCATTACAAATGTGCACACATACTAAATAACAATGGAATTTCCTCCCAATGAATTCTTGGTTGTTGGAAGACCAATATGTCAGCTTAAATACTGTGTTACAGGCTGCAGACACATTGTAGATTTAAAGCCCCCATGTCAGTGGCCATGTTAAGTTAGATGCCAAGCAGTCAGCAGAGCTGATACGAGCTAAAGACTTAACCTTTTAACAGCAATAATGATGAGTGGAAAGGCTTATCTAAGTCGTGCTGAGCAAGAAATTGGAAGCTGAACAGGAGAAACCTGCAGATAAACATCTGATATATGAAAGAATTCAGTGTGCTGAACATGTCCTTTAGCAGTCTGCTGAGAAGTCAGGAAAGCATCCTGATGCTATGCTTGGTGCAAAACTAAGAAACATTTTGATATGGTTTGAAAAAAATGCATACAACATTGAGCAGTCCCATTGAGATGTGTTTCTTCAGGAGTTTGGCTGAACCTGTGCAGGCTGGCCAGATCTGCCAGAGAGTTTTCTTGTCCTCCTCCTGGCATCTTGGACTTTCTCTGGGGCAGATTAACTTTTGCTGAAGCAAGAGCCCAGCGGGTTCAAGGTTGGAAGTGTTGCTTTCAGTTCTCCATGAATCCAGGTTGGAAACATTTATGTTTCAGAGAAGACAGGTCTTATTTATGAAATGTCAGCTAATAGTAAGCTGTCACTGAGAGGTGAGGAACACATTGCTTCTCATAGCATTTGTTGTTTAGCTTGTGTGGTTGCACTGTGGGGCAGTTTGGGGCAGGCTGTGCTTCCTGTGTGTGTTCAGTTAAACAGGGAGGGGAGATAACTGCTGTCCCATAGCAGAGAGCCAGAGCGGGTGGAGAGATGGGCATGCGAGGCAGGCAGCAGCCCTGAGTGAGGGACCTTCCCTTCCCTATAAGGCTTCAGGGAACAATAGAGTTGTTTAAATATCTGTGAAGTTACATCATTCAGTACCTAACAAGTTACTCTGCACCAATATTGTATGCCGAGTTCTAATAAATCTTCCATTAAAAGCTGGAGGCTGATGGTATCTTCTGGTTTGCTCACTTCAGAGTTATGTGCAGCAGGTTCCCATTGATACAGTTCCACCATCAGCACTGAGCATGGCAAACAACAGACTGCACTGAATGAAACAGCAAAGCGAAACTGCACATCTGAGTAGAAGGGATGAATGGGATCTGTAAGTAAAGGATTTGCACAAGGAAAGAGGAAATACTAAGTGCTTGCCTGTCTCTTAGAAAGAAAATAAAAAGTCCCAGACTGGCAGCACTACCTGCTGGGTGTTTTTCTGACTTTCAGATGCTCAAGTGCCTTCTCAGAAAGTACAAATGTCACTGTAGCTAATGATGCAACTTCTATGGCAAATGTTAGAGCTTCAATTTCTTATCATCTCACACTGCAGTGAGTAGACAGGGACAGCTGCTGTGATCTTTCAGTCAGCAATGATGAACAGTGTTTTAAGTGAGATATTCCAACTCTGACAGGCAAACCAACACAAGAGTGTTGATGTGAGCATGACTGCCAACAGTTTGCATCCTGCTGGATTCACCCAAGAAAATGAACCATCACCGTGAGTGTATCACACATGGGTTTCATTGCAGCTTTGAGAATTAAGTATCAATTCTTAAACCAGGTTGTTATATCAATAAGCATTTTTTAACTTATTGGAATAGTGCTTCCAATGGTAATATGTTTGCAGCAGAACACAGTGATAGCAGTTGTGACAGCCAAGCAAACTGGTTCTTGCAAACATTGAATACTTTTCAGCTTCTCTTGGACCAGCAAGACATAGCTTGTCAAATATTTAACTGAGTGCTGTTATCTTGTATTTTGGTGATAAGTACATCTAAAAATGCAGATTTGTTTTTTACACTGTATTATGCATTAAAATTTTTTTTGATTTCAAAAAAGGATCCACAATACTGAAGATAGTTTCTGAAAATTAGTTACTTTTGGGAAGAAAACCAAATTTTCCAATCCTTTTTGAGTGATTCAACTGTAACTAGTTAAAGATCAGTCCATGATACATATAGTGACATAGATTCTGCCTTGGAAATATTTGGTGTTCAGTAACCACTGCCTGATAATGTCAAAATTATGATGTGTGTCATATGCTGTGATGTGTAACAGTTTATTAATAGAGGTAAAGGAAATGTTTTATGGTAATGGAAAGGCATTTCATTAGCCTAAAGGCTTTTGCATGAATATAAAAAGTCTGCTACAGCTGAAACAAACAATTTCTAGTGAAAAAAATCAGAAAAATACCTCTCTTAAGTATACTAAGAAGTACCATGTTTAAGGTTTTCAGTTTTATTTATTTGCATTGAAATGTAGGCTGAAATTGGGTGTCAAATGCAATTATTCGTGATAAAATTTACAATTAAACTTTATTCTTTCCATAACACCACTGTCTCATCTACTACACAAAAGTGATAGCTCTAGTTGACTAAAGCTGCTTTTAAAATATATTTATATTTCTATTAGTCAATAGATGTGCCCTGATTTTCCTTTCTGAATGCTGCCCCAATCTTGCACCAAACAAGGACAATAACCTGGTTTGCCAAGGAAATGAGCTATGGGTGTTATCAGAATGTGTGCCCATTTCTCTTTTCTAGGGACCAACCCTTACTCCATGCAGCCACATTTGGGGATGCAAGCAGTCATCATCTCTGGGTATTGAGAGTTAAATATCTTCAGCAGAACAACTTCAGCAATTTTTTTCAGGGACATGTCTACATAGCAGAAAAAAATTGTGTCAAAACATGAGATGACACATTTCCCCTCTGCTGCTTGTCATAGATCTGAGAGAACAGCTGACCTTCTGCCTGTAGGTCATAGCAGCGACAAGTAGCCCTGATTGGATGCAATTTGTAATTTCAAAGAGTTGATTTTGAAAATATTCATGGCTGCAATTTATTCCTTTTTAAATATCTGTTCACTATTTTTCCTCTAATGAATTTTTAGAGGCAGGGAAATTTATGTAAAAATTCTATTTTTTGCCTCTGTGCCAGGGTGACACCCAAAGACAGTCTTTGAAAGCAGTTGCCCAAAAAAGAAAAAAGGGTTTTTAAACTTGTTTGCAGCTTGATTTATTAATCCACAAACACTATCTAAGCAACATTGGTAACTAAATAGTATGTTGTATAATTGTTTCTTTCAGAAATTTTAGATCCATACACATCTGTGGCTCCCAGGAAATAATTCCTCCTTAAGGCACTTAAGTAGTTCCTTCTAGTTCCTTAAAGACTTTGTACAGTCAAAGCAAGCTGCCACACAGTATAGCAAGCTTAAGTGAGTATTTTCATTAAAATAAAAAAGGAAAATCTAAAGGATAGACTGTATAAACACCATTTCAGCATATTCTCTTAATCTCGGCAAACACCAGGCCAAACTCACTAGCATCCAGGGGGGACACCTGCACAGGAGAGAAACATTGCTAGCCATGAGTATATAACAATTCACATTTCTAGTTGGAATGTGATTTGTAAAACGGTGCTTGTATAAATGGAGAGTAGATAATAAAATTTATTCCTGTAATTATTAAAGAATATGTTTCTTCTCTCAGAATAATTTCTCTTGAAAGACCTTAAACATGTGCTTCAGTAAGTCACAACCGTCTCACAACCCTTGTTCTTATGTCAGTCCTGTTCCTCATCTACAAGTACTGTCATCTGCACCTAAATAAAAGGAATCTGAAAGGGTAGCTGAGGAAGTAATGAGAGGAATTTTTTTTTTAAACTCCTTTTCTCATTTAAACTATTCACCCTTTTGAAAATACCTACCAGAAGACTCCATAAAGGAACATCCACCCCCAAACTATAAAATATTATTTTTGCTACAGTCTGGGGAATTGCCTGGGCCTGTGCTGCTTCTGCTTTATCTGGTTCCTCTATCCTGGAAATCCCCTCCTTGACAATTACAGAATCACAGAATCATCATCTAGCCTGACCACCAAACCAGCACCACTATAATCACCCCTAAATCATATCCCTAAGTGCCACATCCAGATGCCTCTTGGAGTTTTCAGAGACAGAGACAGTTACTCCATTACTTCCTTGGGTATTCCAATGCCTAATGACTCTTCCAGTGAATTCTCTTTTATCTATTCTGAACCTCCCCTCGTGGAATTTAAGGCCCCTTACTCTCAACCTTTCAATTGAGACAATGTGATGACAATGATATCTCTCAGCAATCAATTTGCTCTTTGGAACAGAAGCTTTGGCATTTCTTACTTTTTGGTCAGTGCACCATCTGTCTAAGTCACAGGATTCAAATAAAGAGATGAATATATATATTTTTCTTTGAAGGCTTTTCTGTGACTTGGCCTACTGTGCTGGATCAACTGTCAATGCATGGTCACAAACCCCAACTGCTGTAAGAGGACAGCTGAGGGCTGTGTGCTATACTGAGGACACAGGGAGCAGTGGCAAGGGGGAGTAGGCACCTACCTCAGGACTTTGGCAGTTCCCATCAATATGTACATTTTTGTTGCTTTGTATGGAGAAATACGCATTTGTTCCTGAAACCGGCAGGAGAGGTTTCCTTTTCTATGAGCACAAGTTGTAGTTGAATCTGAATTTGTAATCTGCAGGTATTAAAATCTCCCAGCATTTTCTGAATTATAATTGACAAAGCCACAAATTAATGACACAAGCTATTTTTCCTGAAAGGCAATACCAGACCACTGTAGAGATCCATGGTACAAGAGCAGAAGAAATCTCTGTTAATATATAGCTACTAACACATAACATACAAATGCATGCCTGGGTTTCTCATCCTAGGTCCCAAGAGATACTGCACTATCAAACATGAAGAGAGGTTGTCACCTCCAGTAACTTGTTGAACTTTACATCTGTTTAAAACAGAAAATTTAGAGCAGATAATTGTACCTGAGTTGGCTGTGAGCACTTATTTTTTTATTTTTCTTTTAGGGTTATTACCTATTCTGTCTCTCTTAAGAGCATGGGGTACTCATAAGCAGAAGGAGCAACCAAAATACTCAGATTTTACACACTTTTAATGTTTGAAATATGCTGCATAGGCAGTAATAGTTGTCTGACACCCCCTTGTGAAAAACCTCTGCTTTTAGCAGCTTGCCACCTTTCTGGGATTCTGTTAGTACTGTTTCTCTGTGCCCAGCTGGGCTTGCTAGCCTTCCCCTGTGAGACCTCCTTTGCTGAACAGTCTCGGTACTCAGCCCAAGCTGCACTGCCAGTCAGTATTCTCTTGGTTTCACAGCTTCTTTTGTACAACTCCAAAGCTGAGAGTGGCCTCAGCTCCCTGCTTCCATGGTGAGATGAAAGTTTGGAGCCTGCAGTGAGTGGTTACAAGTGACAACAGAGCAAAAGGCCAATACAAGGATGCTAAGACTAATCTGTGAAGACATTCTTCTGCTGTATCATCCATTGCCAAGTGTTTAAGGCTCCAAGAGCATGGCTTGTATTAATAACGCCAGTGGCCATCCTGCATGGGTTTGTGGGATAGAAGCTAATAGAAATATGGTGCTTGGGGATAAGAAAATTCAGATTTTATGTGGGGATGATCAGGACATCAATATGGTAGTTAAGTTTTCCCCAGTGTAGCAAGGATGTGATTTTGATACAGTTAAGGACATCCAGAGTCCAAAGTAAAAAGTCATGAGATTAAAAATAAGTCTGAAAAGGGCCAATGAAACCTAATCAGTGAAGAGATTCAGGAAAAAGGCACACGGGACTGAAATTCAGGTGTACTGAGGCTGTATGAATGGATGCTGGCTGTTTGTCCCAGGTGGGTTGTGAGGCACATGCACATATCTATGGAAACAGTGTTTCAGACCACATTAGTCTCAAAGTTAGTAATTTAGATAGTTATAACTAGTCATAACTCATTGAGTTAGTCAGTGCCTTGTCCAGGACTACAGAATGGTCCATGGGATTGTGTGTGGTGTGGCTGTACGAGGACTAGAATAGTTTTGCCTGGACTGATGAGGCAAGTGGTGCTAAAGGTGCCCTAAGCTTTAGCTCAGTAAGTATGACACCTTTTTCCTATTTGTATGGACAAGCTAGTAAAGCAAAGAGTAAATGAAAGTGAGAAGTGCTGGATTGCAAATAAGTTGCAGAAAATGTAGAATAGAATTGTGATTTATCATTCAAAAGCTCAAGCCATAAATCAGTTCAATGGCTCTCAAATGCAACAGCAAACTGGTGTAACTTATAAATCAGGTCTGGACTTATATCAACTAGGCAGGATGTAAATCCATTGTTTGACAAGGTATGTCAGCAATTCAAGACATAGTTTCTTAAACATATTCTGAAAAAGGTCATCTCAGTTGTAGCCAGTGCTCAGTAAGAAGGAGGAGGAAAGAGCAGATGGTATTCCTGCATTTGCTGCACAGAAGAGAGAAGAGCTGTTTTTGCCACCAGCAGGAAAAGGCAGCACACCCACCTCTGCTGGGAATGCCAGCCTCGCATAGCAGAGATCAAACAGAGATCTCTCTGCTGGCCCTGATCCTTCTTGGCTGGGGGATATAAGCCATGCATGTGCTGTGCTGATCTGAGCTAATTCACTTCTGTGCTTCAATGTGGTTGGGGATTTCAGGTCTGTATTTTTGTAGCGAGCTCTACTGTTCCACGTAGGTGTGCTGGCTCCCTCCCAGCCAGATGGGTATCTCTGACACTGCACTACACTGTGCTGTGTACACACATCCTCTGCCAGCTACATATCCATTACAAGTTCTTGTGGAAATGCCAGGACAGCCTAACACTCTGGGTAAATAAATCAAGACCGAATGACAGAGCCCAGCGTGACTGTGGGCTGGGTAGCAGACCTGGCCCTCCCTGGTGGCTGGGCAGGATGTGGTACCTCTGGAGCACAGGGCTAATCTCTTGCTGTAACTGAGCACCGTGAGTTTCTCTGTTATCTTAGATTTATTAGGCACACGATTGTTTACTGCAACCACCAAAGAAATTATTATTCACTACTAAGTTGCTCTGGTGTGACTTGCTGCATTACAAAATCACTTAAAATATAAGACATGTCTAAGAAGTTTAATAAATTTATATTGTTTTTAACAGTGCATATAAGAATGCAAAATTTCTTTTTTGTATTTTCATGTACTTTTATCTAGAAAGATGAGTGAAATTGACATAAGCCTGTGCTTCTGCTCTGCTTCTTATATCTATTTAACTTTTCAAAATCTGAATGAGCTATGTTTTATATTTACCTTTTTTCTTTTATTTTTTTTTTTTTTTTTTAAGATGAAGCTGAAAAGTCACATGGAGCAATGTGGAACTTGTCTGGAATTACTCACAGCTACCAGCTGAGAAAACAGAACTTCTTTAGAAAAGCAGAAGTTTCTTGGGAAGATGTGGCTATTTACCATCATGTCAAAATACTTTGTTCAACATTTCAGCAGAAAAGGCCAAGCAACTTCCATGTTCACCCACAGTTTCAGTCTCCTGCTGAAACCAAGCGCATGTACACTGCAGTGAACATGGCAGTGAATATCCAGACACAACTAGAAAGGGAGAAAACACATATTGAGGACCACAATATGCAGATAGGTGTTCCCCAGAGGTATGGAGAGAAGGGGTCCGATCACCCTCTACTAACAGGTGGGTTCCCAGAGGAATGGGTCTAAGGACTAGGTGGAGACTGCTGTGAGATCCCAGCAGAAGGTAACAGAGATGTTCCTGAGCAGTTACTGAGCCTCAAATAGTGCTCATTCCTGTGCCCACGCATGGCAGTGTTGGTTGGGAGAGGTCCAAATCAGAGCCAAATAAATCTGAGGCTCTGGCAGGTGCAGGGCACAGATGTGGGGGCACAAATGTCATTCTTGCCGATCTCTACAGTCAAGCCACTGGCAGGATTGGAGGCAACCTAGAGAGAAGTACATGGTTCTGTTGGCTCCAGGCTTTTGGGATGTTGTTCCAAAAGCTGAGGAGCAAAGATAAAGGTGAATCTGCCTCAAACAGACACACAAAAAAAAGTGGGCAATTTTACATATCTTCTTACTGATCTATTGGGAAGAGCTTAGGGAATAAGTGTAATAATCTTATTAGGAAGTAGGATTATAAGTGAACCAGGCAAATGTATAAAACTCTGAGAACATATATACTGGAAGGAACAAGGAAAAGGACAGTGTGTTATCTTAAGACACTTGTAAACTAATGCAAGACACATGAATAAATAAAACAGTAGCTATAGGCCAGATCTTAATTTGCTGCTTGCAAGGCCAATAAAAGGTAACTTACTTTTTCTTTAATCATGCGAAGTTAGAAAAAGTCAATTTTATGAGTATCAAACTAGGTTTCCCTGACACTGTCTTCTCTCAATGGGAGGGGCCCGGATGGACAGCCCTGCTTCAGATAGGTTCCGCTTTGCCGTGGCTTAACCTGCCTCTGCGCTGCTCAAGGGCAAGTTTCAGAGTAGCAGCTGGAGTGAAAGAGGAGGAGGGGTTCTGCTGGAACTCCTCCAGGGCTCCTCCCTGGCGGCATCTGAGTAAAAACTTTGGGGATGGTTACTGCCGGGACTAGGACTATTTCTAAGTGACATCCAAGCAGCCGCTTGGAGAGAAAAAGGTAAACAACAGTGACTGTATTATATCACCTCACATTGTCTTATCTCTGTTTGGGAGTGGGGGACAAACCAGATGCCAGTTTTTAAAACTTTCCAGTGCTGAGTTTTATGATCTTGCCAAGCAATCTGGATTGCAGTGCAACTGGCTGGTCCTTGGTATCACCTACCACATCTCCAAGTTGCCTGAGGTCACCATACACTTGTCATTGCTGATTTTAATTTTTAAGCATATAACAATATTAATTAGTATCAGGCTTAGCACTGATTCTTCTTTTACTTTACTGGGAAAAAAAGGTATGTTTTAATATTGTCCCATTAATAACTATTGAGGTCTAATGATAATTAGTCATCATCCAAATTAATCACTGCTGCTGTATATTTCAGCTCCATTAGATGGACACAAGCTCCATGAGAAGGTGCTACCATGATTGAAGTTTGGATTGATGCAAATGTGGGTAGCATACAAGGAGTGTGCATGTCCCATGAAGAAGCAAATGCTTTAGTTGCAGAACAACTGAAAATCTGGACTACTGTCTCATGAAAAAGAAACTGTTGTATCCATATTATACATATGAAGTACATTAGCCTAGAGCAATTATAATTTCTGCATGTATAATTTTAGGTTTCACAAAATATGAAACAATGCAATAGATTAAGCCTCAAAATATCCATCTGAAGTGGGTGATCAAATACTCATATTCCTACCTTTTGAAACATGAAAGCTTAAGGCAATATAAGACTAGCTGAAAGCTACTGTACACAGACCTTGAAATCACAGGTTCCTGATAGAGCTTTGTTCACATTATTGGTGTCCTACTCCTTTCCTTATATTAATTATGTAGTTAGAAGATTAAAACAAAACCAAGAAAAAGGCAACACAAACACACACAAAATGACACTGGTCTGGCTCTGTGGGAGAAGGAATCATCTCTACAAAATATGTAGATCATTCTAAAAAAAACCCTAACAGTATTTTGTTCTGTTAAAATAAATAATCTATTATGTTCTAATTCTTGTGCAATTTTTTTATAGAGGAGCAGTAATAAAAAGCCAGTTACAACAAGGTGTGTCTAGAAGGTGGTTGTACATTGAGAACATCATAAGAAGACGGTCACAGATGTCTAAATCATCAGCTGCATTTTGGTCACAGCAGCTATTTTCTTCCCAGAAAGCTTTCTGCAGCCCCTCCAGTGAGGAACTGCTCCTCTGAGGGTAGTTGCAGCTCTGATAGGAAGGGCACTGTGGTGTCCCAGCTGTACTGTGCTGCCCTGTGTGTGTCCCACCACGCTCCTACCATGCTGGGTGCTGCTCATGGAGGCTTACAGCTGCTTTTGCTCTCCCACTATGTCTGTACGTGAATGCTTAAAACCAAGATCTTGCAGTTTTGTGTACTTTGTAGAACTGCCTTTTATTTTCTATTTCCTGATAGGAAGGTATCAACAAAGACACCAGTAAGAAAGTAGATGGACTGACCATTGCAGAGCTGTGTTTGTAACTGCAGAGATAAGATGTATCCACAGGTTTATCTTTCCATATTTATAATACCTAACCTGAGACTTGTCATTTGGGAGGTTTCCTGTTTGTATTCAGGACATTTTATTTTGAACTTAATCCACTTTCTGAGCATGACATATCTTAGCTACAGGTCAGGACTTGGCTTTTCTAATGCTATCACGCTAGTCAAGTGGGTAGTGTTGTTTAATATCAGCCAACACTTTGAGTTGTCAATGTCTTGAATATGATAACCTGCTTCCTCTTTCCTGAAACATGTCACCCATTGGCATTCCAACTGCATTACACATTGTCTTTAGGGATACAAATTAGGGCACCAGTCTCTCCTAACATTAAACAAGGGGACTGTCTTGTGTTGAACACTGAGGGTTCGGCAATACCTGTTAATAGAGACAAACACTTGGAAACAAGCTTTCAACTCACTAAATGTAGAAAAAATAGTCTCTTTAATTATCTTACTTGTCCCTTTAACTAATTTGTGACTTAAAAAACAATTTACATGTTTAATAGAAGTTGTAACTTCTGAAAAATTGTTTACTCACTACTTATATCTTATCTCTGTATTTGTTTCAAGCCTTCAGCCAGTTACAGAATTAGTATCTTTGATTTTAAAGGTCACCTCATATTACCAAAGCTATCAGAATTTGGGTAGCATAAAATAATCCACTGGAGATAAAATATACAGTCATTCAGTGTGAATTGATATTTGCAAAGTTGTTGTTTTGAAACAGCAATAAAAGATAAGAGAAACCAGAATGGGAAGTTTCTTTTAAAATAAAAATTCCATCCAAGTGTTGAGGTGAGACTCATAGTTTTCCATGTTTTTTTTGCCAGTCCAATTTTAAAAATCCCACAGGATATTTAGTAACAAATTAGACATGAGCTTCCCATATGTTGTGCCTATGAAAAAAAAGGTCAGTGTGGTTTTGGGTTGCATTCATCAGGCACCCTATACTTGAGTGGGAAGCTAATAATCTTTCTTTATGTGTTTTTAGGATGCACAACATGCTCTTGAAATGCTGTGCTCAGTTATGGGCATCTTATTACCAGAAAGATATTGACAGATCATAAAAGCACAAGGGCTCAGGTCATCTTGATTTGTCACACTGTATGACATTCCACCCTTCCCCTTCTCCCAAAAGGAAAAAAAAACACAACAGAATTTGACTCTAGAAATATTCTGATTTATTTATTAGTAAGTTATGGTAATAAATGCATTGTTCTCATATTACGCAAGTTTAAGTGACCTGCCAGCCTTGTGAGTACAATTCTAAATCCTTGCTGTGGATCAAAATCACAGGATACTATTCTGGAAGATGCAAATGAGAAATATAAGATGATGTTGCTATATATTTCCCGCACTAGAATGGCAAAACAATTTGTGTGTCCTCACATAGATTCACCATTTTCTAAAAGTTGTTGGCATCTAAAAGTCTTTCCAGGATTCTGGAAAATCATGGCATGTCCATAAAAAAAGAATTATTCTTTTCTTTCCCATTCCTATTACAGGCTTTACTATAATTTTAAACATTTAGAAATCTGTAAACACTTTTAAGCTGATCACACTTGTCTCCTTTGTAAAGTAATATTAATGTTTCTGAATTATTAATATATTTTTATTACAATCTTTTGTGATTTTATGGATATTTTAATTTTGTTTCATAACTAAATGCCCAAAGAAAGCATTTCTCATTTCTTTAATTATGGAGCAGGTAGTTCAGTAGAATTTTCTCGTTAATTTTCTTGTAAAAGCTCTTGCAGTTATTTGGAGTTTCTTCACCTTCTCACTGGAGGAGTAAAAGATTTCCAAAAGTAGGGCAACATGTGTAGCTTTATTCTGTATGACACTGAATTTGAAAATATCCTTTCTGAGTCTGATGCGTGGGGCTTTGGATATGCTCCCAGTTATATCATAAGAAGAATGAATGCATTATATGCTTATTCATGTCTCATGGGAGGCTTTCACCTGTGTCCTAGTTCAGCAAGCTGGGACCAGTTTATCACTGTGTGGGTGTGACCAAAGCTGTGTATTCTAAACCCTCTGTGTCAATTCCCAAGAACTGTTAACAATGGACCATTTGCAGTTGCTGCCCAGGGCACACCCGACCCCTCAGGATGTGAGTTGGGTGTGAAAGAAACCTGCGAGATAAGAGCTGTGATAACTCCCTTCCAGGAAGTCATTAGCACCTCCACACCCAGACTGAGGGGTCATGTCTGCTCATGGGCCATCAGTGATCCCCAAATACCACATGACTCACAGAGTCAGATCACCCATTGTGTAATTCCCCGCCCTGAGGGAGGTACTGGGCAGTCCCACCTGGACCTGAAGGAATATAATCTTGGGGGTTTGGGGACTTGGGGAATCATGCGTTGGATCCAGAGGAGGACCAGAACCTTGACAGGAGGAGACCACCACTCTCAACCAGACTGCGACTGTCATCTGCACCAACAGGTTTTTCACCTCTTTTACTTTGGACTCAAGGGAACCACATGGGGCTCAGCACAGGGGCTAACAAACATTATTGTGTTTGTGCCCCAGGGTGCTGGGTTACACTTCTGGGGTTTGTGGGTTAAAACCTTTTTCTCTTTGTGCAATTGCATTTATTGTAATATTTTTATTAAATTGTAACTCTGACTTATAATCTCTCTTGTGGTGGTTTTGTTTCACCTGCCGGTTTACCTTTAAGCCAGCACAACCTGGAAATGGACATCATCTTGACCAGAGTGGGGAGTTCTTTGGCAATATGTCCTCAATCACACCACAAGTTGTTGGAATCTGGGTCACTCCAGCAAAGCCAGAAAAGACAGGATGGATAAAAGTGAGGATGTATTCCCTACGCCTCTATGTCTGTCTGTCTCTCTGTGTCTCTTTCGCCCCTGTGTAAGACAGGAAAAGCTACAGAGGGAAAGAAATCCTGTGGCTCCTGTTGTGTGGGTCAGGCTTGACAAACATCATGGTTTCTTTAGTCCTTCAAATATCTGCATTCCTGAGCAACTAAGTTTAAGGAGCCTGGTGCTGGATCTGCCTGAGGAGATCACTGCAGCTACTCCTGTTCTTTGATGAAAATATGAGGTTATAAAAGTAAGGTCCTGAAATGCAGATGTGCACAGCCTGGAAACACTGTGGAAAGGCAGAAGATGTACTTTGGGTTTTGGGGAAACTGAAATTCTTCCTTATCTGCCCAAACCAACTGTTTCATTTCCCCAATCCAACATCACCATTTGGTAATTGTAATATTGTTAGGACTATGGGAAACTGCTCAAAGCCTAGCCTAGTGTTTGCGTGCTATTCTTCAGTCTCATTTACTACCCCAGGCAGACTCATTGTACAATATATAGCACTACTTATGGTGAGGCACTGGAACAGGTTGCCCAGAGAAGTTGTGATGCCCCATCCCTGAAAATGTTCAAGGCCGGGTTAGACGGGGTTCGGAGCAACCTTGTCTACTGGAAGTGCTCCTGCAATGTCAAAAGGGTTGGGACTAGGTGATGTGACTAATGTGCCTTCCAACCAAAGCATTCTATGATTCTACCCTGACTTTACGCTTCCTTTGAAACAGCGTTTTATGCCACACCATAGTTGCATTGATTTCTGCTTAAAATTTCATACACTTCCGTTTCTGCAGTCAGGACATTTTGTTGAAATCTGAATGGATTTATAGGGGGGGGAAAAAAGCCAGAAATGTCTGCTGATCTTTAATTTTTGTTTTGTTTTCAAAATGGTAAAATGGGAAATTCCCATTGTGACTGGTATACATATGCCCCGAGCTGCTGTTACCTCAGGAATGACAGTGCCAGCATTCCTCTCCCTGTCTGCCAATGTGTTTCCAGTCACCTGGTGCCTGGCAAGGACACCTCTGAATCTTTCTTGACGCATATGCCACTCAGCAATGCACAAATTGCAGTGCCCTACTCCCCTTCTTCAGTCTTTTTACCCCCAATCCCTTAACATTGTGAAAAACGAAACTTTATCCTGCAGTGAGAGCATTTTGGGAGAAGAAATGCTACAGCTCTCTGTTTATTGCAAAGGTAACTCGCAATCGCGTGTACACATCGCCTCTGAAATGTCACCCTGTTAGGAAAACTCTTTGGTTTCCGTTTCCCTGTCTCTGCCTTGGAAGGATATGGAAGGATGCACTGCTGCTGGCAAACAAATGGTGGAGCTCTTGCTTTGAGAAATGGGAATGATCATTTCCCTGCTCCCAAAGTGATGCAGAAAGAGGAGCTGGCAAGGCACGTACCTGTGTTAAACTGTAGGACTGCTGCAGGACCAGTTCTGTCTGTGAGACAGATGCCGATGGAGAATAGAAATGCATAATAGCTGAAAAGACTTATTTTTTTCCCAGGCAGTTATATCAAAGAAGGTGTCTAAAGGATGATTGTGATTCAATAATCTTAATTTTCTGAAACTGGCATAAACTAACAGTTAAATGTAGCTAGTTTTATTTTTTTATTAATTGAAAAATTCTGTTTGTGTGCAGCAATTAATGTTTTAATTTTGTAAAGGCAAAGAATCAATTTTATGTTTCAATATTAAACCTTAGAAGGTAAAGTAAAAGTAGGTTGTGGATTTTCTATTGCACTCAGTTTTTATAGTATTTTCAACTCAGTAGCTCAGATTACTCACTAGAAATTAAAAAAAAAAGTCAGAAATGGAAGTGTGAAAATAACAGCTTTTAAAAGACTCTTCCATAACTCAAGCCAGATTTTTTTAGATTTCCTAGAATTGCTTTTGTACCAATCTTTATTTGGATAGTTTTCAAAGGAGACCCAATGACTGAGCTAAAAGAGTTAAAAAATAGTTTCTCCCATGCAGGCAGCTTTTAAAAACATATAAAAAAATAAAGTTGTATGTGGCTGCTAGAGATATTTTTTTGATCCTTAAGTGTTGCTAATATATATTTGTTGGAAATACTTGTGTGTGCTCAGGTTTATATATATACAGTTGCATCTGCCTAGACCAGGAAAATAGATCAGTCTTTTTCCCCTTCAATACATACACAAAAACATAAGCCTGTGTTACACTGACAGTGTCACAGCCCAAGTACTGGTTTGTTCCACCCCAGTTGTACAGATTTGAAGCCAAAAGATCCTTCATAGCCTGTGAGTTATGCTTGGGATAGTCAACCACCATGTAATAGTAAGACACTAATTATGTGGCAGATTAACAAGTATACCCTGGGCTTTCTAGTGCATGATGCACTTGCTAATTTGACTGTAAATTGCTCCACAGAGTGGAAACCCAAACCAAAATAGATACCCCCCCACACTTTCAAATCCAGCCTTCCAACTTGCAAGGAGACTCCAAACAACAGGAAGCATTTCAGGGCATTTTGGTTTGGAGCAGCTATATGAAAGCTGGACAGCCAGAACAGCTTTCCCTCTCCATTTCTTTCTTTGCTATTCTGTTTTTCTTCAGGTCAGAGGGACCGCTCATTGTCAAGTAATGCCTGCCTCAGTTATTTCTCATCCAGAGCAACGGGTGGGGTGTTAGCTTCGTGTCTTCTCAGACCCTAAAGGCTGTACCAATATAGCCTGCTGAAAGTCATCATATCTGAAGAAGCATTTAATAGTGCTTTAGTCTTACTGCACACATAACTACAGATGTGGGGACTTTTTAAGGGCTCATTTCTAAATGGGCTGCAGGGTTCACAGCACTGCAGTCTTTGCCAGTGATATAACACTGTGCACACAGTGTACATCCCTGGAAGTTACTTCCTCAGTGATTTAGCCTGAGTGCTTTTCTGAAGCTGACTGGAGTAGATTTAGTTGTTTGGGTCTCTAACTGACTTGTCACAAAACAGTTTCCATCAATCAGTGAACTTTAATTGTTACTTTTGTGACTGTTTCCTGAAGCAAAGAGGGGAAAAACCTTCTATAAGTGGTGTGCAGGTTTTAAAAAAATGATCAGACATTGCCAGAAAGCTGAATGGACAAATGTAGAACTTGAAAATTATTGCTGAATCTTTTCTAAAAATCTGTGTATATCAGAATGCCGCTGCCATTCTTTAACTGAACTTGTGAAAAACATTTTAAATCATCTCTCATACACCAAAGCAGCTTGGAAAGCATTTTTGCAAAGAAAACCTATATTCACAAACCTAATACTACAGCAGATTTCCCAGGTAGTACTTGCAGGCTGGTCATAGGAGTAGCAGAGGGAGGGCTCACTCTCAAAGGGCCTTCAGATTTCAGATGCTCCAAAATTTTCAATTTTTCCAAATCTTCTACTGGAGCAGACTGCACTATGGTTTTAATAACTTCTTTTGATAAGATACTGAATTGTAGTGATAAAATGCTTCAATTAAATTCCTTGTCTTTTATAAAAAATGACTGAAATGTAATTCAATATTATAACTGGAAGGTGCTTAGTTGGAAGTGAATTTGGGATGTTCATTAGAGTCAGTGGCTTGGAAGGAGGCATTTAGATCCATTCCATCAGTTTCCATCTCTGCTAATGCCAGAGAAAACCAGTCTAAATAGCTGTCTAGAAAGATTTTCCCCCTGTGGTGCTCTGCTTCAAATTAGACAATTATGAAGTTTTCAATGCAGCTAAGAAAAATCTATATTAAACTGAAGTGTATCTTATTATTTCTGGGGCTCTGCTTGAACTTTTGGTTTCAGATTGATGAATAATTTTAACAGTATTCTGCATATTAACTCACTTCTTACAATGGATGCAAATGATTGAGATAGGAAATGGCTGGTTAACTTGCTTGCCTTGATACTGCAGTGCTACAAAGTAGGACAAGTAGATGTGAAAACTGTACAACTTTTGCCAGATCAGTATGTCTGCAAATATCTTAATGTATTTCTCACACAGGAATTCTCAGCAAAATTGATTTGCTGATGGCTGGTGTCCAGTACCAAAACATTTATAGGGTATTAAGGTCCCCAGAAGCTTGAGACCAACAGCTACCTTGAATTGCTCAGTTCTCCTGAAGAGCAGACACTGACCATTTAAATATCTATCAAACTTTAATTTCTATAGTTTTTTCTGATTTCAGGGTAATTTTCCCTTCCTGTAATGTTGGTTTTGCAGACTCCATCCATGTCTGTTCTGCCACAATAGATGGCTGCTGGCATTAAGCTAACTAGTTTGAAGCTGGCTTAAGTTTCTTTCCACCTCAGGGTGGTCCCTGGCTGTCACATTCATGCTAACTGTAATATATGTGTACTGATAGCTATAGACAAGCTGGCACCATGCTACTCTTACGAGTACCAGCTATACCCACTGCTAGTTAAATCAGACAAAATTTCTTTTCCATTTGCCTACAGAAAGATTCATTTGTGCTCTCCTTTCACATTTCCTCTGGGAACATGCCGTTGGATCTCTTAATCTGCCCTTAAAATTTCTCTTTATTTGCTTTTACAGACACTTAACTTTTTTCCCCCTGTAACACTTAGGAGGAGAAAGGTAAAGCTTATGCAAAAGCTCACTCAAGGATGTTGGTTTTGAAATCATCTACTTCTTGAGGGGATACCCTAGGCAAATTCCGTGAAAGTTAACCTGTCAAACCTCATTATCTCTGCCTTTTCAACCCGTGATACATCTTTCTTTAGTCTTTTCAACATTTATTAACATAATTCACTTCATATTTTTTCCTAAATAAAATATGTAGGGTTTGATCTTACATTGATGCAAAGTGGATAGTATGCTCCAGGTGAAGATGCGGACACACACTCTGCCAAAGAGGACATTAGTTTGCACAGCTTTCCACATGCAATATCAACATCGCAAAAATTTCTACATGCAAAGCGACATTGATGAGACATAAGCTAGCTCTGTACATATATCTAATCTGTTTGTTCTTTGTATGCTGAAAAAAAGTTATTGCAAATTAAGACCCTCAAAACCAGAGAGAATCAAAAGGTTCAGCACTATATAAACTTTGAAACTATATTGCCGAATATATTATTGTACAGACTATACTTGAGAAAAAGAATGTAGTTGTGTAAAGAACATGTCCTATTTTCACACTCTGGTATTCAGTATCTTTGTAACCAACATCTCAGAGCACTATTTTTTCCTTTTGTTTCTCGTAAGGTCTCTTGCAAATAAATATTCATAGATAGTGAAAATGTAAGACAAGAAACTTGTCTATGAAAGTAAAGATTGTTACAAAACCTCATGAACGTTTCCATTCCCAAGATAAGCAAAACATTTTTGACTGATGCTCATGACCTCTCCTTGTATAATGAACCTCAGAAATCCCTTACTGTTCACTAAGGTCTATTGAGCAATGAGTGAACTTTACAGGATTTTTCTTTACTTAGCTGATCTGTTGTAAAGGCTAAGCATACAGTTTATACATATTAAACCTGTGGTTAATTATTTTTTACATGCATTAGCACTGGTTAAATTAATCCACATTAAGTGACAATGATGTTAATGCTGTCCTGATTTAGTGCCAGTTGTTAACATTCAGTATGTCTTAGTTTTCCTAGGAGAAATCCTAAGACAACATATGCTTGCAACAGCAATGGGCAGTTAAATACATTGTACTACAATTATATTTTATATATGTGTGGAGAACTTTTCATCAAAACATTGCATTATGATTGAATACTGAATCATGTTCCTGCCAACAAGCGATGCATCAAATCAGTATGATTACAGTTCGGATTGAATCAGGAAATGAACTGTCAGAATCAATTGACAGTTATCCTACTTTTGGAAATTTGTAGTTGCATCAGTCAGAAGTGGACTTGAAAGAGTGGGCCAATAAATGTGTATAAGCATTTAGTTTCAGATCTGAAACTAAAGAAAATCTGAGAAATATTGTATGCTTTATTTTAATATAAGCGGTTTTTAAATTATTTTTAAGATTCATAAATCCGTCATCTGAATCACCAGCATAGAAATGGGAAAAGAAACACAGCAGAAAATTAATAGATTGTTCTTCTGACATCATCACAAATGGAGAATTGTTCCCAATTCAGTGTTTAATCATCCCAAATCCTGTTACAGTCTAAGTACTCAGGTACTTCCTAAGGTCTATGTAATAGCCAAAGAATTAGAATATTACCAGGAAATGTTAGAAAGCCTCAATGAGTCAAGGCGTTATAGAATTGTTACACAAGGAAGGAAAGTAAACTTACACACCGACAGTATGGAGAGCTTCTCTCTACTCCCCTGTTACAGCAGAGCAGAAATACAAGGATGAGGAAGAACTTCCTCTGTGTCCTTGCAGCAGCAGTCTCTGCTTCCAGCCTTCTTTTCAGTCAACTTGACAGCTTTCTGAATTGCAGCAAATTTCAATCAGACCCTTCCAGTCCCCAGAAAGTGTTGCCTCTGGGATGTGCATGGCTGGCATCCTGCTTCCTTCAGCAGACCCTCAGCCCCTTCTGCGCTGACTTCTATGTCAGTCCCTCTTCTCCCTGCCCCATCCCACCTCATGAGAGCTTCTCCCCCTGGAAAGAGCTCTAGAGAAAGGGCAAGTGGGACTTTGCTCTTATAAATAAACAAAATTAAAAAATGAGAACAGGTAAGTAAATCAGATACTGTCCTTCAGGTTGGGTAACTCCTTTCTTTGGGAACATGACCGGTACAGGAGATGCAGCTACATCCCCTTTCATCCAGAAGCTCAGGGGACCCCTCACTCACCCTTCCTTTCCTTAGGTGAATTAAACTCTCCCTCTCATCCTAACAACCTTGTATTATTAACTGGTTCCCTTTGAAGTTACTTGACTTCAGAAGAGGGATTTGGTAGAGTCCCCATGGATGGAGGCTTTCAAGATGTGATTATTCAGGGAGCTATATAACCTCCTCTATGCTTCCTTTCCCTAGGAAAGGTTGGACTAGACAATCTTGGAAGATTCCTCCAACCAAGGCTGGTTTATGATTCTATGACTTTCAGGAGTTAACTGAGCCAGAAGAGACATGACTGCAAAGGAATGATTATGGCATTCATGTAAAGAAGTGAGTACTGGGTTCTAATTTTTGCCACAGTAACTGAATTAACTCTCTAATTTACATGTAAATTGCATAAATACCATGTATAAATTCTGGAGCAAGAAATGGAAGCTCTAAATTCTTCCCTAGATTTGATCCCACAACTAGGGGGCTACATCACTAACTCATGGTCCATATTCCTTCTTTCTTGCTCATATCGAGTAGGTGTGTTCCCCCTGCCACATGGCACAAAGACCTCTGAGTGCAGTGCTCCTCTCAGAGGCAGATGTGGAGCTGAAAGGTCTTAGGCAGGGGAAGGAACTTATTTCATCACTAATGATTAATCTGTCTTGCAAGAAAGAGGCTGCTACTCCATGGTTTCTCAGGAAACCTTTGCTGCTTCTTCACCTTGTCTGCTGGAAGTTGTTCAAGAGAAAGCCAGAAGAAAGGGAACCTCAAGAAAAGAGCTTGATGGGATAGCTGAATATCTTAAGCAGGAAAGCCACATGGTGAAAGAAGGGCAGGTTTTCAGAGCCTGTGCCCAGCAGGGTCAGCACTGTTGGCAATCCAAGATCTGCTCTGCACCCACAAACTTGAGGAGGAGACAGCCCCAGGGATGAGGAAAGTCATGGACCCTGCTGTGATTAGGGCAGCATTGACGCTGGCTCTTATCACTAAGCACCGGGATGGTGTTTAGAACTAATGATCCTCTGTTGATCTAAGTGCCTTCCAAAAACAGTGATTTACAGACTGAAGCACTCAAGTGCAAGCATGGTGCCAGCGGGAAGATGACTGCTTTTTGCATCAGGCTGGCATTGAAATGATGTCCTGGTCTAAGCATAATTCTCTTGTATGCTACCAGCATGCCCAGACCTTCATTCCATATGTGTGTACAGTACAAGATCACAGTCATCCAGTCCCATGGGTACTGGGCCATCATGTCTCCCAGAGGGTAAAATTGCATGACAGGAAGGGATCTCATGCCATAGCAGTTAAGGCATCTGTTGGAAGAAGGAATTCCTGGAATTTACTACCTTATCATGTGATAGTGTATGTGTTTTATGCTAGACACCTGCTGGATAAAAATTAAACCATTGCAGAGTGTGTTAAAGGAGAGAGATCTATACCACCAAAAATTGACATTGCTGAAAGTATGAGTGAAAGAAGAAGGTAGTTGGGGCAGCCAGTGTTCAACAGTTAATTTGAACTTTTCATGATTCTACCAGCTTATGGCTGTTTTAAGCAGTGTAATACAGTTTAACACCTACAGACCTTAGAATATTGAAAAAAAAATCAGCAAAACTAATGTGCAGATATCAAAGACTATCTATTGGAAGCACTATAACAACTGTCAGGAAAAGGATTCAAGACTAATGTGCTTGAAGAATATTGCCTCTACCACTGCTTATAGAATCAGGTTACTTATTAAAGATGGGAAAATGCAATGCAAAAATAAAATATTGGTGGAAATATTTACTGTTACATTTTTCCAGCTTTGAGCCATCATTGAGGTGTTTCAGTAGGGGGAAATGGCCGTAGTGGACACTTCAAATGATAAAAGTAAAATTGTAATAAGATTCACTGATCATCACAACAGATAGATCTTAGTCCTAATTGTATTAGTGTAGATGTTTGTTGAACATTTTCCTCTACCCTTATAGTATAAAATGTTTATGTGAGACTGGAGGACCCTTAGTTAGACTAACTTTATTTTTTTTTCCAAAAGCAGCATCCTACTATTTTGTTCTCAGATCTTGATTTAGATGACTTGCTGAGTAATCTGGGGCTCAAACTTACTCTTTAGAAGGGCATTTGCTATTATGGTCAAAAAAATGTGGTGGGCTAAGTTCTTCAGGTCTTATTTATGAATACTCATTGCAATTCTAGTGCAATGACTGGTTTACATATAACTGGTGAAATGGGACCAATGAAGACTATTAGTGAAATTATAGGAGGGAAAAATTAAGACTGAAGCAGAAAGTAGAAAAGTATTTGCAAATAATACCTAGGACACCAATTTTGCAAAGAGCTCTACTGATGGCAAACAGACTTTCCCACTCCACTTGAACCCGTAATAATGTTCCAAGGTAACCATGTGCCCAAGGCATTGCTGGATGTAAGTATTAATCAATAAATCATCTTCAAAACAACCACCATAACATGACAAGCCTGCAGGAAAAGCACAACTTAAAAAGCACAACATTAAAAGAGAAATGTTTATTTCTTTCAGTGTTAAATTGTTCAGAAGTACTTGAAAGATGCAAGTGTTCTATTTACATTAAGAACTAAAGCATCCACTTTCACAGAGCATTCAAATAGTGTTGCCTCAGTAGTTCAACATTAACAATTAAACAGGACAGCCATGAATCCAGATCATTGACCACAGCAGAAATGTGGGACATATGGAAATACTACAGTCACCTGCCTGGTGAACGAGTTCTTACCTGGCGACTCCAATGCTGAAATAGAAGAGCTGTGAGTTATGTGTTGGACATTTATGAAGCACAACATCTGGGCACTATTGCCAGAGATGATAAAATCGAAAAGGAGCTTGTAAAGGCATGAGGCGAGTGCAATTTTTTGACATGACTTCTCGGAAGTGTGGCTGACATGTACTCATAAAAGGAAAATCTACAGAGTTCCCCAAGAAAGTGGACAACTGCAGATGAAGCCATCCAATACCTATGAGAATTGAGACTGTTAGAACTTCTTTATGGTGAATCACTTTATAATATTGATCCCACTCGTACTGATCCAGAGTGTGTCCCTTGCATGGCGCCCATGTAGGAAAAAATATTTCAAAGTGCCCCTGCATCATTTTTCAGCTGCTTGATAACAGTTGTCCTTCCAAATGGTAATGACGGAGACCAAAACATGAGCAAAACATGTGCTTGGTTATGGACAATAAGAGAAAGATTGAAAGCTGGCTCAATCTCATGGGCCAACAACCCAGATTCTAGAGACAGCTATGATTTTCACTACCAGTAAGTCTCAGAGAGAGAAGTGTCCTATAAGAACTCTGACAGACACAGAACAGAGGAATAATCATGGCCTTGGTCTTAGTCTCGGTCCTGTTCTTGGTCATCTCATGCTGCACAAGTTAAGGTGTCACAGGTAGATCTGGGCTGGCAACATAAGGGAGAGTAGTTCCTGGCTCAATGGGCCCATTTTGCCTCAGGCCATCAAGGCAGAGATGCCACCTATAGGTGGGCATGAGACTGAGGGGTGGATTTAACCATGGACACTATTTTCCAGGTTATCCATGACTGCAATACACGTGCCGTAATTAAACAAGCCAAGAGAGTGAAGCCCATGTGGTATAGTGGGCAACAGGACAAACACAGATATGGGGAGGCTTGGCAAGTTGATTATATCACACTGCCACAGACTCGTCAAGGTAAGTGTTATGTGCTTACTCTGGTGATGAACTTACAATCAAAACCCCTTAAATACTTGAAAGCATTACTTGGTGTTGTACAAGATATACAATATACATATATACATATATATATATATATATATGTATATATATGTATATATGTATGTGAAGAGTTGGATTCTATTGATACAGTTTTTGGTCACTGAGTATGGGAATCCAACCACCCTCCTCTAATTCACAACAGGAAGGCAAGAATAAACACTGTTATCACTAAAAGCTTACTGGGGACTTGCTGTTTTCAAGCATGGTCAAATTATCACAATAGCCAAATATTCATAAACATTCATGCCCACTCTTAGCTTTAGGTAGATTAAAGAAAACAGGAATTAACTCAGCTCACAGTGAAAAACAGGTAGGGGGTTAAATCATGTTACCTGCTCAGGAGCAATAGCAGATTCTGTATCATCAGAAATGCTGCAAGTGATATGCACAAGCAACCAAGCCATGGGACTGCCTAATTGCTTAGTGTGCAGTTGGGATCCCACCAACATTCACAAGGGAGACATCCTTTGCTCATTCTATGCTCATGTATGTTACCTGACTCATATAAACTAAGAAATGTAGACTCGAGCGTATTCATGTGCAGAGAGGCTCTAACCTATCTTAAACTGATCATGGAAGATCATTTAACCACAATGTTACTGAGTTAAACAGAAAGAGGCAGACAAAGGGAGGGGAAATGGAGAAGAGAAGAAGGAGATACTGCAGTATTACCTCTGCCACTTCTTGGTTTGTTGAAAAAGAAAGGACTAAGCTATCCTCAATATTTGGAAGAAAGCCTCAGTGTTGAATTCCAGGAGAAAGGCCATGGTTGTGAACACCAGATGGATATAAACATCAAGAATCCTGTGAGAAATGGCACTTAACCTACAGCCTTCCTACCAGGATTGCCTTCTTCAGCATCTCTAACTCCTCTCCTCTCCTCTCCTCTCCTCTCCTCTCCTCTCCTCTCCTCTCCTCTCCTCTCCTCTCCTCTCCTCTCCTCTCCTCTCCTCTCCTCTCCTCTCCTCTCCTCTCCTCTCCTCTCCTCTCCTCTCCTCTCCTCTCCTCTCCTCTCCTCTCCTCTCCTCTCCTCTCCTCTCCTCTCCTCTCCTCTCCTCTCCTCTCCTCTCCTCTCCTCTCCTCTCCTCTCCTCTCCTCTCCTCTCCTCTCCTCTCCTCTCCTCTCCTCTCCTCTCCTCTCCTCTCCTCTCCTCTCCTCTCCTCTCTTCTTCTTTGGGGGTCAAAGAATAGTCCTCCTGTAGTTCTTCCTGCAGTCACCAGCTGCTGAATTTTCCAATGACATGTGCCATGTAAGATTTGATGTTTCTGCATTCTGGTTTGTTTCTTGGAAGAAGATTGTTCAGCTCAAACTGTTTTAACAGCAATTGTTTAAGTAAACCCAGTCCCAAGTAATTAACAGCCCTCACAATGTAGCAACTAAGCCTGTATGTTTAGAAAAAGATTATATTTACTCACTGAGAATAAACACTGAAATATTTATATCAAGACATAAAATCATGAGTAGGTATTCCTTGTAAATCAAAACTTAACCCTCCAGCAAAAGTAATTGCTTTACCACTCTATGTGAATTGATAAAATAATTAATAGAAATATGTCTTGGTTTGAGGGGAAAAACCAAAATGTTTACCCACAAGAGGGGGGAGGGGGCCTTCTCC
The DNA here is from genome assembly GCF_047495875.1 of Pithys albifrons albifrons. Taxonomy (NCBI): domain Eukaryota; kingdom Metazoa; phylum Chordata; class Aves; order Passeriformes; family Thamnophilidae; genus Pithys; species Pithys albifrons. The sequence continues at coordinate 16,922,414 of NC_092461.1, read as the reverse complement.
ACAATAATCATGCCACTCTTTATCAAATTTAAGAAAAAGGAATTTTAATACAAGAAGGATAACTGTCCCTAACTGCTATATATATACATATATCTATATATGTAGGTATAGGTATAACTATAAACAGACCAGAGCAAACCACTTCCCCAACACCACAGAGGAAAAACAAACAAAACAACAACAAAACCCAGCAAGTTTTCCTCCGGGAGGAAAGTTATACTTAGGCAGTGTCAATGTCACAGCCCAGCTGGCTGCGGAGTGAGTTTCCAGTCCCTCTCCAGCGAGACAGACAAGTGGTGAGCTCTCAGATGAACTCTGTCTCTTTCCCCTGTGTTCCTTGTCGAAGAAGCAGAAACACGAGCAGCCAGAAGCAGTCCGGGGCAGACAGCAGCAGCAAGGCAGCCAGAAGCAGTCCGGGGCAGGCAGCAGCAGCAGCAGCAGCAGCAGCAAGCATCCAGAAGCAGTCCGGGGCAGGCAGCAGCAGCAGCAGCAGCAAGCATCCAGAAGCAGTCCGGGGCAGACAGCAGCAGCAGCAAGCATCCAGAAGCAGTCCGGGGCAGGCAGCAGCAGCAGCAGCGAGATAGCCAGAAGCAGTCCCGGGGCAGGCAGCAGCAGCAGCAAGCGGCCAGAAGCAGTCCGGGGCAGGCAGCAGCAGCGAGCCGGCTTCTCCTCAACCCCGCACACACCCCCAACTCCCAGCCGTGTGTAGTCCCCAAAAACAAGAGACAAAACCTGCCTCCACCCAAGTGATCAGAGTTAACTACTTTTTTTGTTAACTACTGACATGGGCAGTTAGTGGCAGGGGAGAGAATTTACGTAATAATTCCAAACTACAACAAAATATTAAACATTATGGTGACACGGTATGCATTATGTGTGAATTAGTTTTGCAATTCTCAAAATAAAATTTGAAAAGTTCCAAATATGCTTAACATATTATAAAGTTTTTTCTCGATGTAAAAAGAATCAGAATGTTTTTTCCTTCATTAACATTTCAATTCAATATGACCAATCATGCCATGAAAACCCATGTTCTATTGGATTATTTATGGAACTAAGTTTACTCTTCCCATCTTTGTCACAAATAGAATTTTTGAACAAGAATTTCCAGTAATTTTTAGAATAGATAGAAGTTCACCTTTATCTTTCACTGAGGGCAAGTTTAAAGACTTCCATTTCACTTTGCAGCAAATTAACATTAGACCCAGGTAAAGAAGAGAGATCCTGGTTGCTTAAGACCATACTTACTATGTTCTTACATTCTGCGCAAAAGACAGGCAAAAATGTTTCCCACATGAAAAAATATTTTGGATTCAAGTTTCCCGCAGCTAAATGAATACTATTAGCTCAATTTATGGATTTGAAATAGAAAGCTCTTGACAAAATAAAGACCAGATTCTTTGGTTACACTGAATAAACCTCGTGTACATGAACAGATACATTCTTTTTAGCAGGATTTAGTGGTAAATCATTACTCATTTTGAATAAAGGGGTAATGAGTACAACAACCATCTGTCACAATTTCACTTAACCACAGCAGGGATAAGGCTTAAAACTAATTTAGCAATTTGGTTATATCACCTCACATAATGCCCAACTCTGGGTGTACCACACAATTTTCCAAAAAGTGGCCCAGTATTGGAAAGTTGTGCCTTTTCTTACAAAAATTTAAAATGCCATTCATAAAAAAGAAGATAACTGTAATTACTTTATGATCTGATATGACACACATTACTCTGTGCCTTTTCCATTCCTATACATCTATTTTCATGCAGAATAAGCTGTAAAACTTATCACTATGAACACACAGGATTTTAAGAAAATTTTCATACTCTGAAGTTCATTATTAAATGAGTTTGTACATAGTTGAGTCTGTTTTCTTCCCCTTTGCACTAGAACTCATTGCAGACAAAGCTAAAAAAATAATAATAGAGAGCAGAGCTTGCACCTCTGATAATGACCCTCAGCCTCTTGTTGGAGAAGCTGCAGGGACTAGAGTAATCAGCTGAACTAAAGGTAAAGTATTGCTGGTTTCATGACATCAAATGTTTTGAATTGGAGCTTCAAATGAAAAAAAAACCAAAACAAAACCAAACCAAAAAGTTGTATAAGTGTCTCCAACACAGAAAGACGTAAAACCCCTCAAAGAACCCTCTTAGATAACTTCTTGGTATTAATTTACTTCCTTTCCCTTTCTCTCTTTACATGAGATAGCCCTGCCTGTTTTGAGATTTGCTAGAGCCGAACAGAGCTGTTCTAACATGGCTCTGTTCTCCTCCTCCACAGCTCAGCGCAAGGCAGGGTAGTCTGTAGGGGCTGTATCTGGAAAAGCACAGCTCAGGATACTGATGAGCCTTGGGGTGCTGCTCCTCCCCTTCCTTTTGTTGACCTCTGAGAGCACCTCTAGTTGCAAGCAGAAGGCAGGTAGGACTGCCCTGCCTGTTTCCTAAGCAGCATAGACAACTTCTTCTGTACAGAACACAGCCATCTGGAAAGTGAAGTGGTTTTTCTCAAACAAGCATAGTATTCATTAAAATAATAGCATTTCTTCCATGGTAGACTTTGGTGAAGAATGAGGAAAAATCTCAAGAAAAATCCAAAGCTTGGTAAAACTGAAGTAGGTAAAAGACCTTAGGTGCAAATGTAGATGTGCACAAGATTCTGAAATTTTCAATTTTAGAGAATTTTGATTTAGGTAATTCATTTTTAGAAACAGGACACATTATGAAACCTGGACTCAAGTTCAAAGCTGTGTGTTGGAATGCCAAAAGCTGAAGAGTGTCTGCAGCTTGGGCTTTGGTTTTTGTAGACTGGAGAGGTTCTCCTGGCCAGCAGCCACCTGAAAGATGTCTATCCCACGTTATTAATGAGAGACCTCCCATGCTAGTGACTAAGGACTTACAGTCAGGGAGGCTTTCAGAAAAGAAATAGCCAGTAAAAGAAAAAAAAAAAAAGGTAAAATTGCCACCTGATCCTACTGGAGATCAAAGAATTCCAGCAAATAGTGGATACTGGTGTGCTTTTGCACTTGTTAACTGATTGCACAAGAGGAAAGACAAAGGAGAAGAGCTTAGTCTAGGCATCTGCTTCTCTGTGAACTGTGACAAAGACATGAAGAGGCATTTACTTGTTATCATCAGCCCAGGGAGAGCCGTTCTGAGAATGGAAATGCTAATCATCAATCTCCCTGTGCATGCAATGTCTCTGTTTAATAGCTGATAGAGCGTCTCCAAAGGGGCTTTTTTTTGCTCTTTGTTTAAAATGACATATAATGGACCTGGACTTATCAGTGTCTCTAAATGCATTTTCTGTGCTTTATCCTTACTAAGGGATTTAGTTCGTTCTAATGAATATGTGCAGAATTGATTTTGAGCTTGGTATAATTTAATCCATCAATTTAACATTAAATTAATATGCGAAGGGGGTCTCTTTGTGGATGAAAAACAGAAGGGGAACATTCTTATTAATTTAAAATGGACTTGAGAAATGGAAAGAGGCTGCTGCTATTAGTATCTGCCACCGGGCTTAACCACTGGTTAGTGGGTTACTGTGTGTGAATACTGCAGCTGCTGAAGCTACGGTGACTGAGGGATCCCTGGTACACACTGAGCCTGGAGCTCGGGAGGGTGGCGTCACCTCTGTGGGAATCAAACTGCTGAGTGATGGCTTGCCAGGAACTTTGATGGTTGAAGGCTCCTCACCAGCCTCCTACTGAAAATGATTTTCTGCAGACCAGCACTCCCCAGGCAGTTTTTTCACATGATAGAAGAGTCCAAACCAAAGCCATGCACCAAGAACTGTTAAATATCTGGATGTGTGATCAGATTTCACAGGTGACTCCTAGTTCTTGATTTGGACAAATTTTGAATAGGAAAAGATATCTGGACCAGGATGTTGTGCAGCATCATCAAGCAGCCCAATTTTAAGCAATGCTTTTAATTCACCAGTGATGGACTAACAGAACTCACAAAGATGGCATGTAGCAATAACTAAAGCTTAAAAATAATGGATATAATTTTTAACAAGGAGATGGAAGAAGGACACTGGGAATTGAAGCAGATTTGTTCAGAGCAACATGCTTTTGAAAATCTTTATTAAAGGAACATTTTAGTCACTCCTTTATTTTCCTTGGGACAAGGTCAGACTAACAGACCAGTTAGCTGATTTATCTGGATTCCCATTTTCAAGTGGCATACAATTCTAGGAATGCAGCAGGACTTGGAGGAACCTGCCTTTCAGCTACTGCTGAGAATGACCCAGGAGGTTCCTTAGTTTTGCAGTGATCAGCTCCTGGGAGTCATGTGCTCCAGACTTGCTAAACCTGTGGGTATTTTTAAAAGTTGCTGTCAGAATCTTCTGGGATTATGGATAGAGAAGAAAATTTTTGACTGTTATTATATGAGATGAGCATATCATCTCACTCTTGCCCTTAAGAACACAGATTCCCAAGAGTGGGAAGGTGGCAACAAAAACATGCTGGGGCTGATCCCGGAGACCTAGAAATACTCCAGAGAAATGTAACAAATGAAATCAGTGGTTTAGAACAGCTTTCATAGGAAGGGAGACAAAAATAAATGAGGATTCCTCAGCTTAGACAACGAAAGCTATAATAAAACATAACTGGGAAAAATTATTGGTTTGTCATATCCAGGGAACCCAGTGATAACCAAACTAAGTTATCAGGTAGAATTTAAAGCAAGTGAGAGTTCTTTCATAACATATAATTGCATTTTAGAATGCATTGCTATAGGGGATTGTTGAAGAAAAACTCAAATTCAGAAACACACTAGAAAAATTAGTAAACTGATTTGTGAATATTTTAACCATAGAACAGTCTGCTCAGGTAGAAATGCTATAGAAGTATTTAGGTTACTGTCACACTTTGTACAAGAAAGACCTCTTTTATCAAATCATTAGGGCTTTCTCGTTATGTGGCATCTGCTGATTTGCAGCACAAGTATGAAAACTTGATAAAGAAAGAATGCAGATGCAAGGTGGGAATGCACTGATAAGTAATGTGACACCCTGGATAAAAAGACTGGATGGTCTTTACCTCTCTCCTAGTAATATACGGATGATTTCTCTTGCAGTATTTTCATTCTAACACATAATACTCTAAAATTTGCATCATGTGCAAATCAGGAGGATGCTTTCATTTAAGTGATTTAATGTCATTTAGTCATTTTACCTGTTCAGGTACACATCAGTTCAGAGAAGTGTCTATCAGAGAGTGCCAGTGAAAGTAAAAATTGGTAGGCTAACTACAATAGAATAGATACCACCTTACCAAATATAAAGCACACATAGGAAAAATGTGAACAGCAAACCAAAGTTAATGGCCGTTGAGTCTGTTAGATTTAGCTACATGCTGAAGCTGTGACAGGTCTGCGTGAGCTGAAATACCATCTGCCAACAGAATACTGCAAGTGACGTGCTAAATGAGGATAAGAAACAGAAAGGGAATGAGAAAGAGACTTTTCCCTGCCTACTACTCCTCTATACAGTCCTTAAAACTTTGGCAAGGTATGCGTTTCCAGCACCAATCCTCCTTGGAAAGGGCAGATCCTTTGTCAGAGCCTCATACCTGTGGAGAAGGAGCCTACTCCACTAGCTTTGAGCAGAGGGATGCAAACCACAATCCCTTCACTCTCTTCCCACCACAGTTGGTATAAACTTAACCCTGCAACTCTAGTACTACTGGAGGTGAAACAAATGTTCACACATTTGTTAGCAGACCATCTGATGCTAGCAGACCATAATTTTTGTTGTTTTCTCCTGAATTTCCCCTCCACTACTTTTCAAAATGTATGTTTAAATGTGACAATAAAAGGAAAGATTCATCTCCCTTGCAGAATTAGCCACAAAAAATGTCCCTGGAAGAAAAGTGTAGCTTGTTAGAAGACTTTTAACAGTTCCAAATGTATTCATTGGTTCTTTGCAAAAAACATACCTCATCACCTGGTGTGTGCTTATATGACTGTAAAATCGCTCTTATGATGTAATTACAGCAGAGCAGCCAGCACTAGCACACTACCTGCACTCAGTTTAGCCCATGACTTGCCATCATTACAGCTGCTCATGTCAGTTTTGACTGCAGGAGTGTCTTTCCTGCAGACTTGAGAGGACAGTGAAAAAATCCCTGCTTGAAAGTCATCCCCCATCCAGTCTGTGCACTCTGCTCATGTGCACTATCCATTGGGGAACAAATCCAAAAATGCTCCAGCAGCAGAGATATGCTGCAGCTGCAGCACTGGAGGAAGTGACACTGTTAAATTTCTCCTGCCAGTGCCAGAGATGCGAGGAAGTGGAAAGCTAATATTTTTAATCTTTGTGACACCCATGTCCTCTTCAGTTTCCCAAACGTCTGTTGAGCCCACCTTTCTGAGAAAGAGGAAGATCTGTGCTCTGGAGAGGGGAGGGGAATGATTTTGTGTTCAGTTACAGGGAGGAACTGAGGGCTTTGCTTGGTGCCTGGGGAAAAATGGCAACCTGACCAGATAGCTACTTTGGCTTGCAGCTTTCAAAGCTGTGTGTGCTGCTGAGGACCTTGAGCTAAGTCTAGTAATGGTCCAGTCCATTAAATCTGGCCAGTTAGTTTCTCTGAGGGTCTTTGGTGAAGGATTTTGACAAAAGCTTGTTGGAAATCTTACCCCAAGCCCTCAAAATAGCTCTAACATCAGGGGTTTTGCTTCTTCAAAGAATTCCACCAAATGCAGGCTACATGGCTTGTATTTGTAAAGACTGCCTTTCACTTTGCACTGCATTTTTCCATGTGTTTGCCAGTTCCAGCCTTTTGTGTCATTCCTTGCAATTTTCCTTGTGCAGATGTCAGATTTGGATCACTCTGGGATCCTTTTAAAAGCAAGAATACCACATTTGTCAGCTTTCACTTCTCTGATACTGAAGCCAATTTAAACACAGTTTATCATATCACAGATAGGACAATTTAATGTTTCAATTTTCTTAGACCTTCACAGTGAGTACTGTCTACTGCTCGTAACTTTTAACTAGTGTAATGGTTTAAAAGTAGACCAGTGGGAGAAATGAACTCAGCTCAAGGGAGATTACAAGTCAGAGTTATAATTTGTTGAAAAGATACAATAAATACAATGATGCAGAGAAAAACTGTATTTTTAACCCACAAAGACAGGTCCATAACCCAGCACTTGGGGACATGAACAGAGCAGTGTTCCTTAGCCCCTGTGCTGAGTGCCACGTGGTCTCCCTGGGTGCAAAGTACAGGGACAGGAAACCTGTTGGTGAGGTTGATGGTTGCATTTCTGTCAAAGTAATGATTGCAGTCTTGCCAAGATTGGCAGTTGCAGTCCTTTTGAGGTTCTGGTCCTCTGGATCCAAGGAGTGGTACCAGAAGTCCCAAAACCAAAGATTATATATGCTCGGGTTCAGGGTTCGGGTGGGAATGCCCAATATCTCCCCCTTGTAATAGTTTTAATCCGGGCCTTCCCTAGTAACCAGTTGTAACTAGGGAAAGGCCCATTTACCAGGTATTCCACACTTGGGTTTTTTTTCCATGCAATAAAGGTGTATAACTAAGAGAGAGATAAGAAGTTGCCATTCTTTTTCTTCCAGTGAGGCTTGGGAACAGGAAGTCCAGGCGTCAGTCTCTTGTCGGAGCCATGCAGGAGATTGTGAGAAGGAGAGCGTGAGAGGAAGCTGGTTTTCTTTTGAGAGTTGTCGGTGAAATTGTATTTTGCCATTTTTTAGGGGATTTGGATTGTATTTGTCTGTTTGTTTCTGTCTTGTCCCTCCTTTTCCCCTGTTTCTCCTTCCCTTTTCCTTTTTTTCCTGGGAGCTCCCGATTGTGTGTACAAATTGTATATGTAGTTGTAAATGTTAGAAAATATATATATTCTGATTTCATTCAGTTTCTTTCAAGTTTTCAGTTTCCTTTCAAGTTCCTTTCTTTTTTTTTCTTTGTTTGAGGAGCAGGGGGAAAAGGAGAGGTCAGCTTGGGCTGGGAGGCCAAATCAAACCTAGACACCCATGATGGGGAGTTTCACAATGGGTGATTTAACTCTGTGAGTCATGGAATATTTTTGGAATCATTCATGGTCTAGATTGTTGCAGCTGCATATTGTGCCAGTCCCTAATGGTCCATTAGCAGACATGACCCCTCAGGCTGGGTGTTAAGGTGCTAATGACTCCCCGGAGGGGAGTTATCACAGCTGGGTCAGTAGTGTGAGACAGAAACATTCCCAGGCCTCTCAGTGTTCTTTAACACCCAGCTTGCTGCCTGAGGGGTCAGGTGTGCCCTGGGCAGATTCTGCAAATGATCCATTATTAACAGTTCATCAGAAATGATACAGAGGGTGTAGAATACACAGTTTTGGTTAAACCCATATAGTGAAAAACTGAGTCTAGCCCCTATAACTAGGGCAACAAGTTATTTTATGGATTTGCCAAGAATATTTTCTAAATTTCTTCAATTTGAGAGTGTTTCTCTTGTATGTTCACTGAAAAGTTTGCTGCACTGTGACTTTTCTTACTTGTTCTTTTTTTCAGTGAGTGCTGAAGCAACTAGTGTTTTTTTTCTTGTTCTGACCTTATTTTCTGAATGCTCTTACTGAAAGTTGATTTTCTGATAAGTCTCCTTCTATGGGTGAGTTTGAAAATATTTTGAAGTATTTTATTTTTTTAATATTTGTTTTATTAAGTTATTAATTAAATATAGTCTCTGTTAATGTTATACTTCAGTCTATTTTCCTGCTTTATTTTAGTCATCAGAGGTGAGGTTCCAATTTCATTTGGTTGTTCAAATATCAGTTCCAGCTTTTAAAGGATTCCAGTACCCTTACTCTGCTGTTTTTCCATTCCAATTAGGAGTGGGACCACTTCCTTAATAGATGGTATAGTCATAGCTTGATTTTCTAATCAGGACCCTATAAAAATACAGGCATGATACAGTACAGTACAATAAATACAGTATACAATATATATTAAAGAGATAAACATTTATTATAAGAATTTCACCCTTTAGACTGCTTTTATTTTTCATTTCCCATTTTCATACAGATCTCCTTTTCAAAATGAAAACTACCATCCTGGATATTTTGGGCTTTCTGTCTTGGAAAGTAAAGCTCAATTTAATAAAACATGTAACACCATTGCAATGCGATTGTTCACATAAAGTTTTGGACCAGGCTCTGCTCATGAGCTACTTCTTTTTGTGTGTGTATCGGAGGTATCCTGCTGGATTCCAGTGGATCTTCATACATCACAGAATCATAAATTATGCTGAGTTGGAAGGGACTCACAGGGATCATTGAGTCCAGTTTCTGGCCCTGCACAGGACCATCCCCAAGAGTTACACCATGTCCAAATGCTTCTTGAACTGTCAGGCTTGGTGCTGTAATCACTACCCTGGGGAGCCTCTTCCAGTGCCCAACCACCCTCTGAGTGAAGAACCTTTTCCTAACATCCAGCCTAAACCTCACCCAACACAACTTCAGGCCGTTCCCTTGGGTCCTCTCACTGGTCACCAAAGAGAAGAGATCAGTGCCTGTCCTTCCTCTTCCTCTCATGAGGAAGTTGTAACTGCAATGAGATCTCCCCTCTGTCTCCTTTTCTTCAGGCTGAACAGACCAAGTGACCTCAGCTGCTCCTCATACAGTTTCCCCTCAAGGCCTTTCACCATCTTTGTTGCCCTCCTTTAGACACTCCCTAATAGCTTTCAAGATGAGGCCACCCCAGTGCAGAGCAGAGCAGAACAATCTCCTCCCTCAGCCTCACATGACTGGAGTGCTGCTATGGAGGGATTACAAGCTCTACAGGAAGGACAGGCAAGGTAGGTGGGGTGGAGGGGTGGCTTTATATGTTAGAGAGTCTCTTGACTCTGTTGAACTTGAGGTCAGCAGTGACAAGGTTGAGTGCCTGTGGAACAGAATCAGGGGGAAGCCCAACAAGGCTGACACCCTTCTGCAAGTCTGTTACAGACCGCCCAACCAGGATGATGAAGGAGATGAATTATTCTACAAGCAGCTGGCAGATGTCTCAAAATCTCCAGCCCTTGTTCTTGTGGGTGACTTTAACCTGCCAGATATCTGCTGGGAGCTTCATACTGCAGAGAAGAGGCAGTCAAGGAGGTTTCTGGAGTGTATAGAGGATAATTTTCTTTATCAACTGGTAAATGGGCGTACCAGGGGTAAAGCCCCACTAGACCTACTGTTTACAAACAGAGTGGGGTTGGTAGATGATGTGGTGGTTGGAGGCCACCTGGGGCATAGTGACCATGAAATAATAGAATTTTCAATACTCAGAGATGCGAGGAGAGCCACCATTAAAACCTCTGCGCTGGACTTCCAGAGGGCAGATTTTAGTCTATTTAAAAGACTAGTTCAGAGCATACCCTGGGAAACAACCCTTAAAAACAAGGGGATACAGGAGGGATGGACATGTTTCAAGCAGGAAGTTTTGAGTGCACAGAAAAAGGCTATACCAGTGTGCTGAAAAGCCAGCCGGAGGGGAATACGACCGGCTTGGTTAAATAGGGAGATTCTGAAGGAAATCAGGGATAAAAAGAAAGTTTACCAACTGCAGAAAAAAGGCCTGGCTACTTATGAAGAATTCATGAAGATAGCTAGGTCATGCAGAAAAAAAATCAGGGAAAGAAAAGTGCAATTTGAAGTTAATTTGGCCAATTCTGTTAGGGATAACAAAAAGTCCTTTTATAAATACATTAATAACAAAAGGAGGGGCAAGGAAAACCTCCACTCTCTGTTGGACCTGGAGGGAAATATAGTTAACAAAGATGAGGAGAAGGCTGAGGTACTTAACACCTACTTTGCCTCAGTTTTCACCAGTAAGACAGGTGGCCCTCAGGACAACTGGCCTCTGGAGCTGACAGACATAGATAGGAAGCCAAATAGCCCCCTTGTATTCTGGAGGAAATAGTGACTTACTGAGCCAGCTGGATCCTCACAAGTCTATGGGACCAGATGGGATCCATCCCAGGGTGATGAGGGAGATGGCAGAAGAGCTTGCCAAGCTGCTCTCCATCATCTTCCAACAGTCTTGGCTCTCTGGGGAGGTCCCAGATGATTGGAAATTGGCGAATATCACCCCAATCCACAAAAAGGGCTGCAAGCAGGACCCTGGCAACTACAGACCTGTCAGTCTGACTTTGGTGCCTGGCAGGGTTATGGAGCAGATCATGCTGAGTGCAATCACACAGCACCTTCAGGATGGGCAAGGGATTAGACCCAGCCAGCATGGGTTTAGGAGGGGCAGGTCTTGTCTGACCAACCTGATCTCCTTTAATGATCAGGTGACCCACCTGGTGGATGAGGGGGAGGCTGTGGATGTCGTCTATCTAGACTTCAGCAAGGTCTTTGACACTGTCTCCCATAATATACTCTTGGAAAAGCTGGTAGCCCGTGGCCTGGACAAGTGTACCCTCTGCTGGGTTAGGAGCTGGCTGGAGGGCTGGGCCCAGAGAGTGCTGGTGAACAGAGCTGCATCCAGCTGGCGGCCGGTCACTAGTGGTGTTCCCCAGGGGTCTGTGTTGGGTCCAGTCTTGTTTAACATCTTTATTGATGATTTAGATGAGGGGCTTGAGACCATCATCAGCAAATTTACTGATGACACCAAGTTGGGAGGGAGTGTCGACCTGCTGGAAGGCAGGAGGGCTCTGCAGAGGGATCTGGATAGACTTGAGAGATGGGCTGATTCCAATGGGATAAAGTTCAATAAGGCCAAGTGCCAGGTCCTGCACTTTGGCCACAAGAACCCCATGCAGTGCTACAGGCTGGGGGCAGAGTGGCTGGAGAGCAGTCAGGCAGAAAAGGACCTGGGGGTACTAATTGACAGGAAGCTCAACAGGAGCCAACAGTGTGCCCAGGTGGCCAAGAAGGCCAATGGGATCCCGTCCTGTATCAAAAATAGCCTGTCCAGCAGGACCAGGGCAGTGATCCTTCCCCTGTACTCTGCATTGGTGAGGCCACACCTTGAATATTGTGTCCAGTTCTGGGTCCCTCAGTTCAGGAAAGATATTGAGGTGCTGGAGTGGGTCCATAGAAGAGCAACAAGGCTGGTGAAGGGACTGGAGCATAAGTCCTATGGAGAGAGGCTGAGGGAGCTGGGATTGTTTAGCCTGGAGAAGAGGAGGCTTAGAGGTGATCTCATCACTGTCTAGAACTTTCTGAAGGGAAGTTCTAGCCAGGTGGGGGTTGGTCTCTTCTCCTAAGCAGTCAGCAACAGGACAAGGGGGCACGGACTCAAGCTCTGCCAGGGGAAATATAAGTTGGAGACCAGAAAAAAATTCTTTCCAGAGAGAGTAATCAGGCATTGGAATGGCCTGCCCAGAGAGGTGGTGGATTCACCATCCCTGGAGGTTTTTAAACAAAGATTGGACGTGGCACTGAGTACCATTATCTAGTAAATGGACTGGAGTCGGACCAAGGGTTGGACTTGATGATCTCGGAGGTCTTTTCCAACCCAATTGATTCTATGATTCTATGAAAAACCAGTTGGCGATGCTTTGCATGATGCCCTCCAAGACATGGTTGGCCCTCCTGGCTGCCAGGGCACTGCTGTCTGGTGGGATAAAAGCCGTATGACTCAGTGGCCAAGCTGCATGAAGGTGAAATACCAGCCTTCAGCCAGAAGGAGAAGCAGAGGGTGTGTATGTTCTCCAAAGCACTGCTATGTCTCCCTACAGCACAGGTGACCCATCACAGGCAGTTCCTTCATGTGCTGCCAGACAGAAAGGTAATTTTTGCTTTCCTCGTGAGCCTTTCCATGAACTGTGGTGTAGCGCAAAACTTTACCTGTACCTACCGTGGTCAGCCCCTAGAAAGAGAGTGATCTTGGGAGGGAAGGCTGGAGAAACAGAAAAGAAATGCATAGGCCACTTTTTCAAGTGTGTCAGTTTTGTCTGAAATGGGCCAGCAGAATAGAAATTTTGAGGAAGTAATACCTTCTGTGGGAGGAGGGAGGACCTGAGGAATGGGCAGATCACAGAGTCTTGACTTTCATGGGACACTTTGCTAAAAATCCACACAGGTTGTCCTGGGTCATTGAAGCTACTGGTGTGTCTTTAATTGGCTCTTGAGTATTAATTAATAATACAGGATGACTCAGAATTTTTCCACTCTGGAGTGAGAAAAACCTTTGCTGTATATTTGTACTGATAACATAATAGGTTAAAAATGTTATTTCTATTTTAACCTATTCCTTTTCCGTGCAAGTCAGTTTTTTACCACCTTTCCGTGTGACTCAGAGGTGAATAGATGCTGCATTCACACATAGAACTGTTCAGGTAAGCTTTATTTAAGTGTTTTTAAAAGGATGACAGCATGACATGGGAATCATAGAGATGACAAAGCTTTGAAAACAGTTGGAAAGATTCTTGTTTAAACTGCAAAGGTATACAGTTCAAAATGTTCAAAAAGTGGCTGATTTTCTTTTTTTCCAGTCTTGCTGCTTGAGTACCTTGGGAGAGGAACACATTGACACTTCCTTGTTTTTCAGGGATGAGACTGTGCTTGAAACCAGGTGACTAAAGAAACAAAACTGTAACATGGAATTGCTAAAAGACAGTTTAATACTTAAACTCCATAGGCTTTGTTTATGGAAAATTGGTTGGGTTTTTTTTCAGAATGCCAAGAGTGAACCTGTTGAAGAATTTACCATGGATCTGTAAGTCTTACCTCATTCATGGAGAGTCCAGAGCACAGCTCCACCAGTGGCTGTCATACTGAAACAATAGAGGGTCTATCATCTGTGCTGTGAGAGCACTGGGTTAAAGTTATAGCTGAGAGCTATCACTGTAACTAGGCAAGACCCACAGCTGGGTTCTGCTATGTAGATAATACCTGAGATATTATACCCTAGCAGCGACCTTTATCCCAAAATTACAGTTAACCTTTCTAATTAGGAAGACCACATAACCATAGAATATTTGACACAATGTAAGTCCCTGGGTTTCTAACCTGCTAAGAATATGGTGTGTGGTGGATGCTAGGAAGAAAAGCAGTTGACTGATGTGACTTGTCTTGAATTCTGCATCCCTATTAACAAGAAACAATTTTAACCTGAGAAGATTCATATTGAAGAATGTTGTAAAAAACCTCCTTTGCAAATGAACACATGACATTGGATATATTATCAAGAAGCCACCTGTCTAAGGTAGGGAGCCAGAGGTGACTATGACTCCACTGGATTTGACCTCAACCACCAGAGCTCAGGAGAGTGGCTGAAAGCTGCTTAACCCAGCAAAGCAACCAGAAACATCAATGACTTGTTCAATGCAGCCACAAGACTGGTGGCTTCCGGTGACACTTGACTCTTGGCATTGTGGTGCCCACAGACTGTGCCACCACAGAGACACTGATGAAATGGTATCATACGCTTCCCTACCAAGTGGTAAAATAGAAAAGAACGGTTCAACTTTGAGCAACCTGGATGCTCTAGTGGAATGTGTCCCTGCCCATGGAGGCAGACTTGGAACTAGATGACCTTTAAGGACCATTCAAACCCAAACCATTCTGTGATTCCACACTTCCTGCTAGACTGTCTTTAAAGCCCCTTTTCCTTTGGTTTAGACTGTTAATGAACTATTCAAGGGAATGCACATGGTGATACAGATGATACATGAGCCAGCAAAATAAGTCTAGAGCTCAATCCTTTCCTTTGGAGTGTATGAGAAAGGCCTGCCTGGGGCCATAGTTTCAGTGGTGCATAGAGGGCTTTTTATATTAGGGGTAAAATAACTTCATAGCATGCTATAAAGTACTGAGGAGAGTAATGTTTCAGGGAAGGAAGCTGGATTTGAATGAAAATGAGAAATTATTTATAGCTCCCTAGTTGATAGATTAGCTAAAAATATTAGGTGTTTCATAGCCTCATGTTTTATTAAGCTTTTAAAATACACATAAGTTTTCAATTCTTCTCTGCAGCCAAGAAGGCTGGAAACAACCTCTCTTTTTCCCTCTCTCCTAGAAAGAAAGATTCCATATATATTTTCAGCCTCTGTAAAGTGAATCTTTAAAAATGTAGACACAATGGAATAAAAGGAAAAATCACAAGTTTTCAAGGATGACCTTTGACACAGAAGAACCAAGATCTACTCAGACTTCCTCCTCCCCTTTCAGTAACTAATTTAGCCACATAGGATAAAGATGGCAGAAAGCTGACAGGTCACTGAGAGAGTCCTCGACATTGTAGACAACTACACAAGATACCCTTATTAACACTTATTTCAGACTCTGTTTTAACATTATATAGGTGTTTTGCCCTCCACAACTCCCATTAGAGGGCTGTTCCAGAACCTTGCTTCTTTGGTACTTAAAAATCTTTTTCTAATTTCCAGTCTAATTTTATTCATGACTGGTTTATACTAATTTGTTCTTTGCTAACATTATCTTTTTCTTAAGTAGCTCATTTCCTTCTGTGTCGTATAGCCACCTGCTGAATTTATATAGTAGTCTTAACTCCTCTTACATATCATTTTTCTAGGCTAAACAAGATAACTTCTTTTATATTTCATCTTGTACTCTAGGCTGTTTGCTCACTTAGCCATCTTTTTTGACCTTTTTTACACCTATTCCTATTAAAACTGTTCCATTTTTTTTCAATGAGTGTCCAGAAATACATATAATAATGTGTGGAGGGTCTCACCATGGCTTTATATAATCCATTCATATTTAAGTTTATATTAGAAAACATTTTGTTTGGCAAATTTTCTTTCTTTGATCATCTCATAATCGTGTGAATTCTGGTTTTGAGTACTACAACCAGCTAAGTGTTCCCTAAAATTATGAAGCCATATTCTGACAATAATAGTGCTATCCTTTAAAGTAGCTCTGTTCTAAAAGTCTGCTACAGAACCATCACTCTGTACATTCATGTGGTTCCAGTGCTGGATACATATCTTGGTGAAACCTCTGGAAACCTCAAACATTCATCTATTTGGAATGTCTGTGATAGAGCAACTTTTAAATATATCTTTTGATTCTGTTTTGCACAATCAAACAGAACTAACAAACAAGAAAAAAAGGAATGAAGAGGAATCATTTGGCTTGATGTTTATACTATCTGCTTGGAGAAAAAGGGCACTAAACAAAGGTGACTTAACTTTTAGAAGATTAGGAGGCAAATGTTGAAAAGTCCCAGCATGAACAAAAATGCCCATTATGTTACATAATGCATTAGTGCCACTAAATATTTTACAGACATAATCTCTTTTTAAATTATCCCTTGACCAGAACTGTTGGTATCCTCATCCTTTTATAGACTCTCCAATATTTTCTATAATAAAAAGTGTAAAAAATATAGCTAGTAATACATGAAACATTACTGTATTATAGTAAGTAACTAGATCTTTTCTTTCAAGAATTTTGTGTGAAACAGCATAACACAAGATACTTGACCCAAATAGGTTTAGTAAAGTAGTGATTTTGATAAAAAACAACAAACAACAAACCAAAACAGAGAAAAAGGCTAGAACATTGCAAAACAAGAGAAACAGTAAAACAAGAAATCTATTCCTCGCGGTATGTAAAAGCTAAAGAACTTTCTTCTTTTATTGAAGAAACAACACAGTGTAGGGGATGAAGCTCCTAAAGCTGCCTGTGGCCTGTGTTCTGGGCTGGTGTAGTCATGTGTATCTGACCTGTTCTGGTAGCTCACCAAGCAACATGCTGCTGTGTATGGCTGAGGACCTGGATGGAGACCAGCAGCAGCTCAGTTCACTGCTCATCCCAGAAATGCCAGGGAGGGGCACTGAACATGCCACAATGGTTTAGATCCATCTACTGCCTGGAACACAGTCAGCATGGCACACCTGGTACAGACAACACAACAGTCTTCTCATCACCTTTCTCCTTCAAGGAAAACTAATGTGCAAGTTGTTGCAGAGCTGGAGCTTTTCTGTCAGTTGTAGCTAATTTTAGCTCTCTTACTATCTAAATACATGCACATGTATGTATATGCATGTAAAACCTTTCTTCTTTGTCTCTTCTCAGCTTTTATTCAAATAATCCTTCTCAAAGACAATCTGCTTGCTTGGATGTCCTCATGTACAGTCACTATGTTGGTAGCCCTATTACCTTTAGCTTTATTTGATGGTTTTCAAGTTATTTAGTATTTTCCTTTTTACACCAGAATTCTATTACGATGTCTTCAAAACAGTATATAATCATAGAACCATAGAATGGCTTGGATTGGAAGGGACCTTAAAGTTTTTGTACCTCCAAATCCCCTGCCATGGGCAGGAACACTTTTCACTAGATGAGCTTGCTCAGCCCCCCCATCCAATCTGGCCTTGAACACTTCCAGGAATGAGTCATACCTGCCTCTTGCAATCATTTTGCTTTAGAAGCTTGATTTAAATTCCTTTTCAAAAGCCTTTTTATTTACTGAAATTCTGAGACTTGTTCATTCATGGGACTTTAAATTTGGATATATTATGGTTAATATTACACTGTGGCCTTTTCTTGCCTTGTGCGTACTCTGACTGAGCACCAAGAATCAGTCATCACTCATTTTAAAATTCAAAAATTTCTCCATTTTACAGAGGAGCAAGTGAACTCATCCGTTATTTCTAGGGTTTCTATCTTTAAAACTTTCTTAACCTCTCATAACATATCACCTTTAATAACCATTCTGATAGGTTATTTGTAATATTGTCCCAATATTATATGATTTTTAGAAATACATGGAATTCAAGCCCTTAGGCAGATGATAATTGATTATCTATTTCATGAGTTTGCCTTATTAACTCTGCACTTTAAACCTGAAAAGTTACTCCTTCACAAGCTAATCTGATTACAATGGCCTACTGGTGTTTTTTCTAATAGGTATTTTAGAACCTGTCTATCCTGGTTCATATCCCTCACTTTCTTTACAGTTCTATAGAAATTAGTCATGTTTGGGCTTTGTCTATTGCCTGTTTTGATGTTTGCTAATAAAAAAGAACTTTATTTATTGTCATTGTTCTTGAATTTTACTGATTTAAGTCCATTTTTTCTCATGTTTACAGGGTATGTCTAGAATTATAGAATCATTTAGTTTGGCAAATACCCTTAAAATCCTCAAGATCCTCACTGAGTCCAGCTGTAAACCCACTACTGGCAAGTACACCACTATCCTGTGTCCCTAAACAACACATTTATGTGTCTTTTAAATACCTCCAGGGATGGTGTCTCAGCTGCTTCCCTGGGCAGTCTGTTTCAGTGCTTGATAATCCCTTCAGTGAAGAAATTTTCCTAATATCCAATCTAAACCTCTTCTGGTGTAATTTGAGTTCATTTTCTCTTGTTCTATCACTTGTTACTTGAGATAAGATGCTGATCCCCATGTTGCTACAACTTTCAGGTAGTTGCAGGGAGTGATAAGGTCTCCACTGAGCCTCCTTTTCTCTAGGCTTAACAACTCCAGCTCTCTCAGCCACTTCTCATAAGACTCGTGCTCCAGCCCCTTCACCAGCTCCACTACTCTTTCCTTGTCATCCTTTTCTTGGATGACATCACTTGCAGATTTGTCATCCTGAAAGTGTTTTCTTTTGCATCTGCTGGTATTTCCTAGAATCTTTCCTATAATCTCCCTGACTGCCTACATAGTTGTATCTGCCAGCCAGTCATGCTGTTTTCGTATAGAGATGGGACTTACATGGGAAAATAATGTTTGTAAAAATGGTGTTTTTATCTGCAGATAGTCCTCCAGGCTTCCTATTATTGCTAATATTGTTATTTTGCTGCACAAAGTTCCTTGAGTTCTGAGACTAGTGGCTATTATTCACTGAAGACACTGAAACCTACAGTCTATCAATAGCTCCTGGGTGATTTTTCAAACGAGGTAGTTGTCTGGAACATACTTTCTCCTATCTTTCTTCAGATTTTATATTTTATTTTGGCAATTACATGAAACATTACTTCATCCCTTATGATTCTCTTGCCATTCCTAATAAGCTATGTTTTAATTTAAAGCAGCAATTTACAATTCAATTAATATATAACAACACAATCCATTGTAATCACGATGCGATAAATTTGTGTCTTAAGTAATTTTTAATGCTCATAGCAGCTGGATCTGTGAAGTGTGGAAATAGCTACCATTTTTCACCATGTGCAATACTGCCTGTGCAAAGCACCATTTTTAATTATATCACCACCAAATCTCAATGTAAGGAAAATGGAGCAACTGTAATTGTAAAGGAAGAGAATCCTTGCTTATATTATACAGTTAATATAAAAAATATAAAAGTTTTGCCAATATATAATTAGCAAAACTGATATGAAGGTGAATGCCCTGATACAATCACTACTGAAATATGTGTTTTCAGATTTATATCCTTTAAAAAGTAAAGGGGATGTGATTAACTTACCTCAGCCAACAAAGAATTACAGGATTACTACACCTGACCAGAAACATATTCTTTAGACATTGCAAATAATGCATTATTAGTTTACTGGTGATGCTTTTTCTTTTGTGATAATCATGTACTTTTTAAATTTTCTGTGTTTCTCAACTATATGATACTGTATGTATGGCCAAACTTCGCGAACGAAGATTTGGGAAGGGCTGTCCCCACATGGGTGTGCCCTTCCAGCCTGTGCAGTGGATTTTAGGTGAGGCTCAGCGTGCGCAGAACTGGCCCCACCGTTTAAGTCCTGAGGTTCATCTGCCACGGCCGAGCGAGCTTGGACGGTGCCAGTGAAGTCCTCAGGACTAGAACCTACAGCACCCGGCATTTCCCAGGAGGTCTCCCATCCAAGTACTAATCCGGGGCTGACCCTGCTTAGCTTCTGAGATCTGATGGGATCGGATGTCAGGGAGGCATTTAACTGCCCTCAACTATATGATAAAAAATTGACAAAAGGCTAAGTCTTTGAAGAGTTGATAATTTCTTTGACTTCAAGGAAACTACAATAATTCCAATGTAATTATAACTTTCATTTTTGTATAGTTTAGATGTTAAATACAAACCACCATATGCCACCTGTAAAAAGTATATAAACCCTCTCCCGAGTTCCACTCCAAAAGAGAAGGCTGATTCCTCCAACTACACCCCCTCTTCTGCTCTTACCAAGGCTTGCTGTGAACACACGTTATGGCTACCACAGATATTTATCAGGAAGAGATACTTTTCAGTCTTCTGTCTATGTTTTTACTCTTTAAATCTGAAGTAATTCTCATGTATTGAAAGGAATTGTAGTGGTGTAATTATAAAATCATAAAAAAGTCTCATTCAGTTTTTTCCTCTTCTATGTAATAGAGCATTAACATAGGGTTTTTCTGTAACCCTAATTTACTTCTAAAGGAACTTCAGTACAACAGCTTTCCTTTTATTTCCCATCCCAGTAGTGTGGCCTATCTCACTTTGCTCTCAGTCACATGAAAAGTACCCATCAGAATTAATAATTCTAATAATGAAACCTGCAATACGCACTTGAGGGTTACAGTTTTTGCAAATGGGAATTAAGTTGCTTTCACCAACCTGGCATTTGATTTAAATTCTTTTTTCTTTCTTTTTTTTTTTAACTTAAAAGCCATAGAAAAATATTCCCAGAACTATGAAAGATTATATATGCAAATAAAAACCCAACCAAAACCCCCTCCAATTTGGAATATACATCCCCTTTTAAGTTACTGAATAACAAAGATCTCTCTTAATTAGTAGAATGATATGATTTTCACATTTCTGAATGTCAATAGGAAAAGAAAATAGGTTATATGAAAAACAAGTAAATATACACTATATCCCCTAAAAAGAAGATACCAAAAATTATCAGATGGGAAAATGCATCTATGAGTTGGTTTTCCTCAAAAGAAACATATTTGCATGGGCCACTTCCATATTGACCTTGTATAAATGTACATGAAATATTCACATTCCTTTACGAGAAGCATCATTATAATACTTGTGAAAAAAATACAGTGTAAATGAAATGGAATCCTCTACTGTAACATAGAAGTCCATTTGAGTTTAGAAATTGAATGTACTTGGAACAGAATCAGGACCAGGACCCCAAAAATGTTAATTTCCTACTATTCTTTATTCAAATGAAAAGATACCATCTCTGGCAATTGCACCATAGACAAAAAAATGCTGTTCTTTTATGTTATTACTGGCTTTTCAATTCTTACATTTGTCATTGATATATGTGGCATGAAAGTAAAAAATGCATACATAACATAAAGGCTGAGTAAATATACATTAAGGAGAACTAACCCATCAAGTGATTTTACCCTTATCTGCATTTGCAGGTTGGTTAGATCCATCAATGTATGTACCGCCAAACTCTATAATTCCATTATAGTGGTAGGAGGAAGAAGGTGGGAGTCTTTGAGGTGACGCCATGCATTGTATAGTAAAATCCAGCAAAGTTTCATTTTCAAATATCTGGCAGAGAAGTGGCAAAGTATCTCCAGTAATTTTAAGGACATTTTCCAAATGTTTATTTAGATAAAAGATAGATAACAGTAAAACTATAAAACCTGCAGCAAGATAACTAGGTTTTATTAATGACCTGCCATATACCGTGGCCGGATAATTAAAGTTCTCCCTTCCTCCTAGCCCCCTCCTCCCAGAGAAGGAGAGAGTGGACAAATTTATTTGATAGTTTGATAACCAGGGGACACTGGTTGAAAACTATTGATATAATCAGGGTCTATTCAATTTGCTCACAACAGACACTCCTATCTGCTAATTTCACCTGTGAATAGTTAATTATGCCCTGGATGCATATGGTCGAGCCATTAATAAAATTTGTCTGTCATATGTTTCTGTATTTTCCTTTTTTGTCATCCTCGTGTGCATTTTATCTATGGGAATCTCTCCCCCTTTTTTTTCCCTTTTAACATTGCACAAGACAGATGTTAATGTTATTGGTATTTCAGCAAGGCTACGTTATAGATGGCATGCAGCATGGATCAGGATTGCTCTTTTAGCCTGTAAAAGACTGGGCCTGTGTACATAATGAAGTTGCTGAAGCATGAATGATAATGGAGTTCTTAACCATTTCACATTTTCAAGCTATGCTTAGGGAATTTGCTTCCAACTAAACAATTGCAAGGGAAAATAAGTTGGGGGTTTTTTTCTCATGAGGTTTTTACATATATAGGATGGCTGGTTTTACTTTGTTTCCTTAAAATCTGGCATCTGTCCCTTTTCCAAGACATTTCTTTGGGTGAATGTAGATATCAAACCTCAGATTTTCTCCCTCCAGTCATCAGAATTTAATAAAGTGCATATTGTATGCCAAAGCAATTTGCTTTAATCTCTGAAAGGCCTCTTAGGACTCAGAAAACTTCTTAATTTCACATCATATTTCCTTAATTATGCCATTTCCTTCTACTGGGATAGTTTTCTCTCACTCTGCCTTATTAAGAGATTGCTTAGTTCATCAAAATCAATTTGTTTATTTATAGTATTGCAGGTGAGAACATGCTGCTTTGCCTAATGTCTCTGAATAGAAGTATCTAAAGAATAGTAATAAAACTAGGAGTAAGCAATTTCCCTTCAGCTTTTGCTTCCTATTTTTATCAGGCTGTTTTCTCCACAATCCAAATGTAGTCTTTAAAGTTGCAAAGAGCTACTCCCTCCTTTGAAGGAACATTTGTTTGTAGCTACACCTTAAAAAACTTAACAGAGGATCACCCAAATTCACTATGGGTTGGTACCTGGTCTCCAAATGAATTGATGAGTCTTGAAACTTTACCTTCAGCCTTACTTCTAAGATCTTTTGGGTCCAGCCTTCTGTAAGATAACTGTGATTATCACGGTGTGGTTTTCTTAACAATTCTTTCTGTTTGCTAGGCTGCATCAATCCTTCTCTTCCAAGAGCTGAGTTGACTTCATGCATTTCATGCCTTATGAAGTCATTCTTTAGATCAGAAAAAAGAAATTCTAGAGATTCTTGCTATCAAGTTCTTCCTATGTATACTTTTTATTCCTTCTTCTAAGGTTTCTACGACCTCTCTTTGCTTGTTGGAAGCTAAATGATAAGGAGAAACTTGGATATTTTGCTTCTCTTATTGCTCAGTCTGACTGGATGACATGCTAGATAGTCTTGGTAGGTTGCTTTGCTGTTCTCATCACAGAGTGATCATCAGTGGTGGTGAGAAAAGGAGAGGCTGGAGAGGAGACATGTGGAAAGGACTGTTATTTCTGAATGTGTACAATGCCTACAGAAATGTAGTTAGAATCAATAAGCACCATCACAGATGCAAAAGAAAATTATTAGAGCTGGCTGAAATCTTTCAGTGTGACTTTGGTAAAAATATTGGATTTAAAGTGAAAAATTTTGCAAAAGCAGCCCAGTTCTGACAAAAAATTTTGTTAGTCAAATAAATGGAAACAAACGTGACTTGAATAAAAGAACAACAACAAAAATTTGGATATTATTGTAAGCTTCTCATTATCCTGAGCGGAATTTTCAGTTTCTTTGCTTTTATTAAACAATTATTGACTCAAACTGGGTCACAAATATAAAAAAATGACATTTTGGTGAGGTGGGCTTCTTTGTTTAAATTTCAGAGCTCTAACAGGATTTTTAGCCAGTGACACCCTAAATTGTCAGCCTGAATACTTTACCAGAGTCCATTTAAGATGTCTGAGACGAAGGCCTGGTCTCCATGGGTAAAACTATTGTGTAATCCCACTTTTAAAAATAGTCTGGTACAGAAGGAGGAAAGGACAAGTCAACAATTATATGTTGGGCACCACAATATAGGAAAGATATGTGTGCGTGTATAGCTCAGCTCCGCAAACAAAGATTTGGGAAGGGCTCTCCCCACGTGGGTGTGTCCTCCGAGCCTGCGCAGTGGATTTTTTAGGTGAGGCACAGGGTGTGCAGAACTGGCCCCACCCTTTAACTCCTAAGGTTCATCTGCCACGGCCGAGCAAGCTTGGACAGTGACAGTGAAGTCCTCAGGACTAGAACCTACAGCTCCTGGTATTCCCAGGAGGTCTCCCATCCAAGTACTGACTGGGGCTGACCCTGCTTAGCTTCCAAGATCTGACGGGATCGGTTGTCAGGGTGGGATTTAACTGCCTGGAAAGATATAAACCACTTAGAGAGTGACCGATGGAGGGCAGTGAAGGCAGTTAAGGGCTTTGAGGGGAAGCTGTGTGAGGAGTGGCTGAGGTCACTTGGTCTGTTCAGCCTGGAGAAAAGGAGACCGAGGGGAGACATCATTGCAGTTACAACTTCCTTGTGAGGGGAAGAGGAAGGGCAGGCACTGACCTCTTCTGTGTGGTGATCAGGGATAGAACCTGAGGCCTGAAGTTGTGTCAGGAGAGGTTTAGGTTGGATATTAGAAAAAGGTTGTTCCCCCAGAGGGTGACTGGGCACTGGAACAGGCTCCTCAGGGAAGTGGTCACAGCACCAAGCCTGTCAGAGTTCAAGAAACATTTGGACAATCCTCTCAGTCATGTGATGTGATTCCCGGGATTGTTCTGTGCCGGGCCAGGAGTTGGACTTGATGATCCTTTTGGGTCCCTTCCAACTCAGCATATTCTGTGATTCTATTCCATGACTCTTAGTAATTGCCCTCCACCATCCCACTAATTTCTATGGAATTGCTTTGATTCCTTCTACTGTTGCTGCTGTTATTTTGGGGAAGGTTTCTTCTCAGCTTTTAAAGGCTCCTTATCAAGCCCTAACCCACTTTTTTTGTGGCATGGAATTAACAAGACGAATCCAAAGTAATGAGTTACTGCATTATTTTACCTGTTCAGAAATGACTTTGGCTTAAAAAACTAAGGGACTGGATGAAAGAAGAATCTGGAGTTTATCTACACTCTAGCTTTGGAAATTTTAAGGTGAATCAAGAACAGATTTAATTCACTTCCCCACAGTATGAGGTATAGAAATTTACTTATTTAAAATTAAGGATGAGGTTCTCACAGTCCAACCTGGACTATGATGCCTCTGCACTGGGTTGAAGCCTTAAGGTAAAACAGGTCTGGGCTGACTTCTCTGATCTGTTCATACTTCTACAAGCAGACTAGACACAATGACAGAAAGTTAGGCAGAAATTCAATGTGAAGGTCAGAAAAAGGACACTTAAGTGCCCATCTTTCTGTGGCTTCTGGGAGTTATTGTTCTGTTTGTTTGCAAATTCATATCCCTCTAACACACACACCTTGATTATGTTGATTTGGACTCAAACATTACATATCAATTAGGACAACTGTTCTGTGCAGTACCGTGATGTTCAGCGGGCTTCAGTATTTCCTTATGGCCTCCAGATAGAACTTACAGATTTTTGATGTTGACCATTTCAGAATCCTGGACCAAGCCTAGACTAAGAGAGTTTTGTTTTTTTTTTTAATACTTTCCTGAAGTTATTGCTGTTGGCTTCCCTTTTATGCACCACAGATGGAGGTCCTAATAATATACTTTCTATGAGAAAGAACCTGTTCTGGAAAGCATTTCTAGTTCAGAACAGTCTTATTTGTCTAGACAGAAGTACAGAATCCACTCCTAAATCTACTTACCTGACATCACCAAAATGCAGAGGAGGGACATGCAATGCTCTGAAGTCACCTGGAGTCACAAGGATAAACTTCTGCTACTTTGAATAACAAGAATTACTTGGAGTAATGCTCCTTTGAATAACAAGATATCTTTATATGTATATAAACATACATATTTGCCTTGTTGATGCTATCAAGTTGTTCAAAGCCAGTGACTGGTAATTTTTCAATATTTCATAGACAGGCAAAACTGGATTTAATTACATTAACTTATTTCAAAAGCATCTTCCCTGCCTCAATTGCGCAGTTACAAAGAAGGTCTCTTGCAAACGTTGGAAATGTTGAAGTTCTCAAGAAAAGTTTTTTAATATTTCTTTAATGGAAAGTCATAAATATGAAGTTAATACCAACATCCCTAATACATGTGCAGGGAACCTTGGAGGCTTTCTTGCTTAATTGGACTGTTTCACTTCAGTAATTCATAGTATGAGCAGGAAGCACAGAGAGGATAAGGCACATGAAACACTGAGAATGATAGCTTGAATGCTCAAGACTGAGAGGTCCATATAATGAATTCATTCAACCTTAGAATGACAAGAAAAAATATTCTAGAATAATATGGACTTGTTTGTAATGTAAGGACTGTACTGGGCAAGACTTTCCTTTTATTCTTTGACAAAGAAAAATTTTACACCTTTATAATTAGAAATAGCTCTGTTTTGCTTGAGGGTTTTTTGGCGGGGAAAAGGAGCTGTTCCTGGTGTTTTGAATATGTATTAATGAGAAAGGGATTTTTTTTTGGTAAGATTTGTGGAAACACTTGCTCAATACTTAGCTGTTATCAAAAGGCAAGTAGAACAGTAGGAATTGTTGGGAGAGAAATAGAGAGCAACATAGAAAGCATTATCATGTCATTATATGAAACACTGGTGTACCCAGGGATAGTGTGTGCAGTTCTGATCCTCTTTATCATTAAAAAGCCAAAGCCCTACCCTCTCATATTACACAACAAGTAAATGTGTAGAAAGCAGTGACAGGAAGGGGATCTGAAGTGAGGAATGATTTCCGTACAAGAAGAGATTAAATAGCCTTGTTCTGCAAATTGTTGGAAGCTGGACAGGATACCATAGGGAGATACTACCCCATGTCTTTCTTTGATATTTTCTCTCTAAGCATTCATTCATGGCCACAGCTAGATGCACAATGCAGAGTGAAATGGGCATTTGGTCTGAAACTGCAGATACTCTTATGAGTAGAATGTCTCCTGTCACAGCATTTCTCACCTATGGGGAACAATGTGTGTGTGCGTTCATATGAAGTAAGAGATCAGATCAAAATGTGGGTGCTGTGAAAGGGGAATATTCAGTGTTAGCACTTAAGAATCTTTCTGCAAATGCTGAGTATTCAGTAGCTGTTGATACTGTGAGCAGTGACATTGTCCTCTTTCAAGGGTTAATTTTTATAATGCTAACTGCAACTCTCTGTCTGTGCATTCTGTTCTTCACCAGGAAAGTAGTAGAGCAAACTCTAGCACCAGGGCTTGCAGAACTATTTACAATATAATGTGACTAATAACCTCAGTTCCCTAATGTGAGGCTCTTTCCCTCAGCCCCTCTGCTAGCTGGGTAGACCATAGAAACTGAAAGTACTAGATGGTGCTCTGCAGAGCAGGGCTGCCATGAATCAGCTGCACAGAAGGCAGATGCTGTCTGTTGGAGGGTTCCAGCAACACAAAAGCATTATCAGATTGCAAGAAAATGGTGTCTTTTATTAGCTATATTAGCTCCCTTGCACTCCTGAAACAGTAGTGCTTTTCACAGGAAAATGCTGAGGGATACTTGTGCCAGCAAATGCCAGCAGTGAACTTGACTGGCTGCCAGACGCCCTGACAGAGAAGAGCCAGGCTAGAAGGCTGTGAGTCACCAGAGGTCCCAAAACTTAAAGAAATAGAGTAGAAGTGATCAAATAAACAGCGGTTAGCACCAGCATTAGCTAAATAGTTTTCATCTGTGAAAGTCAGATGTATCAGGCCATAAAGGCGTTGTACTCTAGGGGACAACGAGGAGAAATTGAATTGCCATAACCAGCAGTGTCCAGGCCATGTCGAGCTGACTGTCAGACACACGGCACCTCAGCCTGCCCATCTCTTCCTAGTTCTGTTTGCTGGTTCATGAAGTCAGGCTATGCCTATGTGGACAGGCCCATGTTTGGAGATACAGCACATCCCTGCCATGAACCCTGCAAGGTCCTCCCCTCCAGGGAGACAGACCTTCCCTTCAGGAGGCTGCCAGCTTTCCAGAGGAGTTCTCCCTCTGGCTGAGATAGTGACATGAAAAACTCACAGGAGATCATGTTCAAAGCCATTTTTTGTGTGAGAGTGTCTCTCAGGATGCGTGAAGACGAAGGATGGACTGTCAGTATCTTCCTGAGCATGGCACAGGGCATGTGGGCAAAGCAGCCTGTGAGGCAGAGGTGTGAAAACTGAGCACAGTAGCAAGAAGGCACAAGCATGCTTGAAATGAGTGCCTCAAAATCCATTCTCCTCCTTGCACAGCTCATCCCCATCCTCACAGACGGTTGGCCTCTTTCTCCCTTCAGGAAGTTGATACAGTCTGTCTGCCCTCCTGAGACCACTGCACAGCCATAGCAGGATGTCACACTTTTACATCCTTCCTCTGCGTTGAGAGGAGTAGGAAAAGACAGGAAGATCTGGCATTGTGCTCAAAATGGTTTATTAGCAGGGCTGTGTTTCCTACAGAGAATATGTCAATAAATTTTAAACGTAATAAATGTTCTCTCTCACTGAGATGGATTAACTTCTGAATTAAAAGCTAGGATGAAAGAAAAGTGAATATTTGTTTATACTAAAAGATTGATGAATCCCTCTTCAGGAAATAAAAATTAAAAAAACCTCTCCAAAACAGCCCCAACCCCACCTGTGCTACACAAAGCATATGAAGGCTGCTTATAAACAAGTCAAATGATAAAATAAAATCTTCTTGTACCTTTACATGCACAGGTACAGTTATCATTGATTTTTATGAGATGCAATTAATAAAACAAATGATATTTCTGTTGAACAAGAAACTACTTGCAAACCGTGTAGACAGCCATGTTGTATTTTGAACTAAAGCAAAAGCCAACAATTAGATTGTAGATATAATTGTCCTAGAAGAGCCAAAGAAGGATTTTTTCCTATGAGCTGTTGTTAGGAGATTGGGATCTTCCCTTTCTCTACAAGATGCATTAACCTCTGCTGCAACTCGTTGTGCAAGAACAATTCTTCTTTTGATCCATTAGCAGAATATGCAGCAAGTAGGTCTATCTCACTGCCAGGCTTAGTCACATTAATCCTGGCACTTGTCATTAGGCATTTACATGCAATGTTATCCATCCTCTGTGTGTTTTTCTAGACAACAGAGGGTCAGAATACATATTTATCACTAAGGATAAGCAAATTCTTACTCTGTTGAGCACTCCTGCAGTTGAACTGAATCCCAAGAGTCACATGCCTAATTTGATTTCAATGTGGGTAGGCACTGTAAATATTTAGTTGAACAAATCACACTGGTTTCTTGAGACAAATTCTGCTTGTGTTAATATTTGTAATATTGTTTTAAAGTTTCTGCTAGTAGGAAGGAAAAGTGATGGTCAAAACTTTTGGATTTACAGACATAACTCACTAGGCAGATCACACAAAAGATGTCTGCCTAGAACAACTTTGGTACCAGTGGCAGTGCTGGGATGAAATCCTGCTTTCCTTCTTTTTGTTATTTCTGTAATCTAATAATTCTGCAAATTTTTCAGTTTTCCATCACAAAAGAAAACATTTTTCCACTACTTCCAAATAACTATATTTTAAGGCAGATAATATTTCTTTCAGTTCAAATAAAAAAACCATAACAAGTGGAAGTGTTCCAATAGAACAGTATTATCTCATTATTTTTGAAACTATATTTTATGTTTAAGCATCACAGATGCAGAAATGGGTAAAATTTAGGTACAACGCCCCAGTGCATCACTTTTCTTTTTGAAAGAAGAGCATCTTTGGAAGTGTTTACAGCTTAAATCCTTCCCTTTGTAAGAACAGCTACCATGCAGCCACTTGATAGAATTCAGAGGGAGAAAAGCAAAGAACTTTTGTAGAAATGTAATATATTGGCAAATAGCTGGAGACTCAGCTACGTTCTGTGTCTGTGACATTTAATCAGAAGCTTTCATTTTGAGTAGTTTAATGTGTCTTAAAAAATCCCAAAGAAAGTAACTTGCAAAATTGAATCTCTTTGCTTACTTTGGTATGTAATTTGCTTTATGTTGTTACTACACCTCCACTGACCAACCATTGACCATCAGCCTGATCATTACACTTCCCTTTGAAAACAATCATACAATAGTGTCTTTACCTTCATTCCAAGCTCTTTCATAAGAGTTTCAGTACTTATTAAAGTTACTAAAATAGTGTCAGCTATTGCTCTCCAGGCACTGCCTTGAAATTCTATATAAAAATCTCACAGACTTGATGATTTAATGATTAAGTTCAGTAGATATGATTTTTAATGTTGTTTCTAGATAATGACAAAAATTTAAGGGCGTGAACTCAAAAATTTGATCAGTATTTCACTTCTGCCCTTAAAAATAAGCCTCTGACTTATCAACAACTTTTCCAAATTCTGTTACCTGACAGAAATAGATCTGTAGCTGTTATCAGGATTTCTTTTGTCACTGCTGGATAGGTAAAATTTTAAGTTTCTGGCCTGAAAATAGATGGCAATAAAACCTTTAATTGATGCATTCTTAGTATACCTGTATTTCTTGGCAATTAAGTTTCTTAGTATAAACCCTAAATTATGAATTAAATAGCTCTTTTAAAATTACTTATTAGGGTTTTTTTTAATATTGCATTACTGAATTTGTAATTTAAAACAGCAGAACTATTTCAATACCAATTAATCATGGCTTTTGATGACATTTTGAACTAAATGGTATCAATTTTCTTTCATACTATCTTGCTGGAATTCTTGACTTCAAGCCTTTCTCTTCAAAATTAATTCTAGCATTAGGATTCCAGCCTTTTTCACTCATTGCCTAATTAAAGTCCCAGATGATTTAGACATGTGCTTAACTTAATCTGAGTTGCATAATCTGACATGTAAGTGAAGTTGAGTGTGTATGTGCTTTATAGACAAGAAGAGGGACTGTTGATATAGGCCAGACTGAGAAATAGGAATTAGTCTGGTGAATTTCCTGGTGATACTTTCTGTGGCAAGATGGCAGTTCAAGATCTGCGAGATTTTTGCTATGTGGAATATGATAAATCACAAACTTTTTGTTTCTTGCTGTTTCCATCTCACAAATGCATGATGGAAAAGTCCTGAACACTTCTGTATTCCCTTTTGTGTGTTTGGAAAGTAGTTATACTCTTGGTGAAAGAAAAATATTCTTTTATATATTGACTTCTCTGTTACATCTTATTGACAGAAAAATCTGTCAAGCTTTAAAATGAGGCAAATATGATGCTACAAAAACATCCCTAGAAGTGACCTAAGCTGCAAAATTTTAAATTTTACTTAGTTACTTTGACAGGATAAGATTTATAAATAAGACAATTTATTAGAACAGTGGGTCAAGATTATTTGGTTGGTCTGTATTACTTCTACAGCCCTTGTCCTGCCTGTGTTGTTAGGTTGCTAGCGATAAAGAAAATTGTCATTTGGGTTTAAATAGTATTTTTTGTTGCCAAATAACATTGAATACTTATTAAACCTGTATCAATTTTGTTTCATTACATATGAAAGCAAGAACATTTTTTGAGCTGACCATGGGAGTAAATGGGTCATGGTCATGATATAGAAAAACTACTCAGTTTCCAAACGAATACTGCAAATACTGGGGAGATGCTGAGGTTTGTTGAACTCATTGCCACATGGTGTAGATGGATGGATGTTATAAATGCCATTTTGCACAGGTTCGAAAAGGTTTAAAACAAAGTCATGGAGGAAAAATCTCATAGGTGGTATTAAGAAAAAAAAAATTACCTCTAGCTCACCTCCAGCTGCAAATTTTCAGATACCGGGGAAATACTTTGGGGAAGCAGACATCACTAAACTGGGCAGGCAGCCACCAGCAGGATGCCAGATAATGTGACTCCATGGTTACAGGAGAGTTCATGCTGACACTCCTGTCGGCTAACTCAGTGCTGTGAATTTTGCTCAGTCCCACTCCCTGTTTCACTCACCGACACTGCCTCCATCGTCATCAGTGCTGTCTTTGCTCCTGGAATCCCTTTTGGGGTGAGACAGTGGTACTCTCACAGCACCACAGGCAGCTGGCAGGAAAAACTGTGCCCAGACCCAGAAATAACCTGGGTAAGGGAGCTCCAGAATTTATGGTGGGAGGAAGTTAGGAGTGAGGAGAAAGGACTGGAGATGTTGATTTTTGGAGATGCATGGCTGAGGCCCACAGTCTTACTCTGGGAGTGGGATGATATTCTGATTAGGGGCAGCTTGCATATGCCTTTTGTGAATAATATTTTTTCTATAGACCTAATGTGCAGGGAAAGAAAAGAGGCTGTCATTATCTGTGCGAAGTGAGTGCAGGAAAAGCAGAGAAAAGCAGATGTAAACCAGATTTTTTTTAGTTCTTTAAATGCAAGTGGTTGCTGAAATTCTGCTCTGATGGCCCTTGCTGGCCTTATGTTTTAGTTTGACACCTTTCTTTCCTGAACCAGAGCTGACGATGGTGCCAGCCTGGGCACACAGAAACCAGAGGGCTGCAGGCTCTGGCCTCCCCAGGTGCCTAACAGGAGTACTCTGTCCCATAGGCCAATGGTGCTACCTCACAGACACATCTTCACTGAGGGATGCTCCACAATGGAGGAAGCAGCAGGCTGATGGTGGGTGCAAAGTGTGAGAATATGTCAAGCATGACCAGAGCAGCAAACACAGGGTTGGCCGATGCAGCAGCAAAGGCAGGTATTGACAGCATGAGCATTAAAGAAATAATTCTATATTCTTTGTTCAACTAGAACTCTTCTGCATGCCATTGACATGTGAAATTTGGAGGGAATATGGAAGAAAGCTGTTATTTTAATTTATATTAAAAGTTTAGATAATTATTAATGAGCAATTTTATGAGTAAAATTCCCCAAAGAAATATAGATATGACAAGTTTTTAAATGAGCTTCATTTAAAAATTACCAGGATACTGCATCTTAATTTCTTTTTAAAATATGCAAAACTCCTGCTTTTGCATTCTGATTAAGAAATAATAACATTCTACTAAAATAAGTAGTCAAAGACAATATTACAAAGAAGTATACAGCTTTATAATGAAAAGTGACTGCAATGTAAATAGAAATATTTCTTTCTTTAATCTTCTCCAGAGATTATGTTTATATTAAAAACCAGAATTGAGTAAGCATTGTGCATCTCCTCAATTAATTATGTCCCTTTAAATGACACAGCTATTTGCTGCCTCTATTTTCTTTTGGTGTTCATCCTAACCCTTGAAATTCTTCAGTAACCTGAAAAGTAACTAAGAAAAAGCAATTACTACAAAAAGCTCTGTTAAGATACAAAAGACAAGTTTTTAACTATTTCCAACTTCTCTAAAGGTCTAAGCTGAGTAAGACAACGTCTTGCACAAGTAACAAATGTTCTTGAAAAATTTTACTTTACTCATTTCCTTATCTCCTAGAAAAAAAAATAAAGACCCCAAAACAATTTTCTCCCAAACTCACATTCATGAAAAGTTAAAGGTGAGAGTATAGTTAACACATTGAAAGGATATAATAATGAAAACAAGCATTATAAACTGAAAATACTTAATTGCCACTATCATACATGAAATAAAGCCAAATGTGTGAATGCATGCACAAACCTTTGTTGGACTCTTAAGTTACAGTATCATGACTGAATTGAGATTAACGTTATGACTGATACCACTAGAGGGTAGACAGTTTCCCAAATTCATTAAAAACCTAGAAAGAAACTATCAAACATGTCTTATTCCTCTTTAGGGACAAATATAGACCAAACACAAATGAAAAATAACTCTCTAAAGTATAACCTCAGCAGGCCTCCTTTAAATATGTTGCAATTCTCCTCCCACCTTGCTATTTCTCCATAGTGCTGTCTCATCTTGTGCTGAGATTAGGAAAAGTGGTCAGATGAAGAAAGGGATAGGATGGACATAACAGCAAAACAGTGATGAAATTAGTGTATAAAGATAATTTGTATATTAAGAATATTTTAAAAATGTTAAAAAGAGAATAAAACCCAATGCTGAAGCTGATTCAGTCTTATACAACTATCTGGTACAAAATTTTAACTGTAAAGAAATATTATTGCTCATATTTGTAATATAAGACAACAGTAATTTTGTATTCTTCACGTGGAACTGTACTGTATTTGTATTCTTCTGTCACAGATAAATATACTCAGCTTTACAGACAAAATAGGGTTTCACATAATAGATACATTATAATTATGATAAAACATAGAGTAAGATCATAGAATCATGCAGTAACATAGGTCAGAAAGGACGTCTGCTGGCATCTGGCGCAAACTGCTGCTCAGAGCAGGGCTGACTTTGCACTGAGGTCTCTTTCTCTTGGACCATGTTGCATGTGGCCTTTTCTGGATGAGTTTGGAACACCCCACAAAGAAGGAAATCGCACAGCCTCCCTGGGCAACTCTTTTTGATGTTTGTTCACCTCACTGTGAAATAGTTTTCATAATATCAAAACGGAATTCTCATTCTCTCAAGTCTGTTACCATCATTTGTTTGCTGGCCAACTCTGGCTCTGCCTTCTCTGTAATGTCCCCTTAAGTAGCTGAAGTCAGCACTAGTTTCCCTCTTAGCCCTTTCTTCTTAAGAGATCCCTTGATGCCTCATACATGTGAAGAGAGAATGATTAACTTCTTTTGAGTGCACGTTTCTGAAACCCACATTTTGCAAGCCTCCTTTAAATACCAGGTGGCACAGACCATTCTACTGAACTTGTGAGTCCCTAAAAGTGTGTAGAGTTAAGTAAATTCCTTTTAGCCTCATATTGGTATTCTAATGATGGTGCACTCAGTAGCATGCTAAACTTTGATGGCTGTACCTCATTTTGTGTTCAATAAAAGATAACATGAGAGATCATTAGAGTAACTATGTCAGATTAAATGTATTTTCTTGTACAAAAGTCAAGTCCCTTCAGGAATCATTGCAATTTACTTTGTCTCATAGAGAACAATATTTTCCCGCTAGACCTCAACACAAAGGGCCATTACAAAATGTAATTCATATTTCATATGTTCAGAAACGTTCAGCACAAATTACAAATGGAGACTTTAGTGAAGTATTTATGTTCTGTTACCAACAAGATATGTATAAGTAATATGTGTCCCAGGGCTCCAGCCTACACCACTTACATTTATTTGTTACAGACTGCACTTATACTTTGCAGTTAAACATAAGGTAAGTCATGTTTCTTCTTTGAAAACATAGAAAAGTGCAGTGGACAAATACATTATTGTTTCTGAG
This sequence comes from Pithys albifrons albifrons, assembly GCF_047495875.1. Lineage (NCBI taxonomy): Eukaryota > Metazoa > Chordata > Aves > Passeriformes > Thamnophilidae > Pithys > Pithys albifrons. The sequence continues at coordinate 16,887,445 of NC_092461.1, read as the reverse complement.
ATTTTCCAACAGCTGCAAAATGAAGAAGGTGCTGTACATCACCTAACTGCTTGAACAGGGATATTCTACCCAAACTTCAAGGGACTCTTCAGTGAACTTCACGTCTTTCCCCCTGAAAAACTTGAGGCTGTGTGAGTGCATTTAGAGACTAAAACAAAGCCCTTAGAGAGAAGTCAGTAGTGTTTAGAACGTGCAAATGCAATGTTTTTAGTACTGAAAAGTATATAGAACTTGTGGTCTTCTAAAAAACACCCAGGCCAATAAAAATCCATGCAGCAAACAAACTTTTCTTGCAGAACGGTTTAAACACTATTGCATATATAGATAATTTTGCCCTGTTAAACCTATTAGAGGGGCCCAGAGTGCTATCTTCTCATAAATGAGTAGCTGTTTTTTTTAAAAAAAAGTTTCTATTTGACAGAAACTAGCCCACCCAGGGATAATATTCTGCTAGACAGAAATGTTAGACAAATATTTCTGCTAGGAATTTTTCTGCAGTTCTTTTTATAGTGCTTTCTTAAAATCAGTTTATATGTGTTAGTAACAGGATCATTTAAAACTCTATTGACATTTGAGTTTTGCAGTTCTTGAATTTCAATTTCAAACAAATTGTAAGTACTGAAAATTGTAGCAAGATCAAGTTAGGAAAAGCAGAGTATCTGACAATTATAATCTTATATTTTCATTGCTAAGCAATTTAAATTCAAGAAAGTAGACATCTCATCGTGCAATATTAATTTTGACTCACAATCACTAGCTATTACTGTCACAGTATTTTTCCTTCATTCAGATAAGTCACCTATCAGGGACCACATTAATGTTTCTCTTCTAAGGATATGATAGTCAGTAGTGCAGCCAAGCAGCAAGGTGCTTCAGTCTAATCTAATCTAATCTTCTTTAATCTAATTTTTAACTTTACTCTCAGATTGCACAACAGAGAGAGACAATCCCTCCCTATTTACCCTCCTACTCTGCTTTTTCCTCCCTAAAGCAGCACTACTGTCTTTGCATGTGTGTGCATGTCAAGTTACACGTGTTGGGGGGGTGTGCACGCTCCATTTTGAAAACAATTCTGAGAGAGTCTGTATCAGCGTGGAGGTACCACACCACAACACTATTCGTGACTGATATTCTGTGTTTTGTCAGAGGAAAAGACCAAAACAATATTTATTTTTCTATCTGAGCATGCTGAAAACTCTAGTGCTCCCCTGTGACACACATACCAATAATGCTAATCTCATATGAATCTTCCAGGAAAAAAACCCCAGCTAATAAGCCTGTTAAGTATAAAGGAATTGGAGAAGAGTAAGTTGCATTAGAAATGGAAGTAGCACTAAGACTCTCTTCAAATTATTATCTTCACTAACTCTGTCCATACTTTTGAAAGGATGTAGAGAAACTGAAGAAAACAATCAAATACAAGAGCAGGAAAAAATACTGTAAAATATGAACTTTGAAGTGCTCAATTAGTTTATCAAGCAACAGGACAAGGGGACACGGGCTCAAGCTCTGCCAGGGGAAATTTAAGTTGAAGATCAGAAAAAAATTCTTTCCAGAGAGAGTAATCAGGCATTGGAATGGGCTGCCCAGAGAGGTGGTGGATTCACCATCCCTGGAGGTTTTTAAACTGAGATTGGACATGGCACTGAGTGCCATGATCTAGTAAATGGACTGGAGTTGGACCAAGGGTTGGACTTGATGATCTTAGAGGTCTTTTCCAACCCAATCGATTCTATGATCCTATTCTATGATTGAATAGTAGGGGATTTTAAAAAATCCATTATATAATCATGCAATAAAAATGCAAGTTAAAAACATGCCAGTTCAAATTACAATGGGAAGCAATGGATTCACATCCAAAATTTATAGATTCCTTAGAAATATTCTGTTGTTACACAAGAAACATCTTGGGAGAGAGTTAAGTGGATCAAATTTCAGCACCTTACCTTATAGGTGACGGGGTAATAACATAATCATCATGCACTCCCCCATAGTCTTATAACATCTCAGACTGATGGGTTGAGAACATTGAAGAGGATCTCAGTTGTTTGTATGTAACTGAAGTGGGAATCTGTTAAAAAACATTACTGGTTGCATTTGTAAATTAAACATATGCTTACATTTTAATAAGATTTTCTAACTGAAGCACAGTATCCACTCACCTCTGCTGTAGTGTAAATCCTGATGCGACATAACAGTGGTTATTTCTGTCAGGAACATGAACATGATACAGATGTGAGATGGAACAGAGGTTTGAACAGTTTTGCACAAGACAATAAAAACTGTAGAAATAGCTTAGTAAACAATCCTAAGTATGGTATGATACAGATATCCCATGTTACATAGAAGCAAACCATTCTTTTCACCAAAGTGTCACTGCTAAAACTGGAGATGATACCATTTTAGGCTTCATTTTGGTTACTGATAAGGACATTGAAGTGAAATGGAAAACAGACAGAAAATTTAGTTTAGTGATCACAAGTCAGTTCAGCTTTAGCTAAAGGTAAGGTTAAATATAAACAGACCTGTAGCTAAGGAAGAAGGCAAACCTGAATAAGCAAGGGGAACTGGAGAGTGAATCCAGGTAGAATGAAGCCTCAGAGCCTTCAACAGCAAACTCAAGGTGCTGATGGCACTCAAGGTGCTGATTTGCCTTAGATCGGTTAGAAAAAAAAGTTATGGGAAAGGATTTTAGATCTACCTGGATGAATAGTCTTTTCAAGAAGTATGAGCAGAGACTCAAAATGAAGTAGACCTTGCAGAGAACAGCAAAACAAATGACAAAGTGCTAAAGAAGACTTAAATCTCATAGACTTTCTTCCTCTAGATGGAAGGCATTTCAGTTTGGCCTCAAAATTAAGTAAATACTTTGATTCAGTTTGAAATAATGTGATGTTTTAGTGGGAACTAAAGGAGGGAAATGTTAGTAAGATTTTCGAAACATAAATACCTTCAACTGAAACAGGAATAACACTCAAGAAATATTATTGCATTCAAGCAGAGGGAAATCAAATAATCTCAAAGGACTGGCAAAGGAACCTCCAGTTAAAACATAGCAAGAAAGAGTTTTCAATAGTCTTGCAATCAGATGAGAAGAACAATATTGGGGTATGACCTACTGTAAAATACTGATAATATAATTAAAACTGTTGCATGCCTTAGAACTTCATCTTGTGTATATTATATTTTGAAAGTACAGATGAAAAATTTTCAAAAGAAAAGAGAAAATCAGACAAAGTGTGATAAGAAGAAATCAAAACAAAGTCTCATGGGACTGACAGAAGGAGAGGATTTTGTCAGTTTGATTTGCATCAGTTGGCCAGAAGAAGTGCCATGTGGGAAACCTTAAGCAAAACTCAGAAAATGGGATTTATTGGAGAAAGTGTAAGGAAAGCAGGAAGAGAGGAAAACAGGTGAGCAAAGTCTGGAACAGGTAGTGCTGAAAGGGGCAGGTTGAAATATAAGGTTGAAATGTTACTGGTTAGGTTTATGAACTTTCAGGTCAACCTTTGTTAATATTTTCTGATTGAACATCAAAAATTTTGTTGGAGTTATTTTGAGCAAAGTCAAAAGCTCCATCAGTACTGAAGACTTCTGGAATACTACAGGGGTAGGCAGTAGAGATGGAAAAGGACTATCAGCATTGCATTTTGATATTGCAAGGCTTTACAGTGGAAGTGATTCTTCTCACCCATGCCCAGGAGCAATGAACTGAAACTGGATCAGATGCACAGTGAGGCTAAGAAGACCAGCAAACCAGAGAACCCATCTTTAGGGAAAGGACAATGCAGAAGGCTGACTTGTTTATCTAAGGAGATTGTAGTATGGCGGAGTCTATGATTGCAATCTATAACTATATCAAGTGTGTAAACACAGTGAGGGGAAATAACTTTTCTAATTAAAAGGCAATGTTGGCATAAGAAAAAATGGACATAAAAAGATTATAAATGCATATATACCGCGGGTGGTGATGCTGTTTCTGTATTTAGTATAGCCAGACCTGTGACACTCATAGTGCTGCAGTATGTGGAAAAGCACCACAGCAAACTGCAGACTCAGGATTATCTGTAGGAGTATATGTTTGCCTTTTACACAGTGAAGGCAGTGTTAGAAGTTATGGGAACTATGAAGTCAATATGAGCTGTGAAGGAATACTGAGGTGGGTACCCAGTACATCCTATGGGATCTAAGGAATAATGGAACAAGAAATGCAGGAGGTAGATGAGTGGTCCTAATTACAGGGAAGAATTCAGAAAGGTCTTTAAAGAAAGCCTGAAGGGTGTTCTGAAGAGATTTCAAAATTTACAGGGGAGATTGTATAAATTCAGAATGCTAGCTCAACAGAATATCTCACAACTTGGAGAGTTTCTAAGTGGTTATTTTAAACTGCTTTTGGAAAATTATTTTCAAATGTATGAGCTTTAATCACTCCAAGATCTGCCTTAATTCCAATACCACTGGTGCAGACTCACAGGGAAGTCAGAGCAAGTAAGCACGTCACTCTCGCCAGAGATATGGTGTCTACATAAACCTCCTGTGCTGAGGTACCAGCAAGACTCATCTGCTACAAAGGGACAAAATTCCAGTTAGTACTTTGGTTTTCTCTTTGGCACAGCAGTCAGGATGGTGTTGTGCCCTTAGAAGTTATGTGTGAAGAATTCATCCAAAATTCAAAATTGACTTTAGATTAACAGAGAAATCTTGCTCTGTATCACAGAAGAAACACCACATCTTGAATCCTTACCTGACTACAATGATATGTAGCAAGAGCAAGAAATTCAGAGTCTAAGGAAAAAATTGCATGGACCCTCTTCTTTCTTAATTTAGCTATTTGGTCATCTGTTGAAATGAATACCCTCACACATGAACACACACAAATTGAGTGTTCTTGTCCACCAGCTTAAATACAATGATACCTTTGCAATGGTTTGTTTATACATCTCATATGCTGTGATTCTTCCTTTCTCAAACTGTGGGGATTCTATTTTTTCAATACTTCAGTTGATAACCAGAGATGGAGTGGAATCTGTTTGTCAATCGCACAACACTGAGAGGCAATTTCCTTCCAAAAGAGGCACCACAGTTCTTACACATGTAATAGCTGTTAGAGGGAGAAGATGACTTCAGTAATGCCACAATGCAAAAAGAAACATGTTTGGTTAAGTGAAAGGCTTTGTGGAAGGAGAAAATAAATAGAAGAAAAACCATTTTGGCAAGACAATTAACTAAGATCCTATTGCTCATGTTCAAGTTATTTTCCTCTTCATATATCCCCTCTCCTGAAGAAACAGTTAACCAAATGTAATTAATCTTGAAAAGGGTATGGGGAACTAATTAGAATATGGGGAATGTGTGATTTTCCCATCTGAAAACTGTTTTGGTGCTGTTTCTTCACAGGTACCACATTTGTAGTTTAATTTCTAGCTGAACTTTCTGGTAAAATTTTGAATGTAATCTACCATGTCTTTGAAGGCATCAGAATTGTCAGCATTTTTAGAGGAAAATTATTTATTTCGGTTTTGAAATGTGGGATTAGAAAACTTGTCTATGGGAAAATATTCTGAAGAATAAGACCAGGAATTAGATCCCCCCTTATATCAACCACAGGCTATTAATTCTGCTCAAAGTATTTCAGGCACAGTGAAGTAAAATAACATGCAGGTATCCCCAAAATACCAGGCAGTGGAAGGATTGTAGGAAAATTTATTTCCAAAGTTGAGAACATTAGACTTAAAGATCATTAACCTTAATGGGGGTTCTAACACCAGGCCTGGGAAAAGACATGCCCCCTATTCCTCTCAGGGCTTTTATCACCCCTGGCCTTCCCCTACTGTGGGGCTTTCTAACATGCCTGCAAGTACTTATGTTTTTGTCATACCAGGGAAAGTTTCTGCAGAATGCAGGAGGAGAAAACATCTAAAACTGTCCCTGGAAAATGTGCCTCTTCCAGGCAGGAAAGCCTTCCTAAGAGAAATAAGCCCTGATCTCCTTGTAATAAATCTTCCAGAAGGGTCTTCTACCCTTACAGGCACTATCCTACTAAAGCTGCCATCTTTCAGGGCTGCTGTACATCCCTCCACCTCAACCATATGCCATGAATTCCCTGCCACTCCTTGTTGCATGTGCAAAGGTGATCCTCGTCTGCAAGCTGATTTGCCCAAAACTTAATCACTGGTTTTGTAAGTTTTTGGTTGGAACTGGCTAGTCAGTTTTTTGATTAATACCAGTGCAAGGGGCAGCACAGACATGTGCTCTCAGCTCTGCATCAGCACAAGATCACATGAAATGATCCATGGACCCTCTGCTGCAGTGGTTCAGTCGTTCACCTCAAGCAACTGGTCACGTTCACACAATTCTCTCGTCTCACTGTGGGGAGTACTGACAAATCCAAGTCTTAAAATCTATTCTAATAATTAAGAAAAGGAATATTTGGAAAAAAGGAGAAAGGACAAATTCTTAATTTCTTCTCGTTTCAGCACTTTCTTGTGTAGCATGATCAGACATTTTTGAGAGATATGAATATGTTATAAACACCATATATAGTTCCACTATGCAGAAAAGCAATGATACCAATGATTCATTCTCACAAGCTCACTCTTTAGTGCAGTGGGTTCATACAAAGAGAGATGACTCCAGCTGGGGACACTGGGAAAGTGGTGCCTCAAAGTAAATTGTAGGCTAATGGTTACGATGCTCTTCAGTCAAGTGCAAAGCTCTGGCTCTCATCCTTCATGCATGTATTAAAGTAGGTGGTTATATAAAATGCCTCTTATCTTTCTAAACAGTGCAAATATAACAACTCTTGTTTAGCAACCAAATCCAATAAATTATCCATTATTTCCGAAATCATGGTTATAATAGGGCTAGGTGTGGAAATATGTTTGATGTGACTTTTAGATAAATTAGCAGTAAGCTTTCTTTCTTTTCTTTTTATCTCTGTTTCTGTTTTGGTGAAAAAAATGGCCTAATAGTGAAAAATATCAGACTGAAGGCAACAAAATTAGAGGATTTAAAAAATCAATACTCCCTAAAAGATACAAACATATCTTGATGTTGGGAATGACTGCAAGTATTTCCAAGGCATAGTCAGAAAACCAGGATCCAAATATAAAGAATAATAGGAAATATATTACAATAAAAAAGAGATAAAGAGAAATGTAGAATATTTTCCCATAATTGCCAAGGGAAATAGTGAAGAAAGTGACACCAAAAGTGGTTTCCTGGAACAGCAGAGAAATGTCTGAGGCTTTTGTATTCTTCTCCAGTATCCTGAGATCATTAGATTGTGAAGATGTGTTTAGAAGATGGTCTAAATTGATTCCTGTCATTTCAAGTATACAGAGGATAAGAAGAGATGACTAAGAAGTCAGCTCACCTCAATGGAAAGACTTCTATTGACTGCAGGGGCCTTTAGATTAAACTCCAATAATTTCTTTTAGATGAAAAACCCAGTTTATTTGGTAGGTGTTTTTGTCAATTTAGGTCTATGATGTGTAGCATAATGTTTGCACTGTTACACTGGGGTTGTATTTCCCATGTTGTCTGCAACCTACTCAAACAAAGTAGGCTTGTGCATTCGCTGTGTGTTGTGTTTCTTCTGCATGCTCTGCCTCCAGTATGTGAAATTAGTCCTAAATGTCCAGAACAATTGGCTGTAACTCTTCATGTGGCAGTCACAATAACCAAGAAAAACTGCACAGCTCCTCATGGGAGAATGGTTTTGGATCTCCCTAGTAAGACAAATAGAGGTGCAGTTACATTACTAGAACTTGAGACCATATAATACAGAATGTTGAATTATCTGGGCTTTATTCTCAACAAAACTATAGTTTTTAAAAATCAATTACTAATTCTGTGCTATTTATTGTGATCCAGATTATGGTTTTGTTACTTCCTACAGAATGATGAGAATAAAGAACTTCACTGAATAAGTGCAGATTCCAGTAAATATCAATGTAGGGCCAAATCCTTTTAGCTTTATTTAAGTCAAGCCAATTTCAGATACCTTGATTGGGCCACTCCTCCCAGATTTGCCTCAGAATATATAAAAAATGAAAAGTGGAACCTGATTTGAATAAGCCATTCCAATGTGGAGCAGGGAAGCAGGAAAAAATGAAAATTCGGTTCTTTGAGAGAAGAAAAATAAAATCATATATTACATTCTTAGATTTAAATTACAGAGTTGTATTTGAGAATTACATTCTTTTAATCTGAAAATGAGCCTCTTTCAATAATATGACGTGGTATATGGTTGAAAGTGTGCGCTAGAAGTTTGTTTCATTGCATTGTATATTTTAAAACCATATTGTATGGGTCTGTTTACTTTTCATTTGTACTCTTTCCCCTGCCTTTTTTGCATAATATATTGGTAAGTAATAAGAAGCAGCAGTGCAGCTACAATTTAATGGGAAACACAACTGTTTATTGAACCAGATACCCATTATTAATTTAACAACCGAATACAAACGCTTCTGGCAATCAGTGCAATAATTCTGTTTCCTTGATTACTTAAGGTTTGCCACTGGCTTCAGTGGAAGCTTAATCCAACCCTCAGAGGGGAGAAGTGCTGCCTTTTAACACTTGTAACGAAAGAACAAGTACGAGCCTAATTCAGTTACCATGCATGCAATCCCTCTGTCATCTTTAATAGACATACACATCTCTCATGTGGTTTTAAGAAGAGATTTAAAGCAGTCTCTTTTTTCATCATTTTTCTAATATTTTATGACTCTATTGGACTGTGAAATATCTGCAGCAAAGGGGCTACAAGAATTTTTTTGCAATGAGTTGTCAGAGCTCATAGTAAAGTGAAAATATACTACCATCTTTGTCTTGAAATTGTATTACCTACTTTTTCACGAGCATTGTGTCATTCAAATTGCAGCACTGTATAATGAGGCCTGTAAAGATATGTACATTTCAAAGATAATCTGGAGAGGTAACACCAGCGATTAATTTGGCCCAATGAGACTCTAGAGGGCAGTCTTGGTACAGTAAAAGAAATATATATTTTTCTGTCATTAGAAACCTCAATCATCTAGAGTGAGTACAAAATCTTACAGCTAAAATAGCACAATTATTTTTAGAGACTATTTTAAAATTTTTTTTAAATTTTAGCTGAAACATTAATACCTTTTGATGCAAGATTATAATTCACGATATTATAATGTAATTAAAAAAATCCCTATTTTTATATAATTAAGTTATGTAGCCATATGGTATAACTAATGTCTCAGAACCAAAAGTACAAGACACAGTTTGCTTCTTGGTTTCAGGTTGTTCGTGCATTAGCCAATTTAGACAACACATTTCCATCAGCAGTCTAAAACTTTATCAAAAGTCCACTGGAAGTCATTTGCTTAAAGAGAGTACAATAAAATCCATCTTACAGTGCAGATGCAACTTTAATGTCAGTTTTTAAAATATGTGTTTTACTTTATAAGTAATTAATCTTTATACACAAGTTTTGACTATTGTCGGCAGAAATCAAAATTGTGTGCCTTGTAAATATTTAATCAAGCAGTTCTTAGATTAAAAAAATGCATTAGTCACTTTGACTATGTTTAATATTTTAGAAGAAGTTGTTCTGCAAGAAAACAAATCATTGGTAATGAAAAACAATGTGCAGCTTGTAAGTACTTACTGTGCAAACTTTTGAAACATGTAACCTTTGTTTCATTGCAGGCAAACAATATTGCAGGCTTGTTTTAAAGTGGGAACTTACTTCCTGTGTGAGACTTTCATCTGTATATTTCAAAACATCCATAAGGGAAAAGAAAATCTCCATTTCCATTTGACAGCAAGGCATCAGCTTCTCTGTTGGCTACAGCAGTCATATTGCAAACCAGTTGGGGTAACAGGGTTTGCTGATTTGGGTCACACACAGAGGGAGGATGGAGGATGGAGGATGGGAAGAGGTGCTGCACAGACTGCAAGCCAAGCTGCAACCCCGCACCTTCTGCTCAGACATCCTTCCTTCATTCCTGAAGCAGTTAAACTTCCTAGATGCCTCTGTCTTCGATCTAGAGAATTTTGAGGAGCAGAGGGTCTTACTTCTGCCGATTCTCCAGGCAAGAGGGACTTTTCTGCTTCAGCTCTGCTTGTTTATGCTCATGCTTAAGTAAGAGTATGAAACTGTCGGCTTCCCTGCCCACGACACATGTTGATGAGCTGTTGTCTCTGGGCCTCTCTATAGACTGGATTTGGCAGTCAGTAATATAGCTACATCCATTTAAAACACAGTCAAACAAAAAGAAGTCACATATAAGAAAAAATTACCACCTGGTTGCAGACCTTTTTTTAATCTCACAAGTGGAGCATTCACCCAGACTATGGAAGTTGGATTCAGTACCAACTCTGGCCCAGGAGGTTTTAAATTAACATTTTGTGCGAGTTTAATCTCCAGACCTCCTTATTTTGGTGGGCTGACAATTCAAACTCCATATAACAAAAACACAAAAACAAGAAAAAGAGGCAACTGAGAAAAATATGGAAGAGCCTAAAGAGAATCCATTGTAAGGATCTCCATGCTAACCATAGGCAGGCTGGGATACTCTACCTGTTAAACCAGATAACAAATACTTGCTGAAAATTCTACCTTTTTTATGGTATTTTCACCAGTTAAATCCCACCCTGACAGCCGATCCCATCAGATCTGGGAAGCTCAGCAGGGTCAGCCCTGGTTAGTACTTGGATGGGAGACCTCCTGGGAATACCAGGGGCTGTAGGTTCTAGTCCCGAGGACTTCACTGTCACTGTCCAAGCTTGCTCGGCCATGGCAGATGGACTTTAGGACTTAAACGGTGGGGCCAGTTCTGCGCACGCTGTGCCTCACCTAAAAAATCCACTGCGCAGGCTTGAAGGGCTCACTCATGTGGGGAGAGCCCTTCCCAAATCTTCATCTGCAAAGCCAAGCCATGATGATCACCATTTTTAGCACTGTAAATCTATCCTTGTCTTTTGCTGATTGTGGTAAGTTTTGGTCTTAGTTTCAGCTAGGTCTGGACTAGGCCATAATTTTAGTAGGCCCAGATAGCATTACACAGATTAGAGGGGACAAGTATCACCTGACTTAAGCAACCAAAGCGATATTTCATATCATCTGATGTCAAAGCAGGTATAGAAGCGGGTGAGGGAGGTGTCTGGAGCATTTTGCTCCATGGCCACTTGCCTGGGAAGGATGTGTGTGTTGTTCTGGGCAGTCAAGGCCTCACTGCCACTCACCACTATTCTGCAGCTGTGGTTTAGTTCAGGAAAGAAACATTTCTTTTTTTATTGTTGATTTTTAATCCTTTCTTGCTGGGTATCTCTTGGGAGGTGTCTTTTGCGGGTTTTGGCTGGGGTGTTGGAAATCTGTATTATTGATTGGACGACTCGGTGTGGAGTTATTTGTTGTTTCTTCCTACCTTTGTATATATTGCATTTGGCTTTTAATTTTCTCCCTTCTGTGTAAATATAAAAGGTTTGCCATTTCAAGTTTTAGTTTCAGGGTTTTTTTCCTCCCTTTCCCTCAGGGTTGGGGGGCTCTGACTCTGTGGTTGGCACTTGGCATTTTGCCAGGTCAGCCAAGCACGCTGATACAGTGCATTAAAATTGGAGTAATAATGACTTTTTTTTCTTTGAGGATGTGTCTTTCATGTCTCCCTGAAAGTGTAAAAGAAACTTTCATAAGTGATGAGCATTTTTGTTTTGGTATTTGAATTTCAAAACAATCCAAAGTTCCTAGTGACGTGCTTATGCTATTTTGCAGTCTCTCTGAAACTAGGATTCTTATTCTGATATGTTAAAAATATATTAAAAAAAAACCCCAAAACAATAACCAAGCACCAACTTTGTTATTCTTCGCCTACTAGAAAATGCCATCGGATTCCTATAGATGAAAAAGGCCCTTACAGAGATTGTATTCTGATATCCAATTTCTTAATTCAAATTGTTGTTGATTTCATGCAATACTTGATTAATATTAATACAAAAGACTATAATTTTCAAGACAAAACCCAACTTTTAGTCTTCTTTCTTATCTATTTCCTACAAAATTTGCTAAGGCATAAACTGTTATATGTAAGCAACTTAATGTACATTTTATGGCTTTGTTATACATATATCACGTGATGCTTTTATTGATTGTGTTCTTTTTGAGGGAGAAGTGTTTAAAGACTGAGTTGTTTTAAAATATAAGGATATAAAAGTAATGCAAATAATAATTTTATGTACAAGTCTCCTCCAGTGACTAAAGAAAAGATCTGTAGCAACATTTATAATTTCCACTTAGACTATCAATTGAATAAAAAAAATTCAGAAAGCAATGTTTATTTCATGCAAATTTACTTTTCTCTTACAATTTGTAGAATTAATAGTGCTATTAAGCTTAACTCTCACAGGAATTTTAATTGTCAAATACTAAACAATTCTTATTGTAGATAAATGTAACAGGCAACAGAAAATATAGAAAACAGCTTCCTTTCAACAAATGCTATATTCTGATTATTTAAGTCGGCACTTTTAAAGAATGTTAAAATGGAGCAACTTCCTTCAAAGAACAAAAACTATTACTTTACCAGGGTGATGCCTTTATCCAAACCAGAGCTCCTTGCCTTATTCTCAGTTCCCATATCATTTTTGTGAAGAACACCATGAATTTTTACCTGACAGTCTCAGTAGTAGCATTACCCAAATTTCACTCATGTGAGGATTCAAGTGGAAAAAATATTAAACTCAGAAGTCATTTTATTTTCTTTTGTGGGGAAACTGTCAACATAACAAAATGACTGCATTTATCATTTTCAGTCTTAAAATAGACTTAAAAGTATAAACTACTGTTGCCTCTTACAAGCTTCCTATTGATCTTTTCCCATCAAAGGGAGCTCACGCACCATAACAAAAACCAGCTGGACAGCACAAGGGAGATCACAGGTCAGCTTATGGCAAGGGATACAAGGGGGGGAAGATCCCAAGGCCAGTACCACCACTGGACACTTCCAATGGAGGCACCATAGCAGAACAGCAATTGTCTCTCATCTGGAGTTTTTGGGACTTTGCTGTTCTTGTCAGACCTGGTTAGAGGGTTTGAGATACGTATCGGTCATCTCCAGTTGTTTCTGCTTGTCTGTTAAGACTTGCTGCCTTTCTTTACTAATCTTGGTGGTAGATCTATAAAAGCAACATCCACATCAAAAAAGTCCCTAGATATACATGTAGTTTGCCTTAGAGATACATGTAATACTGAAGTTCATAAAATTATTTGACCCAGTTGCATCCTCAGTTCTTGTCCTTGTAAGCATTTGGTAGGACACACTAATTTCTAAGGAGAAATCTCATGAAAGTCTACACATCTCAAGGTGCCATAAATTCTAAAGATGGAAACTGAAAAGCCAAAATCCTTATCATTCACAGGCTGGGCCTCTCCAGATGTTCTCTTACTACCTGTCAAAGTATGTAGAAAGTGTATACTCAGATAGTTCCTTAAAGTGAAAAAAATGCATTTAGATATGCTGGATTAAGGATAAAAAATGTCAAAGAGTTTAATCATATCTAAAGGAATAGTAGAATTTCTTGAAATGTGTCAATATTTTAGTAGATCACATCATCTAACAAGCTTCAGATTGCTTAGAATAAAAGCATGTTAAAGATATACAGATATAAAGATAAAAAATATAACCTCATCCTAAAGCATCAAATGATGCGATAAATTTGTTGGTGGTTTTGGTTGGTTTTCTTTTTTTTTGGTGGTGGTGGGGTTGTTTTCCAAATCTTTTGCAGATGGGCTATCTGTTTGTAGCAACAGCTAGACACAATTTCCAGTAAAAAGATTAATATCAAACCAAATCAATGTAACCGTAGTAAAAGGAATTATTAGTCTGTTGATCTCAAATAGTAATTGTAAATGACAATACATAATCAAATGGATATATTGTCTATGGGACAGTTTACTTCAATATCAATAGAAATGTAAATAATAAGGTGCCTATATGGAACAACTGGATTTCTTAGTTGTTTATTTAGGTGTCAATTATGATTTTATGTTTTGGTCCAGAGAAGCACAATATACATCCCATGACATGCACTGTGATGGGGAGGGTATAGAGTCATTGTAAGGGAAAGAAAAACATTGTGTATTAGGAAGCAGCAACTGAGAAGCATTTATATTCATCCATGAATAACCAATTGAACTTGAACCCTCCCATGCAATGTGGAGATTAAGAGCATATTTTTATAGTCTTTCACAGACAGATATTATCCATATCACTTAGCCTATATTTCATATCAAGCAAAAATGAATTAGCAACATTAATGCACAGTTGAAACAAAGTCCATACATTTTGTCTTCCTCAAGGTGCTTTTCCCCCTCTCTTAACAAAGTACTAACTAGAGCCACATGGCCAAAAAATGCTTTGGAAAGAAGCTGAACTTGCTCATCCTTGTCTAAAAAACCAGAATGCAATGGTACCCTGCAGACAGCTAATATGATCTTGGAGGGAGATACCTACTTTTTCAGTGTATGTAAGAAGAGATAAGAGGTACTCAGTAAGTTTAAGAGGGGCTATCCTGAGACCACCCTCCAGCTGACAGCATCTGCATTCTAGTGCCCCCATGGTCTCAAAAGCTATTAGGTTGATGTGTCCTAGTTCTGACCAGGACAGTTAATTTTGTAGTAGCAAGGAGGGGGCATGACCAAGACGAGGAGGTTGTTCTACACCACCTCATGTCACTTTCAGGATATGGGGGCAGAGGGCTCTCTTCTGGGTCAGGGTAGTGTGGTGGAGGGAGCGATCAGGTATTGCAGGGGATTCCTGCAGTGAGCAATAAGGTTTCTTTTCTTGTACTCTCTGTCATTAGCATTGTTGCTGTTACTCTTTGTTTTCTTATCTCATTGCTTTTTCCAGTAAATTGTTCACATCTCAACCCATGATCTTTAACTTTTGTGCCTTCAATTCCCCTCTCCAGCCTGCTGCAAGGCAGAGGGAAGGGGGAGTGTGCAAGCAGGACATGGTTTAGAGTAGTTTCAGTTGGAAGGCTAAACTGGAGAGTACCATTCCTAAACCATGACAATAAGCCCAACAACAGAAATTCTCTCCAACATCACTTCTGTAAAATCAGTGATGCCCTATGAGCCAGTCAGTCCCTGCTTCAGTCTGTTCTCCAATAAGAAACAGTTCAGCAAAGTTTGCAGCAGTTGCAGGTATTTCTGCAGCTTGCTGGCTTAGAAACCTGTCCTGTCAGTATCTCCAGGTAAGGGCAAGTACATCTTTGCAGAATTGAGGCGCTGAATGCTGTTTGCGTTTGCTGTCAGAATGCACGGAATAATTTTAACCACAGGTGTAACTGTGTCAGCCTTTGCAAGAATTTCATTAGGCATAACCTTGAACTCCCAACATTTTTCCTTGTCATTATGAAAAATCCTCATGAATACAGATATAAACACTGTTGACTGTCTCATCTGGTTGTATATATATACTTCTCTATGAAGGAGGACCCTGTTTCTTCTTACAGGGAGGAAGAGAAAGATTTGAGTCCTAAATCTAAGTAAGAAATGGAAACAATATACAATGCACCCGACTTTTATTATATACACACTTGGGTACCAATATGGGCTGAAAAAATGGGTGCTCTTATTCAAGGTCATTTCTGAAGCTCAATGTGTTGACAACTTGTGCTGTGGCAATGAGTCCAGGATTTCATCTCCTGAGTGGAATAACTAACAAATAGCTACAGCTGAAGATACTCCACCATGAATTAAGAGAGGTGTAAATCACTGTCAAATTAACAAGGTTGACAAAGTGGTTCAGAAGTTCAGCAGTGCTCTCTGAAAGTGTGAAAGCATAGCCTGGAGAATACAAATGAAATCTGCAGGACTCCTCTAAAGGGTCATTAATCTTTATACCATGCTAAAGCTCTACCCAAAGTGTGTTTACAAAAACTGCAAATAGACATTAGTTTTGATCAAAAGAAAACCTTAATAACATTTAGATATGCTGTTCTTTAAGATAGTGGGGCAAGGGCACCAACAGCAATTCAAGGGGTATTTGAGTCTGGGCCAATGCAACATCCTAGATCTCAAATGCAAGGGGTTTTGCTGGACCAAAGTTAAGAGAATTCTAGCTGGCTCCTCTGTACATGGGGTCTTAGCTGGCAGAGGGCTAAAGAATAATCTTTTCCAGTACAAGGGAATTGTGTCAGGTAATGATTAACTGTGAAGGAGTGGCAATTTGTCTGTCATGAACATGCTAGAGGGTTCGGTGTCTTGCACTTCCCTGTCAGGATGGAAGATTATTTGCGGTTGAAAAGAATTCAGTGTTAGCAAGGTCAGCATTATTACTTTTGTTAATCTTGATGTGGTGCGATGTTTCTTATTTAATGCTTGTTATTTGTATATCTTTATGCTGTGTAGAAAAGAGTTGCTGCCTTAACTTCCAGTTATGGTGTGTGACTGAGATAATGTGAACGGGACGATGGGAGTGGGAGTATGGCA
Source organism: Pithys albifrons albifrons (assembly GCF_047495875.1). Lineage (NCBI taxonomy): Eukaryota > Metazoa > Chordata > Aves > Passeriformes > Thamnophilidae > Pithys > Pithys albifrons. The sequence goes on along the minus strand of NC_092461.1, from coordinate 16,870,977 downwards.
GCACTGATGAGTTCTTTCTTTCTGCCTTCTGCTGCTAAGCAGTTGTCATCTTGTTTATTGTCTAAAATTACTAATTGCCACACTGCAATCACATAAAAGCCAAATGAAAACACCACTCAAGCACTTCCACAATTTTCTTTTGCTGGTGCATTCAACAGACACATGAGTTAGGGATTAAGGTATTTATAGGGGTTCTGAGGCCCATGGCTCCACAACAGAGACTACTGTGCCTCCAGAAGGAGGAGTATTTTTAGGGCCACCAACACAAAATTCTCATCAGTAGTCATTTATTTATGTCCATCACTTCTGGAAAGTTTGTAACACCCCATGATGTGGTGGTCCAAGCAGAAACCATAAAGAGTACCATTTTACTCATTTTACAAACAAGAAAGTCATTGTAACAAGGCTCAAAGCCCTTTTATTAAGGCGAAGTAGCTCTTATTGTGTCACCAAAATAGGTGATGTGTTTTCTGCCAAAATGAACCAAAATGTCTGGACAGCAAACAGTGGTGTAGTCCATACAAAACAGTAGCTCCAAAAAGAAATTCCATTTTCTGCTTTTCTAAGGACAGCCATATTATAAGTAATAATTTAATTCAATTTCACAATTGCTGTCCCAAAATAAAGGAAAATCATGGTTAACCTAAATAAACCCTAATCTTTTTATTTATAAGAACATGTAGAGGAAAGTAAGTGTGCTAAAAAGTTTAAGTATGGCTTTAAATCATTAATATTTTCTATGAAGAAGTTCTGACCTAGGAATTTTTAAAAGTGTATACTTACATGTATGTATATAAATACACATATATGTATAGTTTTTGAACCTGCCTAGAAATTAGTTTCATTCATTGACAAATCAATCATGTTTTTAATACACATTCAAATGCAATTGTTGAACGGGAGGAAAGACACCTATGGGTATTCCTCATGATAGTGCCACAGAGAAGGTGGAGGTCTGCAATATGCAGCAATCAGCACTTCAAGCCTAATGACTGTGAGAGTACAACCTGTTTGATGTTCCATTCCATCAAAGAAGGAGTAGCTGATATGTTCATGAGTCCAACTTATAGACAGAAAAATCTTTCCTTTCCTCTTTGTTTTTAGTGATTCCTATGGGGTGGTGATCAGGGAGAACATGTGCTTCTTCTTGTTCTATCTTGGTACCATCAGTATGATAATATCTTCTTATCATTCAGAAGCAATTAGTTCACAAGGCAAAATAAAGATAAAATCTGCATTTTCTACAATCTTGTTCAAAGCATATCAACTGACAACTAGGATCTATATAGCAAGTTGGTTTGCTGGTTTTATTCTGCTCTATTACAATGATATTATTTCAGGTTTTTTAATGTTCTTTATATTTTTAACTTCACTTCTGTGAAACTTTTCTCTATTTTTAAGTTGTTACCTGTTGGGATTCTTGGTGTTTCTTTCTTTGTTTAACTGTTTTGCTGTTGTTTTCTGGCAGGTTCTCCAAAACTCAGTTGAACCCAAGACTTAGACAGTATTTCATTAATACCTGCTGGAATTTTACATTTAATTAAAATATATCTATGTCAAACACATTCAAAAATTCCTTGTAATTCTACTCCAGGCAGAAAATATGCAGAATGCCTTGCAACTTCCCCGACAACTTCCCCTTTCACCTGCCTTTAGCTCAGCTTTAGCTCAGGGAGGCTTCCCTGCTGCAGGCAGGTCCATGGAGATGCCACCATAGACAGTGCAGAGGGATGCCATGCTGTTCCTCTCAGCAGCTCCTTGGCTGGGACCAGCACAGAGGAGTTATTGGCTCTCAAAAACAAGAAGGAAAGCCCTATTAACACCAGCACTTTGCCCTGCATGCTGTTACTGACTGCTTCCAGACCTCTGGATAACAAAAGCAGAGACTTCATCTTCCAGGCAAATGAAGGAAATTACAAACCAGGGCCCAGTTCCCCTCCATTTTGGAGAAAAATTATCCCACACAACAGCTGTGGCTACAGCTGTGCCCTTTGCCACACATGATGGTCTGTGGTGAGATCCACCAGGTCAAGGTGGCCAAGCCATTGCTATTGTTCCCCCGCTGGGGTCCTGTGAAGGGGAAGCTTTAAAGGACTGTCCCAGCTGGCTCTTGGTTCCCCACTGACTCAGTGTGAGCAGGACTACCTCAAGAGACTACTTTCCTCTTGAGCCAAATCCTTGGAGTTCCATTCTTGGGTGCTCACTAGTGAAACCTGGGTACTGATCATGGCTCTCCAGTCCAAGGCAGCTCATATCCTGACCAAGTCCTCAGGAGAGTGCTCATTCCTCCTCCCAAGAAGGTGGGTTGTGGTCACCCTGCAGTTGAAGACCAACCTTCAGGAGCTGATCAGATGCCACATGTGACTTCTCAGCATGACTTTTAAAAGCATAGAGCAGTCAAGTTCCCAGAGTATGGACACAGTTTGGGGAATGTGATCCATTCCGGTGAAATTTGTATTTTCTATGATCACCACTATTTTAATGATCTGTGCTGCTTCCAAGATCTTCTCTAATTGACTTATCAGGATCATTTGTCATCTGGCCATCTAGCCTTTGAACAAAAAAAGTGATGAACAGGCTGATTCATGACTATTTTATGAGTATCTCCTCAGTCTACAAGGGCTCTGCTATAATTAGCATTTCTTTTACACCTACCACAGGGTGTTCACAACTTCCTGTCACAGGAAGTGGAGGATGTCACAAGGAATGTTGTGCTGTTCAGCTTCATACTAATAAACAGGGAAGGTCTTGTTGGAGATGTGAAGACTGGGGGCAGCCTTGGTTGTAGTGACCATGAGATTGTGGAGTTCAATGTCAGGTGAGGAGGAAACAGGGAAGCAAGTAAGATTGTAACCAGGATGCTATTTCTAGTCTCCTCAGGAATCTTCTTGGAAGAATCCCATGGGAACAGGCCCTGCAGGAAAGTGGGGTCCAAGAAACTTGGTTAATATTCAAGGATCACTTCCTCCGGGCTCAAGGACAACTCATCGTGATGAGCAAGAAATCAGTCAAAGGCTTACTCAAGCATAAGCAGGATACACACAGGAGATGGAAGCACTTGGAATGAATACAGAGAGGTTGTCAGAATAAGTAGAATGAGACAAGGAAGGCCAAGGTCCACCTGGAATCTGGCCAGGGATGTTAAGGACAACAAGAAGGGCTTCTTCAAATACATCTGTAACAAAAGGAAAACAAAGGATAATGTGGGCCTGTTGCTAAATGGAGGGAGAACCCTGATAACAGAAGACACAGAGAAGGCAGAGTTACTGAACACCTTGTTGGCATCAGTCTTCACTGACAAAACCAACCATTAGGAATGTCTGACCCAGAAGACCAGGGTAAAGAAATCTTGTAAACAAGACTTTCCCTTGATCAGTAAAGATTCAGTTAGAGAACACCCAGGCAAACTTGACATCCCCAAGTCCATGGGCCCTGATGGGATGCATCCATGAGTGCTGACAGACACCATGAGTGCTGCATCCAAGGAGCTGACAGACACCATAGAGAGGCCACTTTCTGTCATCTTTGAAAGGTCATGGAGATCAGAAGAGGTGCCTGAGGACTGGAAGAAACCAAATGTCACCCCAGTCTTCAAAAAGGCAAGAAGGAGGACCTAGGGAACTGCCAGCCAGTCCACTTCACCTCAGTTCCTAGGAAGATTATGGAGGATCTCATTCCAGAGGCAATCTCTATCCACATGGATGACAAGAAGGTGATTAGGAGTAGTCAGCATGGATTCTCTAAAGGTAAATCATCCTTCACCAACCTAATTGCCTTCTTCAATGAAACAACTACCTGGGTGGATGAGGGGAGTGGATATTGTCTGCCTTGACTTCAGCAAGGCTTTTGACACTATCTCTCACAGAGATCTTTCCAACTTGCCCTACTTTTATCAGGAATTACTCAATCCTGGATATCTTTTTCTGTGATCAAGTTCACAATGACAACTGAGATAGGAAATTAAGGATTTTAAACAAAAAGTAGTCTTCACCATAATGAAGTAAAACATTTTCTTTAATCACAAACAATGGTACATAAAATACCCAACAATATGTAGACTTAAGCAGAAATCATACAGCTAATGTTACTTTTTTCCATTTTAATGCACAGGTTTTGTCTTTATTTCAAGGGGAAGGGGTAGGAAATGGAGAAAAGAGAAATTTTTTACTATTTTAACTTCAGAGAAGTGCTACTGAGATACTTTTTGCCTTGAATGAGTTTTATTTTTCGTGACTGTGGAGTCATAAGATTTGGGGTCAATCAAGTTTCTGAAGGAAGAGAATTCCACATTAAGAACACTCATCTTTCTCTTTGCTTGAGAAAGGCTTTTAACGCTTCTGTACTGCCAGCTATAAAATATGGAGCAAAAGGGTGGGAACATTTAAAACACTGGAGCTGAAACTAAAACTTGGACAATGAAGCATGAAATGAAGTATGCTTCATATCACAGAGAAACAGAATTAACAAATAGGTAAGACAGAGAAAGTGTGTAAAAGAAAGTCTTTATGAATAAAAGGACACTAGGATGATTGTATCTCAAAGAGGCCAAAATTAAAGATGGAATGCGCTTATGAAGAACCATCAGAACTTAGAATGTATAATAAAAAGACCTTTTCTTCTCTGACCTACCTCAAAGCGGATACATGACTGGATTTCATGAAGAACAATGAGGGCTTCAGAAGTGTAGGGATTTAAAGTATTATAAAGCAATTAGAAATTACATTCATTACACTGTGCTACTTGATAGTAGTATATACTTACCTATTTTGAAGGAAGGATTCTCTTCTGTTTCTAGCGATAAGCTTTCTTAAGGGAAACCATAACAACAAGAGAAACATTAAGAGTTTCTATAAACTTGTAATCACACATGTCATACACAATGTACTATTTCCCTCTTTAATAGCAGAAATTCTCAGAAATAATATATAGCAGATGCTTCAAATTATGTTTTCTAGGACAAAAGTTAATTCTAAAGTAAGTATTCCATGAAAGAGAAACAGAGAAAACATTTTTACATGTCTATCATTTGTCCTTAGAGGACACAAAACAAATATGTTTTTTAAAGCTTGACACTGGTATTATTCTGTGTGGCCTCCGGCTATATGCTTTTTCCAGTTTGTAGAATTGAAGGATAAGAAAACAGCTTTGCATTAAGAGGAACACATTGTACAGGTTAATCATAACCATGCAGAAATCAAAATGCTGCCAACAAAATAATGGCGTACTGGTGCCAAGGGAGTCACCAGGATGACTGTGAGGGAAGCTGTAGGAGAATAACAACTCGTTTGCATGTGGGGAACTATTTCAGGCATGTGCTTCTAAATGAATTATTGATGTTGCTGAAACAGAAGTTTTTACTACTGTCGACAATAGCAAATACTCGTAAAAATTTAATTGGCTAAAAGTTAATTTCAGTGTTCCTCAATCATGAAATGCATTAATTGAGAAGAGCCTTTTTTAAGATGTTTAAATTTTAAAAGGAAATAAAGTAGAAAAGCAGAATCAGGCAGGGGAATTTAACAAATGTAAAAAATGTTGACAGAAGTGAGAGTCATTACTTAGTCAATATTGTATCAATTAACCAAACTAACTGTAGTCCCTGATGAGAACTAAGTAAAATGGCATGATTTTCTAGTCTGTCTGACTCATTCCCATTATCTCTTATGTGTGTACATTACTGTATACAAATGTGACAAACTCAAAGGCAGTGCCACATAAAATGTGGAAGAATTAGACAAAATAGTGGTTTTAAGGATTTTAAATGCTCTAAATCCATTAAGTAATAAATAAATCATCATTTTTACTGGTGACAGTTGCTACTTTTGAAGGAGAGTGGCTAGTCTGCTCCCAGCTACCAGCTCTCCTTAGGCTGTCATGGGAACATCTGAGAATCACTTAACTATATTCTAAACAAATGGAATCCCAAGCTATTGGTAGAAGTACTTACAGATTTTCAGTTTAGGTAGTTAAACTATTGGAAAAAAAAAAAAAGGAGAAAAGTAAACATGAAGAAATTTTTTGTTAAGACGTGTGACATCAGGGTTAGACTGACCTAACTGCAACCATAGTCTTTTTAGGTAGTACCGACACTGAGATTTTAAGTCAGCATAGTTTAACAGAACAATATAATCATATTTAAATAATTATTTCAGTGGAAAACTACATATACTATTGGAGGGCTAAGCTTGCAAAATATTTTTTTTTTAGTTGCTGAGTTTATATTTATAGCTTCTCTATACCTCTGAGAAGCTGTTGAAAAGAATCTGTTCAGAGGGTACAACATAAAAGATAAGAGCATGCAATTTTATCACTGAACTAACAGGACAGCCTCTAGTTCCCTTTGAGGGATTTGAAGGTAACCCAGAAAAAACTCGTATATTTGCTGTGCCTGTCAAGTGTCTGAACATGGCAACAAATTCACAGAAATACCTGAGGAGGCCACTTGCCCTCCAAATTCCCCATATAAGAAGCTGTGTGGTGAAGCTTCCTTTGACATCAGTATAGTAACCCTGAAGGTCCTTAAGAGAAAGTGTTCACAACACTGTGAGGTTCATGGTAACTTCCATATTTTCTTTCAGGACAGCAATGAGGCTGTAACATTTCAGTGAGCAACACTGCTGACACACAGGCTCATTTGATGTTGTCATGTCACCATTGCTTATTATGTAAGGGAACATCCAACAGAAAATTATGTAAAACTTACTTTATTTAGTTATTTTAATATCAGTGGTCACACATAGGGGGGTGATTCTTAAAAGCTAACAATCCCTTCTTATCAAACTAGCTTTGTTAAAATAAAAATTGTTAATTGGTAAGGACTAGCTTTTAGCTCTGAGCTAAAATTATACATGACAAAATTATTTGGATTAAACTGTACAGGAGATTGTCCTGAGATCTGTTCAGCTATGGGGCTTACATAAAGAAAAGACACCCAACTCTAGTGCTGTATTGTTTGTGACAACTATGGTGATCTAACAGGTGCCACAAGGCTCCTTCCCCCCACAGCTTATTCAAATGATTACCATGATGTACTACACTAAGTTTGCCCAAAATATATCTAGATCACAGACAGGTAAAAGTCTCATTCACTTTTATAAAACAGTTTGAAGACCTGCACATATATCCATTTGTAAAAGAGCTAAAAAATTCAAACAATGCAATAAACTATAAAAGAAGAACCAGTGGACAATCTTTTGTTTGTATAGTTTCACCAATACTGGTAATGCACTATCACTATAACTAGCTCTAACCAGTAAGATTATCCATCAAAAATACAATACATACAGTGTGAAGTCTGAATTTCTTAGGAGTAAATTTTTCTACTGTTCTTATGAAAAGGCTACAATACATATAGCCAGTGGCAAAAGCATTAAGCAGTATGTGTTCCTGTTTAACTGAGGCTGGGATACTTATTAAAAGTCTTCTGAAGCAGCTTATTTGTATAGAAGCTCAAGATTTCGTCTGAAAAGGCTGTTTCATGGGTTAATGTATTCACCTATAAATAAAAGCAGTGACAGCTCTCCTGTCAGTACATGCTGATGGACGGTTCCTTTTTCCACCATTACAGCCTTGTGAATGTGGGAAAATTAATTTAAGTGGTAGTTAATTTCTAATGAATTCCATTCAAGCGGTTAATATGGTCCCTTGATGTTATGGTAACCTTCATGGATCATTGCATTATGTAAATAAATTCTACTTTATGCTGGTTTATTAAAAAAAAGAGGAAGATTGGTGAGTCCAGTCAAACCTTCACATATACAAACTGCACAAAATTTCTTATGAAATCACTAAGAATAGGCTGTTTAAGAGGAATACACTTGGTTTCCTACAAAGCACACCATTCATCTTTATAAGACATCTAATTTTTATTTAATTTTGGCAGGATCATCTATTATTTGGAGCTGAGAATAAGACTTTTGGAAAGGAAATCCTCTTCACTCAAAACAGTATTACAAATGCAGCTTGTGTGTCCTTGAGGGACTCTCCAACCCCTTAGATCAGCTGTTTTGCACAAGCATGAATCACTGGACAGGTTTTACACATCCCAGCTCCCACCTTATTCCCTCTTCCGAGGGAAGGCCTTTGACAGGGTGTGCTCTGAGGAGAATGTATTCATGGCATCTTACTCCTTGAAGTCACTCAGATGCCAAATGAGTTGTTCAAAGGCAATCCTAAAATATGTAGGGTGAGATATGCTTCCAAGAAACACAAGGTTGATATTCATCTGTCACATCAGCAAAACAAAAAATATTTGGGAGGACAGAATTATGTAAAATATTTCAGGAAAGATTAACTCAAAAGGTGTATGGTGTAGCCAAGAAGTCTACGAATGTATGCGAGGGAATGCTTGTAGGCAGAGGCAATATCTAAGACAATTCAGACAGCTAGAAAAAAAGTTAGCAAGCTTTGGGCATATATGAGAATGACTTGTACACTGAAAAGCTTTCATATAGTGAGTGATCTCATAAAATATATTACCTCTATTTACAAATCTTATCTCACAAATTCAAAAGTTACACAAAAGTGTTATCAGGATCATGAGAGGAGCAGAAAGCCTTCTTCATGAGAAAAGACTAAAAGAGCTTGTTTAGCTTAGGAAAACAAAGATAAAGGAAGAACATGATAGCTACCTAGAAATAAATATCAAGTGGGTAAATTCCCGGGAACAGAAGTGGTGTTTAACAGGAAAGATAACGTTCACCTAAGCATAAACAAGTTGTGACTAAATGTAGAGTTGGAGTTGGATTAGGAAGAGGCATTAACACAAATGAACTCTACCTTGGCCCCTCCCAAAGCCCTACCACCACAGCTCTCTGTCCTGCTGCTCACACCACACACTGGCATTGTCTGATTCATTCTTAGTGCCCAACTACGTCACCTCTCCCTGTGAGCCTTAATGGGAGATGCACTAAGTCTCTCTCTTTACTTTTTCAAGCAGTATCAACAGATGCCCCCAAAATTCACCAGAAATTATCTTCCATAAAAATATTTTCATCTTTCCTTGCCTATTTTTCCTCCTGACCATTCTTTGAACATTGCACATTATAATTCTTAAGTTCCTTAAGAAACAGCATTATTTTCTAGGTGCCCAAGACAATGAAATGGGTGATTTTTGGCTTTCCATGTTTGTGGTTTTGTTGGATAATGTTGAGGACATATGCTGTGTGCAGAAGGCCATGGTATGAAGCAATGTGAGACATCAAGGCCAGCTGGAGTAGTTCTGGTGACATGGGATGGGCTAGAGGAACCAGCTGTACTGTGTATGAGACTATGACTAGTTACTCTAGTGTGGCCACTGAACTGTTTCTGGGTCTGGGCTTTGCCTGAAGAAAGCATCCTGGGGACTGTCGTGCATGCAGGGCAAAAAAATCAAGGGAACAAGATGCAGGAGCAAAATCAGTGATTTGAACTGATTCATGAGATGCCTTATGTTTCAAAACTCTAAAAAACCCATCCTAATATATATATATGGATTCACAACAGCTTGAGCAGCATGTCAAAATATAACTGCAAATGGGAACACCATGAAATCTGAATGTCTTTCACTGTGGTTTCAGGGGTATTAGGACAAGTGATACATACTCTGCTTTACTTAGTAGTGATTCAAGAGTGATACAGATCAAACACAAAATTCAGGGTAATAAACACTACTACTAATATAACAATACAATAATATATTAAATATATTAATATAATACTAATAAAACATAATAAAAATCAGAAAAGTAGTAATAATGATAATGAAGCAATGGGGAAAATTTTATGCTGCTCAATACACTGACCCTAATGAAAACAGTTTTGTTTGGATACATTTGAATGCAAAGTCATACATCTAGCAATTAGACATTGCAGCTACACCTGCAGAAGAGAGGGTTGCGAAGTATCAAGTAATGTAAAGCCGTTACTGGTCATAAAAAACTGACAGTAAATAAACTCTACATAAAGCCATAGCAATAGTGTGATCTTCAAATGAAGGAAGCAGATTAGTCAGTAAAAAATTCAGGAGCATTTTAATCTCAGTGTTCAGCATCACTAAGGTTGATTTTCTCTATAGTTCCTGTGTCCACATTTTCCAAAGAAATGGCAGAAAGGTACAGAAAACAGAAATATCCAAAGGTTTGAAAAAACATTTTATACTGAGAAAGATAAAGGTGATTCATCTGATCAGCTTAGCAAAAGACTAAAAGAGCAACTCGAATTTAACAACTATATCTTCTGAAGGAAAAAATACCTAATGAAAGGCTCAACAAAATTCAGTAACTGCAAATTAAAAACACCTTTTTAACAGTGGAGTGACACTATTCTGAAACAATCATAATTTTGTGGCTGCCCATTTATCCACAGCATGGTCTCTGGCTGCAGCCCTGTTTTAGGTTTCATGTCATTACCTCTGGTAGAATAGAATTCTTCAACCTACAGATCAAGCCTCAGGTTACCACTTAATATTCACTGTATTGTCATTCACTTAAATGCATCAAATAAGTTCCTTTTTTGTGACTATGCAACTGGTGATCAGAACAAATGCCCAGACAATATAAAACTGACTTGTTATTTAATAGCTAGATGAACAGTCAAAGCAAAAGTACTTGGCACACAATCTACATGCAATAGTTCTAATCTAAAGCATGAAGTTCCTATGAAAGTGATCTATTTTAGATATCCCAGCATTTATAAATAGCCTTCTAGGTTATTTCCTTTGTAGTCATGAGTTCCTTTTTAAACTGTAAAGACTCTAAGATTGCTTACTCCCAGTCTTTTCCTCATTTAGGAACTGTTCGTTACCAGTCTTCAACCATGTACAACAGAGGATTACATTAATCCCTGCCTGATCTTTTGCTTGCTATTAACCACTAAACTGGTTCAATCTATTTTTAGATCAAATAACTTCACAAAGTTCACTTTTTATTCCTTTTTACACAATGTGGCGCATAAGAACTGGTGGCTCTTGAAAAATACTGCTCATTTTCAACACTATATTCACATTTACAGACAACAGATTTCAAAGTCTGATGCACAAACTTCTAGGTGAAATGGCGAATTTTTCATTTCTGGAGGCAGGTGGATAACTCCAGCAAATGACAGCTTCATCCTGGGTGCCAATATTCTCTCAGTACCAACTTTCATCATTTTTAGATCAGGTTCAATGTCTTCACTGTGATGAAGCTCTTATAAAGATTGCTGCCTCCAATACAAGTGGGATACGGAGCAATAACAAAACTGCTGCAATTTATCTCCCACAGGTATAGAAGTAAAACACCACCACTTACCTACATAAACTGGGCTGTAAAGTGTGACAGTTCAAGAACAGCTTCATGGGCAGTTCAGCTATTCCTACAAGAAGACAAATTCAGTCCTGGAGAGCAGAGGAGACTGTACAGGTGAGGGCATGACCCCTCACAGGTGTGGTGAGTTAAACTGTCTCAGGTGGTTGGAAAGAATCCAGCTCCTTCTCAGCCTCTGGGACTAATATGTTCATCGCCCCACCCAATTTAAGGAATCAGTACAGATTTCAAGCTCCAGATCAATAATTTGATAAGCTGCAATATAAGAAATACAAGTATTTAAATGTATAATCAGTTTTATTAAACTGAATGGGATTACTGTATCCTAAACTTGCATTTTAAGAGTAATTTGAAAGTTTTCAGCAGTGTGTTTCAAAGTGTGACAACCCTTGCTGATTTAGAACTTTAGAATACAGTGATACTGCCAATAAATGTAAACTAGCTTTGGCAATGAAACCTCTGTAGTGTCAGGTGCATGGAGCTCGCTGAAACCACAGAAAGACTTTGGTGTTGAAGAGAAGATATTCTGAGCAGTGCCTGCAATAGCATGCTCTGTGTCTGTTTGCACTGCTAAACAAGAGGAGAAAGCAGCCCTGCTTCTTGCTTTTTCCTTGTTTAAGAGCATTTATACTTTATTTTTCTTGCAAAATAATACTTCCAACTTTTAATTCTCCTTTGCCTAGTCATAGACTGATGGATATCGAAGAAGAGTCACTTATTTCACCTCTATAATTAAAGTTTCCAATTAATATTTGGCAAAAGCATTAGCAATTTCTCTGGAATATTGCTAAAAATTACAGATTCTGCAAGGGTCACCTGTCAGTCAGCTAACCTGAGTGTGTACTGCCTTGATCTGAGCAGACACAGCTTCCCAGTACTACAGTTCCTAAAGACTTCTCTCTCACTTGTCTTCACTGGAGAGCTTTTGTCCAATACTATAATTCCCATACACTCAATCATAGACAAAGTCTAACAGTTATTAACATACATGAGCTCTAAGATTTCTCCTTCAGTTGACCTAAATACATCTGTACCTGTTGGGTATCAGGAATCTGACAGTCACATTCCCTAGAAGAGTTCTGAGGAGTCAAGCAAGTTCAGTTTCTCACACTGCAAATGATTTTCATAATTGCACAATGAAGACAGTCACGGGAGACATAAGTTGTCATGTTCTCACTCCACTGTGGGGATTTAAAGAATGAAGAATTTCTGGAAAGCATAACCTAGACACAAACCCACCAGGAATCCAAATGCTGAAAACGTAACTGGAGCCTTAGTCTTGTTTCAGTTTTCAGTGAAAGGATTCTTCCTGTGTTATTGGATCCTATTTCCCCCCTTAAACCATTTTACATTCTAATTGCACTCCCCTTATTTTTCCCCTCCTTTTCATCTTCAGGTGAGAGAAATAAAAAAGAAAATGCATACAATTATGGAACTAATATAGATTGGTACGTTTAGTACTCCAGGACTAAAGTTTTGGCCTGTGTAGCTTAAGTAGTTGTTGCTCATCCCAGCGTTTGTAAACAGCTGTTTAAGTAGAACAACATTCAGAAGTCTGTAATGAACCCTTAGCTACCAGCCACTAGGCTACTGGCTGACATTATTTCAGCTGCTCATTTTGCAGTTGTTGCAAACAAACCTAAAATAAACATGCATCACCATGAGCTCTGGTCACCTTCTTCATATCATCCAAACGACAGAAAGCTATAGAATCTGATTTTTAGAACACTTTAACAGCTTGTAGACGTAGACTAAAAAATGGTACTTACAGGTGTGAGATTCAGTACTCTTGCCTAACATTTGGAAAAATTGAGACAAAGGCAAAATTACTTTTTCAAGATTATACAGCAAGTCAACAGCAGAGTACAATTAAAATTGAGAGCTTTGTAGTTTCCAATCCTATAGAATCCTCTGCCCAAATATGCTGTTTCAGTGATGGCTGTGAATGCTCCACTCTTTTAAATACTCCACCCCAGGTATCACAGACCGTTCAGATGACAACACGTATTATTTATAGCTGCAATATACACCTGAATTCTAATAAATTCACAAGTTTCAGACCAGTACCACTACATTCTAGGGTTCTAATTGGGAAAGAAATTTTCTTCCTTGTAAGTTGTTGCTCTTGAGTCAGCACCGTATAAAACTTTGTTTTAGACTAAAGCAGGAGATGAAAATATAGTAATTTGTTCCTTCCCTCTGCCGTACAGTAATCCTAACCCCAATTTTCACTCCCTGTTACTGAGTGTAGACTCTGTTTGAGACCAGCATGGCAGAGTCAATCTGTCCCAGAGTCCCACATGAATTTAGAAAGTCTGGCCAGAGAACAACTGCTGCTCCTTGTCCTGGCAACTCGTATTTGCAGGTCTCTCTTCACCATCTGATGCTGCTTTTGGCAAGCGAGCCCTGGTTGGAACACCTCCCCAGCGACTCGCCAGCACAATTTGTCTCGTATCAGTGAGCTGCCTTCTTCTGGCAGAACCAAAGGGCTGGATGGACTTTTTGGAAGGCAGTAAGACCAGCTGACAATTATTTTTCCTAAAAAAACCCCTACCAACCTGCAGTCCCTCACTTCATCTAATGACAAATCCACAGCTCAGCCCTTGCACAGTTCTTTCCATCCTCCAGAAAAGTAGATAGGCCTGGAAATCACTGGGTTTTCCTGACACTGTTTACCTTACAGGTACTAATACATAAACTCACAAGGTATTGCAAGGGTTCACAGCACACAGACGTTTTCTTCTGCTGTAACAAAACACACAGCACGCACCTAAAAATGTGTACCATTAACATTGAGAATCAGAGCTTTTAGAATCTCCAGTTGCTAAGCCTGCTTAACTGGAAAAGTGTGTTAAAGGTGTAAAATTTTTCCACTAAATTTCTCTGCTTACATTTTATTCTCATGCACAAGCTATGGGAATTCAGAAAGTGGAAATTCTTTTTCACATGTCAGAATTTCAATCAAACCTGTTGAAGTACAGCAAGTTTTCCACTACTTCAAGTTTCTGACTTTGAGAAGGCCTTAACATTTTGGATCAGCCTGTCTCTCTTTGGTGAGATGGATTTAGTTGTTTCTCTCTCCCTTCACTGACATGAACTTGTTTGATGACTCCCTAAGATGGATGTGTATGTTAACTAACCTGCTCCTTCTCTCACCAAACCCACATTTCCTGTAAGCAGATAGAGGACTGAAAAGACAACTCACCCAACATACAGAAAACCAAGCAATAACTATTGCCTCTGGGATGCTTAGCCACAGCTTTCTGGGCTTAGCTTCTCACTGTCTACCAAGCATCTAGGAGAAAAAGATGTAATTATAAAAGTTACTGCAATTGTAAAGTTGTGGAATTACAAGTAGGCAGAAAAAGTGTTCAAGTCATCATCCTATCCACATCCTATCCAATGTTACAGTAACTTCAAACACAGCGTTCAACCAATTTAACCTGAGAATTCTAAGTTGCGGACGCTCTCTCACAGTACTCCAGCAAACTTGTAGCAGTAGCTTGATAGTTCCAAAAGTTTAGTTTGGTACCTTTTGCAAACAACTTAAGAGTTCACAGGTAGATTGAACACTCCTGCCTCAAGCATAGCCGTATTCCGAAGCGGGAGGAAAACCTTCAGTGATTGTAGCAATTTCAGTTTTCTAATTAATTTATGGATACCAATCCATCAGTTTGCATTCAACATTATGCTTGGTTATGTGACCTCTGAGGCACTACTGCTCTCAGTGATTCTCTCCAGCCTCCAGTCGGAGAGAGTTGCTTCAAGGGACACAAGACAAAAAGAATTCTAAAGCCTCACTGATTTATGCAAGTGAGCCTAAAGCTTCTGCAAATGAGATGGAATCTGAAATTGCTATTTTTGTCTTCTTTGCTGCAGCACCTACACCAAATGGTTTACAATATTCACGCAAAAAGCAACAATTCCTAGGTATTGCCTTTTTGTTAGGGTTAAGGTTTGGAAAACTGCAGAATAGCAGGTACAGCAGAAACCATGAGAGGACTTCTTTGAGGCAAATGAGGCTGTGAACACTCCTGAACTACACTGTGAATGGTCAATATATCATTAAATGACTTAAGACACTGAAACTTTTAAAAGTGTTTATTACTTTATTCTGATTATAATACCACCATCTCCCTTCAAAACCCACTGATAAGCAGCAAGGGTTATCTCGCATTACTGAAGCATTATGTCTGCTGGAACTCAACAGTTTGAAGAAATTTCAGCCTCACCTATAAACCAAACATTATCTTTCCATGTAACATATTTCATATTATTCGCTACTTAAGAACCCACCTTAGCGTTCATTCGGTTTCACTATATAAACATCTCAGGGTTTCTTTTTAAGAAAAGGAAACACTGTATATTGTAAGAATGAATATCAATGGAGTTTATTTTCATTTTGCTTTAATTGAAAAGAAATGCATCTGAGATTCCGACGATTCAGTTTGACCCTTACTAATTTAACAGCGAGGCGATTTAAAGTAAGACTTCATGACTAAGATGACAAGAGGTCCTGAGAGCTGCGGCTTCCCATTTCAGTCTCCAGCATCCGCGGGCTGAAGTTACGCAAAGGATGGTCCAGGACTTAACTCGCTCTACGAATCGCTGGCGGCCCGTGTGCCCCACTGGCATCTGTCCCAGGCCGTGGGAGCAGCTCTCCCAGGCCGGGGGGCGAACACCGCGGCGGTGCTGTCCCCGCCGGGCGGGCCCGGCCCCGGTCCTACCCCTGGCGCTGCTTGTGCCGCGGGTTGGTCTTGCAGCACACGTAGAGCCGCCCGCGCCGCCGCACGATGTAGCAATCCTTGCAGCGCCGCCTCAGCACCGTCTTCGTCTTCAGCCCCGCCACCGGCGGCGGCCCGGGCGGCGGCGGCACGGCCAGGAGCCCGCGGGGCGCCCAGCGCGGTGGAGGGGCCGCCGGGCACAGGGCCGAGCGGCACAGCGAGCGCAGCGGGGCCGCGGCGGCGGCCCTGGCCAGGAGCGACAGCATGGTCGGCGCCCTGCGGGGACAGCGCCCGTGAGACACCCGCTCGTCCTCCTCTCCCCGCCGCCCCCTGTGGAGGCCCCACACCCACCTGGGCTGGGCCGTCCCGTCCCGTCCCGCCGCTCTCACCACCGTCACGCGTTCCCCCCGCCGCCGGAAGCGCGCGCGGCCCCACCCGGCAGTCACGTGGCCGGGGGAAGATGGCGGCGCCCGGCGCGACCTTCCGCCCGCTGCTGTCCCGGGCCCGGTCGCTGCTGGCTCGGCCCGGCGCGGCTGCCGCTCGGCTCTACGGCGTGCGAGCCTCCGAGACCGGCGAGCTGGTGACGCACACGGGGCAGGTGAGTGCGCCGGGCTCGGGGCTGCTGCCCCTGCGCCGCCCGCGCGGATATCGCGCCGGGGCTGTCAGCTTTGCGCTGGTCTGCTGTGATGTAAAGGGGAGGTTTGGATGGACATGGGGAGGAATTCCTTACACATTGGAACGGGCTGCCGAGGAGGTGGTGGAGTCACCGTCCCTGGGGGTGTTTAAGGGAGGACCGGCCGTGGTCCTCGGTGCCGTGGTCTGGTTAACACGGTGGTGTTGGGTCACAGCTCGGACTCGATGGTCTCAGAGGTCTGTCCCGACCTAATCGGTTCTGTGTCATTCCGTGGTTCTGCATTTGGAAGGCGCTGTGGGAATTAGCGATGATAGGCACGCAGGGGTACGCGCGGTTTCAGGAAAAGCCAGCAGGTCAGGAATTAAGGAGCGTTCACGCTGGTCTCAGCCCAGGAGCTCAGAGGTGGGAGCAGCCCTTGTGTCAGTGCCGTGTAACTCAATTTTATCCCTTCCCTAATGGAGAGCTGAGTGTGCGAGAGAGGGAGGCTCGTGGGGAGACGCGAGAGGGGACTGACTGGTGCAGGTAACATGGAAAGGCCCTCACTGGGGTTACTTAACAGAACATAAACAAATACAAAACTTGAATTTCCTAGTTTGGTTCACCTTCTACATGTCAGTGGGAGATCAAGGAAACGCATTATGTGCAATAAATCTATGTTCACCTCTACTAGAGTTAAGTCTTCTGTTTACTGGCTTTCATGCCACCCCCCACACCCCCAGTTTCTTTTCTTTTGTACTTTATAAGGTGGAATTTACTTTCTTGTGTGAGAGAAATGGAAACTACTTTTTCTGTATAGGACATACTTGTACCATGATGAACTTAAACCAAGTTCAGCCTATTTTACGAGCTTTTGTGTTTTTTGTTTATAGTTGTTGCTATTTAAATAAGATAAAGTTTGTTTTACATTCTAGGTGTATGAAGAGAAGGATTATAGAAGAGTTAGATTTGTTGGACGACAAAAGGAGGTAACGTATTCTACTGTTTGTTAGAGAAGAGGAGATACTTTGTGGGGATTTTTTCTGAATTATGCATCTGTTTATGTATCTGTGTTACATAGGTATTTTGAAACTTAATTTGCTTCTGCATAGTTAAAATTTTGATCTTTACCCAAGCTTAGTTTTTAATGAGTCCCCCTCGTTTGGAGAGCCTGAAAAGCGTTTGCTGAATGACTGATGTAACAAATAAAAGTAAAACATAGAGTATTATGAAATAACGAAGCCTCAAACGCAGTCTGGTACTACCTGCACCATCATCCAGGTATACTATTCTGAGGTATCTTGTGGGCTTGCTGCTGCTGCTTACAGTGTCACCTACCCACTCTGTTGGTAATCCATTAGCACTAAGTTTTCTCTAATGATCAAGCAGCACAGCTCCATGAGGGATCTGCTGACCTTTGGGAGAGAAACAGCGATTGTTTCAGCTAAATTCTATTTCTCAATGCCTGAGCCTCTGATTAGTGTTTCAGTATTAATGCTATAAATGTTTATGTGTAGTGGAAGCGTTACATATAAGGTGTGGTAGATTTTTAATGTAATTCCATGTAATTATTCTCTTCTCAAATTAACCTGAACTAATTATACCAATTTCCAAGTTTTCATATTGAGTTTCCCTCATTGTATAATGGATCCAATTTAACTCATGCTGTGCGATTCTACATATGAAATAATTAAATGAAAATGTCACTTAAAATGCTGAATTACCTTACTTCTGGGAGGATAGTTGGCAGAGGAGGTCTCTTCCAAGTGTACTGCCTATTTCTATACTACTTCTGTAAGTTTGTAGGAAGGGCTCCTTGAGCCTTATTCTCCACAGGGAGTGGTCCCTCTAATGTGCCTTTGCCATCAGGTGATTTCAGACTTTATGTGGTGTGGGAACACCCAAGGTGTTCGGTTCAATCCAGTTCTTGCTTCTCCAGTAAAACTCAAACTTTAAGTCTGCTGAACACGGTTTAATGCTAAGTTTTAATTGTGAAATTGGGACAAAATTCACACATTAAATACTTCAAATGATCCTCATCAGTGCTTATTAATGGGCTCTCTCTGTAGGGGTTTGCCATTATCCCACAGTGTGTTTCAGCTGCTGGTGTTAGGGTTTGGCAGCCAGCGTGTCTGTAATCTGAACATTGTCTTGTTTCTGAAGAAAAGCTCACCTGTAATGCTGGTGATTGTACCCTTCTTGAGGCTTCTTCTCCTTGCCTTCAGTGTGGGCCACATGGTTGCGCCCAGCTTGTGACTGGCCCAGTCCAGCCAGGGCAGCTTTCTTGTGTGGGGACAGGGCCTCTGGACACTCCCAGGGAGGGTGTTTGGGCCCGCACGTTGGTGCTTCAGGTGGCCAGGCCCAGGGGCACAGCATTGAGTACATGGTTGTTGTCCCCTCAGTTCTGCCAGCCTAATTTTTAATGAAATCCACGTGTTTTAGCTGATATAATTGTTCTCTGTGCTGGATGTGCAGAACTGGGGGATTAGTGCTATCTGTCAAGGATCTAAAAGAAGTAGCTTTGAGAAATCTGAGCGTGGCAACTGCTAAACTGCACCTGCTGCAGTCCAGGTCGGTCATCCTGCCTTCCATAATGCCTAAGGTGGCACTGGATCCAATTCAACACTGCCATTCCCACTCAGCTCCACCCTTTCTGCTGGGCTGGTGAGGAGAACGCACCTCAGTGTTGGTCTGTTTTAAATACTCTCTTCTGCCTTTCCTTGAGATATTTGGACTTGGGTCAAATCCAGGTTTAGTTTTATCTCGTTGGTCTCCCAGATCTTGTACTGGCACAGGCAAGTAAGTAGAAAGATTCAGCAGTGGAACTGTCAAACTGGCACTGTGGCCTGGAAAATAATTGCCCACTGAATTAAGCATTGAGCAAGGCACTCTGGATGTGCTGAGGGAAACAGACCCTTCCTGCAAAGTACTGCTGTGCTTTAGTTGAAGGTGCTTGATGTACCTGAAACCACTTCTGAGGGGTTTTTTTGTGACGTGTTTTCTCTGTGAATTCTTAGACTGTCTCTTGTTTAGTAGGCTGAACCACAGACAAATCGTAGCTCTGCAGTGGATTAGAGGTTCTTGCTTTCCCTTCTCACAAATACCTTTGCGGTTATAAAATATTGGGAAGAATGGACTTGTTTGTGATATTGAAGCAAAGGTGTATTGTGGTGCTACCTACATCCTTCTTTAAGCATGAAATCAAAGATGCACAATTTTGAGCATTATTAAAAATAGCAGTAAAAGTCCTTGCAGGTTGGAAAAATTACTTATGACTTGCGGACACAAGCCCCAGAGAGTGGGATTCTTGATGTTGCAATTTGCTTCAATACCAAAACATAATTTTTTGTTAACTTTTTTAAAGCTATCATCTTCTTTTGGTAAAAGATTTGTTGTTGGCAAAACTGACTCTTCCGCTTCTGTACCAAAAGTTCTGGTTTTGGGGAGACTTAACTGGAGACTTGGTGAAAGATACTCTGCTGTTGTGTGCAGAACTGTTTAAGAATACCATTGTAGTTCTTGAGGATTTATATAATGGATGCATAGCTCTTTTTCCCAAGAATCTCATCTTCATTCTAATACTGGCATGTTTACGAGCCTTATACACAGAGCAGTAGATGGTGCCTTCTTTGGGCTTACACATTATTTGATATTCATGTGTGTATAACATTGCCTTTGAAAAGGCTGGCCACTCCTTGAGTATTTTTACCTGAGCTGTGGTGGTAAGTTGTCTGCTAAGTGCTGACTTGGAGTCTCTGAGACTGTTGAGAAAAAAGCTGCTGTGTTGCCAGCCTGTCCAGGGATGGGTGTGTTTGCCAGGCCACGCAGGTGTGCTCTAGGAAAAAGCTCTACTTGTCAGTGATGTGCATATTCAGGAAGTGTATATGATGGATTTACAGAGTGACGTACTGACACTCAAAGGCTTTTCTTTTTTCTAATGATGAACTATTTGTCTTTCTGGCTGTTTTTATACACACCATTCAGGAGATTCCTGTGGAGTGATAGAATAAGGTGCTTGGTTAGAGACTGTAAATTACCCAGTTGTTTTATCTCATGCCTAACCTTACTTGTCTCACTATTATTTTTGAGCTTATCAGCATTGATTCTTTTGCAATTTTATCATGAAGTCACTAAAGCAGAATACAGAGGCAGTGTTGGTTAAATATCTTCTGTTCTCGTCTGCTTGTTCCTTCTCACCTCTCTGCTGAACCTGCTTGGGTTACACAGACTCAAGTGCTGATGTGGCCTGTCTGTCAGGGGAAGGGAATTTTGCAGAGTTTGATGTGTAGTTCATTGATCTGGCTTATGGCACAGAGTTGGTGGAGGAGGTGGGAGGAAGCCTATCGAGGAACTTCTCAAAGTGGCTGTAGTGGAACTGCTTGGGGAGGCAGCAAATAGCAATTGCTTTTTGTCTGAGTGGGGAAGGTATCTTAAAGTTTCCCTCTTTTTCTTACAGGTGAACAAGAATTTTGCGATTGATTTGATAGCAGAGCAGCCTGTGAGTGAAGTTGAAAGCAGAGTGATATCATGTGATGGTGGTGGTGGAGCTTTGGGACATCCTAAAGTATACATAAATTTGGTAATATCATTATTCTGCCTATAGCATGTTTTGCCTGTAAATTGTAAAACTGTCTACTTTTTGTCATGTTAGTTTAACAAAGTAAAAGGAGTAACCACTTGAGTGCTAATTTTATTTGTTGCCTCATATAAAATCAGAAGAATTAGAGGGCTCCTATTTGAAGTTACAGAAATTTCTTTTTGAAATTTTTATTTGTTTAATAGGAAAAAATTTTTTAAAAGAAATTAGGTGAAATAATAAAAAACAAGTGCCCTATGAGCAAAAAAATATCTTGCTGTGTTTTGAGACTCTAATTATTTAAATGCCACCATGTTAGACTGACAGTGCATTTGTGGTATTCTTAGGAATATGCAGTTTATTTTGAATCTTGGAATTTTAAGGGGGAAAGAGAGAAAACCAAACAACCAAATCCCTCTTTCAGTCTTTGGGAATCTTGGTAGTTCTGAAGGTCTAATGTTTCAGTCATAGGCAGAGAATCAATGGCAAATAATTGTTGTGTTGTTCTCCTATTGACTGTAGTGATACCTTCCAGTCTATTCTTGTTCTAGAGAGTAAAAATATTGAGGATATTGTCATATGACCTTAGTGGAATCAAGATGATGACCTGTTACTTAAGTTCTGTCCTTGGTATTAAGTGATCTTTTCAGAACATTGGAACAGATATGACTGAACTGGCTTAAGATGTGCAGTTTGGTAAGAGAGTCCTTTATTGTTGAAGAGATGCCACTTGGCTTGACTTTATGTTGTTGAAATTAGCGCTGGTAGTTGAAAGTCTGGCAGAAGGGAAGCTGCTTAGGATACAGAAATAAAGCATGACCCTCAGACTGTCATTTTTGCCTCTAGTGTTTCAAATAAGGTTAAACTCTGTGCTTCAGCTATAGTGGTCAGTTTTAAGATAGCACAAATAAATAAGAGAAAAAATGTCATTTCTTGAAGCATTATGAAGTGAAGTGGCAGCTGTTGTATTTTTATATTTTTGCAGGACAAAGATACAAAGACTGGAACATGTGGCTACTGTGGACTTCAGTTTAAACAGAAGCATCACTGAAAGATTATCCCTGCGTGATTGCAGATTTCTGTTCAGATGTTAATGTTTAACTATAAATAAACAATGTATTTAGAAAGCCAAGATTAGCATTTGTGTTTATCTTAACTATGGAAAGTCCAGTCTGTACCTTTTTAAAACCCAGCTTGTCAAGTATTTGAGAACTGAATGGTATTACAATATCTATTTTTTATTTAATTTCATTTTCATGTTTGCCAGACTCCTTGAAGGTTTGGAAGTGGTGGTTGGCTGCAGCATAGGTTTAGGTTGTACTGGGTAGATACCTATTCTTTCTAACACTGAGTTGGTTGTAACTGTTTGCTGGGTAATTACTTATCTTAGGTTTTTGTCTTTTGCATTGTGTGAACTGTACTGGGTTGACTCTGGCTGGACACCAGGCACCCACCAGAGCTGCTCTATCACTGCCCTCCACAAGTGGTCAGGGGAGAAAAAGTATAACCAAGAGTTTATGGGTTGAGATACGGTTTGGGAGAGATCACTCACCAAATACCATCATGGGCTAAACAGACTCAGTTTGGGATATTAATTGAATTTATTACTAACAAAATCAGAGCAGAATAATGAGAAGTAAAATAAATCCTAAAAACACCTTTCCCCCACCCCTCCCTCCTTCCCAAGGCCTACATCCTCCCCCAGCAGCACAGGGAGATGGGGAGTGGAGGCTGTTGTCAGTTCATCACTCGATGTTCCTCCCACTGCTTGGGGAGGAGAGTCCCCTGCTCCAGTGTGGGGTCCCTCCCACAAGAGACAGTCCTCCATGAACTTCTCCAGTGTGAGTCCATCCCACAGGCAACAGTTCTCCACAAACTGCTTCAGTGTGGGTCACTCTATGACAGACTGCAGTCCTTCAGGCACAGCCTGCTCCAGTGGGGGTTCCCCACAGGGTCACAAGTTCTACCACAAAACCTGCTCCAGTGTGGGCTCCTCTCTCCATGGGTCAACAGGGGGCACTGCTCCAGCATGGGTTTCCCATGGGTTCACAGCCTTCTTGGACATCCACCTGCTCCGGCACGGGCTCCTCCATGGGCTGCAGGTGGATCTCTGCACCCCGATGGTCCTCCATGGGCTGCAGGGGCACAGCTGCGGCACCGGGGTCTACACCATGGGCTGCAGGGGAACCTCAGCTTAGGCACCTGGAGCACCTTGTCTGCTGACCTTGGTGTCTGCAGAGCTGTTCCTCTCAGATATTCTCACTCTGCTCTTTGGCCACAATTACATCTGCACAATAACTTCTAGTTTTTCCTTCTTAGATATCACAAAGTCATTACCACCATTTCTGATTGTCCCAGCCTTTGCCAGCAGCATGTCCATCTTGAGCTGGCTGGCATTGGCTCTATTGGACATGGAGGAAGCTTCCAGCAGCTTCTCACAGAAGCCACCAGTGTAGCCCATCCCGTTTACCAAAGCCTGGCCATGCAAACCCAGTACAGTGACACTCTTAATTTGTTCATGGCCTAGTATCCATCACAAATGGAACTGCAAGACATGATACTCAGCATTACAACACTCCTGGGAGCAAGATTGTCAGCCCTGAATTAAGTAGCTGCACTTGCTACTTGTTTAGGAGAAACCACCAGTGCCTAAAATGATTATCAGTGCGAGCTGGAGAACTACCTAAGCTGGCACATGTGAAAAGTCAGCACATAAGCATTTGCCTTTCAGCAAAGAGGATGAGAGTATATCCAATTCTGCTTGGGATTCATACCCTTGAAACCTCTTTAGGAAGTGGGTCTTGTCAGACTCAAAAGTAGGCATTGCTCCATTACAGGTAGCAGTTTCTGCTCCTTAGATACAGGTAAGCTGACACTAAGTGCATCCACCTATGTGTAACACCACCTTGGCTGTGTGAGGCTGGTTGTGGGACATCATCTATCTACTTCCTTATTTTCACTTGGGTAACATTCCATCAGATATATAAGCGTGACTCTCAAACAAGGCTTGTCTGGAGAAGAGGGGTCTGAGTTTTGATTGGTCTTTGCTCCAGAGACCATTTTAATCTGTTGTCAGTAAATGACTTTTCTTTTAAATGCTGGTGATGGAACATGGTCCCAGGTAGTAATTGTGGCTTGGCTAAAGTTTAACAGGGCAGGATTCTCTGCTGTTCATACCACTGTAGTTAAATTGATGTGGTGGTATCATGTTGAACCAAATCATGTGAGCCTAAAGCTGCTTAACTTGCTTATGTCAATTTATAGATGAAGTTGAACCAACTCAGGCTTTAAGCTTAAAGCAAGCTCTGAATTATTCTGTCTGTAGAAGTCGTGTGTGTTTCGAGGCTAAGTTGCATGTGAGTAATTGTCTGGACAACCTTCCTCTTTTTTCATTAACTCCACATATAAGAGCTCAACCTCCCTTTCTGTCTCTACTCCTTCTTCCTCCTTCCTTCTGTTTTTCACCTTTCCATTGCTGCTGGTTTCAGTGATGATCTGTCTGGCCTTCAATTTGTTCTTTGTAATGACCTAGATTTAGGAAGTATAATTAGAGTTATGCATTGTAATGCATTTTTATGTAGTGTAGGTTACTGAGCACTGACTTCTCTATAAGGCCTGACTGTGTTATGATGGTTGTAATTTTGTAATGTTATGCAGTGGCTAAGGTAATGTAAGTTGTATTTTGAGTAGCACCTGAGCATGTACAAAGATGGCAAAGGATCCTTCCATGAAACCCAGTAACTTGCATTCAGCCTATCTGACCTTATGCAAATCATCTGTCAACTGAGCATAAACATAATGTTATGAATGGTCTTCTCATAAGTCCATCTCATGCTCTAAATATAAAATAATTACTTGGAGTACTCTTGTCTGTCTTTAAGCATGATTCTGGTTGCATTTAGTCTGGCTCTCTACCAGTTTGTAGAGCATTTTGGCTGGCAGAGTTCTCTCATGGTGCAATCATCTCTTTAAAGAGATCTGAAACAAGTAATTTTATGTGGTCCTCTTCCTTGGATCTTTGATGTTCTTATGAATAATATATCTGCTTGGATCATTGCTGCTCATAATAAATTAACAATGTTTAAATTGGCATGGCATCTGCTGAGGACCCAGACAAATCCCATCCCACTGGTCTGAGCTATGGAATACTGTTCTTGGATGTTCTCCCTGAAATATTTGTGACATGTGAAGCTGTTGACACCAGTGAAACAAAGAAGGTCCTGTGATCTTCATAGGAAGACTTCAGATTTTGCTTCTTTTCATTTCCTGTGTGCTAAGTTCATGTATCTACTTGGGAATGGCTGTTTTTATGAATTCTTGCACTTTGAGCTGAACCATCCAAGGCTGGAAAGGCCAACCTTGATTTGCAGCAAAAATAAGTGGGAAAAAGCAGAAACTTTTACTATGATTTCCACAAGTAGGTGCACATGGAAATGGATCTATGAGGACAGATTAAAACACATCAGTATCCAAGTGAGGATAGACTAAACCAGATAAGTACCAAAGCAACATTACAGTTCTCAGGCCACAATTCAGACTTGAAAGCAGTGTGGAATAAAAATTTCAGACTTAGATTCTATCAGTTGCTGTTTTGTTCCTCACAGATAATTCATCCCAGGCTGGAACTACAGTTTCTCAGAGTACAAGCCATAGTTTATACTCTCATCATGAAAATGTGAAATATTCTACATTGATGTGCAGCCTGTCTTAAGAGCTTTATCTTGCCTTTACCTAGTAAAACCAGATAGACTTTCCCCTTCTGCATATATTAAGCTTGGTGAAAATCTCTGTGTATTTAAACTTCCAAAATAAATAAGGATCATCCATTCTTTCCCCCACATTATTTGGTAGCTATCTGTCGTCTAAGTAGAAAGCAACTAAAATGAATTTACAAGGCAAGTTCTGTTTGTTTACAAGAGCACAAGTCATTACTATGACTGTGGTGCAGTTTGCAAAGGCACCTTTTCTCTAATACTTTTCAGTCATATGGTATCTGATTGTGCTCTGGAAGTTGCTCTTGTAACAGGCTTCTCCAAATCAGCAAGTAGCATCCCTAAACTTCTCACTCTCTGACCTGGAGGTAATATTTGCCCTTTTTCTTTCAAGCTTTTGGAAGTATCAGACAAAATACAGAATACTGTAATAGCAATAGAAATGTTAGGTTTGGTAATATCCACATTGTCGGATTGCTTAGTGTGTTCCCTGGCAGTGGTATGCATTGTTTTGAGAGGCAATGAAATCTTCTCCTGGTGGTCTCTTACTATGTAATCAATGTTTAAAGCCAGGGATCCTTGGGAAGCCCATCTGACAAATGCAGTCTTGCCAATGGAATATATTGTTCAGGGAAAAATGACCCTGCATTCACCTTGTCATGAAGTTCATGTCACAAGTTATCATGAGTCTTCCTCTCCAGGTCTCCGTCAGGGAAGAACGGCAGTTTCAGTTTTCATTATCAGAGGCAATATAGTAGACCAGAAATAAGTAGAATCATGTACATAACATGTATCGTTCCTGTAAATGCTGCTGTGATGTGGACCTTTTATATCTTTTGTCAAGCATTGTCCAGATGTTAACAGTGTGTGCAACAAAATATGCCTTGAAGAACTTGCGTGCCTGGCTACTGACAGCTTTCAGTTCATGCTTTCCAGTGCTGAAAGCATTTTCTACTGACTAATTGCAGTGGAGGTTTTTAAATGGAACATGATTACCATCTGTAAAGCAGCTCATGGAGCTCAGGTGTCTTTGAGATATGACAAATTTACCTGACATGACAGGAACTTATTTCTACACCTGGCAGTTAGGCAGTCATTACTGATTGTTCCAGGTTGGCATTGCTATCCATCGCCATCCAAACCCCTCAGTATTCAGGTGTCAGAAGTTGAACTGAGAAAGGAAATACCACCATGTGGAAGGACAGATCGTGGAATTGCTACGGGGAACCAGGGGAACTGTGCAATATGGGAAGGCTGTGATGAAGCACTGGGAACATTGCCTTAAACCACCTCTCATTTATTGAAAGGGGTTGTTAGTGCCCCTCAGTGTGGTACAAATACTGTGAGAACATGCGTTGCTGCATTTATCCACGCATCTTCTGCTGAGACAACACCCTACTTTTGGAAGTCGTCTCCATCAGCCTGCTGTGCACAAATTTTTAGTGACGTACCCGAAACTCTATGCCAGGACAAAAGCTATCAACAGCACTTTCTAGTTGAGATATTTTAGTGAGTGCTGTAGTTCAAACAAAAAGTTCTTATCCCTAGGTAGTGTACACAGTGTGCAATGGAAACATATTTAAACAGTACAGAATTTATAAAACTAGTTGCAGCTTTGTAGTTATTTTTCCACATTTTTTTATATGTTCAGCTTTGGATGTGTTTTCTCCTCCACATTTTTTTAACTTTCCTCCTGCTTTCATTCTTGTTCTCTTCATGTTTTTTTTGCTCCCTCCTCCCCTCCAATTTCTTTAGTAAGTACTGGGTCTTTGACATAGCAATGGCTATTTTAAAATAAAGTTGTCTTGTTGGAACAGCGTGTAATGCTTATCTCCAACTTTAGTAAAAGAGTGCCTAACTCAAAAGCCTGTTTCTTTTTGAAACTCTTACTTGGTCTAAAGCATAAATTAATGCAATCTACATAGGCAGACATTTGGCTAGATTTCCTCTTAATGTTACATAGATTGAGAAATCTAGTCTGCTTTTACTACTCATTAATGATTAAAATTGAATCCTTTGTTTTGTATGAAATAAAAATGTAGGAGAAAGATATAGGAGGAAATTTGGGACTTTAGAGTTGCTACTCTACATGGTAAAATATTGCAGAAACTCTACTATTCACTTATTTAACAGCAGGTTATTTCAATTTGTGCTTTGTCTGAATATTGAAGTAATTAATTTAATTGGTAAAAATAACTCTCTAAGAACTGAAATTTGTAAGACTGAAATTTGTTTTATCTATTAACAACATAAAGAAGAGGGGGAAATCAGCATAGAAGCCTGGTGTAGTATATTTTCTTGGGACAGAATGGTTTGGATTTGGTGTTTTGTTGTCTTTGGTTTGGTTGGGTTTATGTTTTTGTTGTTATTGGAGTTGATTTTGTTTGGGTTTTTGTTGTTTTTTCCATCTCACAAAAGATGTAATTAGGAACACACACACACACATATACATTAAGTAAAGATTTTCCTGGCCATTTACATTCTTTTACTAAACTTGGATTTGTTGTAAGAAAGAGACCATTTCAAGTAAGTTGGATCTTTGTTTCTGGTTGTTGATTAAGGGAAGGAGAAAAGATGCATCTTCACTCTTCTCTCTAAATAGTCTGCAATTGGTAGCACAGCTATGATTTAGTACCTAATTAGATTTAGGAAAATACCTTAACCTTGAGATTAAGGAGATTACATTAAAAGATTACATCTCTTGGAGCCTGTAGTGCTCTTTGGAAGCTTTCTGTTTTACAAAATGTAAAACATGGTTCTTGGGCATCAGCTCCTTAAAGGAACTCTCAAATGTGGTTTACATACAATACATGGATTTACAAACATACTGGAATAATAGCAACTGTAACAGAAATACTCAAATGGTGCTATGAAACAATATTATTAGCCCTAAGCATCTCTTCATTATCTAGTGAAAAGGGCAGTGTTGTATTGGAGAATTCTGATGTGTACTACAGATTCGATGTTAACAACCTGAAATCTTGTCCTAAGCTATTAAATTATGTCCTGAACTCTGACTTGAAATAGTAAAGATGGGAACTTTCTTTTAGTACTATTCGGTAAGCAACTGAGGATTTTGGTTGGGTTTTTTGAGTTCTTTGCATTGGTAGTGAGACTGTACAAAAAATAACTTCTTGGGCAGCATATGAGTAAATAAGGAAAGCAAATGGGTGCTAAGGATAGACATCTTGGTTAATGGGAAGTTGCTTTCAACTTTAAATTTTAAGATAACAAAATGCCATTATTCCTTTTGTGTAATGAAGGCATGTTGGAAGTAAAGCAGTGTTATTGAAGAATGGGATCTGCCTGACCTAATTGTTACCTGAAGCACCTGAATTTAAAGGAGGTTGGACACAGAAATGAAAGATTTTCAGAGGAAAAAAGGTTTTCTTCCATAAACATATTCCATATGGCAAGGATTCTACTCTCATCAGACCAGGTCTCTCTCTGAGGGCAGAGGTGACACTGAACCTACTCCCAGTTTGGTTTGTTTCAACCCTGGAAAACAAGCTGAGTGACATGTGCAGGGAAGTGCAGGGGCTAATGTTGGAATGTACCAGTCACTCATACCCATGATGATAAGGAATGAGGCTATGGCCTGGCTATATGTGGGAGAGGATTCTTACCTAATATTGTTAAATTATTAATTGATTTATAAACTTTCTTGAGTTTACTTTGATTCTTGTTCCTTCTGCACAGGTGTGTTGCTGGAGGTTTAAAGTACTTGGACCCAGTGTCTATGAAGCGAATGTGGTAAAACCTAATATTTTCAGATTCGGCAACTGAGCGTCCTAGATTTCTGAAGGGAAGTTGAAGTTGGCTCTGTTTATACTTGAGGGAATGTGTTGCTTGGTTTTTTGGGAAGGGACAGTGAAGTATTTGAGCTGTCTTTTTTTCACTGCTCACAGCCTTTATCAGAAGCGTTGTTGACATTATCTGTACACATGCATGTTGTAATGTAATACATAGATCTTGTCACCTGTGATGAACACTGGATGCCAGGCCAGAACACATGCTTGGGTTTATTTTGTTTGGCTTATGCTCCTCAGTGACCTTCCTATAACCAGAGCAAAAAAGTGTAGGGAAGGTAAAGAATGGGACTAATATACAGCTAGGCTTGCAGCTATGTGTGGCTTGGGCTTTGAAGCTTGGAAAGCCAAGTCCTGTGGCTGAGAAGCAGCCCTGCAGGCCTGGTGCCTGAATCACAGCATCACCTACTGGCAGCATAGCCAGAAATCATGGGGATTTGCATATAATAAAGCTCAGCCAATAAAACACTGTTCAACTTACTTGTAGAAGGCCTGAAAAAAGGCTCTGGAAAGTGAAATGGCAAATCTTCCTCATCAGTTTATTTGAGAAGTTAAAGTTATTCTGAAGAATTACCAAAGGAGCCTTTTAGATTGACTGGGCAACATCTTCCACCCCCACAAGCAACTGAAATGGGGTGTAGGCAAATGTAAAATGTTGCATGTGAGCTTAGTTTCACTTATAACATTATGAATATGAGCTATTTTCAACTATTATTTGAGCTGAATGAGACAGGAGTGAGATTCTGGGATTATCATATTTCCATTTTAAAAAAATCAACTCCAGTAGCAGTCACAAAATAAAGTCTATATTAGTAATTTTTGTGAAAAGAATAATGTAAGTTAGAAAAAGTATTTTAGAAAGGGAAAAAGGTTAGAGAACAGCAAACAAGATAAAGGTTTCTGTAGAAGGAAGGACAGGTCAAGTAGTCTTGGGCTCGCTTAGTCTGCTTACGGTTGTGATAGTGATTTACAAAATCCTGAATGTTGGGGAAAATGTGGATTGACTGTTTGAAAGGCCAAATCACTGATATTTGTAAAAGCCAAAAATTAATGATGAGCTGATAATTGTGGGAGTATTTGTTCAGGTTAAAAAGTTTTGGGTTGGTTGTTTTTTTTGGTTTGGTTTTTTTGTGTTTTCTAGTTTGTTTTGAGTTTTTTTTGTTTTGTTTTGTTTTGTTTTGTTTTTTAAAGTCCAAAAAAACATAGGTGTGGTTTATGGAAATTTTGCTTTCTTGGCTTAGAGCTGGGACTAAAGGAGGTCACATGGATTAAAAACTTATCCCCATGTTCAGTAGTCAGATAGTAGAGCTATAAAATTAAGAAATACATACACTGTAAGTGATCGAAGGAAAATGAAAACAGAAGGGAAACTAGACCAAAAGTAAGCATAACTAAGGCCAATGTGAAACACTGAATTACTTTAGAGTTGAACAGATGTATTGGTCTCATGTGAGAGGGATGTGGTGAAATTGTTAAGTGATGTAAAATGATATGAAAATTAAAAGATGTATGTGTTATATTATGTAATTGTATAATAGGGAGTCAATGAAATAATTTCCAGTAATAGGCACTCAAGGGGTTGCTCTTTAATACCAGCTAAATTTAGATATTTTTAAATTGGCATGCCAAGATAATGAGTTTCAACAGGGCTGTCCAATGAGCTTCCCGGATCATTAATGTTGCTTTTCCTTGTAAGCTTTGAAATATTGGAAAAAGAGCACAAAAATGGCTAACATGCCAACATTCAAAGAGGGTAAAAGGCATGACCTGGATAATTACATGTCTGTCAGCTTGACATCACTTCTGGGCAAAATAATAAGGGACCTAATTAATAATGAATTAAAGGAGTGTTGTATAATTAGTGCCAATCAACATGAGTTATAGGAAAGCCAGACCATGTCAAGCTAGCATGATGTATTTTTGATGAAATTAGTAGTTGATAAAGCTAAAAGTGTTAATGTGATATTCTCTCATTTCTGTGAAGATTAAAGTTAGTAGTTCATATTTTGATTTAGAAATGAAAGTCTTGTGTAATCAACGGGCAACAATTCACATATTTCACATGTATTAAAGGCCAGCTAATTCTTAGGTATGAAAATGTCAGCGTAAAATGAGACTCATTGCTGAAATGATGCATTCTTCTTGGACTCTTCATGACATCCTTTCTTAGTGCTGTGGCACTTAGCTTCTTATCAGTGTCCTAAAAAATAATGTAATAGCTACTGATGCTTTGCTGAGGAATGAAAGGTTGAAGCATTGTTAAGTAAGGTATAGGATTCAGCAGCGATTCTGTTCACTGCCACTTCCCCAGCTGAGGTTTCAGTGTGTTTCATTGCAATGAACTTTACAGGCAAAATAAAATGTCATCCATATTTATTGTAAAAATATATATTTCTGTGAAATGATAACTTTAACAACCTGAGTTGCAATTTATTCTGTGTAAGTAGCAACTTCAATAACTTCAGGTAAGAGAAAATACTGACTTCTACACTTGACTGGGGGAGTTTATTAATCATCAGATTGGTATGAGTTTCCTGTCCAATTCTATGTCTTAAATAACTTTTATGAACTTCAGAGAAATAAGTAGAGATGTATTCTGCAGACATATCTTTCTGATTTTGAAATGAGTGCATTTGTTACTTGAATACTGTGTCCAGTTTGAGGTCTGTGGTTCATTAATTAATATGGCTAAATTAGAGAAACTTCAGAGAAAGCCGTTGCACTAATTACAGGAATAGCAAATGTATTGTTTAGTGAAAGATCTAACAAGCTTCATCTTTGCACTTCCTCATAAATGAGGTTAAGGGATGACTTGATCAGGGTCTACTGGTACAAATGGAGAGAACAAAACCTTGGTAATGGGATCTTTAGTCTGGCTAAGTGGCATGAGCTGTGGTAGCTGGAAGCTACAGACAAGCAGATTCTAATGAGGGGAAAGGAGGCTTCACAATGTGAGGGATTTACTAAGCATTACAGTAAATTCTGCAGCATTCCTGACTCTTTCTTGAGATCGGTACTTTTAAAAATGTGTGTTGATTGAAACAAGACTGGAATCTGAAAACCATTGTGGACTG
This sequence comes from Pithys albifrons albifrons, assembly GCF_047495875.1. Taxonomy (NCBI): domain Eukaryota; kingdom Metazoa; phylum Chordata; class Aves; order Passeriformes; family Thamnophilidae; genus Pithys; species Pithys albifrons. Next base: position 16,838,190 of record NC_092461.1, on the reverse strand, counting down.
TGCTACAAAGGTAATTGTATCATTGCAGTGGTCCATTCGAAATCTGGGAAATGAAATATGTATCAGACCAGAGACAGCGATTCCATTGAACAGTGATGCTGTTAAAAATGCTTTCCAGACCTCATTTTGAATAAGGCTCAGAAAGGACTTGAACTTTGTTTTCCCACAAAAAAGTGCTCTAACAGTCTGAGTGATGGGGACTTGAACTCTGCTGTTGCAAAAGAATATTTGGCTTTGTAGCAATGTGGAAAAAGACCAAACTTTAAAGCCTGATACTAATGATGAGGAATTCATCATCTGCTCAGTGTCTAACAAAGCCAGATAAAGTAAAATTAAAAAAAAAATCAGTGCTTTGGGACATGGTCAATTAGAGGACTTCAGATTTGTTCTCACTTTCTTGTTTAAGAGAACATATGTGAAATTTGCACTACCTTTTGGAATAAAAATGTTAAATGATTGTTTCCATTCAAACTGAAGTCCCAACTTCTAAAGGTTACTCTAATTTTTTTATTAGTATTGCTTTTGTGGTTCTCTTGATGCTGTACCAGATTCTCGAATGAAGAGGCTTGTACTTAACTAAGCTTTGCTTACCCCCTTAAATGCCACTCTGGATTCCAGTGGCTTCTCCCATTTTCCACAGCTTTGAAGAAGTATTCAGCATGTCCTGTATTGGGTAATAGCATCTTCCTCAAGAACAATCAAGGAAGAAAGTGTTTATTGTTTAATCATTAAATGTCTGATGTTTATGCCAATCAGCATAAATTAGAAATCAGATTCAGACATTTTTGGGGAGCCTATGGAAATATTAGGGGAACTTCTACATATAAGTAAAGCATCTGTCTTTATTAATGCTAAGAGCAAATGAAAGGACTTTTAAAGTGTATTAAAAAACCCCCACCAACCTCCTCCAAAAAGTCCAAATAAATAAAAATCCCCATCCCAAATAATATTTGATAGTGGTTACATTAAAGAGATAAAAACCCCAGAAATGTTTAAAGCAGAGAAAATATTTAATAAATTATGTCCACGGTAATTGGAAAACAGCTGATACGTATATTAAACAATGGTGAAATATGTTCTATTCCAACAGTAAATGGAAAGGATGTTAGGCATATACTCCCAGTAAAGACCTTTAGACCTGCAGGACTGGATAACATTGAAAGCAATTGGCTGAAGAGCTTTCCCTGTCACCTGTATTGATAGATCTAACCATCTGAAACATAGGTAAGCCTTCAGAAACGCTTGACAAAATTAATATGGCAATATTTAAAGGTACTGTTGTGACAGCGTCTTGCTGCTCATTCTGGCTGCTTCTGCTCCATTGAAAGACTAATTAGTGCCTGTTATTTTACCTCCATCAAGGCTTTTATATTCTGTACCCTATAACCTTTGTTTTCTTTTGCTAAGATACACAGAACAAGTTTTTATTTTTTTGTGACTCAACACTCAGCAGTTTTTCAACACATTAAAGTACTATTAGCTGCAGTAAATATAATAACTTAGCATTGAGCCCATTGATGCTGTAGGCAGAAATAAAATAGTGGGAAGGGAATCCATGTTTTACACAAGGGAATGCATGCACCTTCTTGAATAGCATGATGCTGGAAACTTATGCAGACTTGGTTGTCCACTGTGCCTTCCAGATCCTTACTCATTGTGGTTCCTGTGCTGCAAATGTGTTCTGTATGCGAGTTCTGTTCCTGGCTATGTGACCTTGCACTTGATTATATGAAATTTCACTGAGCTTAGATGCACTCAGCTGAGTGGTTCAAATCACTTTGTAAGCAGTTCTCTCTCTGTCTTTTTTTTACTCTTTTGCAAATATTTGCATAATAAGACATGGGTTTCTGTTTCTTTCTAATTCTGGGTAACAGTTTTGTTTGGTGTCTAGCCTTGCCTGATGAGAAATATCCTTGTTTCACAAGGATTTCCTCATTTGGAAAAACTTTTTTAATCTGTCACCTAGCTATTTCTAGTTTAATCTAATGGCAGAAAAACAACAATAAAGGAAAATTTTCCTAACACACGCAAACATTTACTGACTGTCTTGGGTTGAGCTGGCAAAACACCAACTGTCCAGGACAGAGTGAAAAGGGTTCCTCCTCCCCCCCAACCAGCCAAGGGAAAAAGAAGAGGGAGAGGAAAAAAACCCTCAAAGCAGGTTTATGCTGAAACTAACTACATGTATTTATACAGAAAAGAGAAAATTAAGAGAAAACTGTAATATAACACACACTTACACAAGTTATGTATAACAAGAAATAACTTCTCACTTCCCAGTAAACACAAATTCTACCATTTTAACTACAAATCATTCTAGAGAAGTCAATTCTTCAGAGACAGACTTAAGTAGAGAGAAAAGCTAAGAACAAACATTTTACTTCCCTAAGATAAAATGATGGTAAGCTGGTGCTCTGGGCTTGGGCCTCCCCATCCCTCCTGGGACGGCAGAGTGTCTTGCTGGGACCACAGCTGTGAAGCAACTGCCCAAGCCACACCCACACACCAGCTCTTACCCCTTTTGAGATGAAGCAATATGGTATGGAATAAAATATTATTGGCCAGAAGAAAGCTGACAATTTCAGGCCTGGTTTGAACTCTAAAGCCTAACTTGGCCTACTTGGTTAAACCCGTAACACTGACCTTATATGTTTTATAATATGGATTTTTCCTAGTGTCCTCTGTTCTCTAAGTTTTGATTAATTTATGTGGAACATTTTTCTGTATTCGCTATTTTTTACTGGTTTTAATCTTTTATTTCAGTTGTTTTGGTATGATTGAGTGAATCAATATTTTATGTAGTTATTTGTGACTATGATCTGCTATTCCCTTTTAAAGCAGACTATTATCTAAAGTTGTGAACTGACTGAAAAGTGATGAAAACTTCAGAATAACTGTAGTTTTTTCTGTATTTTTTTTTCTTTGCAAATATTGGGATGACTGTGTCATGTTTATGGCAGAGGGAGGAATACCCAGACCAGGAACTATTTATTTGTTCAGTTCATGAAAAGTAAACCCCTTCATTTTCTAGCTTGTGATTTAGTTTTTCAGTTCTCAAGTTCTATCTGAATACTTGAAAAATATGTTGCAAAGCAGGAGAATTTGGGGGAAAATAAGCCTCATTCCATTAAGAATTTTTTTCAACCTTCCACGCATATTTTAAGAGGGATTTATCAACAGTTTTAGTAACATTTCTTTAGTAACATTTCTTTTTATTATTTAATGAACAAAAAAAGTCATGTGTTTCTTGAGGTTACTACTGTTACTCACTTTATTTGGTGAAGTTGTTCACTCCCACATTTGAATTTGCTGCTATGAACTCTGTAACTTACTATTTTGCTGTTGGAACAGAAAAAAATACTTGGAAGTAACATGTGTGAATCAAGAAACCTGGTCAGCTGTGGTGTGTCCATTCAAATCAGAGAGGAATTGCATGTCAAACTTTCTGACTTGAAATTTCTTGTACTTCATCTAAGGTCAGAATTGAGAATAACTTGACCTCTGATGACCTATGTGGTCATAATCTGTGAACTGTTTTCTTCTTGTTTCAAGAAGGATACAAACCTTCATACTCCATGCTCAAATCCTTCTGAGATCATCTTACTAGCCAATGACAGTTCCTTGGCAGGTAGCTTATCAATGTTTTAGGGAATTTCCATTTTGTTCTCCTATTTATTGCTTTTATGTACATCCTCTTTTTTAATTTTCACATAACCTGGTAAAAGTGTATTTGAAAAATGAAAAGTAGCTGATACTATAAAATTGTTATGTGCTTAATACTAACTACCCTTTTCTACATTTCCACTTGGGTGATCCCATACCATTACGTGCATGCAGGTAATATGTCATGGTTTGCCTTTCACCTTTTAAATTTATTTTTAATAACCCAGGGCTTTGTCAGAGCCTGGTGCCCACACTCTGGGTGAGTGAGTGGCATGATGGTTCAGACATCCCTGACAAAGCAGCCTGTGTGAAACCAGCCCTGCTGTGCCACCTTGCCAGGGCTGTTTGGGGCTGCATCCTCCCAGGCATTGGGTACCCTAGGCCAGGCCATCCCTTATGGGCACCTAACAGTGGCAGCCTGAGCTGGGACTAGACAAAGCTAAAACTACTACATCTGCACATACACCAAAGGGAGACCTGGACTACGGATATCATTTTATGCTATAAAAATTCATCACCTTTCTGGGCTCACTGAGCTCTCCTTTGAATTAACCCCATAATGATGACTTCTCCTAAAAATTCACGGAACTTCTTAAGTGAATTCATGCTAAACTGGGAGCTTATGTCCACAGTTGAGGGAAAATGGTGTGGAAACACATGCTGTGTAGAAATATTTTAGTCTAAAGCCTTCATGGTCTTTGGTGTTGATAGACTAATTAAAGTTCTATATATCTGAACCTTTGAAGAAGTGACCTTCTCCATGAATCATATTGGTAGAGATAGGAAAAAAACCCATAATTTGTAGGAAATGCTCACTTTATTTCACTTTACCCTCTATTCTCCATAGATTATTCTGTTTTCCAAACTGTCTGGTTTGGTGGAGGTAATTTTTCTGATCCATTAATCATCTAAAGCAATGTAAGGAAGCATTAACTAGGATCCTACTCCATTTTGCATCTAGCTGAGTGTCATAGTCTCTTAAACTCGTGTCTGCTTTCTTGCATATTTTTTTCTGAGAGCATGAATGTCTGCTGAGTTGACTGTATGATGGTAAAATGTTAGCAGAACAATTTTTTTCTGTTTTCTTACAGTAGGAGTTCTCTGTTGTATAGGGTGTGCTTAGTAACACAACGGGGAACATTCAAATAATGAGCACAGGCATCAGAGCTTTGACCAAAACAAGTATACAGTAAAATTTCTTTCTTCCTTTCCTTTATGACTACTTGATACGACTTAAAAGGTAGAGCTGGAATGTGTGCAACAAAACCTAATTGGTCAGTATGAGACTATAAGCTTAGAGGATTTCCTTTTTATTCCTACTTTTTAGATTCTGTCATATTCACTGAGTCATATTCATTGCATGAGGATTTCACTATATGGATCTTTAAAATATTGTTGCAAATATATGAATAGCCTTCCATGTTGGTAAATTCTAACTTAGTTACAAAGCAAATATGATGTAGTACTTCCTTTGCTATGAAAGGTGAGTAAACAGAGCCTTATGTCATTTGAGTAAAAATATGTACGTGCACTAGGCAGTTGGGAAATGTTTGGGGGGAAAAAAGAAACCCATAATGATTTAATACTTCTTTTTGATGGCTTGCCAGAGAAGCCAAGGGAAGTCACATTGTCAGCTCATCACTCTGAACCCCATGGTATTATCTGAAGTGCTTCATGTATCATTCATTACAGCAGGTAGAGGGACAGTGAAATGTGGTTCACTTTAGCAGTAAACTCCTTTAGGACTGTTTGGTTAAGTGACTTAATGGCTTATTCTTAATGTTCTTTTCTTTTATCTTGAGACCTTATAACTCAAAATGACCGAAAATAATTCAAATTCTTCTTGGCAGCAGGTCACCTGTGAAATATTTTCTGTCCAACTTTATTACTTTTGAATACAAAGTGTCAAGAAAAACATGTGTGCATGTCTGGGTATATGAAAAACTTACAGATATATACATCTACATACATCTCTGGCTCTTTTTTATCTTCTGTATACTTCTGTGGGCATTTACAATGGCAACAAAGAAAAAGTAATTTAAATCAGATAATCTGTACCTCATTATAATCTGCTTCATTTTAAAAGCACTTAAGTCGACATGAGCCACTGAAAAGTGACATAAAAGCAGAAACAAAGGTGAATTTGAAGCAGTGGGACTTATCGGACAGGGAAAGATGTAGTGAAGAAAAGATGAGAGCTAGTCAGTATTTGGGGAAAAGAAGGACTTCAGAGGCAGAAAACTTTGGCCTAAATTTTTGTCTTTTTGTTTGTTTGTTTGTTTTTGTGGGGGTTTTTGGTTGTGTTTTTTTTCTTTTTTTTTCTGTTTGTTTTGGGCTTTTGGAGTTTGTTTGGGGTTTATGTTGTTTTTTGGTTTGGGTTTTTTTTTGTAATACAAAAAATAGCTATACATGTTACACAGAGGAATTCTTAGAAATGATTAAATTCCAGGTACAAATAGAAGAACTGGAAACACCATTTAAAAATAAAATGCTTAGTAACTTCCTAGAAAAATAATTGTATTATTTCTCCATGCATCTTTTAATTTACATTATCAGAAAAGATAAATGAAGAGTCAAAATGAACATTTTATGTAAATAGAATTTGCCTAGGAAAAAACACCTTTCTTGGATATACTGTGGTTTTGCACAGATATAGGAAAAGTGAAAGTTCAAGGATACTGGTGTCCTGGGCTGTGATCAGGGAAATCAGTGTTAATAGTCCCTCTCTGTAAGACTCTGATATAACTGTAACTAGAGTAAAATGGATTAAATATAAATCAGACAAAAGGACGTGAATCCAAGCAAAACATAGATAAGCTGACTAATAGCAAGTATCTTCTAGGTAACTATTTTCTAGCTTGTTTTACAATTAGCTGAGCAAAATAGAACCTATTTATTAGGATTTTGTGATCTACCTATTAAGCAGTGAAGGGGAGAGGTACCAGGCAGCTGCTAGAGGGCGGAGCAGGAGGTATTGTGACACTTTTCAAATCTGCCCCAAAGTCTGGCTGTAAGACTGGAGTCTCCTCTTGTACTCCCTCCCTTAAGACACACAACATCCTCACAAGTACTAAAGGAAGCCTGCTATTTACATTTAAAAAACCTGATCAAAATAAAAACACTTTCAATTTTGGTTTTAAGCTGGCCTTTGAAGTCTGTACATTTCTATTTAAAAGAGATGGTATATTAGCTAATTTCATTTAATATTAAAAGCTTGGACAGAAAGCCTAACTGTGAATCTACAAATGAGTCAAAACATCCTTTTACTTTCTAATTTTTTCTAGTATAGCTATAAAACTGCTACTTTTTGCCTTTAGTGTTCATTGTTAACCAAATATTGCTTTGTGTCTTATCTTTCTGGCTTTCTGATACTCTCCTGACATGTTTAAACTGATTTATATTATTTTTTCATCATGTACCTCTAAAATTTCTTCCTTTCATGGAACAGATTATTCACTCAAGATTTCTGTAACTGGTGTACTCGTACCAAAAGCTCTTACTGAGATCTTCATGCAATGTAGCCATATCTGTTCAGGTGTAAAATATTTCTTGAAAACTTCTCCCACTGTTTTCTTATCCTCAAAGCATCTTTAAACCAGTATTTCTTCTAACCTTGCATTATAACTTGTGCCATGTAAGTTTACTTAGTTTAAGTGAAATAAAAAAAAATGTATTGTTATGACCTCTTACACACATGCACATCCAAAGATGTATCTTCTGAACAGTCTGTGTAATTGGTTTGTCGCACTGTAGTGACGTAGAATGTTAAAATGGGGAGGCATTGTCTTATTTCTAGGAAAAGTGATGTGACAGGTGCTTTCATGTTCTTGGCAGGCAGTTCCTTGGTCACTGTGGAGGCAGTCACAGAATAATTTTGAATATCTGCTCTTCAGCCAGGGCAGAAAAAAAGGAAGTTGGGCAGAGCAGCCACATTCTCATATGCTTCAGCCAAGACAATAAATGCCAGTAAAATGGTAAAGCACGTAAAGTTAAGGCAGAGGGTGAGCGTAAGAGTAGGTTTTTCTTTTAAAAATTAGCAGAGGGGTGAGTTTCACAGTTAGATGCTTTCAGAGTAGAGTTCCATTCCCGACCACAGGAAGGTTCTCTACCTCTTGATTTTCAGCCTTCTCTTTGCCAGTGCTCTTGGCAGACAGTCTGGCTGCTTAAACTCAGCCTTTGGGTAGTCAATGAGAAACTCAAGGAGTTTTACTGCATCGATGCATCTCGTGTGCTTCAACTCTGTGTACCATAGGTATCATATGTACCTACAAAGGTCTCTAGGTGATCAAGGAGAAGAAATTAAACTAAAATTATTATTACTATTATTTTTAGCACTGTATCCTTATTTTTGTTGCCATTAACCACAGTTTTCATTAATGTCACAGCAGCTTCCACTTTAGCTTGATTATCTGCCTAAAAAGCTGTCTCTGACTTCATTTATAATGTTGTGTTAGTATAGCCGTTAGAATAGCAAATTATAAAATATCATAGAGTTTGAGTGAAACAACACATGCTTGAAGAGTCTCTAAAGGTAAATCGTGCTTGACCAACCTGATTGCCTTCTACAACGAAAGCACTGCCTGAATGGATGAGGGGAGTAGATGTTGTCTGCCTTGACTTCAGCAAAGCATTCAACACTGTCTCTCACAACATCCTCACATGCAAACTCAGGAAGCGTGGACTGCATGAGTAGACAGTGAGGTGACTGGGAACTGCCTGAACAGCAGATCCCAGAGGGTCGTAATCAATGGCACAGGATCTAGTTGGAGGCCTGTCATTTGTGATGTGCCCCAAGGTTTAATACTAGGCCCAGTATTGTTTAAATTATTCATCAATGACTTGGGTGAAGAGCCAGATGCTTCCTCAGCAAGTTCCATGCAAATCTGGGAGGAGAGGCTGAAACTCCAGGGGGCTGTGCAGCACTTCAGAAGGACCTTGACAAGCTGGAGAGGTGGGCAGAGAAAAAATGTCTGGAATTCAACAAAGGCAAATGCAGGGTCTCGCACCTGGGGAAGAATAACCCTGGGCACCAGTGCAGGCTGGGAGTGCTCCACCTGAGGATCCTGGTGGACAATAAACTGTTCATGAGCGAGCAGTGTGCTCTGGGAGCCAAGAAGGCCAACGGTATCCTGGGCTGCATTAGGAAGAGCATTGCCGGCAGGTAGAGGGAGGTGATTCTGCCCCTCTATGCCACTGTAGTGAGGCCACATCTGGAGTGCTGTGTCCAGTTCTGGGCTCCTCAGGACAACAGAGACATGGAGCTCCTGAAGTAGGTCCATTAGGGGTCTATGATGATTATTAAGAGACTGGAGCATCTCTCTTAAGAGGAAAGGTTGAGGGAGCTGGGCCTGTTCAGCCTCAAGAAGAGACAACTGAGAGGGGACCTCTTCAGTGTCTACAAGTATAGGAAGGAGGGTGCCAAGAGGATGGAGCCAGAACCTTCTTGGTGGTGTTAAGCAATAGGTCAAGAGGCAATGGGCAGAAATGGATGAACAGGAAGTTTCACCTGCATATGAGGAAGAACTTCTTTACTGTGTGTGTGACTATGCCCTGGAACAGGTTGCCCAGAGAGGCTGTGGAGTCTCCCTCACTGGAGATATTTAGGAACCATCTGGATACAATTCCATGCCTGGTGCTCTGGGATGACCCTGCCTGAGTAGGGAGGTTGGACCAGATGACCCACTGTGATCCCTTTCAACCTTACACATTCTGTGATTCTGTGAAACTTCCCCTATGGCTGATAGAGCCAACGCAGCCAGTTCCAAGACAGACCTGCTGTTGGCCAAGGTCATCAATGACAGTGGTGGCACCTCTAGGATAACATATTTAAGAAAGTGGGGGAGGGGGGAAGCTGCTGGTCAAGAGCAACTGTAAGAGAGGAGGGGAGTATGGGGAAAAACCAGCCCTGCAGACACCAAAGTCACTGAAGAAGGAAGGGTAGGATATGCTCCCGGCACTAGAGCAGAGATTCCCCTGCAGACCATGGTGAGGCAGGCTGTCCCCCTGAAGTCCATGGATGTCCACAGTGGAGCAGAGATCCACTTGAAGACTGTGGACGTCTACACAGTCGAGCAGGTGAATGCCCAAATGAAGCTGTGATCCTGTGGGAAACCTGTGCTGAAACAGGCTTGCTGTCAGGACCTGTGGACTCAGACAGAGTAGTCCACATTGAAACAGGTTTGGTGGCAGGATTTGTGTCCATGTGGGGAGACCTACACTGGAACAGCGTGTTTCTGAAGGACTGCATCCCATGGGAGGGACTCATATTGGAGGAGTTTTGTGAAGAACTGCACTCCCTGGGAAGGACCTACATTGGAGAAGTTCAAGGAGGACTGTCTTCCATGGGAGGGACCCTGTGCTGAACGGTGAAAGAGTGTCAAGATGAAGGTGTAATAAAGATGACAACTCACAAACTGATCATAGCCTCCATTCCCAGTCCCCCTGTGCCACTTGGGGTGTAGGTAGACAATTAAGAAGTGTTTAGCCTAGGAAGAAGGGAGGAATGGGATGAAGGTGTTCTGAGATTTGTTTTTATTTCTCATTTTTTGCTCTATATCTTCTTCTATTACCACTGCACACAGAAAGGCTGATTTGTACTTCTTGATCTTGGTTAGATAATGTAAAAGGCTTGCTAAAGAATTTAAGTGTCTGATGTGAAAATTCATAGCTGTTCAAAGATTCTTCATTCCGCTCCAGCAATGTGGCCACTTGTGGATGCCAAACCAGCTACTTTTGCAATATCTACTGAAACTCCTGAAAGAGGCAGGTTTTCTGGAACCTGATCTTCCTGAGCATTTTGCACAGCTTAAAAAAAACGCCAACAAACCCAAAGCACAAAACTCACAGTGATTTCCCTTCTTGTGTCCTTTTCATAGAAGTTATCCCAGTGAGTAGTTGAGGCTGAAGCTGTGAAACTATTTAGATGCTGTTTAGGGATAATCAATACACCTCATGACACAAGATTTTCCCAATTATGATTTACATCTTTGTTAAGAAACAAAAAATAAGATTGTTACCTTGATTTTTTTTAAAAAACTAACATTTAAAGTTCTAGGTCCTTTTGTTATTTCTATATGCTTCCTGGAAACTTGCTAAGCCCTTAAGAGTCTTCAAAGAATTGAACTGCAGTAGTGATTTCTCTAATTCACAAACATTTTATAGGGGAAAAATGTATTTTTGAGGGATTGTGTTTTCCATTTTTATATTTCTCGATTGCCTTGTTGGGTGAGATCCTGATAGATCTTCTGTGTATGCTTTACAATGCAAAAGAGAATTGATATGTATCCTATATTTTAGGATATCTATTTCTCAACATTTTAAAATGAGTATTTTGAGTATTTTTCTGCAAGTTACATGCTGCTATTGTATACCTGAAATATAGATTTGGATATTATTTCAAGTAGAAAGCTCTTGGGTTGTAGAAGCACATTCTTAATTGTCCTGAAAATTTTCGTTTCTATACAGTGGTAAAATTCTCCTTTCATTTTCCCTTCTTAGGAATATCCAGTCTGTCAAAAGCAGATGAACATCTGAAGAACCCAGGCTGTGCTACTGCCAAGGCAGTAACAGCTGCTGCTGTATCAGCCAAAACTGCAACTGTGGTGACTACTTCTGTGCTGAAAATGCTGACATGTCCCTGTAGCAGAACTTGGAGGCAGTGAATTCTGCTGCTACAGTTGTACAGAGTACTGTCAAGTTTTGGTAGTTGTTTTCTTTAAGATTCAAAGAATCATTTTTAAGAATTTACTTTTTATTTTTTTAGAAAAGAATTTTATTAGAAGAATATTTCTGTAGTAATTTTCAGCACTCAAAATCTAGAACTGAGCCTACAACTGCCTGTGTGTGCTTCTTCAGTCTCTTTTCTGTATCTATATTCTGACTCTGAATTGCATGGTCATATGCAATTTTCCCCTCATTAATTCTGCCTCATGTAGACTCCATAGCAGAAACATCAAGGGATGGAAAACCAGTTGTGTGACCAGCAATGGACTTGCTCTTTTAAGTATTGCACTTTTCAGTAAAAACTTCCTGATGTAGTCACTTGCATTTAATCTGATGTGGTTTATTACGTGTCCCTTCTAAGTCATCTGTTTGCTAAGTTTAGTGTCTATAGTTATGGAATCATCAAATGGCTTGGATTGAAAGGGACTGTTAGAGATCATCTAGTTTCAATCCTCCAGAGAAGGTCAGAGAGAACTTCCACTAGTCTGGCCCCCATCCAACCTGGCCTTAAACACTTGTAGGTATTGGGAATTCTCAGCTTCTCTGCATAACCTGTTTCAGTGTCAAGCCAATGAAATCACAAAAAAATTCTTACCTATATCTGAAGTAAACCTACTCTCTTTCAATTTGAAACCTATAGTCCTTGTCTTTCGCTGTAGGTACTGTCAAAAGTCTCCATCCATCTTTCTTAAAAGTCCTCTTACAGTATTGTAAGGCCACAGTAAGCTCTCTTCTTCATGCTGAACACCCTAACTCTCTCCGTCTGTCTTCATAGGATGGGTTTTCCAGCCCCTTAGAAATTTTCATTCCCCTACTCTGGCTGGATCTGCTCCAACAGGCCCCTTTTACTGGAGACTCCCAAACTGGATGCAGTACTGCAAATGAGCTTTCCCCAGAGTGAGGCAGAAGGGGAGAATTCCCTCCCTTAACCTGCTAGCCATGTTTCTTTTTGTGCAGCCCAGGACACAGTTGACTTTCTGGGCTCCAAGCACACATTGCTGTCTCAGGTAAAATTTTTCACCCACCCATATCACTAAGTCCTTCTTTTCAGTGTTGCTTTCAGTCCATTCATCACTCAGCCTGTACTGATACTGATAATATGCTTTGGGATATTCCTTTGGTCAGTTTGGGTCAGGTAGCCCAGTGTATCCCCTGGTGGGGCAGTGTGAGAAACAGAAAAGCCCTTGACGTTGTGCAAGCACTGCTCAGTAATAATGATACCATGTCTTTATTATAAACACTGCTTTCAGCAGAAATCCAGAACAGAGCCACATACTGTGGCTTTTCACATACTGTGAAGAAAATGGGCACTATCCCAGCCAAAACCAAACACAGCATCTTTTAAAGGAACTCCAGGTACATTCAAGTAGTTCCATCACTATAGGTTTCTGGATCAGAGAATTTGCTGTGTGGTCTTCATTTACACTAATAACTGCCCAGAGGATGAGGGAAAAGTTATGTTTATAAGAGACCAGTTTTTGTGATGGGACACATCAAGAATCTATAATAGGATTGAGCATATGCATGCATCATCTGGAAAAGAAGAAAAAAGTAATGGTGAAAAAAATGATGATACAAAATTATTGAGGGCAGTAATAATTAAGAGTCACAGAAGAATTTAAAGATACAGAATAAAGTAACTGTAAAATGGTTTAGGAATTCAATATTTGTAAATATAAAATAATGCAGACAAGGGAAGAATCTGTGTAAGGCAGAATATCAAAGTTGTAGATAATTCTGTTAAAAATTGGATAATGTGCTTTGTAGTGCTGTATTAGGTAAATCTAAAAGTGATTAATGAAGGAAATGAAAGGCAAACTGAAAGATCATTATGACCCCATATACAATATAGTCACTTGTCTCTGGAATACTGACAATGATTATTATTACTTCCCATTCCCCTCTGAGAAAGATGTAATAAAACTAGAGAAAATAAAGAGTAAGACATAAAAATAAAAATGTAGGACCTGCCTAGATGGGGCATACCAAATACCTAGTAACCTGTCTCTGACAGCTGGGAATGGTGGGTGCCCAAGAGAGCTGCTAGATTCATAAAGCTCAGGAAATTCCTGGTGTCATATCTTTGTAATTAGTAGCACTGAACAGTTTTTTCCCCTCACTTTGTTTAATCCATATTTAAACCTGTATAGACTTAGAGCATCTGCAGAACCCCATGTCAAGACATCTCACAGCAGCACTGGTCAGAACTACAGAAGCAAAACTAAATAGACTGTGACTCTTTGGCTTGAATGAAAGATGACTGAGAGAAAACATGATACAGGGCTACAGAAGAAGACAATTAACTGGTTATTATGGAAGATAACTGAAAAAGGAGGGATGGGAACAAGGCTAAAATCCACATAAACGGGAGATGGATACCAGTGAAGTCCTCCTGGCAGTGCCTAACACACTGTAACCATCCAAGGAAGAAAGAGAAGCTGTTCATTGTTGTTTTGTCAGGAAACATGAACCAATACCTACACTGACTTGTTGGACTGCATCATGAAAGAAGGGGGTGCAAGTTCTTTATGAGTCTGGTCTTTGCCCTAGGCTAAAACCAGTTTCTCCAAACATGCCTTAGAATTTAGAAGAAAATGACTGAATTTTTCAGTGGAATAATACAGCTGGTAGAGAGAGTCCTGGTATTGTCAGTGAAGACTCAGACTCTCTGACACCAATTTCCAAGCAATATATTGACTGTAACTTGTAGTGGCAGGAGAGCAAGTAGCAGAGAGTGAAATTGGTTCAGCCCAATAATGGGAGAGTTGGACTGAGGTATGAGTTTCCTGGGGCAGATGGGTAGCAGGATTAAAAAATTCCTATATGCTGAAAGGGACAAAGGTGACCCAATGACTGAATTCCCATTCTCCATCATGTCTAACAGGGTTCCTTCAGTATCGGGGGAAAAAAAAATCATATATCTCTGTCTCTTGGAGAGTTTTGCCACAACCAAAGATTTTACCTCTAATTCCCATGTGTACATTTTCAAATGGGATAATCTGTTAGCCAGGAGATGACAGATGCAAGGTAAGGATGGCTAAAGATCCTGGCATTTCTAGATGGTATGCCGAAAGATGTCACTGCAAATATGGGCTCTGCCAGGCAGCAACGTGTCATACATGATGCACACCATAGGGGCTGATCACAGAATCACAGAATGTTCCTAGCTGGAAGGAACCCACAAGGATGCCCTTGTGCTCACAGGGGGACCAAGAAGAAATAGGATCGTGGCCAACATCAGGTTTGGGTGGAGCTGGATTCATGTCTTTGGTCTTTTAGCCAGAGCTTGTGTCCCTGTTTTTTCTATCACCCCATGCTGCTGGATGAGGAGACTGGAGGAAGTACAATGAGGAAGTACAGTGGTGAAGTCAACAGCAGATCTTGGCTTGTCAAAATTTTCTCTCTGGACTGTCTGTGGTAGTGGTGATACTGGTAGCTACAATGGGGAGAATGCAGTCTAAGTGCATCTGTTTGCAGCAGAGGTAATAATCACATTTTGTTAGGATCTGCTGCTATATGTTACAAGACAGAAAGCAAAATAAATCTGTTGCAGTGAGGTAAAAAGGCATATGCATTAAAAGTATTCATGCTAGAGAGGGAAGATAGATGCAGTAGAAACTGAAGAAGAGGGAGGGAAAATGAAGGAGAATTATCAAAGCTATCAATGTCTGTAGAGTGCCAGAGGCTTGTGCTCCCAGTAGGATGTAGAAGGACAATAGCAGGGGCATTCTCATGTCCCTTTAAGAGTTGCTTGGGGCAACATACTGGTATATGTACAGTTTGGGAAAGGCTTTGCCTCTGTGGCCAAGTGATAAAACAGTTGTAGCTTTATACTAAGAACAAATAAAATTTCATTCAAATGTCCTGCTTCATAAAATTCTTAAAAGAAGAACAGAATATGATTTTGCCCATGTGAGATAGAATAGGATCTTCAAGTGGGAAACTGAACTGATTGTCTTAATGTACTGTTTTGATTTGGCATATGTGGTGGAAATTAGTAATTTCTTGGATGTGAAATGACTTTAACTTTAAAAATGGCATATTACTCCTTAAAAAAAAGTTCTAACAAGCCATTTTTGCAATCCAGTATGTAGTAAAGTTCACCTACATTAGACAGATGTTGGTGTGTAGTGTGTGGTGTCACTAGAGATGTTTACAAATCACTGTGAGTACACTCTCAGTATCAGGCTAGAAGCAAGAGGGTTTCAACTCAAAGAAGCATCAGAAAAAAAATCAGAGAAGAGATTAAGAAAATGAATACATCGCTGGTGAAACACTAATACTGCATGATATATTGAAAGTCAGCTGCAAATTTTCTCTATTAATATTAAAAAATTGAATGAGCATGAGACATTTAAAGGTAGAGGAAAAATATTTTCATACACACTGTATAATGGACTTGTAGGAGTGCTCAGTATGGATTACAGAATTAAAGGTAGATCTTTTTTTTTTGTAGAAACTACTCTTCATTCAGAAAATATTTTATCTGAAAAATGTAAGTGCTTACATTTACTAGTCATAAATATAAATTCCAGAATGGTTTTCCTTGTTTTGCTTTTATGTTTTCTTTTCAGGCCTTCCCCAGGACTGGTAGTTCCCTGAGTCCCTGCTAGATGGCATGGCAAGCCACCACAATAATAATAACATGATAAGGCAGTGGTGCTAGCATGTTCTGTGCAGTAGCCAAGTCAACTGCTCAGCCAACATTATTCCCTTTCCTTTTTCATCTTATATTTCCATCATGTTTTCTCATTTATTTATGGGAGATCATAGCTAGGCTTTTAGTTTCTTAATTATTAAATCAATTATAAGCAGAGGTACAGTTCCTCTTTCTCCCATATAGATGAAAGGAGATAAAATCAGTACTGCTTGTAGCTGTATTTCATAAAGCACACTTGAGTCCTAATAGATGTTCTCTTTGCTTTTCCCATGTTTCCTGCTGTAGAAATGCTGAGATCCAAGTTCTAGCAATGTGCCATTCCTTCCCTCACTCTCAGCTGCAGGTGATACTTTCTCCTCGGTCACATAAGACCTTGTGAATCAATGCACGCTGTAGAGACACTGTCCTGCTGCGCATCTTACTTTGACCTCACAAAGACTAGGCTGGGATGAAGGCATGGTGTTTAAATGCTGCCATTAACAAAGTAAAAACTCAAGTTTGCCTTCGATGTTTTTCTCCCTCTGAGCATAGTAAAGCCTGATTCAGAAAACCTGATTCTCCTTTTCACCCTATGAAGATGAAATTAAGAGTAATTCCAAAGAACTCACTGAGGTAACCTTGTTGTTACTGCTGTTAGCAAAACCACAATTGGAGTGCAAATGATTTACATGGAAAAATTGTGAAAATTACAGTTTTGAATGGATTTTAGAAAGCAATGCTTTCATTACCACTGCCTTACATAGTAATTGCTTTTAAAACAAACAATAGATACAACAGGGAAGAACCAAAGGTAAATGGTATAAGCATGGATTAGCTATGACCAAGTTCCTGTAATAGAATTCAGTCAATATTTGCAGGTGCAGATTTACAGAAAAGGATAAGGGCATAGGAGTGCCCATCTCCATCTCCATCTCCTTGCAGCAGCACTGGGAGGCTGGGTATCCAACAGCACTGCCTTGCTGTTTCTGCTTGGTATCTTGGTCACAGGAGGCAGATGTAGATCATTGAAAGGGATCTGCCACTCCGTGCAGCAGTTGGTGAGTGGGAGCCCTGTCCTGGTACTGTATGATGAGACGAGAAGGATCATGCCTCATCATATGATCAGGTGTGCAAGGGGTAAGCTCATCTTATGCTCCTCACCTCTCCCCTGCTGCAGCTTGACCTGGCAAAGCCCTCAGACACGAGAGAGGCTACAATATTAAAGAGATTAATGTTCAGAAATGTCGTGTGAAAAATCCATGCTCCCTTTTTATAAGAGTGTAATATGAAAAGCTTTTCTACATTGTAGAGTTAGGAATTCTGCACACACAGAGTAATTCTGCACAGAACTAGTGAGTATGTTATAAATAGCACTAAGTTTATCAGTTCTAATCTAATTTGTTTTCTGAAAGAAAAGGTAAGCATTAACAAACTTAACTTGTGATACATGAATTCTCTTGTGCTGCATTTCAGGAAGCACCTAGCTATGGAAAACACTGGGGAAACACCTGCTTAGTGTAGTAAAAGCAGCCTATTTAAAGCACACACAAGTAATTTCAACAGTGTTAGTGCTGAAAGTATTACAGAGAATGTGAGTAAAGGATATGAAGATATGGTATTGCATTGTAGAAAATGCCCTGGAGAGGCAATATGTGATTATGGAGTCTGAAGTATCTTTTGTGTGACTCTTAATGTGAAATTTTATGTTGTTCAAGTCAGTGGCAAGGGCTGTGTAATGAAAACAGAAGGGAGAGGAGCACAGAGCCCGTTTATCGATTATTGATAGTTTCATTAGAAAACTATTTGAAGCAATGTATACTTTCACAGGTAATCCTGCAGATAACAAGGGTCAGAAGTGTGAAAGGACTTAAGTATGCCTGCACTCCTTTTGCTGAACAACTGTAGTCTTAAGGAACTAGCAAGATTGCTAAAGCCTTAGTTCAGTGTCTAATGGGCATGCACAAATGCATAACCACAGCCAACCTGGTCAGGATCCTTCTTCATAATGACCTCTTACAAGAATCCATCTCCCTCAGCTTAGCCAGAGGAAGAGTCTTTGAGGAGTACCTTGCAGTGACTGTGGCTATTCTCCATGTACCTCTTCTCAGATTCATTACTCTGGGTAATTCAGAGAAGACTTGAACTTATCATCTGTGCTAGAAAGAGTACTGCACCCTCTTGGCTGTCAGACATTCAGAGGGGAGGGGAAGAGGGAGGAGAGCTGTCTCCTGTTAAAACTCTTTCAGTATAAACAAATAATGACAATTCATTACAGCATAGACAGAGATTGATGACATAGGCATATAATTAGGGCTATCACCTGGGAAGTGGGAGAGTCAGGTTCTGGTCCATGCTCCAATGAATATTTAATTATTAACATGAGATGGAACAGCTCTGTCAAGCCTGGGTAGGCTGCACCTGCAATTCTTCAATGGTTTTCCGCTGCAGGCAGTCTCTGGGCCAGTAGGAGAATTGGATGGAGTTCCTTGTTTCCAAATTAATAGGTGTCTCAGAGCAGATCTTTCACCTTCATAATGAGAGCCCTCACCACTGAACAATGCTATATGATGGCAAAGATTTCATTAGTTTTTATTTATTTTTTATGAGAGGTCATGTGTCTTAGGCATTTAATTTGATAAGAGACAATATTTAGAAAAGCTTCACACCTCTAGGTTGAGTTCCTTTGTGTTCTGCCAAGGTGGCCAGAAGTGAGATATGAGGACCCAGCTAGTACATCCCATAACTTCTATGAGCTCCTAAAGAGGATGAAAGAAAACAGAGATAAAGTCTTCTAAGTCCTTTCCCACCTGAATAACTGGGGAATAAAAATTTTGGGGTGCAAGATTCACTCTCAATGAAATCTGTGGAGAAATTTGATTTTCCAGTAGGAATGGGACTGAAAGGCAAACTACAGCCCCAGGCCCTTCAAGGAGGGCAAGCTAAGGCATACTCAAGGAGGAGAGGGAGATTCAGTTGCTTAAATAGAAGTTCCAAATATCACTTTTGGTGTTTCCTTTGACATTTTTAACCTACCTTGTCTCCACTTGCTACTTTACAAGGAAGTGGATCTCCCTGTAGCCCTACCTCAAACCTGCCAGTCCTCTGAAGATGTTGTGGCTTCCCGAGGGCACCTTAGACAGCCCAAGGTGACAATGGTTAGTCTACTGAATCCCACCTACCCTATCTTGCAAATGTGATACCTTTGGCCTCTGAATTTCTCTTGTCATTCTGCTTCGCCATTGACTATTTACATGAGAATCTGTTTTAATCTACACAGTGACTAAAATTGTTCTGTTCTTGCAGAGGAATGAGAAAAAAAATCAGTCTGAAAACCTTGTCATAGAGTAGCTAGTCGAGTTTTTCACTGATACAAAACATTATGCTTTCCTTTTTATTGCTCATAAAATAACTTCACAGTCTACAGTACAATTTTCAAGACATGATTTGCACAGACTGACAGAATTTTAATAGGTGTGTTTTGGAAATCCATAATTTTATTTGCTATTAGTATTTTCCATACTGGTTTTATCAATAATTTTGTAATTAATTTTAGAAGGTTATGATATAGTAAAAAAAAAAGGCAAATTCAATTGTAAGAGATCAAAAGAGACAGAAGTGTATCAATAACTTTCCGTCAGAAAATAACGAGACAAGAACACAAAGAAGATTATAATGGAAAAAGATAGAGATCAGGGACATTCTGCAAGATGTATAAATACAATGTGTGCCAATAACAAGCAGTTTCAGTTCTCCAAGACATGTAGCTTTGCATTTCGTATCATTCAGATTTCTAATTCATCTTGATTGTCTTATATTTGAAATGCTCTTTGTCCTTAATATAAGCAGATTTGGTAAGATTTGTTATTTCACTATATTGCACAACCTACGATTCATGACCTTGACTGGCACGTATCTGGCTATCAATTACATTTTATTAAAAAATATATCCATTGTAATATAAACACTTCCTCCCTCCTGCTTGCTTCAGTAATACCTACTGAGAACCAGGAAAGAAATCACAGGTCACACTGACACAAAAAGGCATGACTGACTGAACCTTTCTGTGAACAATGTTCTACTAAGCGCTCCATTTTACAGATAGTTTCTATTCAGTGTGAACATGGATTCAACACTGATTTTTTAAGAAGTTGTGTGGAACTACTTGTTACCAGTTGTTCCTCTTGGAAATGCCACCCAACCCGTCGTACTTGGGTGCCAGACCTCTTTTGACTGTGTCTATTGGCTGATGAGCTAGTTCCAGTCCAAGGATATTGCTGACCATGAGCCTTGCCCGTCCTCCTCAGCACCATTTTCAATGCTTGTGCGTCAGTTTGTATTCCAAAATGCTGTGTGGTGTGTCAGCTAGTTGCATTGTTGAAGAAGGTCAAGTCTGACCACGAGCTGGCAATGAGCTTATGCTCAAGTGCTGTCCTATGATCAGTGTAGCTCTGACAGCTCAAGCCTTGCCTGCCCTTGTGCTCTTGCAATCACAGTCCTGCTTCGGAAACTTTCTTTCCCAGGAAAACAGCCACATGTGCACCAGGTACAATGAGAGCTCCAGTCGGGTTCACTAAAGGAAAGAGAGTATTGATAAATGTCTTGAAAAAAGATTTTCTGATACAGAACTTAAGCAGGAGTCTTAGAAAGGTAATTGACTAGTTGGCAAGATAACAGTGTGGAATTATGGATGACTGCTAACCACTCCTGGGGGCAGTAGAATAAAAGAGATTGGTGTGAGCTGGTAATTGCATCATGGCGAGGTTTTGGAATTAGAAGAGCAGAAGGGCAATTGGGGTGGAGGCCAGTTACCTGCTAACCATGGAGGTACTCAAACCTTCTCCCAGTGATGTAAATAGAAAAAAAAAGAAAACAAACAACAACAATAACTAAGAAGAAGAGCAGCACCCTGAGTTTTGGAAGACTCTGTGGATGGTGTGTGCCAACAGTATTAGTCCTAGTAAACTGTGGGACTACTGAAATTATCATTTAAATTTACCTCAGAAGGATGAACTAATGCTGATGGGAGCCAGACCAAGAGTTTTTCCTTCCTTCTAAGTAGAATGTCAGCTATAGCAGGGTTTCTTCTGACTGCAGGAGCTGAAACAAGCAGCATAGTCATTTTGCTTATCTGACTCTTGGAATCAGCTGTATTATCTTTGCTGAAATTCTCTCTTCTAGAAACTAGGATAAAATTATCTGACTTCGTATGGGCAATTCAGACAAAAATGTTAGGATATTGACACAAATTATTATTACTACTTCAAAATGTTTTTATTATGGAAAGTAATTTGCAAAGGCAATGCCCCTCTTCTGCTTATTTAATTAACAGTGATAGCAGAAAACAAGTCAGCTATAGACATGTGAAACTAAAATGCTATAGAGGGCCCTAAGTCCTCATACAAGTCTGAAGCTTTTCTTATTATTGCATAGACTGTTTGTGAGGGAGTAAGAGTCCAGGCAAGTGGTAAATTCTGGAGTCAGTGCAGAGGTAGGATTTCTTTCTGGGGGCAAAAAGATAAAACCTGAGTTTTTTTCTGAAAATTAATGATAATTTTTAATTAGTCATTGGAAACATAAGGGAAGATAGCTCAGTAGGCTAATAATTGATCATTTCATCTGTCTGAGAAACCATTCAATGATGGCTGAGTAGGAAAGAATATATTCAGAGAATCTTCCCTGCTTGCTTCTCCTTTTTCACGTGTCATCAGAGACCTCTGCAAACTCTTCCACTGCAGATAAAAAGTCAGTACTTAGGTTTCACAATACACCCACAAACTGTGGAGAAAAACTAGAAAAGGAATAAAGAAAGAGCCTGGTGGAAGGCTTTACTGTTTGTCTCCTAGTTTTGCACAATGGAACATCTATGTGCTATTATGTATTTTTAGGGAAAACAACAATAAAGAAAAGAATACAGCTTGAAGAGTCAAACTTAATCCATTATCATTTTACATAAGCAGACAATAATTTTTGTTCATTTACTTTGAATAATTTGTATATTTTTTCTGTACAATAAGTAATCCGGTTTTCATATTTTAGATTATTTACAGCCTTTCAAATATCCCAGTACTCCTTTACATATTGATTTTTCTTCACAGGTAGGATTCTAGCCTGCAGATTGTCTTTGGAGTCAATTTAAAAAAAAAAACAACATCGAAAATCCAAACAGTAATACAGTGTCAGTATGGAAAAAACCAGATCTACAAACCTTTTTTTTTTGTAACTCAGAGAATTACTATCAACAGGTAATAAAAACATATAACTACAATAGTTTCTCTGAAATATTTTCTTCCACATAGTTTAATTTATGAGAAAATAAATTATCACTTGAGAACAATTATTTATGTATTTTTCTTTTCTATAATTTGCAATGTTTTTGTGAGGTGTTTTGTTATTCCACCTCTATGGTAAGTAGGAATTTTTTTCAATCCTCTCCAGATTGAAAAATACTCTGCTTAGGTTGAAGGTCTTCTGGTTTGTCACTGAAAGGCCCCTTTACTTGCTGATTTCTACTCATTAAAGTGGTGGTTTATCCACCTTCAAATGTCTCTGCTCTGTGTCACAGACACTTATTTGTTCTCCAGCCATCAAAGTGTATTAAAATTAACAGCAGTCATCACATGAGTGGAGGGTAGCCACTCTCAGACACACAGATAGTTATATACTCACAGCAGGAAACTTGCAATCAAATTCTAACAAAAGGTCACATTTGCAATAAGTAAAGGAAAATGTAGGTAATTGGTTATGGAATCAGTTAATATCTTCGCAGGCCTTGAAAGGCACTCTGATGAACTTGAAGCCCTTTTGTTCAAGTAATTAAAACTGAGGTATTGTCGTACTATTAAAAACCTCATGAAATTTTTGGTGTGCTGTAAAATAGTGTTGCTACAATGGCAAACAAATTCCAGTGGGAAAATTATTTGTGGCTTGTTTGAAAAGACATATGGACTTGGGTTCTGGCTGAAATGCAGAAAAGGAATAGGGAATGAAATGCAGGGCACCATGAAGATTAGCCCTACTAAATATGTTTTCGTGGCCAGCTTCAAGACACGCCCACTCTTTCCCTCAGCTGATTTAGTTTCATGGCTGCTTCAGAAATACCAGGTCATGGCATTTTCCCAGGCTTCCCACAGACATCAGAATATTTGCTGGTTTGGAAAGCAGCAACTGACTTTCTAAGGCTGGAAAGCATTTCAGCATTGGCTGAAATATTGTTTTGTATAGTTGTGCAATGCAGTCCTGAGCCACGCCTATGTTTAACTGTATCATAGGTTGGGCCAGTCCCTGAGCCTCCTACATGACTGGCAGGCAGGGAACAAACCACAGAAGAGGCCACTAAGCAGGCAGAGCGCAAAGCAGGGACCTGCCAGGGGCATCCACCAGAAGACTGTGGAAATGTACCATTGTTTTCCTTGTCCATGAAACACTCCTGTTCATGCCGCTCAAGCCAGGAGTTTCTGACAGTTTCTGGCGTAACTGGGGATAGAGTCTTTAGGGCGCCTGGTGTGAAGTCCTTCCTCTGCCTGTAGAAAATCAAGGTTGGCACCCGAGAGCCCTCAGCAGGAGCTGGGAGCTCCCTTGAGCAGAAGGTAGTGCAGCCCATACCTTCCCATTTATGCTCTGATGCTCCCAATCATGAAAAAAATATGTCTGTTGGATTAGGTGGAAAAGGTGTGTGACCCAGCTATTTTCCTCTGTCTGCGAGCTGGGGCACTTGGCAAGAAGGGGGAAGGTATGGTTTAAAGCCTCTGTTTAAGTAAACATTTTAAATAATCAAACATCCGCTAAGCAAACTCCAAGAGTTCTTTTCTGCCCACCAAGTTCTCTGACAGCTAGGCTAGGCTGTTACACTCACACCAGCTCCTCTGTGTCTTAATCAAGATTTGATTGTACCACCATAGAAATTTTGACCTGTTTTAGAGACATGACATCAGGCTCATTTTTCTCCAGAATAGCTCCAAACCTGGCATTCAGAACACTTCTTGGTAGCTGAGGAAAAGCCATTGCTAAGCCCTGGTCTCTCCAACTACTAGTGACCCCTCTTCCTGTGGAGCAAACAGAGGGTGGAACTGGCCCTTCACAGATTTGGTGGTGGAACTCCTTTATACATTCCAAAGCAGCTTCAGGCCTCTCAGAGATCCTCAAAGAAGTCCTGGGAGCTTTCTTAGCTATGATTGGCAGCAGGGACAGAACCTGAGATGTGACTGAGATGCCTATGGATCTTCAGATTGCTTCCAGGCAGAGGCTGGTCTGCCTGTGTTGTCACAGATGAGCAGGGGATATAGGATTGTAATTTTGACTCCTTTAAATGAAAATAAAAGCTCACAAAGCAGGAAGCTTTTCCCTCCACCCAGAAATGCTCTCTGCAAACATTCTGAAGAATATATGATAGTTGCCAACAGGAAAACTTAAACTCTTCTCCCATCCATTTAGTTTTCTAATAGCTAAATTATCTTAACAAAAGCAACCCTTGGCTGATCTTAAGATATGTGGATTTTCCAAGAGAAAATATGGGAAGGGTAAGAGAACTTCCAAAGCAGAATCAAAATATCATTAAAATAAATTAATTAAGATGGAGACCACAGATAGTGCTTCCTGCAAGAAAAACTGTTTCAGGGACACTCTCTCTAGGCTCAATTTTCCCCTCCTCACATGTCTATTGCTCACATTATCTTACCTCTGCACTATTTTTAGTGTTTCTCCCACAAAGGTGATCCTGGGAATTGCCAAGGCAGAATTTTCTGTGTTGTCCAAGCGTAAGCAGACAAAGAAATAATTTTCACTTCTTTCCTTCCCTTTCTTTCTCTCCAGTGTCTGAAGTGACCATCATTACTTAGACCAAGGCTGGCATGAAAAGTGGTTTGCCTTATATTAGAGAGGTTGAACAGTGTCATCTCAAATATGGGCTCCTCAAGCTCTACTGCTGTGCAAATGCAGCAAATAGGAGGAAAAAGCTGGCTGAGGTTTGCCCACCATGAGGTTCTAAATTGCGCAGTCCTGACTGCCCATTTTCTTCAACCAATTCAGCATAATAATGCAGTTGTGAAAATTAGTGAGAACATTCAAATGACTTTAAATTTTGAACATTAAATATTCCAGAGAACTGCATGTAATCTGTAAACTGTATGTGTGAGGGAAGAAGGGGAAGAACAACTCCTTCTAGAAACAAATCAGTTTTATTTGAGGATCTTTCTCAAGAGACCGAGAAGGAAGATAAAGCATTTCCTGAATTGCTAGACAGAATCTATTTGTTCAGTTCTAATTGAAATTATTACAGGAAACTCTTTGTAAATTTGTGAGTCTTTCAGCTAACAGAAAGATGGAAAATACCCAAACATCATCTTGTATTGAAGTAATCAATCATAGCTGGAAATTAGAAGTTTGAGGAAGAAAATATTGGGATAAATGTTTGCAGTAGCCATTACTTTATAGGTTTAAATACCTTTGCCTAAGCAATCCATTACAAAATTTCAAAGTACAGACATTAAAATAAAATGTAGCTCTTGAATATAAGTAGGGATTAAGTTGTTGCAACTAATTATTTAATTTATACAATGGAAAGGCAAGAAAATGAAAATGCTGAAGAAAAGTAGTAAGAACCTCAACATTTTGCCTCTTTTGAGGTTAAAATATGGTAAAAATATGTAGTCTAAAGCAATTTTCATGTAAGTTGTGGTTTTTTATATGTAGCGGATTTTTGGGAATAAGTGTGAAACTTTTATTTAGGACATCTTTCAAGATATTTGGCCATGTGAGATCAAAATATTCAAGCCTTATGGTATAAGGCTTTCAGAGCTCGTCTTGCTCAGCTTATTTGAAAAGATCAAGATGTAACTTGATCACTGGCAACAGGAATTTCGTAGTGAAAAAATCTCTGACAGTAGGGGATTACAATCTTGTTGACAAAAGCATCCAGAGATTCTTCTGAAGCTAGACATCATTTCTTGAAATACAATACTGTTTCCTTGCTGTGAGGGTTACACAGCTTTTGTTGCATATACATCTAATCGTGTTGCCATCCTGGAAGTGTCTTGGTCTCTGCTGTCCTTTGCCGTTGATTTACTGAAATGTTACAGCCCTGGGGCTTGAGAAAAGATATTTGATTGATTAAGGATGTATGAAATTTAAATTCCCTGAGAAGATTATATGATGGTCCTTTCAAAGTCCATAAGAGACATCAAAATGTCTTGTTGAACAGATTCGATCTTGCTTTGATTTTTTTCATAAAATTTTGAATTAATAGTTTGTTCTTGGTTTGTTTTATTGTTGTTGTTTTGTTTTTGTTGGTTTTGGGGGTTTTTCTTGGGGGGAGGTTGGTGGTTTTGGGGTTTTTTTGGTGTGGGTGTGAGTGGGGGTGGGGGTGAATGTTGGGGATTTTTTTAACTTGATGTAATTACTTTTTGGTAGTTAAACTCCATTAAATTTCTTTGTCTGTTTAAAAAAATCCCACAGAGCCATTCACAAACATTTCAAAACTGATCTCTGTTGTCATATCAACCTGATGCTTTTACTGTCTCCTTTCCTTCTGCTGCAGCTTTTCAGTGTTGTGCTTCTCCATTCAGATGTTCCACCACTTGCAGTTTGAGTCAGATATAGATTAAATTTAACTTTTTTTTTTAACAGGACATATTTCTATAGGATTTTTCTTGATTCTCCTCATGCAAATTCCCCATCCATCTTGCAATGACCAAAATACCTGGCTGGCATCCCAATAACCTTTGAAAAATAAAAATCAAAATTTAAAAAATTGTGTGGTGAACTTGAAGACTCAGAGGCTATATGTAACATTGATTGGGCTGATATTTATAGAGTTTCACACCCTCAATCTAAGCCACAACTTCAGCTGCTCCTGCTGATTCCAGCCATGTCTGTACAGTCTGTGCTCATGGCTATGACCCCCAACCTGTGCTCCTGTTGAAGATACGCATACGTAAGTAATAATTGTTTTCCTCAGATGAGATCATGGTTTTGCAGAATGGAGAATTGCATCCCCATGCTGCCTGGGTACCTGCTGACAGAGTCATGCCATGTTGGAAAGCCTGACAGAACCAGAAGGCTCAGCAGGATCACATCAGCTCTCTGGATGCTTCTGACGAGGGTTAGGAGAGAAGACAGTTTAAGCAGTAAGCAAGTTCCCTTGCCTGGCTTCCTGACTTTCTACCTGGTTTTCTGGGGAAAAGATGTTTCAAGTTTTCTTGGTCTTCCTCATGTCACCCTGCAAGGAGGGCAAGGACGGTGCTGAGTGCTAGACAAGTGACAAAGACTCTTTTTCCTTTATGCATTTCCAGAAAGAGGAATATTGAGGACATAGAAGGTTTGGTTCATGGTAGATAGAGCAGTTCATGGTATGTATTTTGTAAATATTGGAGATTTCAAAAAACAGAATAATAATCCTTAGCTAAAATATATTTATAACTTATCTATTTAGATGATAAACAAGTAATTTTATAAAACCAATTTAAAATGTCCTTTTATTTCTTAAAAGTCTGAAATTGGTTCAGCTCTCAGGATAATTCCCACTGTAAATTTTATGTTGCATATTTAATACTATTTGGTTTCAAGTAATTATATGTTTTAAATCCTACTGTTGCAGTTTTCTTGTATGCCCCAAGGCAACTGTGTATAAAGTTATCAAAAAGATACTATATTCAAAAAGAACAAAATATGTAAATCTTTGTCATATTTTTACAATCCCATGGATATTTATCATAGTTTCTAATTATTCTTTTTTTCTTTACTGCATACTATTAGTTTAATTGAACCATAAACTTTAGACTAATAACACTAAGTTGTCTTTCATTATACTTTGCTCTATTAACTTTTACAAATGGGTTCATTTCAGCCACTGATTGATGGGTGCACAGCAACTGTGCTAGATTTCTTGCCCAAACAGCCACATTGCATTTCATTTGCTGTTCTTGGAAAATGCTTTTGATTTTTCTTTCTTTTTTTTTTTTTAATTTCCTTTTTATTCCCCCGCCCCCCCCCCCCCCCCCCCCCCCCCGCCCCCCCCCCCCCGGAAATGAGATTTTATTCCTTCTTCTTGAGGTTTAAATACAAGATATATTTTGTAACTTCCCTCTTCCAAACATTAACCCTTCTGGCAGAAACCACCAGCAGTAATAAGAGCCGGAGTTGTCAATTATTTCAAGGGATCCTTTTCAAAATAAAATGCTTAGTTCAGAGTTCCACTAAAGCCCTTTTCTCTTCAGAATTTTAGGAATTTAAATCTCCTAGTGATCTTCATAAGAAAGCATTTCTCTGTTGAGTGGTGAGCATTCCATGAAACTGTAAAATCACATACATCTCTTGGAGGAAAAACTCATAACTATAAAGTTACACAAAAATAGTAGAGAAAACTGTTTTAAAAAAAGGAAAAAAAGCAAATATGAAAAGCGATTACAGGGCCACTTAGCAAATTCATAGTTTGGTTAGGGCCAAGACTTTTTAAGAGCAGAACCCTCACATACCCTTCTACTCTATTCACAAATCTAAGTAATCCGCAGGGTGAAAAATTACTATTGAAAGTAAATTGATCTCTTCCAGCTGGGTCAAGTCACAGGCTCAAGTGATGCTCCTCCTTGCCCTGTCCTGTCACTAAACATCATTTTGTGATTACTGCCCATGTCCTGTGAAGACTTCTGGATGTATAGTCCAGCTGTCCCATGTTTGAAAAATATAGAAACAGAACCCTATCTTTGCTATTGTTGTTGAGACTCTTTCTCAAATATCTTGAGACAGTCTTCTCTCACCCACATTCTTCTTCCACTTAGAAAAACATTTTCCTTTTTGTGCTATCTCTTCAGCTGCTTTCCTGCGGGCCTCAAAAACAGTTGTCTTTCCAAAACTGCTTTCATGCAGAAATAAAAGGAGCTCCAAGACATCTTTAGCCAGGTAGATGACATTTACAGTGTTACCTGAACATGCAGGGAAAATGCAGCCACTGCCAAAGGGACTTTCTTGAGTCTGAATCCCCCTGAAAATTATGGGAGATATCAAACAATTCAAATAAGGGAAAATGGGTGATGGACAAGTCAGAGATACTTCTAAAGTTAGCTGTGTAACACTAGATTCATGATGAAATTACAGCAAGCTCTAGTTAAAAAAAGGGAAGGATGGATGAAAATAATGACAACTTGAGAGGCAATCAAGAAAAATGAGAAGAGCCTAGGAACAGAGAGGAGACCCACATGAGGAAATTGGGAAGTGAGAAGAGAGAGAATGGAAGTTAACAACCCTCTAAAAGATGAAAAGATTCAGGGGAAAAGAATCAGAGTAAGCTGCAAGCCATGCAGTCTCATGATACTAAAAGACACCCTTTTACAATGAAACATTGCAGTTCCGTGCTATGCAAATACGTTTTTGCATGACTTGGTCAGTAGAAACTGAAGTGTGCTTATTCCAAAGCCATGGCGCCCCAGGAGAAATGTCCCTAAACAGCAATCCATCTGAGGGACAAAAAAAAAGGCATTTTGCAACCACCATGGAGCCTATCAGTGGGAAATATGTACCTTGGAAATATGATAATCAAAACAGTAGTGTCCTAGAATAATATCGTGCTCAAAGCCAGTGTCTCACCAGATAGAGAACTGTGTCACACTTTTCATTTCAGCCTTTATATGTTGTGGGGTACTAGCAATTATTAAAAGTGTGGCAAAATGGTGTTGAAGCAGTAACTCTACAGTAAGAAACAGCAGAAAAGGAATGTGGAAGGGTCCTCATTTTCCCCTGTCTCCATTTTATTGTATTCAGATGTCTTCTTTTCTGCACAGCTCTTGCTGGAACTTGTCTGGAGTTCCAGAGTTTCAGTGAGTTTCCAATGTGCTTCCAGTGTTTTGAGGGAATGTTATAACTGCTGGGTTAACAGAAAAGAAAACATCGTTTCTCTTATTGGAGGTGGTTTTCTCTAACTTCAAGCAGCATTAGTTTAAATTTAGTGCAGAGGGTAAGGATAATGAAGAGGAGGAGAGTGGAGAGCAAGTGAGAGCTGCATACTGCCTACACTAATTGCTGTGGCACAGTAAAACACAATAGTGACATTTTATTAGGTTAGTTTCTATGTCACTACACTTAGATATTCACAAATGACGACTCAGGCTTGTAAAACAATTACAACATTAAATGAATTATGAGACTTGGTAATAAATAATGCATCTGGAGACTTTGCATTTGCCATCTGCATTTTGAGAATACTTCTGGAATTTTGAGAGGTCCTATTTTCAAGTGTCTTCAAAGAAATAAGCTTGGTTGCAACCTGCTTGTCTGAAAAAAGGCAGAGACACCCCAATAACCACGTATCATTGTAGGTTGTGGCTCCAGAGGAAGCTGTGAGAGCTGTCAAAGTTTCTAATCTCCTGCAAAGCATTTTTTATATATATGATATATCTTGAATATTTTGTAGCCAATATTCAGATTTGGAAATCTGAGATATAGTGTAGTATTGAGATTTTCATGGATGCTTAAGTTACCTTATATAATTCTATTCTTTGGTGGCTCTTAATGAGGGAAACAGCTATAACTTTTATGCATACAACAAAGAACCTTTCTTTGTCTACCAAAGTTACCACACCCTGTATGTCACATAAAGAGACATCTAGCAAATTTATACCCTTCTGCAACAAAACATATCCTTAGTGTGTCATTGAGCACCACATCAAATGGTTTATCAAGCTAAATTTTCATGTAGATAATCCTGTGGTTATCTAATTTGTATGTAAAGCAAATATACTTTCACTGCCTGGCATTCGAAATGAGAATAAATTTTTTACTAGTCAGCTGTTAACTTCTGATCATGTTTTCAGTATATATTTTTGAAAGGATTACTGTGGATATTTTTCAATAAATGACTTAGCTGATTTTTTTATATCCACTGGATCTGAAAATCCTGTTTACAATTATAAAATATAAGTATTTCTTGTTTTTTTTTTTCTTTATGGTATGTCTTATCATTTCTGTGTTTTATGCTGACGCTCACAATGATGATAAAATTCAGCTTTACCATATGTAAACTTTTATTTGGTTCCTAGTCTTAGCTGATCAAAATAAAAATATTAAAAGGGATAAAACACTCATTGTCCTTGTTCTGGAATCACTGAAATCACTGTAAATTATTTGTTTCCTTTTCTTCTCTCCCTCTCGCTCTCTCTCTCTTATTTTTTTTTTTTTAAAGATTTATCTTATTCTTTGCCTCAGTTTCTGTGTCATTCTTCCTGGTGACAGTGACAGAAAATGGAAAATGTCATTTTGCGAGAACAGAAAACACAATTTTCTTATTGAATTGCTCACTGAGGCCACTCATGTCCTTATTAGTAAGTAATGTAAAGTTCTTACAAAAGCTTTTTCTTAGTTCTTCAAATGACAATATAGGTAATAATTATTAATGAATAGAATTTTTATCCATGATGCATTACAGTGAAAAGGAAGAAATTAAACATCAGAAAAAAGCCCACATTTTAATAACTGAAATATACATCTTGTTTATTCCTTATTGAAATATGTACTTTATTCCTGCTCTTGTTGCTGAGAGTGTATTTGACCTGTCAATTATTTAAAACACTAACAAAGTTTATTGCTGAATTTAAAAAAAAAAAACCTAACTATTGACTCTTAAGCTGGCACAAAGTTCTTCACTTATAAGTAGTACAAAAGTAGATTACCTTTTACCATAGAAAGGATATTTTATTCCTATGCATCTTTTAAACAATTATTGTTTGGACATAGGCTTTTTGACTCAAAAAATTCTGCTTCTTATGAAGTTGTTTGTTATTTGGCTGTGATTTTATACACAATGGAAGGGTGAGAAAAAGGTCAGCAATAACTCTGCTGTTGCATTTTCACTGGGAAAAACATAATATTGATCGATAAGAAAATGGAAAAAGCACAACTATTAGCGTCTTACTTGATCTTCTCCGACCTTTACCCTGCCATGTTGATTTTATTTTTAAATGTTATGTCTGTTGTTCCAAAGGTTTGTCCTGTTTAGTCTTTTATTTAATTAATACATGATCTTGTTTACTCTTTCTAATGTTAAAACATGAAATTCATTTTTACTCCTTGTTGAACCATTGTCCTCTTCACACTCAGCAATGCATTCTGGATAATAACTTCAGGTGGAAACTGGCCTGCTTAAATATACCCTAGAATCATAACTGGTGGGTACTTGAGTTCATGAAATGTTTTATCAGGGTTCATAGGATAATTAGCTCTAAGGATGTGTAAACTCTTTAAAAAGGAAACGTAAACCTGACACTCTGAGATGTTTTGGGTGTAGAATGAAGAGCAGGTAATATGCTATTGAATCTCAGTACTTTTCTATGGTTCTGCTAGGTAGTGACTACAAAATATACTCAAGGGAACAGTTTCCTCCTAAGGACAGTCTGTATAAAGTACTGTGTTTTGTACATGTGCTCACACAGGGCAAGGTGCTGTGGCAAAAGCCCCTGGAGTTCCGTGCTTTGCCTTTTGGCACAAAAAGTTCTCGTGCACTGCTAAAGATGATGAAATGTAAGTTTTGGCACTAAAAGGGAATAAAGTCTTGTTTTTATTCATGGAGGTACAAGAAAATAATTAAATTACCTATGCAAGGATAAACATACACAGAAAGGGCAAGAAGGTGAATTTCTTAGAATCATAGAATGCTTTGGGTTAGAAGGGACCTTAAAGATCATCTAGTTCCAAACCCCTTGCCATGGCCAGGGACACCTTCCACTAGACCGGGTTGCTCAGAGACCCATCTATCCTGGCCTTGAATGCTTTCAGGGATGGGGCAGCCACCACTTCTTTGAACAACTTGTTCCAGTGTCTCACAGTAAAGAATTTCTTCATAATACCTAATTTAAAACTACCCTTTTCCCGTTTAAATATGAAGATATTGGGCTTTTTAGGCTGTACATCTTGCTGAGGAGCAAGTGGTGGCAACGTGGCTCCCCAGCTTGCTGGGAGCAGGGCACACAATTGTCCCTGCACTGCAGGCAGATGAGCATTCTTGTCCCAGTCCCCTACCCTGGCTGGCACCTTCTTATCCCCACACTCCCAGACCATGAAGCACCCGTTGTCTTTGGCAATGCTTAAAGAAATAAAAAAAGCAAACAAAACCTCAGATGGTGAACCTCACGGTATTTTTTACCTTCCCTCTCTCTATCTTGCACTTCTTCTAAAAAGGGACAGAAAGCCAGCCCCAGACCAGCCTGACTGTGGGGTTACTCACTCACAGGGCCACAGAAGCATATGGTGAATTCAATAAGTCAATAATTGAGCTTACAGATACG
This sequence comes from Pithys albifrons albifrons, assembly GCF_047495875.1. Lineage (NCBI taxonomy): Eukaryota > Metazoa > Chordata > Aves > Passeriformes > Thamnophilidae > Pithys > Pithys albifrons. Next base: position 16,804,902 of record NC_092461.1, on the reverse strand, counting down.
TTCCCAGTTGTGTTTATAACTTCTTCCTTCAGGCACTCTATAGCAGGAAAAAAGTCGCCACGAAATCATTTGCACTGTTAGAGCACAATAGGGTTCAGAAACAAGTTAAGCAACTGTAATAAAGTCTTTTTTTACAAAGACGTATAGCCCTTAACATTTGAATCCAAGAGTTTTAAAGCAATTGCTCCTGCTAATTTTTTAAATTGCAAAATGGCAGTGAAATTCTAAAGGATGGCAAGCAAATCTGGAGTTTAAAACGATCATTAGAATAAACCTGTAAAATTATATCAAGTCTATGAAAATAATGTGATAACTGATATGAAAAATAAAGCATGAGATTATAATTCCTTTCAGTTGACCTTTTGTTATATATATTTTTTACATAAAAATTCTTGCTGGTGCCATTTTCTTTCTTAAGAGATGATGAGCTTATTAAAAGTAAAGATTATTAGTCTGTTCAGGCTGAATATCTGTACAGTTTTTCACATATCGCCATGTAAATTTATCACTATAATAAGATGATATATGTGGTATATGAGTGATAAATATCCAACAGAGTAATTACTAGAGCGTCATAATCAAGTCATGTTTCCACTTAAATCTCACGCAGACCAGTTCTTGTGTAGCCATACATCATTGGCAAAACCATGTAAGAAATTTAAAATAATATTTATAAGGTTTGGAAGTGCCAAAACCCATATGGATTTGTAAAAAAAACCATGATGGGGTGTTGTTTGTACACAATCCTCTGCATTGTTTAATAAACTGAGAAAAAATAACAGGTATTTTAATATAACCGAACACAAGGCCAAACATCTAGGTATAAAAAAATTCAAGATTTAGCATTAGGGAGAGAATATTTTAAGAACCACTGCGCCTGAAAAGGCAATGATATTTTTTCAATGGAAATACTTTTCTCATCCAGTGCTACAGCCAAAAGAATTAGTGTACATCTGTTTATTTATAAAGAAGAAATCACTGAACAGGGGGAGAGAACTGTGTTCTCACTGTCCACAAAATTACTGACACCATTCTCAAAATGCAGCCTGATATCTATTCTTCAAAAAAGACAGTAAAATCTTGCAGATTGTCCAGAGGAGAGCTACAGGGATGATTTTACAGGCAGAGAATTTCACCTTACAACCAAACTTGCAGGAACCTTAAAGGACATGTATGTGCTCTGTATATAGTTCTCTTTCTACAAAAAGTGTTTCTGTCTAGTAAGGCACTTGAATTCAGGAGACAAAAGCACCTATTACAACAATCAGAATAGAAAGTTACAACACTATGTCCAGAAAGATTATTTATTTTTTTAATTTGAGCTTGTACATCAAAACTGAATGTTGGGGTTTTTCTCATTCCTAAAAGATATTTTGCAGTCAATTACAAGTCATTAAATGCAATACGAGATTAAATTAAATGATGAAATCATACAGGAAAAAAAATTGTATTCTGGTTTTTAAAACCTATTAACCTCTATGAATCTTGCATACACCAACGCTTCTCTGTAAATGCCTTTGACATAATGCCAGAATAAAAGGCTGTAGTATCATCATTATTTGTTCACATTATTTTTTCTCAAAGGTGAACAGTTGTTAAATATTACAGGCTTTTTTTGTAGCAGTATACTCTTCTATCATCATATCATTATTTCCCCAGCTCTCTTTTTAAGTGCTTGAAAGTTGCTTTCAATTGCAAATTAGCCAGGGCAAAAAGAAGATGGGATATGAGATCTCTTTTTATTGAACATGTATCTGATTTTAGTGACCTGTGATCTTGGATGTTTCTTGTAAATAAGGACTGTATAATAAAGAAAAGGTTGATAGATACATTTGATCTAATACTGGTTATTCCTTATGGGGCCTGATTTGTTTTTCTCCAAGGTTTTGCATATTTCTTCCACTGTGTGAGGTTAGGAGGAAAAGTCACAGATAAGAAAGTATCTGGAAGACTCAACAAGTTATCTGCCTTGACCTTTGGAGTGCCTTAAAGGGAAGTGTTGTCACTCTGAGGAGATGTAGAGGTCATATTAGGCACAGAGCCAGTCTACAACTTTTTTTAGAGTGTGTCAGAGTCAGGGCAAAGTGAAGACAGACTAGACTTAATCCTTTAACCTAACCTGTCAAAACTGCATCAAGTCAGCACTGCCAAATCTGCAGCCACCTCATAACTCAAAAAGGTATGCATGAGTGCATTTATGAATTTGCTTTTGAAAAGCAGTTTTATGGTTTGGTATTCACAGCATTATGAAATCTGGCCACATCGCTGGGTATGCAAACATTAAATGCTGCCAGCTGCATGAGCAATTCATCCCACTGAGAAGTAAGAAGATGTGAAATAAGATTATTGCAAAAGGTGATTGTTTTTAAGGGGTACTTACTTCCAACTGTAAAAAATGCAGGATTCAAAGAAATTTGGTTTGTGTTGTTTTAACAAAAGCAGTAGGAATAACCTATTTTTCAAATACACAGTAATGGATAAAGCACACAACACATTAACCTGATATTTTATAATTGTTGAATATGCAAAAATACTGTTCCCATGTAGTCATGACTGTTTAAAAGAAACACGGGGTTTTTTGATGTTTGGGGGATTTACATATATGGATGTCTACATGTTGGCTTCTGTGTATGTGTATGTTCATGTGCATTTTGTATGAACCTGAAATCGGTTATAAAAGGAAGCATCCATGTGAAAAATAACACAAATGCATGCAAAACAAGGGCCATATCCTCACTGCTGCCAACTATCTTGCCTGACAATGGCACCACAGCCACGCTCAGACATGACAGTTGTCACAGCTTGCTATATGGCTGTGAACTTTAAATCATGAATATACCATGATGAAAATGGAAAATGCTAGAAAGTTCATTTTGTGCTATTAATCCTTGAGTTTTTCCTTTAGATGAGTGAAGACTCAGTTTTACCTGTCCTCAAGGAGAATATTCTGAAAACTCTAGCCTGAATACACAAAGGGACTGAGGACTATAACCCTCTCTTCAAAGATAAGATTGTAACTTGCATGAAAAAAGCTAACATTTTGATCCTGTGATAAGCCAGCACTGCAAACCTACAACCAGGCATAAGAAGTAGATGGCCTTCCCTCCTTTATCTGCGAGGTTTCACATGGTCACTGTCAACAGAAGCACCCTGCAAGCCACAGCACAATCTTCCCTGTCCAACACTGGGACAGGCCAGGGCTGCAGCCCTTGCTCCACTTTTCTTTAAGTGCCTTTACTGTTGCTTTCCAGCAGCACAGCATCTAACTCGACCCACTGGGGCAGCTGGAGCACCCAAGTGGACCTTACTGGGGCCACCTGTTCCCTCCCAAATGCAACAGCTGTAACATAGAGGGCAAGGCAACTCCTTCCCCAGGGCTGGTGGTTCATAGAGCATTGGGGTTTGTAGGAATTAAGGAGCCTAGAAGAGACTCTGTGTGTGTGTGTGTATCTGTGTGTGTGTCTGTCTTTCTGTCTTGCGAAAGGCTGATCCATAAAGAGATTTGTGTCTGTGAGGGGCAAGGACAGAGCACAAGTGTGATCTCTGCCTTAGTGATCAATTAACTAGGAAATTGTCAAAGGAAAACACAAAAATGTCAAAATTCTGTTATCAGTTCCTGTTTGGCAGCCTGGAAGAGCTGTTAATGACACTGAGTTTTTTACTCTGGAAACATCAAAACTAGAATGTGGTCTTCCTTTCTCTTGGAAAACAAGTGTGCTCTCATTTCAATGAGTCTTCTGAGCAATTCCAAGGCATGACAAAGAAGTCTTTGTATTTACTTTCTTCGTGGAACATGACAAAATTAGAAACCTGTGAAAAGTAGACCAGAACATGAAAAGACAAAGGAAAAGAAAACCATAATGCACTGTTGAAAAAATAGGGTGTCTAAATTACAAAGGAAGAAAAAATATCTTAAACACACATTTAAGGGGATTTTAATTCATATATATCACTGATCTCATGTGAAAATTCCATCAACTAATAAAAAATTCAACTTTCAGAAGGAGCAGTAGGTTGGCAGATGTTGCCCACTGTCTATGTGCTTTTCTGAGGAATGGCTGTGACAGTGTATTTATATATGAGAGTACAATGTTCATATTAGGCACAAATATTACCTTTGTCAGGTGGATACAAATTGAGCAGTCTAACTGATTGCTAAGAGGAGGAACACAAGACCCTGTTGCCTTCAAATCAGAATATGATTGAAAATCCTCAGTATCACCGCTATTTCAAGGGAACAGAAAGTATGTTTTTTCATGTCTAAATTACTGAAAATAATTAATACAACATACATATAGAATACATTTACAAGGACATGAATCATAATGCTGCCATAAAACTGAAACCTGGATTATCTGTTACTACTGCTTTTGGAGAGACACAAGTCATTTCAGATGAAATGTGATGAAAAACAAGTTTCCAGCTTCAAATGCATATAGAAGGAGTTATTTGACTTACATTTTCAGACTTCAACACAAGAAGACCAGTCCAGGTTTCAGGGATGGCTGACTTCATAACCCAGGCCATAACTCCTGCCTCAAGCCTCTAAAGGCTTCCAAATGATCACAGACCTGAATTTACACTCAGAGCTAAAGATTTCCATCTTTCAAAAGAGATTTTACCTGTTCTCATTTAATGTGGTCTTTATTCAAACCTCTTTCTTGTGCCTTTTGTAGAGAACAACTTCTCTGGGGTAAGAATATGTGTTATGAAATGCTTATTTTATCAACTGTTAAAGAGTGACATCATGTTTCAAAAGTAATTCTGTAAAAATATCCTGTAAAAAGGCATAAGTTTCTCCAGATCAGACATTGTAACTTCAAGTAGTTATGAATATATGTAAAATTAGCCTATAGCTAAGCCTACTGGGGTAACACAATAAGTCAGAGGTGACTATTAGAAAACCTGCAGTAGCTGTACTTCAGCTGCACCTCAGTATGAAAGTAAATGGCTTTGTTACCTGGGAATGAAAAGTGAGAGAGATGGCATTACCATACTCCTGTTAGGTGTTTATAAATTATCCAGTAACTTGAGAACGATGAAGAAGAAAATTAGTTTTTATATGTCACACAACAATTGCATATTGCAAATAGAGTTCAAAGTAGACTTTGGCCACACAAATATATTTTAGTGAATGGAAAGCAAAAAAGAGCAAGTTTGCCATTGCTAACTTACAGGCTTTTGACAGTTTGGTTGTTTTGTCTTGTGCAGATACTCAAATGACAATTGTCAATGGAGACTAAGCATTACCATTCACACTATCTAATGTATAGATGGCATAGAAGTATTTACTCATATGACTCAAAGACTTGAATATCGTGCACACTGTTCTGCTGAGCAAAATTACACAGGAAAAGAGATCAAGAAGTGGGAGACCCTTATCAAACAGCTTCTTGGATGTAAATTTGTGTTTTCTTCAGGTATTTACTTGAAACAGATTTAAAGCTTTTTAACAGACACTCCTGCAACTGAAACAGAGAAAAAGCCCCAGATCTGGTAGCAGGAGGAGCAGGTATCTATGTCCCAGCACCATGAGTTAGCAAGTGCTGGCTGAGCACTGTGTCATTTGGCTGGCAAAAGTGGAGGCATCACCTGTGCTGCTAAGAGTCGTGAGCAGAAAAACTCCTGTACTTGCAGAAGTCCCTAGGTCTGTCCCTTGTGTCTCAGGAAGGAAGAGGTTATTCCAAGAGTCTCAGCAGTGCAGTGCAAGCCTTAGCTCTGAGCTCGTTCCCGAGGGTGTGGTGGGTTCTTCATAGTCGGAAGTTGATGGGTTTACTTGACATTATTCCAAGGAGACAGCTTTTTATTCTGATCAGACTCAGAAACACCCTCTTTCACCTCTGACAGGAGCCTGATTGCTCTAGTGCTTTAGATCTGAGTTACTCAGAGATATCAAATGAGGCTGATCAGATGCTGAAGGGCTGCCAAGATTACAGGCCTGTTGGCCCTATCACTTTGTTATTAATTATGATAAAGCTGTACAAGCTGCAACCTGGTCCATTCAGTGCAGATGCTGGGACAGCTTTCCTCCCTTATAGTCCTCACTTTTCACTGCTCCAGCTATTCTTAGCTAGGGGAACAATCCCTTGTGGGATGATTGTCATCTGGTATATATACATTGCAGCAGCTGACTCAGATAACCAGGAAAGTATAACCAGCTTTCTGATTGTCCTGGGAACTTGGCAGCATCAGGGAGTCTGGCCCGGTACCAGGAACAAGAACACAGCCATGGATTACATCTTGTAGGAGCAGAACACGTGTTTCTGATGCTTTGCTGCTTTTCGGACTAACACTATAAAGATCTTAGTAAGGCAGTGAAATGCAGACAGATATCCAAATTGCAAAAATGAGATCCAGACTTAAAGATAAACAAAGAGATGTCCTAAGGATCTTGATTGTATGATTCCTGCTTGTATCATCACTGTGAAGGTCCCTGCCTCTATTTAAATTACAAAACCTGTATACCTTCTTTTGAAAGTCCTGCTAACTCCTCTACACTTTCCCTTATTGGTCATCTTCTATGAATCTATGATTCTATGTTATTCTGTCAGTGTGTCTGTCCATAGCAAAGCAAGCAAGGTAGAATTATTAAGACATTATTAACCCTGGGTGCCCAAAGTTACACCCTCCACAAAAACCCTTTTCCAAAAGTCTCTGTTACTAAATTGATTCTGACCTGATTTCTGAAAATTAGTCTTCCACAAAAAAAGCCAACAGGAGAAGGGTTCCAAGCTACTGCATGACAGGATCTCACTGAGATGGTGGGGCCTTGAATCTGGGAGGACTTCCATCTTCTGCTTGCAGTGAACAAGTCTGTCAGCTTGAAATGTACCTGTAACTTCACTTCAATACTTTAGTTTCACAGGTAGGTGAGCCTTGTCAACAATGTCTTATTGCAGGCAAAAGGGGGAAATCTTGTATACCCCATCCTAGCTTCCTACTCTCCTTCCCTGCCCTTTCTCCCTGTCTCTACTCCCAGCTGCAAGTCTGCCTACTCTTTTTGGTTCCTTTGCTGGTTCACATCAGCTCACCAAAGTAGCAATAAATCTATTTCTTTTTTGTCTTGGGTTACTTTTCCACATGTTGTGGTGGACTAAGCTCATGCCAGAGCACTCTTGCCCTCTATATTTTGACCCACAAAACAGCTGAGTTAGAGCAACACACTTCTATCCCCCTGCGCAAGTGGGAGAAGAGGTTGGGGTGGTGTGCTTCCTGCTTCTTGGCCTTTCAATGTCTAACAAAGGTTTGGTTGCTTCTTTTGTTACACCTGAATGATGGTGATGGGCTCAGACCTAGTTTTGTATAAAATCCTTGGCTATATTTAAACTTAAGCTCTTCCTTTCGTCAGCCCATCAGAATGATAGCACTGTTGTTTAAATGGAGTAGTAGAAGCAATAAGAGAAGGTGCTCAGAGTGAATTCATCACAGCTCCCCTGTGCAAGTACCATTCTCTTGAAGAGTTGATAGAATTGCTTTCCTCAATGACCAGTGAGCTGCCATTTCAGGCTTCTCTCGACAATAGATATTTCTGCCAGCTTTGTAAGTCTTGGCACTATACCATCATCCATTGTTGAAGTCTTCATGTCAGAATTTCTGCTCTGGGGTTTCTACAACATTCTGGTTTGCAAAGTAAAAATCCCTGGTGGTGATCCTTACCTGGTCCTGGTACAGCCTTTTGCCAGCTCTCTGCTTTTGTTCATAACTCTTCAGCATTCAGCTGATTTCTGTTCCTTTTGAACTGATCTCACAAGAAACCCTGTGTTTCAAGAAGGAGGTACAAGGCAGTCAACACACCAGGAATATCTGACTTAAGAGCCAACTCTAGATCCCAGAGATCAGATTCAGAGATCCCTCAACAAGCTTTAGCCACTCTCCCAAGGCCTCAGAGCACAGATCTGTGAAGAGTGAATGCAGTCTGCAGACAATAAGCAGCAGTAGACAGCTGTTCACATGCTCTGGAAGAGTAGGAGGCATGAAGTTGTCACAAGGCAGCATGGTCAGTCAGGAGCTGGTAGCAGGTTTTCCCACTTATCACTGTCCTTCATCTGCCCTCATGTCAGGTTCGAAGTATCCCTTTTCCTCAGGTAGTAAGCAGGAAATATACAGATATTGTTTTTTCTTTATTGCAGGGCCATTTAAGGGAATGGACATGTCTGAGAAGCCACTCATAGCTTTTGGAAGCTATTTACAGCTACTACTGTTATAGGTGAATGGAATTTGAAGGAAAAATAAAAGTTGGAAATGAGATCGAGACAGGGAAGTTTCTTTGTGTATAAGAGGATGCAGAATAATAATTGTGAGAAACTGAGAGAAGAATAAACAACAGCAGGGCTAGTGGAAGCAGTGCCAGTGCAGAACTAGAATGAGTGATAAGGGTTTGCATGATGCTGATAGCAAGCCTTGCAGGATGAAGAGGTATGCTAGCAATGTTTCCCTTATTTCAATGGGTGTGAGGGATGTTCAGCTCTCAGCTTTACTTATGATGATGATTGTTGTCCCCTCTTGACTATTGTTTTTTGGATCAAAAGATACAAGCCAGTCAATAGAAAGTGCTGTTCAGGGAGAGACAGGGAAGGGGCCACCCCGTGTCCAGATTACTTCATATTCATGCATTTTGTTTGTACCAGTGCTGAGAGCTCTGAGTTTGGGTTAAGGGAAGTTTGACAGTGCTGCTGGAACTGCTGGGAGGAAGCAACAGTGAGGTTGAGTTACCCATAGATGCTGTGCCCTGGCCCCCATGCTAGGGTACTGTCGGAATTGATTCACAATATCTAGCATGGAGGAAGTCCTGCCAGAAATGGATTTGTGAAGAGAATCAACAAGCCACTGATAATGCTTTAACAACTGATGGTTTTAATGTTGTTTGAATGTACAGAATGCCTGTTAAGAGTGTCCTCTTGCAAAGTCACTGCTTCTTCTTCACAGAATACCCTGTTATCTCAGGGCTCTGGAGGAAGGTTGCAACATCATGTTACGTGAACCCCTCTCCTACTGAATATAAATCCCCTTACTCCCATTGGCCCAGAGCCAAACTCCCCTCTTGTCTCTTATTGGTGGGTTTGAATCCCTCCAAAATCCATATAAACCCCTGACCACGAATAAACTTTCTCTTTGTTCTTCTCCCTACCCAGTGGTCCTTGTGTGTCCTTCTCCAGGGGCTCCCAGAGACCACATGGTCAGGGAAGGCGGGGACCACCTTTTCTCCTAGGTAATGGACTAAGCCCCAGGACTAGGAGAACCCATCATACCATTGCAGACTGCATCCCTACAACACACAGCACCAACAAAGCAGAAAGAACTACCAAAAGGATCAGGGTGCCACACTTGCTACTGTTGCATGAATACTCGGTAATCGCCGATTTTTCAGTACACCCTGTTCTACACTGGAAGGAAACCTCAATAAGCAAGGAGGGAGTCAAGATCTGCTGCAGCAATCCCCTGTTGTATGTAGTCAAGGGACTGGGATAGTGAAGGCACAAACCTAGTCCTTATTTCAGACAAAACTCCAGTGTCAGCGATGTTGCTGAGGTCTTGTGAACAGGTCAGCTCCTGGGACTTCCTTCAGAGCGTCAGTAAAAGGAGTCCAAATAAACAGACCTACATGCTGTCACACCTGAACCCATGACTGATGTTTTAGAATGAAGTTAAAACCAGTGAATATCTAGCGAGGAGGAAGGTCCTGAAAAGTACGTGCCTAAATTCACAGCAATCCCCTGAGTGGGATTCCTCTAACTCGTCATGGATATTGGAAGTCAAAGGGCCTGTCATAGGAAGCATCTCTTTCCACTGACTATAGAGGAGGTTAAAGTACATTAGGTGATCAACACCTTATCTTTTTACTCATCTGCACTCTTTTCATTATGCAGGAATAAAATCTCTGTGGGGCACAATGAAAAAGCTGAAAATATTTAAAAGAAAAAGAATCTAAGCTCAGACAGCAAACCACATCCTTCCTTTGGCTTAGGATGAGACACTTTAGTTACTAAAAAGCAACCTAAGATTTTTAAAATGCCTAAAATCGTGTGATTCTGACTTCAGTGTGTCCAAAAGAAACCAAACCATTTGTTAATCTTCTGTCTACAATTCTTTGAAAATGAAAGTTTTGGAAATAATGACAGGAAAAGCATAAGCTGTCCTAAATTTCCTGTGCCAGCTGCCTTTCTCTGCTTAAAGTGCTCTCTGCTTTCCCTAAAAAAATTAAAGCCTTAGAAATACTTTTTGCTTTGCTCACATTTATAAAGCTAAGGGTGTCCAGAGAATGGGATGGGACTGTTGATTTACATACTCAGTCATACACAGCAGAAGACGCAGTTCTGCATTTGAAGACAAACCATAGTCTGATATTTGTTCACATAAATGATATGATTAATAATTATGAAAAATTGTCTAATTTGTGAAAATTGCAATCAGGTCACGTACATTATGGGTAAAAGAACTAAATTAATTATGTACCATATGTAACTGTCAAATACCAACAACATCTGTAATGGAAAGTCAACAATATGTAAGGTTTCAACTGATTTCTATAAAGCCTGAATTTTTCTGGACATTCATGTTTCTTGAATTCCCAAACTCTTGTTCCATAGCTTATCAAGCTGTACTTATGAAAAATTGAGCCAGGATTTGGAGGAATCTTTTAATGAGGATTGTTTTCCTGTAGAATCAAAACTGTAGTCTGACTACCAATGACTGCACCGTCCTGGGGAGTTGTGTTGCAGGGCTCAGCAAAGCTTCTAGTAAAACTGCAGGCAATTACTGAATGCTCAGCTTTGGAAATCAAACTTGTTGTGACAAATAGGCTAACTGTGAGTCACTTATAACCCTGAAAATGTCTAAAGAATAATCTTTAAGAATTTTGATCACAGTGTTGCATCATCAATTCCTTAAATTATAATAGTGGAGTCACTGGTATTACTAGTCCACTCTAAAACTGCTTTTGTGTGAAAAATCGGTGAATTTTACTGTACTTGTTTATTTGCATTATAATTAAACTACTGAAGACTTTTTTAGTGGAAATACTCTTTCCTAGAGGCATTAAAACCATCACTATGTCTCCACAGTGCTAGTTACAAAAACATGAGCAGTAAAGAATGAAAAAATACTAGAAAGGGCAGGATAAAAGCCTAACTACTTTTTTATTATTTTATATACTCAAAGAAATCTAAAAAAGGAAGAAAGTGTGCCAACTGTGAAAAGTGAGAGCCTCAACTTTCCTCTGAAGGAGCTTATGCCTTTGCCTTAAGTGGCACTATTGTGAATGAATTCAAATTGTATTCCAATTATAATTTTGGCAATTGCTAATAGAAAAGTAATTATTAATTTAAAATACCTGATGATAAACTTAAAAGTAAGAATTTTTACTCTGTTTTCAGAACCAATAATCTTATGACTCAGTATGCACATGCTTCATATTTACTTTAAAAAAGAAAGTACACATTTTGTACAAAATACAGATTTGGAAGAATAAAACCCATTTCAGTGGACAGGGTGTTCACAACATACTCAATGGGGAGTTTGATGTTACAGTCAATATCTGCTTAGTTTTTCTTATATAATTACCTTAAAAGAATCCTTACCCTGCCTCTGACACACTCTAAAAAGTTGTCTTTGAGGTTTTTGAAAGAAACTGAGAAGACTACTTAAGCAAGGTTTGTAAATATATGCATCTGTCCATATGTATTAAAGTATATAGATAGTTTTATGCCATACTTAAATCTATTAAAAATAAATTAAATGTACTGAATTTTATTACAACTAAAATGTGCAGCTTAGCTAGCTTATATTCATTTAACTTTAGCTGATATGTGTCTGTTTGGGAACAAGCTCAAATATTTATATTCAGAGAATGAAAAAACAGCAGAAGTATACCCAGCAGAAATGTCTCCTACTTAGAGAGATATACACATACGAATATCTAAAACTATTCCAGTAGAGTTTGGTTTTTTATCATATAATCAATTTAAATAATTCTGTTAATCAAGAAATTGATAGTGCTTAAACTAGATAGGGTTATAAAGTACTGTGCATGATTTATCATACAGATTTTCTAGTGCACAACAATCCCACCCTGAGTTACTAGCTCACTTCTTTACTAACCTGTAGTCCTAAAATTGTCAAAGTGCACAAAAAACCACAGATCGTGATTGGCATTTATGTATGTACATAGTAGGCAAGTTCAGTTCAGTTCAGTTAAAGCAAATTACATGTAGGATGGGTCACAGTGAAAGAGAGCAGCTTTTGTGATCCTTTCTTCTTTCTATGCAATTCAAAAGGGCAGGGCCAAGACCTAGTGGGCAGAAACGAAAGAGAGGAGAAATCAGCATTCAAGAGGAACAAAACACTGAACTTCTGGGCTTTTTACACAAATTTAATATTGAAATGATCTGGATAATTGCCAATTTCTTGATTTAGAATCTTCAGGACCTTGCAGAGGAAAAAAAGTAGGGACAAGTGCTAAGGTCCGGATCTAGAAGGATAAGGGACCGCTTAACCACTTTTCAGTGCATCAGCAGCATACAGTGAAGCGTATTGCAGATACAGCTCTGAAGAAAAGGTAGCAAAATGGTCCAAAGTGATTAACTCCATTTCCCAGAGAAGTGCCCAGCCTTTAATCCAAACCCCAGAACACGTGGCAGCCCATCACTGCTTAAGCTGTTAGAAAATGTGCTACTGATTAAGAGCATATCTTGTGTTTTTGCAGAGGGCAATCACTGAGCAGATTCAGTCTTAAATTAGGCTTACTGTTTCCACAGAAAGATTTGGTGACATGGTGAATGCTACACTAAAGTACCTTTTGTTTTTATCCCATGCTTGGATCTGCATGTGGAGTGGATTCAGTCTTTTTGCTCCAGCTTTGAAGAAGGAGGCATGCTTTTTGGAAGCTGGAAGCAATAATCATGGACACATATCCTTTCTCTGTTCAGAAAATCTCACTGGTGAGAACTGTGCCAAAGCCTGCCTTTAAGACAACATTATCTGACTCAGTTTTGGTACCATATGCAAAGTCATGAACCTATCCTTTTCCAGATCACAAACAATTAATACATTACTTCCTTCTGGCAGAGTATTAATCAGGGTAAGTCAAGATGGAGGCTGAGAACCTTGTCTCCGTATATCTCAGTGCCTGAAGAATTTATAGTAGTTAAAGGCAATGGAATGAAAATAAAACACTTCCTTACAACCTTTTCTTGGCATCGTCCTATTTGTAGAGCTATCTGTCTACCAGTCAGCTACCTTGGTGACAGCAGCAATCACGGTTCTGTAACAATACTTCCTATCGCATTCCCTTGGCCATCTAGAGTGCCAAATGCTTAAAAATAACAACCCCAGGGGCATACCAGCTGAAATGAGGTATGCCCAATAGAGGAATCTCTGCAGCTACCTTTGCAAGAATCCTTCATCTATACCTCTGTGGCTCTCCCATATATATAGCCTCACATAGCAGACACTCACTGAGAAACAGCAAACTGCTGTTGTTATTTCTTGGTCTGCAGAATTTCTTCCTATGGTTAGCTGAGTTTGTATCAAATTTGGGAACACACTTTCAGTGAGCAGAACATTGCATTTCACCACTCTCCTGTAAGTGATGCATCACAAAATAAAATGTCCCTGATCCACTCTGTCCCTATGTGCCCTACCACTGGGATTAGAGAGAGAAGGATGCCAGTAGTTGCTCACAGCCTATCAAGAATGGACTGCATTCTTTCTTTAGTAATCCTGAGAACAGCACAGAGAACACAGCAAGGCACACAATTGTGCCCACCAAGGGGGTCCCTCACACTCAGGAGTAACAAGCCTCTTCATTCTTCAGCATACAGGCCTGAAGTTAGGTTGTAAAGTGCTTGGGATGTTCATGAAGGGTTGGGATATTGACTAAGCTCTAGTCACCCTGGGAGCTAACTCCAAAAGGCAGAACACCGGGCTAAAATTCAGCCCAGAATGTCCTGATACAAGCCTGAGCAGAGGGACCAGTAAGTAAACAGTCTGATTCTCCCATGTATTATGACTGAGGTTTCCAGACTGATATTAGAATACAGTTCACCTGGAATTAAAAATGGGGCACTTTCAGTGGTATAGTTGGCCCAGTCATGCTCTTCAGGATTAAGGAACTACAGTTTCGAATTAGTGACAGCCATAAATTGGTTCTATAACACTGCTGTGCACATACTATGTCAAGCTTATTTGTTTGATTGTTATTAATTGGAGAAGGATGGCATGGGAATTGTCTATGCACAGCTAATTAAAACCTTTCTAAAAGCAGATATTTGGTGTTTCCAGGAAGCACTGATGGAGGTGTTTCAAGATTATCTGTTTATCATGTTTACTTGCTTTCTACTCATACCATACGTGTGCAGTCTCATTCTCCCAAACTTCTATTGATCACTTCCAGTAACTAGGAAATTCTTTCTTGACATATAACTCAGTTTCTGTCTTTTTTGTTTTGCTTGCTTGCTTTTCAACTTTTGTTTTTGTAATGGGGAGTCACAACAGAAAAAGATGAATGTATTAGCAGAAAATTCAGAGTTAGCTTGTGCATCTTGTTCTCCTCTACACTGGACTTCCAGAGGGCAGATTTTGGTCTATTCAAAAGATTAATTCAGAGCATACCCTGGGAAATAACCCTTAAAAACAAGGGGGTCCAGGAGGGATGGACATGTTTCAAGCAGGAAGTTTTGAGTGCACAGGAACAGGCTATACCAGTGCGCCAAAAGGCAAGCTGGCAGGGAAGACAATCGGCTTGGTTAAATAGAGAGATTCTGAAGGAAAACAAGGATAAAAAGAAAGTTTACTGACTGTGGAAAAAAAGGGCTGGCTACTTATGAAGAATTTATGAAGAGAGCTAGGTCATGCAGAAAAAAAATCAGAGAAAGAAAAGTGCAATTTGAAATTAATTTGGCCAATTCTGTTAGGGATAACAAAAAGTCCTTCTATAAATACATTAATAACAAAAGGAGGGGCAAAGAAAACCTCCATGCTCTGTTGGACTTGGAGGGAAATATAGTTAACAAAGATGAGGAGAAGGTTGAGGTACTTAACACTTACTTTGCCTCAGTTTTTACCAGTAAGACAGGTGGCCCTCAGGACAGCTGGCCTCTGGAGCTGGTAGACAGAGAGAGGGAGCTGAATAGCCCCCCTGTATTCCAGGAGGAAATAGTGACTTACTGAGCCAGCTGGATCCTCACAAGTCTATGGGACCAGATGGGATCCATACCAGGATGATGAGGGAGCTGGCAGAAGAGCTTGCCAAGCTGCTCTCCATCATCTTCCAACAGTCCTGGCTCACTGCGGAGGTCCCAGATGATTGGAGGTTGGCGAATGTCACCCCAATCCACAAAAAGGGCTGCAAGCAGGACCCTGGCAACTACAGCACTGTCAGCCTGACTTTGGTGCCTGGCAGGGTTATGGAGCAGATCATCCAGAGTGCAATCACACAGCACCTTCAAGATGGACAAGGGATTAGACCCAGCCAGCATGGGTTTAGGAGGGGCAGGTCCTGTCTGACCAACCTGATCTCCTTTAATGATCAGGTGACCCACTTGGTCACTTCAGCAAGGCCTTTGACACTGTCTCCCATAATATACTCCTGGAAAAGCTGGTAGCCCATGGCCTGGACAAGTGTACCCTCTGCTAGGTTAGGAGCTGGCTGGAGGGCCGGGCCCAGAGATTGCTGATGAACGGAGCAGCATCCAGCTGGCGGCTGGTCACTAGTGGTGTTCCCCAGGGGTCTGTGTTGGGTCCAGTCCTGTTTAACATCTTTATTGATGATTCAGATGAGGGGATTGAGTCCATCATCAGCAAATTTGCTGATGACACCAAATTGGGAGAGAGTGTCGACCTGCTGGAAGGCAGGAGGGCTCTGCAGAAGGATCTGGATAGACTTGAGAGATGGGCTGATTCCAATGGGATGAAGTTCAATAAGGCCAAGTGCTGGGTCCTGCACTTTGGCCACAAGAACCTCATGCAGCGCTACAGGCTGGGGACAGAGTGACTGGAGTGTAGCATGGCAGAAAGAGACCTGGGGATACTAATTGACAGGAAGCTCAACATGAGCCAACAGTGTGCCCAGGTGGCCAAGAAGGCCAATGGGATCCTGGCCTGTATCAAGAATAGCGTGGCCAGCAGGACCAGGGCAGTGATCCTTCCCCTGTACTCTGCATTGGTGAGGCCACACCTTGAGTATTGTGTTCAGTTCTGCGCCCCTCAGTTCAGGAAAGATATTGAGGAGCTGGAGTGGGTCCATAGAAGAGCAACAAGGCTGGTGAAGGGACTGGAGCACAAGCCCTATGGGGAGAGGCTGAGGGAGCTGGGGTTGTTTAGCCTGGAGAAGAGGAGGCTCAGAGGTGACCTCATCACTGTCTATAACTACCTGACGGGAAGTTCTAGGCAGGTGGGGGTTGGTCTCTTCTCCCAGGCAGTCAGCAATAGGACAAGGGTGCACGGGCTCAAGCTCTGCCAGGGGAAATTGAAGTTGGATATCAGAAAAAATTCTTTCCAGAGACAGTAATCAGGCATTCCAATGGCCTTCCCAGAGAGATGGTGGATTCACAGTCCCTGGAGGTTTTTAAACTGAGATTGGACGTGGCACTGAGTGCCATGATCTAGTAAATGGACTGGAGTCGGACCAAGGTTTGGACTTGATGATCTCGGAGGTCTTTTTCAACCCAATCAATTCTATGATTCTATGAGCCATAGTTTGGGATAAAGATTTGATGTTCATGTCCTTTTGTTTGCTCTTACCATGGAACAAGGCTCAGTTCACAGAATCACCTGAGCATTTTGTTCTAAGTTCCTTCCTCTTCAGTGAACTTATAAAACTGGCTTTATCTCTTTCTTATTTTTTTTTGTGCATTATAATTTGATTTCTTTATGTCCTTGATTTCAATTCAAAAGTCCTTAGGATCATGGCAAAGTTTTATTTAATTGAATGTAATGAATGTGTAGAATAGATGTGTCATGGCCATTTCTAGGATTACCTTTGTATTACACGGTTGCTCAAAATTATAGAATTCAGCCAAGAACTGACAATGCCTTCCGTGCACAGTGCCAGGTACAAGCTTTCATCTGTGAGTCTGGGTTAAATTGAAGGGCATTTCTTCCTAACCAATTTTTTTCCTCTTTCTTCACCTCTCCTAGAAAAGAAAAATTCAGGCAAAGAAAGAGCAGCAGCAAAGGTTCATGCATAGCAAGAGAATAGTTGTATATGAAGACTTTCTACAGATTAGGTTGTGTGGCAGAAGATGTGACAAGACCAAATGCCCTTCTTTCCTTCATAGTTCTGTCAACTAACAGGGGTTTTGCATTCCTCCAGATGGTAAGATGAAAACTCTTGATGTTTCTCTCTGCTGCACTACTGTCAGAGAAGAGAGGCTTAGTGGAAATGTTTGACAGCAAACCTGGGAGTAAGTCTAAGAATCAGACTTCTGGCCTCCACATTTGTTGATTCCATTTACTTCAATTAAATACAGAAGTAATATAACAGGAACTGGCCTGCTTCAGAGAAGCACTCTCTTTATGTGTCTAAAATCTAAACCAGTTACACACTGTGAGATTCCTTCATATACTTGGTGAGTGTTGTGTTGTTAGCCCTCAGATTTACATGCAGGAACCGTGTCAGCAGGGGGTTTACCCTCCATGCACAAGGATTCTTCCAGCTATCTGATATGGTATCATAAATTTGGAGGAGCTCCTAGGAAGCTAGTCTGAGTTAAAACTAAGTCTGGTGTAAACGGAAGCAGAAATCAGTACTGGGTCAATGCATGAACTTAACAAAAAAAATCTTGATTCCCATCACAAAACCTTCCCATCCTGTGGTCCCATCCCCCACTCCTTTTTACCTAGTGAACATTCTGTCATGGTGGGACTTTCTGACCTTAATTCCCCAGTAAAATTATCATGGACACATTAATTTTTTGGTTGTTATTTATTTCAGCTACTGTAGGCCAAACCATTGGTAACTGACTACAAGACTGTCCAGGCTGTTTCAGATCTGGTTTTCTTTAATCTGTAAGATTATGAGATTGGTCCTTTCAGTGAGCAGATTTTTACTTGTTTCTCTCTGAAGGCTGTAACCAAATAAAATAAAGTAACCAAATAAAGTTGTGTACATCAGACTTTGTGGAAAGTATGACTCAAAAAATAATGTTATCAGTACTTGATTACATATTTGACACTGGACTAAAAGTTAGCTGTCACTTTTATTTGCAATGACAGCAACAGTCCCAGCTTCTACCCCTTCTGCTTCATATGTCAGCCATTTGTGCCACAAGGTTGATGAGAAGATGATGGGATGTTCAAAAAAGGGGCAACCTAATGGCATAAAGCCTCAAATGCAAAGCATTCTGTTCACATGGCTACCAACTCCTGATGTCATGAGGGCTGACATATGTGACATCACTTTCACACACAGTGCTTTTGTTTATGCATGCTTGATTTCATATGCCTGCTGTCATCTTCCCATTCACAGAAAGGAAGTAGGGAAGGAAGGAAGGAAGGAAGGAAGGAAGGAAGGAAGGAAGGAAGGAAGGAAGGAAGGAAGGAAGGAAGGAAGGAAGGAAGGAAGGAAGGAAGGAAGGAAGGAAGGAAGGAAGGAAGGAAGGAAGGAAGGAAGGAAGGAAGGAAGGAAGGAAGGAAGGAAGGAAGGAAGGAAGGAAGGAAGGAAGGAAGGAAGGAAGGAAGGAAGGAAGGAAGGAAGGAAGGAAGGAAGGAAGGAAGGAAGGAAGGAAGGAAGGAAGGAAGGAAGGAAGGAAGGAAGGAAGGAAGGAAGGAAGGAAGGAAGGAAGGAAGGAAGGAAGGAAGGAAGGAAGGAAGGAAGGAAGGAAGGAAGGAAGGAAGGAAGGAAGGAAGGAAGGAAGGAAGGAAGGAAGGAAGGAAGGAAGGAAGGAAGGAAGGAAGGAAGGAAGGAAGGAAGGAAGGAAGGAAGGAAGGAAGGAAGGAAGGAAGGAAGGAAGGAAGGAAGGAAGGAAGGAAGGAAGGAAGGAAGGAAGGAAGGAAGGAAGGAAGGAAGGAAGGAAGGAAGGAAGGAAGGAAGGAAGGAAGGAAGGAAGGAAGGAAGGAAGGAAGGAAGGAAGGAAGGAAGGAAGGAAGGAACCTACAAACTATTTCCACGCACTTTCCTCTTTACTCATTTTTCCTACCCTGGAAGTGTTCCCCTTCAGCTCATTCCCTGAGCACTGCCCTACCATTACTATAACTTCCTCCTTGGCAAAAATACTAATATTGAGAACTTGTTCATTAGTGGAGCACCTTCAGATTGGGAATAACAGAACTCATTCTGGGTAACTTGTCAGGTCATTGCAAACCCGGTATCAATAGATATCATGGTAGAGGACAAAGCTTTAGGAGACTCATCAGTCTTTGATGTAGCACATTTCCTGTCATAAGGACATAGGTAAAGTGTTGGTTATTCAGCTTTGTTCTGTATTTTTTAGCAAATGTTTCAATCCTGTTTCTCAACACAATACATGTGAGAAAGTATTTGATGAGATCTCAAGCACATTTGTACATTTTTTAATTGTTGACTTTCAGCATTCCATTGTAGCTATATAAATCAAAGAAATACTGTTGCAAGTAGGCATTTCCTTACATTTAATCATCACTCATCCTTTGCAGTGTTTCAGAAAGGATTCCTGAGGTCGTCATTGAAAAATGGTCTGATTATGATTCCAAGGAAACCACTGACAAAACACTCAACAACTTCAACTGAAACCCATTTCAAAATTTAAATAATGACACACTGATTTTGAGAAAGGAAATAAAGGTAAAACTGAGAAGAAAAAGTGTTTTATGGCCTCATTGTTGTCTAGCCAAATGAATGAGTAAAAGATCTTTTTTATGTCAGTGTAAAAAAAAAAGGAGCATTAAGAGAACATTTTCCTTCAAGATATTTCCTTCATTTTCATGTTTTCCTTAAAATGGGATGGACAAGAAATAGCTCTTGAGTCTGGTAAGTAGGTCAATCCCTGTTCTCATGCCCAGAACTCATTCCCCACTGTGAGAAGCAGGATACCAGCAGGGCTTGCAAATATGCATTCTCTCTATGTCATATGGAGGCTTCTTTCATTTCTCTCTGAACCCAGTCCCATTTCTCAATAGTGTGAGCGCACATTGGGAAGCAATTATCATCTTTTGCTTTTGAATTGCGCACAAGCATTTCCTCTTCCCTTGGTTCTTCAGGTTATGTTAAATGTATCTTCAAGTTCTAAGCCAAATTAAGGTTTTGCTATAGAGTCATGAGGTACAGGAGACCAATGGCTTATGTATCAAATGGCCTCCATACATATATAATTGGTGCGCATATTAAAATTGCTTTTTGAGGAGCCTACAAATCTGGAATGATTTTCTGCAGTGAGGCTATTTCACAAGGAGTATGAAGAGAACCCCTTTCACAAGTCCTAAGTACTTCACAGCCTTTTTGACTGTACATATAAGTTAAAACATGGTGTTTTCACCATTAGCTATTTCATTAAAAATAGCTTCTTCTTTAAGGACAGGCACAATTATTCCTTTTTTTTTTTAAACCTGGCAAATAAAAATGTGTAATTTGACCATTAACATTCCTTCATTCTTTTTTTGATGTACAGTTACATGCATGTCCCTCAAGAGACATGAGACTCAGACCCCAGCTCAATCACTTTGTAGCCAGAACTAACTTCATCTAAGTGGAGACCTAAACATTTTGACCTTTGGCCAAAACACAGTGGTGTCTTAATGATCTTTTTCCACCCCATTTATCCACAAATCCCACTCATTGAAATAGTTTCTGATTCCTTGCAAAATCAGCAAGTTGTAGTATTTTCTTGCATTTTACAGGATTTCAGCATGAAATGGTACAACGTGACCATTAACTCTTTTCTTGGCATTTAACTGGATACAGTTTCACACAGTCAAGGCTTCATATTATTTGAAGGTCAGATTTAAATGGAAAAGGCAAATGTATATCAAAATACGGTAAGCCAAAATTGCCTTCTGAACCATTATATCTTAAAAATATGTAATGTTCAAAGTCTTGCCAAGACAAAGTCTTCTTGGACATCTCTCCATGTGATGGGAAGGAGCTGCTACACGGGGTTCTGTGACTTCAGACCAATCACATGACTTTAATAGTCAAATATGCACTCAGGATGGAAAGAAATGTGCTTCTAAACATTAATAGACATTGTGTGTATCATTTCATCTATCTGTCTTTTAATTAGACACCTATAAATAAGCTGGCTGTTGCAAGGTGCTCTATAATCAGCCAGCCCTTTCCTAGATTAGCATTTACAATTATATGAGATAGCTACAGATTACTAATTGTTACTATTTTTCTATTGTTATCATCATCATCATCATCATCATCATCATCATCATCATCATCATCATCATTTAAGGAACAGGCATTATGCCCCATTGCAATTTTGCATGCATGTCTGGGAAAAAAGTATACGACATAAATCGCATGTATAATCTCAGGAGACAATCATTTTAAATCTTAATTGGCTGCCTTTTAAATATCATTTAAGGTCTCGTTTTCCCTGCCTCTCTCTCTCTAGTTAAAAAGGTGTTGTGTCAAAGTCTATTACCTTGCTGGACGTCTCGCCTCTAAGTTTTTTTTAAAAAATAGAACCATCAGGAGAGGCTTGAGAGGTCGATAAAGCTTTTAGATTTGGAGATGTTTTCAGGGAGCCCATTTCCTGCGGCTAAGAGTTGTTAATGGAGCTTAAGGAATTATCTTATGACTCGGGCCGGGAGAGCCGTATATTTCTTCGCTCCTGTTCCCTTGTCGAGGCTGAATATGCTCCTGTCAAACTCGCTTAATGAAAAGTAACGCGTCGCTGATTACAGTTTTATTTGGGCTCTATGTAAAAAGCACTGTTAATTTAGCATCCCCTCCTTTGTGTGTTTGAATTTGCCATGGCTGAATGATTTAGAGTCTCTCAGTTTCATGCCGTTTCTCTATGATTTTCCCCCTCCCTCCTCTCTTTCTTTCTCAGTCTGCCTTTATATTTCTGCATAGTACAATCATACGACCTGCACGGCTTTCCCTTTCAGCCCTGCAGCCTCCACTAAAGCAGCTGAACCTGATCTTTGGCTTGTGCTATTAAATCAAATAGCAAACTTAATTTCTCACTCTTTTTTTCATACAAAAAAACCCCCTCAAAATCAAAAGAAAATAAAAACAACCGAACAACAAAACTCCCAACGTTTTTGAAAGACCACTGCATGTGATGGCTGATACAAGTGATAAGGTCCGTGTACCAAAGCCAGAAACTGTTTTCCCTTCCCCTTAACTGATACAGTCTCCTCTCAGGTTGGGCAAAGTTTTGGTGTAAGCGCACACAGGCACAGGCAAATCTACTAGTCCTGTTACACGGCCAGTCCTCTGGTCCTGATAGCCCTGCTGTTATACAGCACTCATACACTTACACAAACTTGTTTTATAACAACAATAACACGAAAATGAAGGGATAAAGTGTTGATGCGCTTTTCTTTTAGCTTCTGGTGTTGCAGTGCGCCTGTGTTTTGCACTGTGTTATCACCTTTATTTTAAGTCCGGAAGGGGCGGTGGAGAGGGCGGGTGTTGCCTCCCAAACAACGGGATGTCCAAATTCCGTCCTTAACCTACCCAAAGCCGACCAACAATGAGTTATATCGGTGTGCGGGGTCACCAGCCGGGAGTCAGCGCAGAGCAGCCAGCGGGGCTTGGCGCTCTGCAAAGTCAGGACACTTTTCAGGCTGAGAGATATTTTTGACTGCTCGATGGAGGATATCTCTCCTTGCACACAGACACACGAAGTCCACACACACACTCTCCCTGTGTTGGGAGCAAGAATGGAGTCGCCTTCCACTCCACAGAGCCTCTGCCACATGGAAATCGTGGCTCACAGGGAGTCTCCCTTTCCCCTCCAGTCCCTGCACATCCAGCAAGGCTGGCCCACACAAATCTTCCCACTTTAACATCACAATCGCAGCAGTCAGAGGGGTTTATGCCCCATCCCGCTTGCCTCTACCAATGGTCTGAGGACAGCCCGAACATTCGCCTTTCCTCCCTTCCCTCTCCCTCGCCTCCTTCATCCCCATCTCCTTAGTTTGACTGAAAATAATTTGCTTTGTCTAAAGGGTTTCAGAGGAAAAGCTCGCCGGCCGCCCCGGCTGCATTAAAATTCCTGCCGGCCCAGCCTTTAGCTCAGATCGCAACTCCCCGGAGACTCCACTTTCGCTATTACTGTCAAGTACCCTTGACTCTTTATTTTTGCCCTTTTATCTATTACAACTAATTCGAGTTCTTTTGCCCTTTTCAGTTTAAGACGTGGGCTTTCTGTAAAGCCTCCCCCTGCCACTGAGCTCTCCGGGTGCAGAGCCTTTAGAAATTGAGGGGTTTACTGTCAAAATGAAAATTTCACTTCAAATTATCTCGGCTGATGCACGTTTTCCAGGCCGGGGGCTCCTGTCTGAGCCTTTTGACAGCCAGATCAGCAGAGGGGTTCAGTGATCTCGATAATATCATCCAAGAGAGCGAAAGTCAATACAATGACAGGGAATATGACTGGATACAATCCAATTACGGCTGCTCGCATAGAGGGGA
This sequence comes from Pithys albifrons albifrons, assembly GCF_047495875.1. NCBI lineage: Eukaryota > Metazoa > Chordata > Aves > Passeriformes > Thamnophilidae > Pithys > Pithys albifrons. Next base: position 16,781,339 of record NC_092461.1, on the reverse strand, counting down.
AGGGCTTGATCTGATCTCTACACCCGGATTCCTTTATTCAGTCCTTGCACTAACAGGTCTCTCTAGAAACTTTGCGGGCTTGAGTATGTTATATTTTGACTGATAGTTGTCTCAGCTGTAAAAAAAATATTTTCCCCTGTACTGTATTCTAATTTATTTACTGGGGGGAGGGGAAGGGGGGGATAGAAGTGGGGGAGTGGGGGGGGGGGGTGGGGAGTGGAGTGTTGGGTTGGCAGGGAGCCTCGGATGGGATGGGTGAGAATGTTGGGAGGCAAGGAAGACTCTTCTGCTTGCCCCGATGTCACTCGGTCCTTCGGGTACACTCGGTTTACCCCCGCAGTGCAGGGCACAGAAGCTCAAGGGGTTTAGGCCGGCCTGGGGTAAGCGGGATCTGTTATTGCCTCGCAGTTTCTTTTCCAGCAGCTCTCCTTCTGTCTCAGTCCGGGGATCAGTAAAGTTTGTTCCCGTTCCGGGAAAGGAAATGAAATCTTTTAAGCGCCTGTTATCTAAGTGGTAAATTGGCTGCGAGTGCTCCTGAATCGCACGTCGAAAGCGCTCTTCCTCCCTCTCTCTTTTTGTTGGCTGCACTCTATTTAATGTCAAAATGGTAAAGCATCTGTATTGAAGTGCTGAAATATTCATGGCGGATCAGCGATTCTCCGCACTGCCACAGGAGCTGGAAAGCTAAAACGGTTCTTTAAAAGATCAAATTTTCCATGTGAATCAATTGCTCAGCGCACGGCGCAGGCGACGCCGCGGCAGAGCCCGGCCCTTGGGGGCCGACGCCCGCCCGCCCACCCGCAGATCGGGAAGGAAGGGAGGGGGCAAGCAGGGGTGCTCCCTCCCCGCCGGGCCCAGGCTGGCAGCCGGCGCCCCCGCTGCCGGCCCGGGCGGCGGCAGGGACTCGGCTTTGGCCCGCGGAGGCGCGGTACAGCGCGGAGCGGGGCGCAGCATCATTGCTGCGCACAACATCCCTCCCGGGGGTCCGTCCTCAATCCCGCGGCAGCGATGCGTTGAGCCTCTCTTCCCTTCCCCGGCAGCCTGTTCACAGTCCTTGGATTTACCGGGACAGGCTCCGAGGGGGAATTTGGAACATAACAGTTGTTTGCTGCCCAATGCAAAAACGCCACCACTTGTGTTACCTCTGAAACAGACAATTTATTGGAGTGAGCATACCTTTTTAACATATTCTTTTTTTTTCAAGATATATTTGTGCAGTAGGTGTAAACTTAGTAGAAGTGCTGTTTGTGAATTTTATGCTAACAAGGAAATCAGGAGGAAAAACTCTCGAGAAGTCTTTATAACTAATGTCGGCATGCCTTAAATTAAATCTGAATTAAAATTTCCCGTTTGTAAACTTTCGGATGTAAACTTTTTACGTAAGTCTACGCTATAGTACGTGCTTTTTGGACATAGAAATTAAATAATTTTCACGACATTGATCCCTTAAAGTCGCAGCCAGGAGAAAATCTTCAGAATAGCAATGAGCAAAGTCTGTCCACTGAACTGAGCAAACTGAACTTTAAATCTTCGTTTCTGTTGTTTGTTTACAAAAAAAAAAAAGGGAAGAAAAAGTTTTATATTTAAATTTAAATTCTTGCAGTTTCTTTTCAGTGTAGCTAACTCTTCAAGCGTTAGAAAGTCCTTCATCCCTCGGCGGGCCTGTTAGGAACAAAACATTTTGCTTCCTGATTTGGGAAACGCCAGAAACTCTTTGTTTGAGTCATGATGGGCCAGGTTTGAGAGCTGCCCCTTGAGCACATTGGCGCCGTTCCCCACCGCGCGTCCCAAGGCGCCTGTTTCCAGAATGGCTCCTTTGGTGGTAGCCCAGGAAACTGTCGTGTTGCTCAGGGCTTGGTTCAAAGTACTATGCCTGAACAGGGGGTCGTGAAACACCCCGTCCACCCAGTTCCTGAGGTTGGTGACAGGAGAATCCTGGTGTCTGTCGATGACGCTGACCGGGGCGGGAGCGGCGGCGGCGGCGGCCGAACCTCCGGGCCGTTTCAGCATGCAGGAAGGGTACTCGGCCTGGTTGAGAGAGGTGGCGGTGTGCGCCAGGGACCAAATCCTGGGCTTCGTCTCCAGCAGCTGCTGCCCCTGCTGGAAGCACATCTTGGACTCGCAGCCGCGCTGCCGGGCGCCCAGCGGGTCGGGGCCGCACTCCTCCGTCGCCGTCTTCAGGCAGCTCCGCGCCCGCTCAGCCGCCGCCGCCTCCTCTTCCTCCTCCCCGGCGGTGGCCGGAGGCGGCATCTTGGCGGGGGGCTCGGCGGCCCGTGGCGGGTGGCTGCCGGGGTGCGGGAGCGGGTGCGGGAGCGGGTGCGGAAAGGGCCGCCTCAGCTCACATTCCGAGCTCTCCGACTCGGCGGCGTCCAAGTCCTCCAGGTCGCTGAGCTCCAGCTCCTTCTCCTCCTTGCCCGTGGGCTCTGCGGGGCGGGGGCGGGGGAAGGGACAGCAAAAACAAGACACACGGTCACTGTCGGAGCCGCGCTGCCCCGCGGCCGCCCCCACTAGCGAGGCCCGCGGCCGCCCCCACCAGCGACGCCCGCCCCGGGGGCGAGCTGCCGGCCGAGCCCCCGCGGCCCAACCGCTAAGTGTCTGGTTTTAGCAGGGTACCCTCGGCTTTCCCGCTCTTCATCGCCTCTTCCTGTGAACCCTCCTCCTCCTCTTCCTCCTCTTCCTCGTAGGGCCGCTTCTCGTCAGAGCATTTGTTCCGCGGGGGCCAGGTCATCTTGTTCTCCTTCTTTAGCCGCCGGCGGGCGTTGGCGAACCAGGTGGAGACCTGGGTGAGGGTCATCTTGGTGATGATGGCCAGCATGATCTTCTCACCCTTGGTAGGATAGGGGTTCTTGCGATGCTCCTGCAGCCAGGCCTTCAGCGTGCTGGTCGTCTCCCGGGTGGCGTTTTTTCTCCGCGTCCCACCGTCCATGGTCCCATACCTGCGGGGACAGGGTAGATCCCGCAGTGTCACACCGCACCCTTTCCCTCCGCAGACCTGCCCGACACGGGATGCCAGGGTCCCGGCCGCTTGCCTGAGGCATCCCCTGGGGGTCGGCTGGACCGGAGAGGGGGGAGAGGGATGGAGACAGCTCAGCTTTAAGGGGGATGAGGACTGCTCAGCTTTACGAGGGAGGCCTGCCTCAAGAATTCAGGTCGAGGAAGGAAGGCAAGAAGGAAGGGTTCAGCTAGCAGCAGCACTGGGCAATGCAAATTCTCGCTATGCCTTAGTGATGGCAGAAAGAGGGAAGGAATCAGCAGTTTTATTTGCGGTGAAGTCTATGTCAACATTTTGGGCAGCTTGCAAACTCACAGAAATACCGCTTTCCTGTCATTTGATTAGTCTTTCCCAAACAGAATTCATCTGGGTGACCTCAGGGTGTAAGTGTTAATAGAAATATATTTCCTCTTACTCCTTTTATTAGTCATCTCCTTTACCCTTTTGTTCCTGAAATTGTAGGAACCTAACGCAGATGACACTGGGCTGCGACTGAATATTTAATGCACATCCTCCAGGAAAGGTCACCAGCGCCCAATGGGCCTTCGAGTTGGAAACGGTGTGTAAGTGGGTTTGCGCTGGTTTAAAACTAATAAACATAACACGGGATGCCCAAGCCCGACTCCTCGCAGGAAAAGATAATTATCGCCCTGGTGGAGAGGGATCGCCCGCCCGCCCCGAAGGGCGGAGGACCCCCTGTCGGTGGGGGGAAGGGGAGGCGACATGGCTTGGGGCCGGGAGATGCTGAGCGGGGAAGAGGCAGGTTGCGGGGCGGGCGTGAAGGGGAGGGGATGGGGGGGGGGGAGGGGGGGGAGGGGATGGGGGGGAGGACAGCGACCGGGGCCGGGGGGGTATGTGCGCTTACCTGTCGTACTGGTACTGGCTGAGGGTGTGATCGTAGGGATAGTAGGCAGCAGCCGGGGCGATTCCCGCATGCGCAGAGCCGCTCCCGTCCTTCGCATCCAAACTGTTCTGCAGGAGACACCGCGCCGCCGCCCTCAGCCCCGGCCGCCGGGAGAGCCCGGGCCCCCGCCCGGCCCCGCCGCACGGCTCCCCCACCCCGAGTCCCGGAGGGGGGCGACGGACCTTCCTAGAGGCCCCTCGGCCGCGGCAGCCAGCGAGATCAAAAGAGACATTAACTCGGGCTGTTACGGTGCAGGGAAAAAAAAAGAAAGAAAAAAAAGGCTATTTTGGAAAAGAGCATCATTCTTTGCGAGCCTGGGTCTGGGTCGCCCTAAACTGCCCGCCCTACCTGGCCCTCCCGCAATCGGCCGCCAGCTCGTCAGGCGCGACTTTTAATTGCGTTACCGTGAGGACCGAGCCGCCGAGCTGGAACAGCTGCGGACCGCGGCGCTGGACGCGCGGGGCGAACGCGAGGAGCGGCACGGCGGGACGGGGGGTCGGAGGAGAAGCGTCCGGGTCTGCCCCCGCCCGCGGAGGGGTCCCGCCGATCAGCCTTCCCCCCGGCGGCGCGGCGGGACCCCCGTGCGGGAGCATCCCCCGCGGCGGCGGGCGGCTTACCAAGGAGTAGAATGCGGGAGCCTCGGTGCCGTAGGTCACGTAGTTTCCATAGCCCTGGGGCCCGGCATAGGGCCCGCCGTAGACCCCCAGGGCGGCGGCGGAGTTGAGCTCGTGGCGGGCGGTGGCGAGCAGGCGGCTCTCGTACACTGGGCAGTACACGGGGGTCTGGGCTGAGGCGGCCGCCCCCGTCTCAGCCAGCGTCCGGCCGCTGGACTCGCAGCAGGTCGTCAGGGAGTTGGTGCTCATCAGGAACTAGAGGGAAAGAGAGTGGCTCTGAGGGCGGGGAGGGGACTTTCCAAAGTGTAACTAAGTTTGGGTTCGGCTGTTTTTACGTTTTGTGGTTTTGGTAGGTTTTTTGTTTGGGATTTTTTTTAATCAGGTCCCAGCTTTGGGGTGTCTCCCGTCCTCCTCCCTCCCCTTCCATATTTTACTTCAATCGTGATAGAAATGCTCTGAAGAAACGTAGAAATGCAAGTATTTTATCAGGTGGTGTTTTTTTTTAAGACCCCACAACAAAAACAACCAAAGGCCCCGTGACTGTGAGCGTTTAATCCTCTGAAATGCATTCCTCCGGCCCTCTGCATTTAAAAACTAACTTTTCTGGGGTGTTCTCGCAAGACTGGGGTTTACACCGGTTTTCTCCCCTTGCAGCACAATGCTTCCCATCTGGGATTTTAACCCTTTTTTTCGAGGTCACTCATGCATATTTATTTCGACTGCAGATTTGTAGCAGCCACGCACGCATCTGTTATTAACCTGATGGTTTAGAAAATCCCATTCTGTTTGTACGGGCCGGACGCCTGTGCGTCCGTATTTAATTGGTAAACTGTGAATTTAATCATGAAAGAGAAGAAAAAAGAAAAACAGGAAAGGAGGGAGGGAGCGGGTGGGGTCTGGGGGATCCCTATCCACCCTTCTCACCTCCCTCATCTCTGTAATCCTCCCCCACGCGTCATTATCACCCCCAAACACCCTAAATCCCGCGTGTTCTGTCGCATTTTAAAATCGTTGCGCGACATAAAACTTGGGCATCTTGGAAAGCTGAGAAGCGAGCAGCCGCTCTGCCGCTGCCGCGTGCAGGAGAGGATCACTGCCCGGACGAAAGGCATCGGTAAGGACTGAAATTAAATCAGTCAATTAACGTCGGTAAGCAAAAAGTCTTACCTGGGGTGCAGAGGAGTAAGGGTAGCCAAACTGAGGATAGGACATGGTACAGAGGCTCCCAGTTATCTAGAAACAAGGCGAGACGTCTGATCTGCACGCTATTTCAGCCCGGCTCTGCTCTGTTGTACCAATTGATTGGTAACCACAGGTCCCTAGATGCTTATAGGATGAAGCATAAAAGCACATTTAATTTATTTACATGAAAACTTAAACATTTTTTCTTTTAAAATTATACAGTGATTTTAGCACCATCACAGCTACAAAACAGAAATAATTGTTACATGTAGGCTCTAAGGCTGGCATACATGACGGCTGAAATACACAGTTTGCACTCACGGAAAAATAAAAAGTGGGGAGAAGAAAAGTGATACAAATACATCAGTTCACAAGCACGTTGTTTTAAAAGAGTCGAGCCTCTGACGTCACGCAAAACCTATTCAAATTAACCTGCCTGTAAGTTTAAACACTCATTTTCGGGAATCTTTCCCCTGGAGTGGAAAACAGACTCTCCAGCATCGCTTTCAGCCTGCCTAACAAGAGCGAAAGTTTGGGAAGCTCTCCGGCAGCGGCAACGCCTGTTTGCAATATTTATATATATTTCTGCGGGCAAGGGAAGGAAATTAATGTTTTTAATCTGAAGGATCCATGTTGTATCAGCTAAGATTTCCCCCCACTCTCCTTAGTCCCTGAAAGGCTAGTAAGTACTTTTAATTAGAAATTAATTAATGAGCAGCTGCTTCTTCCCACCCCACAGTAATAATTAGTCTCAATTACAAACAAGACATATGAAGGGACACACGACTGAGTCTTCATTTAAGATTTAATCAACAGTTAAAATCAGCGCTAACGCTGACAATAAAGCACATGATAAGCAATCCTGCTTTTCTTTTCGGCTTTTATTTCAGACGTGTGATTACAGGTAGAAAACCCTACAAGCGTGTGCCGGGGAGTGATGAAAAAGATGTGACTTCTCACGTTAAAACGACTTTGATCCTATTTCAAACCTCCAACACCCCCTTCTACCCAGCCCATCCCACCGCTGCCATCAGCCTCTCTACCCTCTGGGGGTCTGGGACCTCTCCACTCACAAGCAGGCAGCATTCCCTTCTGCTTCACCCTCGGAGAGAGAAGGAACAGGCCGTCGGGGGAAGATGCTGCCAGCCCCAGCATCTCCTCCCCGACGTCCGGTCCCACCGAGGCAGGGCTAGAAGGCAGCCCCCAGGAGGATGGAGGAAGCAGAGGAGTCACCTCCGAGGCTGAAGCTGAGCTGCTGCTGCAGTTGAACGCTGCTCCGTGGTGTGCAGACTTGCTCAGAGAGATTCCTGGGTTCAGACATGTGAATAGCCCCAGGGTCACACTCTAATTAATGATGATGTTCTCTTCTTCTCCCCAGCTGGAAGACTGCCTCCCAGAAACGAATCTGCCCACACTGACAGCTCGATTGAGAGTGATTGATGACTATCTGGAGACCACAGTACACATAATATAATATCTGATGCGTAATTGCTTTAATTTACAGATGAAAATACTAGTTCTCGTATTGAGTTAGACTACAACAAGAGGCATTTTATGGCGCTTTAGAGTGTTTGCAAATAAAATATATCAGATACAGTACATGCAAATTATTCTGACAGCTCAGTATCTGTAGCCTGGAGAAACATATAAAGAAAGGGAATCAAAAGACATAAATAATCTGTTTGGAATTCTGCATTGATTTTTGGAGGGGAAGAAAGTGCTTTTCCTTTCCTCACCTGAAATGTTAATTTCCTTTTCTTTTTGGGAATACTAGTAACTTTGCCATTGAGTTTCTTTCACAGAAACGCTTCTGTATTCCTCCTCCTGCATTATACCCCGGTGCTGCCAGGGTATAATGATACTTTTAGCGACTCTTTATGAGCAGCTTCCTTATGTGCGGCGTGCTGACGGGCTATCGCATTGTTTGGGAAGACACCCAGTGTTTACACAATGGTCTGCACGCAGTGTTCGGTGCTGCTCTCTCTGCCTCCTGTGCCCATTGCGCTGGGGATGTTTGTTTAAACTCCGGAGTAAAACTCACCCGAGCTAAGGAAGAAAATAGTTGCACTTATCTCAAGAGAGGCTTGGTGTAAAGCACTATAATTAGCTGGGAAAGCTGGACAACTGCCTGAAGAAGTCCTCCCAGTTTTCCATGCTACAATTTGGGAAATGTCCTAGTGTTGTGGATTTTGGTTGGTTTAATTCCCCACCCCTCTTGGTAATACTGCAGATTTCAACTTTGCAGTGGCCCACAGGACACTGCAGGTTTGGATATTTAAATGAGTATTAAACTTTGAAGCACAAGGAGAAATTCAATATTTATAGTTCTTGTCTATTTATAAATCACTGTTGTCTTTCACCGCATCATTCAAATACTCTGATGCTCATTTTTGCACTGAACTTTCCTGTATTAATCATGATAATTATTTGTCATTTTTCTTTGCAGCCTGCCTGTTCTATTACTTTACCCCTGGTCAGCTTTATGTCAGTTCCAATCTGTATTCCCTAGAAAGCAGTCATTAAAAACCCCCCACCAAAACAAACAAACAAAAAGAAAAAGCCACAAAAAACTTAATAACCCTAAACACTTAATAACTTTAAACGCTAAAAGCTGACATTGCGTCCTGCTCTACTGTTGATGTCTTGTTTCACTTACAGTCTACAAATAATGGCCCTTTGTTGATAAGAAACTCAACACAATTATATTTCATCTTGAATTTTTGGTGCCAGAGCACAAACATGCATTAAGCCCCACAATGATTTAAAATAACCTTTGCGGTTCTTGCACATAAACAACGTAACACTGTTCAAATCCAAGCAAAGACGCTTAGTGCTGTGGGCTATATCCTTAAGCATTTGGAAAATGCAAGTCTTTGCTGTGCAATAAAAATTGATCTTTGTCAAAGCCCCTTTCCCGTAAAAAAACAGTTAATAGCTTTCGAGAAAGAAACACACATTGCTTTCTCCAAAGTTTGAGCAAGGAAACCCATCGCGATCAATAGCAAACGCTGGAGAGTTCCCCTCTGGTCAAAGCCAGCCTGCACACCCAGGCAAGCAGGTATTTCCCATCCAAAGCCCAACCAGGTCTCTCTCCCAGGGCTATATGTTACATTTCCGAGAACCTGGAGCCAACGCTCATACAAGTTTTATTGTAAAAGCATGAAATAAGAAGGAAACGCTGTGATGCTGGAACAGGCCACAGCAGGTAAAACAGAACCTCTTCAGGACTCATGCTTTGATGGACGTCTCCAGGGACATGATCTAGAGGCAGTTAATGCAGCTACACTTACTATCTGCATTTTCATCTCCTCTTTTTGAGGGGTTATTGCCACTCCTGGAAATATTTCAGCAACGGAATTTGCTTATGGGCTAAAAAGACTTTAGAATGATCTTTCAGTCGAGTTTGCTTTGTTTTCATGTTACAGATTTAAAGCAACCTTGACACCACCTGACAAACATTGTGAAGATCTACATGTTGCCCGTTTGGAATCTGACATGGAACTGAGGGTAGCCTACACAATTTTCAAGTAGATTATCTCATAAACTCGCTATAAATGAGCCTTCCCCCCCTCCCTCCCGCCGAGCCCATTTGAGATGTAACTGCACCTCCTTCACTCTGAAACAAGGCGATGCTGCCGACCTGCACAAACCCATACCATAGCTTGGGATCGGCAGAGCCATGATGACCAACAGAACAGTTACATAAGAAGGAGCCGCTAAGTAATTTACTCAGATTACAAGTTAAAACAGTTGTTAAAAACTATCAATTTGAATGTTTCATTTTGTAAGTCTTCAATTCTCTTGGCAAACAATCTAGATTAAAGCAGAAAGGCCTCACATGATCATTCTGTTCTTTGTATTTACTAACTTTTCACCCTTAAGAAGTAAAGGCAACACTTTCTCTCTCTCTCACACACAGAGAACTTTTCTGCAAGAGAAGCAAACGCTGCAACCTAGGCAGCTACTCTATGGCTATAGATGAACCCTACAACATGACCATGTTTACCTGCTCGGTGCAGAGCATCGCAACTATGTTTTCACTAGCAAAGCAAAGACTGTATAAGGTTTCCTGTACCCCCAGTGCCACAGACCCACAGGCATTCAGGCACCACCACCTCTGAGCTCTGGAAGCCAACAGCCTCAACTTACTTCCCTGCGAAGGGAAAACTTTTACTACTTGCAAGGTCAAATTCTATGCCTTTTAAAGTTCGCCTTAAAATCCAGAAAGTTTTACTCGGTACCTTACCTTAGCGCTCGCTGAATATCATATCCACACCCCCTTCCCCAGAAATGATACACATATGTTAAAATACATTTGCCCTCAGTCCTAGGTAAAGATTGCACAAAGCCAAATGATTCATCACAGGTAGTTTCTCTTCCCTCCAGCAGTTCGTTTTCAGCTGCTTTGCTCCTAAAGCAGGCTCTGAAAGGGGGGTGGGGGTGGGGGGGTGTTTAAGCCCCACTGCTCCCTCACCTCCCGCTCCTGTGGAGACACACACACACATGCACAAACACGCACACAAACACACACAAGCATCACCACCAAAAGATGAAATCTTTTACCTGTGATCACGCCAGGCTTCGGCTAAAACCTGGTAGCGATAGCTGTGCCATGGCAGGGCTTCTCTCCTCTGGTCTGCGCTGGCTGGCGTGGCAGGAAGCTGCGGGGAGCTAACGCAGACATGTCTCAGTGTGCGGTACCTGCGCAGCGCGGCACGGAGCCTTCGGTCCCCAGGCGCCACAGCCACTTCACTAACCCCCTGTACCAGAGTGACGCTCAAGTGAATAGTTCCACTGATCACACTCTTTCCTACTGATTAACACTTTCCAACACGACCAGGCACTCCACTTCCAACTTTTCCCGTTTTAAAACAGAAGCAGCCAGTGCCGCTTGCTTCCGTGGGTTATAAACGCCGTCTGGGGCGTGGGGGACACCATAATTAATAGCAGGTTAGTAAAATTAGTGCTGCCACTCCAACTGTTGTCCTTGTTGCCAACAATAATTGCATTGATTCTGGAAGGACACGAATGTCCTCCATTTAACCTAATGATCTGCGGGTTGCACACGCTGTACGGCAGCCGTGGCGGTGATTAACTGCGCGCACCTCCGAACTATCATTTATCTCCGCGAGTCACGACTGAAAGGCGCTAAACTTACAGGCAACTCTCCCTGCCTCTCTCGCCGTCTTTGTTTCCCTCCCGCTGGAGGAGGCGGGCTGGGACGTCGGCGTAGCCCTGCGCGCAGGAGACGGGCACCTGTACCTGTCCCCCCGGCCGACTCGGCTTTATTCATAGCCCGGGGGCAGCGCGGCGGAGCCGGGAGACGCGGAGCTGCCGGGGGCTGCCTAGGCCAGCACCCCCCGGCCGCAGGGAGGGGGCAAGGGGGGCGGCGCGGCAGCTCCCGGCACCGGGGACCCGCTCCCTGCAGCGCCCCCGGGGCCGGCTACGCCGTCGCCGCCGCCCTGGGCGCAGCCCCGCGGGGGCTGCCCGGTCACCGAGGCCTCCCTCCGGGGCGGGTGTGGGGTGGAAGCAGGCGCCGGAGGCAGCCGCAAGCAGGTCGTGGCAGGAGCGCTGGCTGCCGTTTTGTCCTCTACGTCCTCCTGCGCCCGTCCCTTCGTCTGTCCCGCCCGGTCTCAGCCGCCGGCTGCCACTGCCACCGGCGCGCTGTCCTGCGGAGAAGTTACTCGGTCCCGAGGCTGGGCGGGCGGGCAGCGAGTCCCCGCTCCGAAGTGCCTTTCCCGGTGTGCAGCCTCCCGCCACCCTCTCTCAGTCCCGGGAGCCCAGGCCCGCGGCCGGGTCCGCGCAGCGCACGGAACCCCCGGGGGGAGCTGTGCATGCGAAGTTCCACCGCGCGCTCGGTACTTTCTTTTCTTAATTGTTTGTTCAGCGGGAAAAGGGACAAATCGGGATTGACAGAAGGGGGAGGAGGGATCAATATCATTCCTGTTTAAAGGCGTGAGCCTGGCCAGACGTCTCAATAAGACAGAGGAGGAGAAAAAGAAAGTATCATATCCTACCTAATTAAGCGAAGACAAAGAGGTGTGGAGAGAAAGGTTCAGCAGAGGTGGGGCGGCAATGGGAATTTTTAATCCGGTGTCTTCCCACTGTAACCACCAAGGCTGAACAGTAACGTTAATAGGCAACATCTGTACATCGACAGATTTATTCTTACCAGGGCTCTTTCATGCCTGTGTCATTTGCATGGCCCCGTGCTCGTAATGTTCGACACACGCTGCACCTTGTAGTGCAATGACAGGGTAAATCTGATGAATGCTGAAACTGGGAAATCCTCCTCTCTTTCCCCTCTCTCCCTCCTCGGATTGTCCTTGCAGCTTCCAAGGCGGGGAAACCACATGGAAAATGAAAACGTGAGCCTTCTCCCCATCTGCATTTGTAAACAGAAAGCCAATCATGCAACGAGCCTTTGCATTTTAAAGCGGAGTAACAAACCCACAGCGACGTGGGTTCCCTGGCTGCCCGCCCAGGGCTATCTCCCGGCCGGCGGCACAAGGGTTCTGCGGCTCGGACAGGGGCATCGCTCCGCTCCCCAGTCATCCCATGGGACCCTTACGCAATACGTGAACCTCTCTGGGGGCACAGGAGGCGTGCGCGCCGCCTCCGTCCAGACCGCCGCCTGCGTCCAGGCCCTGCGGATCTGGACTTTTCCCTCCGTTCCCCTGGGAAGGCCCGTCCCGCTGGCGCTGCCCCCAGGCTGCCGCCCCGGGCTGCCTCCGAGCCCGGCTGCTCGGCTGCTGGCAGACCGAGCTTGCAGCGGGGCCGAGCCCCCCGGGACAGCTCTGTGCCTGCGCTGGGGAGCGCGTCCAGCCGCACGCCTGCCCAGCCGAGCCCCAGTTTTACAGAGCGGGGTGACACTATTCACCCTCCGGAGGTGACATCTGCTCTTTGGCCCAAATCTGCTCTGAGGGCACTGGCACCTCGTAGTGTCTTCCTCCACCCCTTTGCCCGACCTGGAGACGAGTGCCCGGCCAGCAGCCGCCCCTGCTTTTCCCTGCTTGCAGGGGGGAGCTAAGATGCTGTGGGGCTGCTGGATATAGCTGCCCCTGCCCTGAAATACAATGTTCATGGTAGGAGGGATCGTCCAAAAAGCAATTTTTTACATTAACAGCTACCATCAGTAACAGTACATTAATATGAGTCTTTTGTAATAAAACAAGCTCAGGTCCACAAGATCAACATTTTTAATTATTCCAGTCATGGTTAAAGGAAGCGAGCAGACACCCAAGTCTGTCTTTTCCAATTTGCTCATGTCGACCTGCACACCTTGGAAATTGCCACCCATTGCCACTTTGACCTATGCAGCAGAAAGCACAGTGGCTTCCTGTCAGAAACTGGCCTGGCCAGGCAGGAGGGCAACCAAATTGAGTGAAGCTGAAATCCCAGTGGATATGCATGTGGGTCAGCCATAGTGACACGATGGGCACTGAGGGAACATGGATAAATCTGGGAAGGTCCTTGCAACCACAGTAAAAGCTTTTGGGAAGTCGTCCCAAAAAAACATGGGCCAAAGCCCGTGGCTGGAAGGGCATTTGTAGATTTTACTTCATGTGGTTTGTGATGTTGCTACAGATTCTCTTCCTCCCTCTCTTATTCTATTTTTTTTAATGACCAATAATGCTAAGCTTCAGGCTTCAACCATTTTTAATGTTTAAACTATTAAAAGGTGCTCTTTTCACTATAGAAATCCTCCTGGCATTCTTTGGCATTCTTTCCCATTTCTGTAGCTAGAGTAATGCCCTCTCTGATGTGAAAAGGCCATTATTAAATGATACCAAGTGGTTAAAAACCTTAATTTTCCATGTCATTAGACAAACAGCAGTGGTGATAGCACCACATATTTCCATTAAGAAAGGGAATATCATTTAATCATCAGTGTCAATTCCTTCAGCTCCATGGCTATACTTTGAAGAACTACTTTTCAAGACATCAGATGGGGGAGAACACCAGCTTGATCTGTAACTTTTTTGGCCTTTATTTTCCTGTAGAGGTTACTAAATTGAACCTAGTCAAGGGATATAATACTAATGCATGTATCATAACTCATGTTCACTATGAAGCTCCTAGAAACATGTTAGCTTCATCATGAAACCTCTGAGATAATTTACTTAACTAGAATAATTTCACAGGAAAGGCGGTATAGTTCAGAATGTAGTAAATACATGGATAGAGATCAGATTTTCACTGAAAGTATTTTTGTCCTTTTTTCATTTTTTTTTTCCCTTTGCCGGGAGGAGTCACGGTGGAGGGAGAGGGTAGTCCAGGGTTGGTAAGAAGTTAGGCCAAACCTGAGACATCATATGGTTTGGGTGCCAAGTTTTATACTAGCCTCAGAGCAGCAAGGTTTATCTTAATGTGCAGGGATCCATACAGGTACATTTCTCTTCCTTTTCTCACATTAAATTCATTATGTGATGTTCAAAAGACTGATGCACTTTAGAAAACCTTTAGGCATTTCAGTGTAACAGGAATGGTTTATTAAAAGGATAGGTTATTACTTTGAACAATTACTTCACTGTGTACATTTAAATATATAATGTTTATCTGGTGCTGACCTGTATTGATCAGAATCTGTACAATTAGGCTTTTATTCATAAATGCATATCTACGCTAATAAACCACATTTATTTTCAGATCTCGAGTGGTCATCTGAGTGTCTTTTGTAGTCCACAAAGATACAGGCTCGTGATTATTTTTTCAATTATTTTCTAAGCAAGGATTACCCTAATTCCATTTGTGAGCCCATGATTTTGAGAAGATACTTATTTTGTGGGAGAAAAAAATGTTCTGGTTAGAGAAATAGCTAAGGCTGTCTTAGTGTGCACAATATGTGGATGGGTGGAGAGGATTATTTTTTAGTAGAAAAAGAGAATAATTTTAAAGATTTAGAACCATTTCAAGCCTCCTTAAAGACCCTGAAAAGGCAAAAGTGAGTCATCACCACAAAGTTCTCCTTCCTATACTTTGTCTTTGTCTGAGTGGGGAGGGCAATCTGAGCCTGCAGACCCTGCCCAGGCGAGCAGTGCTGCTGAAGTGGAGCTCCAGGGAAGCAGTAGGAGCCTTCCTGCACTTTACACAACTAAAGAGACGTGGGCCGTGGGTCTAATCCCACCAATCTTCCTGTGAATGAGTAGTTCTGTGAAATGTGAGTGATCACTTCTTGCACAAAAGGGATAACAGCAGAGAACTGTTTGCGCCTGAGAAAACAAAGACGCAATTAAAGCAGCATTTGTAGTTTTCAGTTAGGGTTATCATTCAGTATAGAATGAACCATTATTTCTTTCCTGCTAATTATTTTCATTAGCTGTTTTAACTCTTCCTGAGACCTCTTAATAATTGCTTCAGAGCAAAATGTGTAAAAATGAAAATTATTTATGGCACTGATTAGAACTACAGAATACTAATATGGGTAGTCAGGAATAATTCACCATAACAGGAAAACATTATTTAATTGTTTAATATAGAAGTTTAATTGTGCTTGCATACAGTTATCATGTAAATATCACTGTGATCACTTTAAGAGGTTATTTCTAAGTGTGCCAAAATTCTGAAGCAATCTGAAAATAATTAATTTTTTTTACCTCCCTTCACAAGTCTCTCAAGTGTAGTATATGTTTTAACTTAAACCAAAACATAGCCAAAGGCAGACAGGAGTTCCAACAGTGACCAGTGTAATACTCACTGCTTTTAATTACTGTAACAATAAATCACAGAGGAATGTCCTCCAGGAACTAAATGATTTTCTAAAAACATTTGAGAATATTTTTGAAATTCAATTAATTGAAGGCACCAGATAAAAGGTACACATTCTTAATGGCTATAAAATAACCCTAAGGGATGTAACTGAGCTCCAGCTTAACTTCAAAGTGTGACAGAAATACTTACTGTATTACTTTAAAAGTGTTCAGATCAATGAATCAGTTAAAATTACTTATACATTTACCAACCTTTTCATTTTCTTTCTGAATATGATAGAAAGAATTGCTCTCATTTCCCAGGACACAAAAAGCAGTTGAGACCTGTAAAAGAAATTGTAATTAAAGCCAGCCTTCAGTCAAAATTGGTATTATGAATTTTTGGTTGACACAAGATAAAGGGGCCAGCGAAACATAAAAGTGACTTGATAAAACATACATTTAGACATTTTATACTGAAAATTAACTGGTCTGTGGAGATACTTCAAGTTCTGGGATTAAATCTGTCCTTGTTAAAGCCAGTAAGCATTTTTCTGTTATATTCAGTAGAACCTAAGTGTCACTCTGCAGTATGTATTGTGTCTACTTGTGTGTGTACTCGACTGGCTATATGATTATGGGCCAAACCAGTTCTCTCTTTTTTTTTTTTTTAACATTCAAGCCCCTTGGACTAATGGTGCTACCCTGAGCACTGACATGGTTTTGCAAGTTGCTGAACATCTCAATCAGTCACAGCATACCTTAAGCTTTTGCTCTGATGTAGGATGCCAGCTAATAACTCACCAGGATCCAACTCTATCAGTAAATACCTTGACATTTGGCCTATAGTTCTTGAGCATCAGAGGATGCTTTAAAATAGAAGTGTTACAAGCATCACAATTTTCTGATGTGCAAGTAGATTTTATAATGCAGTGTGACTCAACAGCAGGAAAGTGTTAAGAAATCTGTGTGAGGTGAACCATTGCTACCAGCCAATTTTTTTTTTTTAGCAGAATTGCTGCATTCTGCACAGCTCTTCCTTCCCCTCTGTAATCTCAATCTGTAGCCATGCACTTGGGCCGTGGAAACAGCTCACAGGCCCATGGTCACCATATCACAGAGGTAAGGGTTAACTTCTAACCTTTGCAAAATGGCTGCTTGTTAAAAATATTTGCCAATATGTCATAGTCAAAGTGCATATATATATTATTCCTTAGTGCAGAAAGTTTAGAACTAGTGGAATCAGAATTATGCACACATACATTGCTGCACATCTCCGTACACTTGTATGCACACATAGAGTGAAAATGATGCAGAGAAGTGTCTGTACTGTATGAAGGGAGTGTATTGCAAGAGAAGACTGAAAACAGTTTACTAAAGTCTAATAGCAATATTTTCTGGTGGGTATTTATTTTCAATACTCACTGATCATTTTCTCAGTAGCATGTTAACACTTTCTATGTGTTTAAAACATGTTAAAGTGAGACAGTAAAATACGACAACAATGCTGCAGAGATAAATGCATCTTTATACTCTGTTTTTTTTCTTCGAGCATTCAAAATCATAGAATCTTTGACCATTTAATATTGATGTTATGTCATGACAGTATAAAAATTTTCTATAGCTTCCTGCAGTAATTCTGCACCCCTCAGGTGTGAGGTGGGTGAGAGGGTCACTGAACCTTAGAAACATCCACAGCATCTCGTAATTGCAAAAATACAGTTGCGGACAGTACATGTGATGTATAAGAGTAATTTTTAAACGCTATACAACGAATACAGTGCAAGACTAAAACCACCAATAAGACTCAGGTTTCCTCAAAAAACTCTGTTTAATAATGATAATAGAATATTAAAAATTATTTTAATCAGGGACTGCAGACTGTAGAAGATGGTTTGATATGTTTATTTTGATGGGCAAATACCCATAACACTCACAGCAGACTCACATCCACCAAATTAGCACCTGTGACCTGTAGGCAGGTTCAAATCAATTCTGAATAAAAAACCCTGAACTTTCTGTTAAATGTTTGACTTAGCAGTCAAAAGTTTGTTGTTTTTTTTTTTCAGAATAATTATCTCAAAAGGGCTGCTTGTCTAATAAAGGAACACACAGACTTATGAGTATAAATATCTCCATAAATTCTGAGAAATCATAGAACAGTCCTTCATTTCCCCCTCTTCTCCCTCCTGTTTTGAAAATCAATAAATATTTAAACACATTTTTTTTCTTTTTAACTTGTGTTGAGGTGGTGGAACTGCAGTAATATAGAAGAGATGAAGTGAAAAACAAGTCAGAATATTGGCTTCAGGTTAAAGCTGAGTAAACCTGGGTTAATTTGCCCAGGAAGTGGAATCATTTAATTGAAAATACATGTCAGGCAAGGTTAAATGTGGTAAACAAAGGAAAAAAGTATGCTTATATGTCCAATTTTTCAGTTTGCCAGAAATCAGTGCAGACAACATATGAAATGTAGTCATGTTTGTTGCAAGATGCTGTGTTTCCTCTGCATTTATTTTCTGGTTAAGGCTCCTCCTCTTCCTCCCCTTCTAAGCATCTGATTTCATAGCAGGTAGAGCTCAGTCCTAAGGACACAGACACAGGGACATGAGGGTTTTCTGTAAAATCCTCATTAATGTTGAAGGAAGAGCCTGCCCTTGGAGGATGACTCAGTTTCCTGCCGTTGCCCATACCCAGAGGTAACTGTGGGAAGGAAAAGAGCAGCTGCATGTGTCCCCAGAGAGTGTGTCCTGTTTGACATTTCAAGCCTTGCACAAAGCTCCCCACTGTGCTCTGTTCCCATGCCAGCCTGTTTTTTCAGGTGGAAGTGGAGCAGAGTAGGACAAGAACTGCTCATCCAGGAACGAAGAAGATGTCAGTACCAAACTCAAACCCAGCATGGTCAGGGACATATCCGAGCCAGGAGTGACATTGGTGAAGCTGGTTACTGCAGCTGGCTGTGTATCACCCAGAGGAAACTTCACCTGAGGCAACATGATGGAGCCAAAGGTCAATGGCAGCCTGTGGCACCACCGCCATTTTCAGATGCTCCAGGTTTCACTGAAGCTGCAAAAGGATGCCTATTGCCAATTTGGCCAGGCGGCTGTGCCAGCTGCTGGCTGCTTGTGAGCAGACAAATGAAGAAGTCTGAGTGGACAAGCATGAGAAAATCTGTCCCTTTCCAGCATTATCAAAGTGCAGGTACCCCCCAGGCTCGCCCAGGCTCAACAGCAGGAGCTCAGCTGGTCTCTTGGGTTTTCTGCCCACTGTTAATTCTAGATTTAACTGGTTATTAAAACCTTGAGCTGCCAAATCTATTTTGTGGTTCCCTGTGCAGCTATTGTTGGCTTGGAGTTTTGCATCAGGTTTTCATACCAAAAATCAGATAGCCACCTTACACGGACGTATAAAGGAAGATCCCCTAACTCTGGGCCTCAGATGATGCTTTCCAGGCTTACCAAGCACTTGGGAGGAGGACTTGCTGGATGTGGCAATTCCAGCTGACTACTCTTTCATGAAACTTAAAAGATTTGAAACAGAAAGTATGGTGGAGTAAAACCTGGGATGATCTGAAAAAGAAAAAGCTAGAGATAGATGTAGAAGACTCCATAAATGTAAGTTAACACTTACTAATCTAAGTTTTTTGTGAATTACGCTGCTGAGAAAAGGCAGATGGAGGAAATCCTCAAAGCAGAGAGGGTCATAGAAGGAGTGGAAGGGCGGCTTGTTCTTCTGGTCTATGTTATGCCAGTCTGTGAGATATGTGACCCTAAATAACATTAGCAAATTGGAGCTAATTGAGAGTCATGTCACTGTAATGGTTGACCTCTGTGTGGAAGAAGTAACAAAATCAAAGGCAAATTTTTTTCCCTACTTAATGCAATGTGCTTCCTTGAAAGAAACCTAGCTTAATCTGTGTTTCAGTAATTTGTGTTTCAGTAACCACTAATAACTTTATAAGGCCCTCTAACCTGTCATTTTTCTCCCTAGAATTGCAAAATGCTGCATCTTGCTAGCTAAACAATCCCCAACATTGCTTACCTGCAGTTTAGAGAATATATATTCACTCAGATCAACTTTGTGAAGGTACTTCAGAATTACCAAAAGATACAGGCAGGGGAGACCTTTATGAATTTATAAAATTACAGTCATTAAAACTGCAGTTCATGAGCCCAGTTCCAATTCCCTCTTCATTTTATTTTGTTCTTTCACTGAGCCATATGAGTTTACTCTTGCCTTGACTTGCTTGCATTAAAAAATCCACATGAAACTCACTGAGAAACAGGATAATGATAAAAATTTTTGTCTAGCTGAATGCCACATTCCCTTTTTTTAGTTTTGCTATTTGCATGGAAGTGCACATGCCAAGGTAAATTTGTTGAACAGTACAGTTTGCAATTGAACATTTTATAGGTAGAACTAGGAAAAAGAAAGTAAATTTTAACAATACAAATATGTGTTACATATGAATCATGCAATTAGTGAATTCCACTAAGGGTAGTAATTGTTCATTACTTTAGATCTGGAAGCTATTTTGAAATGCTCTGGAAGGCTGAATGAGAAGAATATTGTTTATCTTCAAGTTCAAAGAACTTACCTTCAAGCAAATGACAGCATTACCAAGTAGCAATGACACTACAGAGTAAATGCTAGGGGGAACAAAAAGCAGCCTAATATAAAAGCTTGGCTGAAATAAAACTTGGAAGGAATTTCCCAGAAGATGATTAAAAAAAGGTTTGTGGCAAAAAATAGCAAGACAGATGAAGTCCTATGACATTCACACCAAATGCTTCTCTCTCCCACTTTTACATGTGCAGTGCAGAACCATGTCCCAGTGCAGATGAATCCCATCAAAGGTCCTGTGGAAGCCTAATATTTTTCTTTCACTTGAAAGTAAAGGTTTATTTTAGTACCATATAGATCTGTGTAAGTGGTACAGGTTTTGTGTGATTTTGTTTCCTCTACTGGATTTGACTTTGTAGTGTTTGCAATGGATGATACGAGTAAAATGATGTGGTCTGTTCCAAAACACTATTAAACACATAAATAGCAGTCTGGCTTTTATACCTTAATTTAGCAAGATTCCAGAGAAGAAGGGCAGTTCCATAGGTAAATGAAATGCTCAGGATCTTCCTTCTCCCTTTATCTGCCCCCAAGATTTATAGAGACAAAACCCATGTCTGAGATCATAAGCCAACTGATGAGTTTGAGCTCCTTTAACAGAGGGTTTTCCAGTCTTCCTCTGCAGCAGATGGTACTGGTCAATGTTAGAAATAGGATACTTGATGTATACACTGAAGGTCTATTTCAGAATAGCCATTCCCATGTTT
The DNA here is from genome assembly GCF_047495875.1 of Pithys albifrons albifrons. Lineage (NCBI taxonomy): Eukaryota > Metazoa > Chordata > Aves > Passeriformes > Thamnophilidae > Pithys > Pithys albifrons. The sequence goes on along the minus strand of NC_092461.1, from coordinate 16,760,628 downwards.
CTTCCAGATTCAGCTTTTCATTTGCCTTTTTGACTGCCAGGATTATTGAGGATATTTACTCCGACACACTGCTCATAGTCTTGTTTTTAAAACTTTCATTGAAGACAGATTCATTTGGACTGCTGTTAACCAGTCTTGAGGAAATTGTCCTTCTGGCAGCAATAACTTCTTTGGAAACCTGTCAGTGTTAATTCTTTCTTTATCTTTTGAACCAAACCAGGAGTCAAAAGATGCATTTAGGAACCCAAGTGAGTTTTTCAGAGTTTCTGAGCAACAGCAACTTCCACTCTGGATGGTCACAGATGATACTCAGCATCTTTTTGGCTAGGTCACTTTTTGGAGAAAGGTTTCAACTCTTTTATCTATCAACGGATGGAATTCATTTCCTTATGCCAGCATTTGCAGAAAGGGATGCAGAAAGTCATGTTTAGGAAGGCAATTTCATTTAGAGATTTAACTGTTACAAAAGATTTGGTCTTATCTTGTGATAAGGCAGTAGATACAGACAGTAGATACAAAAGCAAAAAACCCTTTGCAGTGTGTTCGCTGTTGCAGTTAAGACAGAACAATTTGTGATGAAAGATTCAGCTCTGAAGGAGGATAGGAATCTGAACTCAAATCTTCTATAAGTCAGATCGAATATGTGTCAAAACATTCAGATTTAAATTCCAAAGTAGAAATTCTACAGTTTTTTTTTTGTTTGTTTGTTTGGTTTTTTTTGTTTTTTTTTTTTTTTTGGTAGGATAGTGGAAACCATGAGAGTACTGGTCCCTTCAGGGAACTTTTCACTTAAACCCACATATACACAATCTGATTTTCAACAGTTATATTGAGTGCTGAACAGAGACAGTAGAAAGGTAGAGTGCAGAGTTGTGTGGAAGAAGGGTTCTTTTTTTCTGAAATCCAGACCTAGTTGAGAAATTCTATATAAGGGAAATAAGTGTAAAGGAAAGACTATTTCTCATCTCAGTCTTTGAACACACTGATCTAAAAGTTTTAGAATGTAATTGATTTAAAAATGATTTAAATATAATTTAAATGAATTAACCTTTTATGGAAATTCTCAGAAAAGTTTAATCTTTCCTTGAAAATATCATCTGCCCTAAACTAGAAGAAATAAGTAAACTTGGTTGCACTTACTAACATTATTTAGCTGAAAATGCTTCAAAACTGATAAATACCTCTTAAGTAGCCAGATTAAAAAAAAATTCTTTTTGCACCTATAAATGCCTAGTGGAAAATTAGATTAGGTTAATGATATGCACCCAACTAGAAGACCAAAAAGTAGAAATTGGATTCTTGTCCCTTCTAACACTTGTTGCCTCTGTGGTTAAATCCTCTGAATCTTTGTTGTTAATCTGAATGTAAAGCTTTAGACAAAGATCTGTTTACACATTTCAGAGTTAACAGAGAACTCCTAGAAGGGAGGTTAAGAAAATCTCATGAATGCTTACTGCAATTTGGGTTTTTGTTTGTTTTCTTGTTTTTAATAAGTTATAGTAGCATGGACAGTATCAATTCAAATCTGGTAAATAGAGGAGATAAAAGATGCTTTGTACTGCTTTCTCTTAAACTCCTATTTTTTGATCCATGATTTGGATCATAGGGCAGAAGCTTCCTCTCAACTACTGACTCTGGCATCATCATCTGTTATTTGATTATGTAGTCTGTGACCATTAAAATTTAATTTCTGTAGACATAGATATACCATTCCACAGATTGCAGTTTGTTTATGTGGAAAATTTATGATTTTCTGGGCTACCTCTTTCTTTAATTTCCTTCTTGTATACTCTGTTATGTTCCAAGTTTATGTATTACATTATAGTATATGTAATTTTGACAATACTAATTCAACTTTTGCAAGTTTATTAATAGCACCATTAAGCTGCTTTTGTAAAAAATTAGACTGTACTTTAAAATTGCAAGAGAAAAGAAAAGCCTTTGAATAGCTTTAAATCCAATTAAATGCGAATAATTTCTCCTTGGAAATTCTCATTAACAATACCTAATATCTGAATATTTGGCTCCTAAAAATCTAGGTGAGGACTATAACAGACATATGGTCCTTTTCAGGCAGAAGAACATTCAATTCCACTCTACTGGATTATGGCTTACCACCTTGCCCAGAGCTGTTAACCACAAAAAGCAGAAGTTGTTTAATAAGACTTTGATAAGATATCCACAGTTTTTGGCACTAATTTGCTGTTTGTTGGATGACATAAAGAGTTCCCAAACCTGCTCTCTCCATTGTGATAGGAGGAATTCATTACACCGTTTGCAGTTAAGGAATATTTTATCAGTGTAATTTGCCTCCTCTCACAGTCAAACCAGACTCTGCAAGCAAGACTTGCTTTCCATCAGGGTCTGTAGTTTCCTCACAATCCTGAAGAATATCAGAATAGCCTTCTCTTGTTTACCCCCTGCCCCTGTCTTGCTTCCGGGTCAGGCAGTATCTGTCCTTTGGAAGTCATAATTCTGGGGTTCTTCCTCCCATTTTTAGACAAGAGAGGGACTGTAACTATCAAGAGCCTCTGTCTTGGCTACTTTGCAGCAGAATGTACAAGAGTTTCAATGCACTGTAGACCAGCAATCTCTTCATAACAAAAGATGATGATTCCCTTTTATGTGAAAGTTCCAATACTTGTTTAAATGACATGCATTTTCTCAGCCTGAAGGTGTCAGGATTAGGTTGGATTCAGATTCTCCTATTAAATGAAGGATCCTTCCTTTTAGGCTGTGAAACAGCTGTGAGAAACACATTGAGAAATTGCAAATTTTCCTTGACTCACTTTCTCTGGGTACAGTTATGCAGCACAAGATTTATTTCTTTGTGGTTGTTTCAGAATATTTTTGGATAATTTCTTTTTTTCTCCCAATGAGACTTCCCGTGAGGCCTTTAAAGAGGTGGCTGCTAAAACGTGTATAAACATCCACATTCTCTTGGCTTTATACTCAAGAAAATGTTTGGAATATTGCAGATCATCAGTTTTCTAATTATATAATTAGTATATTTGCTTTCTATATGGCTGTCTTGCTGTCTACTATTAGCTTAATGTGAAGGATTTTGTTTCTTTATATGTCTCTTTTAGACTATGGGAAAGACATGATGTGTGGGTTTTTTTGAGAAAAGAAAGGTAAGAGAAATTTTTGAAAAAGGAGGTGCCTGCTAACCATCTTGTCATTACCTCCCATTTCCTACTCTACATCCCTTTCTGTTTCCATAACTAGAGGTTCTTTGGACCAGACAGCTGGGTTTGGACATTCTTATTTGATGAAGGTGGTTGTAAACTTGCTCTTGATAGACCCAGATATCTCAGAGTCATTTGTATTCCCCATCTTCAGACCATGGAACTGTAAAATACTGTGAAAAATAAGCAGTGATTGTTTACAGATGGACTTTGGAAATAAGGAGATTATGACAGACTGAATTAGTTCTCAATAATTTTTTCCATAGAAAAGTGGTTCCATGGTTCTGTGAAAATGACTTACAGTCATCTCAGTGAGTTACTAATTTGTTTACCTGCAAGCAAAATCATATCTCTAGAGCCAGCCAATTTTTATACTGAGGTGTAGAAGAGCTGTCCTATGTGGCAATGTGATGGATAACTTCATTACACAACTTAAGACGCTCTTCTTCCCTTTCTTGTACCTTTTCACACCCTAGTTAATCACCTCACTTTGGTTAAACCAACTGATTACTTCAGCATTAAAAGTATGCAAAATTAACATTTTACTGCACCAGGGCAAGAAAAAGGCAGTCTTTTCCATCTGGAAAACAGCCTTGTTTAAATGATTCTGGTTTCTCCACCTGATGTGTAGTCCAGCTGATGCCTTTTCCAGTCAAGGGATTGAGTCAGGTATTCAGCTTCCATCCCATCTCCATCTTTTTTCATTATAAGAATACAGTGAAAGGAGGACAGACCTGGGCTGTACCCTGTCTTCAGTTCTGGCAGATATTGGCCATTGAGTGTGTATGAACAGGAGGATTTACAACTTCCAGCAATCTGTAGTTCAAGGACCTTATTGGTCCAACATGACGAAGTTCTGGGTACTGTTTCTGGGCCTGATCCTGATCTGTGGGCTGACATCCTGCCCAGCCTCTGCCCCTCCTCAGGGAAGTGCCCTGAAAGTTCCCCCTTCTCCATTACATGTGATGTGAAATGACTTCAAGGTTTCTTTCATCTTGCTATGTGAGTTTTCTGTCTTTTTGAGATGGAGGGCAGAATCAGACCTGAACATAGTATTCAGCATAGCGGTTCACTTTTGATTTATACAGTGACATACCAAGCTTTCTTAAAATCCCTTTATATCCTGAGACACTTTCGTAGTCATAATTTTAAAATGGTAGTTTCATAAAACTGAGTGAATATCGTTTTCATCCCTTGAGTCTAAATCATGTACAACTCTTTTACAGAAATTGCTGGAATTTTCAATAAAAAAATATATCTGTTCCCAACATGAGGCTTTCTAGTTTTTTGAAGTCTTCATCAGAGTAAGGATTTGTATCTGTAAGACCTTATCTGCCCTTCCTTTAGATATTGAGATGGATTCTTCTGTTGCAAGACTTTACAGAGTAAAATTCACTGCTTCACTTTCTCTGTGTAAGCAGTGCTTCCCACCTCTCCCTAAATTCTGGGATTCTGTTACCAAATAGTAAGGACAGTGCTGAAGAGCTATTTTGAGATGGTAATTAAAGGACTCTTTTTATTGTTTGTTTTCAATTGAAACATTTTTTTCCTCAAGGCTTTTGCATGAACACAGTTGGAAAAAGAAAACCAATATGACATCACATTTTGTCACTATCAATCATTTTGCTATGCAAATTGAGATGCCTACAGGACTTCAGACAGTTCAAGGCCTGCCTGCATATGGGGCTTGTTCAAACAATGAAAGATTTACCATGTAAGTACTTTGAGGAAAAAAATATATTACAAATCAAAGTATAAAAAGATATGGATAGAAAAAGGAAAAAAAGCGAATGTTGATCACAAAAGGGAAACAAATGGAATAGTGACCATGTCTGGTAAACTGATTTTATGAAATACATTTATTTGGAAAATATGCATTAAATTCTTTTGCCTGAAACTTGTACTCACTTTGAAAATTCTGAGCAGCTTGAAAATTAAATATTTTAAAAATAAATATAAGAAACCATAATATGAGATCAAAAGTCCACCCACAGTTTGTTTCAGAGGGGTTCACAGAGGATGCCTATGCTATAATACAGCACCAGAGAAGAAATATAGTGATATTCTCCCAGGCTACAACCATTGTCAGATCAAGATCTTTGATAAAGGTAATACCTCTGTGTTTAGTGGACCCTGACTTTTTTTTTCCCTTTGCATTAATTTTTCTGGTTCTTTTTTTCTCTAAATTTCAGCAATCCTATGCCAAGGAGTTCCAACACTTGTGTGCTCACTGATTGAAGCATTATCTTTTGCTTGTTTTGAACTTGTCACATCCTGATTTCATGCTGTGATTTTTGCCTGCTGGCATTCACTGGAAAAGTACACTCAGTATCTAGTAACAAAAGAATGGAGGCTACTGTATCAGAACAAATCAGGACCATAATATATTTCCCATCAAGACAAGACAGACCAGATTGAGGTCATGTTAAATGAAAGTCTCAAAGCTGCTACACTTCCCAAAAGACAAAAACTGCTATTCCTCTTTCCAGTGCAGTAGACCCCAGTGATCTTCCCAAAATCTGTTTCTTGAAAGGGTTTTCCATCTGCTTTGAAGCCACTGGCAAAATTACATTAAAGATAGACTTCATGTGCAAAAATAAAATAGGCTTAAAGTGCACAAGATTGGATTGAATATAGAAGATACTGCCCATTACTGAATGGCAAATTGAGGGGGAAAATCCTCAGGCATCAAATTGCCTCTTATTTTGCTGGCTGCTTATGCAACCAGAGAGAAGACTGCATGTTCCTTCCCTCTACTTTGCTATTATGAGTGATTTGGTAATCATGATAAACTCTGACCAGGCTTTTAGCCATGTAGAATCTGTAGGGGAAAAAGTCTTTATTTTCTGATATTCAACTCACAAGAAGGCTATGGACTAAGAATTTGAGATGCCATTTTTCAAGAAACAGATGTCTCTATGTGCAGCGAAGGACACCAAACCATATGCAAAATTATATCCAAACAGTAATAATGAAAAAAATTATGATACACAGTAGGCTTTGAAAAGAGATCTGCACCCAGATCCTTGATGGCAACATTACATTCCTTTTTGGAAAAATAATTCTCTAGTTTTCAGTAAATGGATTTTACAGAATTACATGATAAGCAGTAAAAACCAGGTCAGTTTTGGGCAACCTATACCAGGGTCTTGAGGAAAATCCAAGAAATCATGTATGAGAGTACTGTGCTACTTACTGCATAAGCAACCAGTTCATGGTACTGGCCATTATCCGTCAATGAAGTGCAAGGTGTAAGAACTTTAGTGAGACACTTGTTGGTTAATATGCTGAAGAATGAAGTTTTCTATCCTTAAGGAATTTTCATTCTGTGGAGATGTCCTCAATGTACTGACTGGTCTTTCAGCACAGTGCAAGTCTCTTCTAGGCTTTCTGTCGTGGCTGGCACATGTTCCTCTTAGGATCCTTTTAGATCATTTTAAATGTCTCTTCATGCCACCTTCAGGCAGGTGTATGCCCCTCTTCCATTCTGTTTATTTTTGATCTGTCGGGTTCCACTACATCTATCTTCCCTTCACACAAGGAAAGGATGAAATTCCTTTTCTAGATCATTATTATTCCTCTAATTTTATTGGCTGTTGCCTTGCTTTTTTGCAACGAGGAATTAAGAGTTCACGATTTGCTCTTGCCTTTTCCTGCATTATTTTATTGCTCTCTTACATGTTTCCTCTCCAAAGGAAAGAGTCCTGATGCTTAAAAATCGTCATTTAATGAAAATCTGATATTACGTTAGCATTTACATTCTCTGAACACCTTCCAGTTGCTCTTTATTATTTATTTTAAATAAGGTGACTAAAGCACAACATTCAAAACAAAATTTTATGACTGGTCTTCAGTAGGATGCATCAATTTGTGCTGTGCTGGGGCCCACAAGCCTCCAGGCTGCATAAGGTTCCTTGGGGCTGCATACTGTACAGCCACAGAGCTCCTGCCTGGAAGATCTTCCAATCAAATTTTAAAATAGATGTTAAAAATGTGAATAAATTATAGAAATGAGAAAGGAAAAGTGTGCAAGGGAGTAAAATGGTTTATGAGCAATATCTGCAAACTCAACTAATCTCATTTGTGGTATTACATAAGTTTTCAGGTATTACTTTAATCCATTTTTAAAAATATATTTTAAAATTTAGTCCCCCAAATAATTAAAAATTATGTTAATGGAGATGCCAACAATGACTCATTGTCTCCTATGCCCCACTCCCAAATGATTACCGTTCACTTAGAGCTCATGGAGGTGTATCATCAGCTCAAATCATATTGAATGTTTTACCTCCCACTGTACATTAACATGTCTTTGTTAACACAGAGTTTTAACTGCAGTCAGGCAGCACAGTTGTCTATCTTTTAAAGTGCCTTTGGAATTCCACACAGTTCTTTCTGGTTTTCAGTAACCTAAATTATTTTGACATCTCTGAATATGCCACCTTGGGCTTCACCTTTTTCCAAATAATTAATGGACACATTAATTAATAATTTCTCTGTATTTTTTAAAAGAGTTCCAATATTAACTCTATTGTTTATGTGAGGAACACAGTACAGGAAAAATCACAAAGCAAAAGTGGTAACCTGTTTCTGTAAAAATAATCATCAGCTGGTATATTTGAAATTAGAAATTATTGTTGCAATGTATAAAGGTAATTATTTACTTTAGGCATGCCTTAAACAGAAGAAAGTCTTACATTAATGCCAAAGTGAAGATGTCTTTAAAGAGAAAATGCTGATTGTACCTCTTGTCTTTGAAATGAAAGGTAATCAAATGCAGTAATGTGTCTTGGAATAACAGATAGTATCTGAGGTGGAAAAGATAAATAAGTGCACAGGTGAAAAGCTATGTCTTAAAATTCACCTAGAGGTAGATCTTGTAACCTATGGACAAGAGCAGCATTTAATAGTAAATCTTTAACAGGCATTTTTTTCTGGCTGAGGAAAAAGATATGGCATCAGATGGATTTCACTGCAATATTCTAGTCTAGTAATGCCAATAAAATACTGTGATAGTAATTTCAGAGGTAAAATGGTTACATCTTAATCAAAGATAGGTTTAAAAAAAGGAGTCTGGTCACAGGAGCTTCTTTTACATAGTCAAATAGCAGAGAATCCCTATTTCTAAAGTAGCAGCCTTCTTATACAAAAGGTGGTGTTGTAAATTACCTCATGGGACTATTCCTACTTGTTGTGGTTTTCAAAAACTTGAATCTTATGTATTCCTATGGAAAGCAACAGAAATTAGGCAATCTCTAACAGTACAAAAATGTGCATGTTTGCATGTTCCTGTGTTGAAATACTGGTAGTCATGTTAATTTCTGAACATTTCAGTTTAGTTGCTAAATTATTTACAAGTTTGGACACTTTAGTAGGTTGCGGGACAGTGGCTGAATATACTCTTTTTGCTGACAGATAATTTCAGTTTGTGAGTAAACAAAACTGAGTAAAACTGGAAAAATTATCTCTAAAAATAATAAAGGTTAATTAATGGATTTCCTGCAGAGACTATAGAGAATGCCTTTTAAGGGAATCCATTCTATTTTAGGTATGAAAACTACTTTATTATGGACCTCACCCATTTATAAAGATAAAGATTCAGAGCACAGATGGTTGCAATACTGTTGGCACATCAGTTATTATCAGCTTTTTGTCAGTTCTCATGCCTACATTTTTTTTTTCTGCCCTGGAAGAGTTCCCAGGTACAAACAACATTTTACGCAGCTTTGTTGGTGGCAGCTGATATTATTTCAGTTCTGAATTTCACATCACTAAAAAGACCTTGAGAGAAATTTAGGACACAACAAAAATAATCCAGATGACAAAAATGGGAAACAAAATTGGTTTTGTGGGGACAGAGTATACAAGTGAGGTGTGTACAGTTTTGTCAAGAGGTGAGAGCTGAGAAAAGTTGGTAGGAAACAGAGTGCAATATACTAATAGTATAAAATGCCTGAAAGTTTATCAACTTCAGGAAATTCATATGGTTTAAGATAAAATTACAAGTAATAAAATGAAAGTGAGAAAAAAAGAAAAGTATACGAAGACTTTAGTTTGTGAGGCAGTTTAGTAATTAAAAGTTTAATGTAGGAGGATATTCTTCTGAAGGAAGGTACATGTGCTGAGTGAGGCTGTGGGTAGGATACAGCTCCAGATTCAGAAAAGTAGCAGAAGTGTGTATTGACAGTGGAGATATTCATATGTGAGTGAGAGTCAACTTGCCAGAATTACTGGGGCTCTGTGACATGTTCATTTGACTGTATGTGGGCATCCACCTTGATCCAAAAGATCTGACAGATCTAGCACAGGTTGAAGGGAGACCTGTGCCCTACTGGAGCAGCTGGTGCCAGGGCAGGCTCCAGTAGCTGGAATATGCTTTGGGGCTCTGTGTGCTATCAGCTGTGCTGGCAAAATCTCCTTCAATCTAGAGGGAGCTGAGCCTCCCCCATACCTGGCTTACATGCAGACACTTACTGGTAACCACCTGAAGTGTTGCCTCAGAGTCCAGAGTTGAACCCTGCCTTAGTTGTGTTATTCATTTAATCTTTCAATGACAGGGTGATTTCTGTAGTTAAATCATAAAGTCATCTAGAGATTATAGAGTAATCTCAGCTATAAAGGATCTGGAAATTAATTCTGATCTGTAATTAAATCACAATTGTTTTTTTCTCTTACAATAATCTTAAAATAACAGGATAACATCTCAGTGTTTAACAGAATGAAATTTTTACAGTTTTGAAAATTATTTGCCTCTTTCCAACTTCTGTTAAATCTTTTTTGGATAACAAAAAAATCTGAGCAAGTATTCCAAATCCATTCATATTATCATCTCTGTTTACTTTAGTAATGTCACAAGTTCCATGATTCTAAATAACTTAATTATTTATCATTATCTGAATAATATGTAATAAAAAGAGACAAATCATCATGTTTTTTTCAGTAGTAAGTGCATCATACCTGAGTAAATGACCTGACTTTTCCATTAGAGATGACATGGCATGCTCAGACTACTCACACTCAAAAATGAAGATTTATTTTTAACAGTTTGATGAACATTTAAATACAGAAATGCTTCAGCAAATCTTTTCTCTAGTTTTTCCCTTTTTGAATCTAGTTCACATTATAAATAGATAGCTCATGATTTTGACTTTTAAAATATTCTGGTATTTTAAGAATCAAACTATAAGCATGTGTCTCAGAGTTCAGTACATGCAATGTTTATATTGAATAACCTTTCACTTACTAGCTTACATAGGAAAATAAAGTTTTGCTAAAATTTTGAGAGCTGATGGCAAGAAAAGACAACAGTAAAACCTTTTGTTTGTTTCCAAATAAATTTTAGTGAAACATGATTAGGTATATTTTACAATCTACTTGATGTGCAATGAAGTAAATTTTCTCTTAAGACTAAATATGTTTCCCTAACTAATGAACAACTGCTCTATGACAACACATTATCAGAAAAAGTGGGGTTTAACAGCTCAGCCTTAGCTGCTGGTCATAAAACCACACTTCAAAAAGATGACACAAGCAAGATAAACTGTAATTCACAATGTAATAACAAAATTAAAAATCTCAAGCCTTAAACCAAAATGTTTTATTGTCCGAAGCTGAAAGAATTGGAATGTTAATATTCTGTATTGTGCTTTGCTCCGGCTTTTATCTTCAATAAAGGATGACAGTGTTACAAAGTTCTGGAAGAGGTCGAACACTGTCACTTTTATCAAATGTAGTATCAACATTTTTCTTCAGTGGTTTTTGAGCAATGTTATCTGCCCTACCTTGGCTTAGGAAGCGAGTTGACTGTTCGCTTTGTACCAGCATTTTGATTCTTTGCAGTGAAATTTGAGGTAGCAATGAGGAAATCAATTAAACACTCAGAAGATAGTGAAACCCTTATTTGGGGTGTATAAAGAAAATGTTAGTTGCCTTTGAATGTATTTATTACTGGTTTGCCTTCTTTGTCAGTTTGTACCATTCCCAGGTACTGAATCGCTATGCAGGTTGAAATCCTTTAATTCTGCAGTTTCTCAGAACTGTTAATACTAGAAAATTAAGGACTCACCTAGTCAGTGAATAATACTCCCAGGTAGATAACACTCTCTCTGAAGCTCTCCTTTAAGTGGCATTCAATATTACTTTTAATGCAACTTCATTAACACTTAAAGATATTAAAGCAAAACCCTCTTCTTTTAAATAAGAAAGTAACAAATTGTGGCTGTGTAACAGCTGTCAACAAAACAACCTTGTGAAAGAGGAATTAACTGAATGTCTTAGCTATGTACAGCAGCTAGGGATATATGACCTGTTTTTTGTGATTAGGTAGCAGTCTTACTGTAGCTCATGTACAGTACATGTCAGGATTTGTTTTGCACGGGGTTCTTTGCTGCTAATTTCACGTGACAACAAGATTATGCAGCTTAGTGCACAGTAGAAACACAAAGAAAAGGACTTTGAGTTTTCTTTCCTGATCTGTAAGTTAGTAGAACTTGTCAGATTAACAGGTATCTGAATGAAAGATGCTGTGATAATTATTTCATGAACATAAATAAATGTTGAGTCTCAGTGGGTATTTGTGGAAATTCCTTGCAGAGCAACATAAAAGTGCCAGTAATTATTGTATTACTGAATTATTTGATGTAAGTAATTTACTGTCACATTCTATTATGTTCATATATGGAGCCAGAAAAAATTTTATGTTTTTGCATACTAGATTGTAAAATAAATTTAAATGTACTGGACTGATATATGTGATATATATGGCACTGGACTGATATATATACATTATGCTAATGCTTCTTCAAAGAGGAGACACCAAGACACGAGCAGAAGCAATCAACCAAATAAATTTGTATTTTGTGCCAATGCACTAAAGAATTCTCTAATGATTCAGTTAAAAAAAAAAAAGGTAAGAGAGCTTGTTTCAGAGTATTTGCACCTATTAGGAAAACATAGTAGATTTGATTGGAAATAGGATATCCAAAGCACTTGTGTATTTATGTTTGAAGACAGGCTTGTGATATGATGACTCCCCAAAGTCTTCATTGTGGTAAGTAGGAGTTGAACAAATAACAGAATGAGTGGGATGCCAGGGGTTAAGCAGCCTTTCAACTCTAAGATACGAAGCAAGTGAGAACAGGGGAAGCAGTGATGAAGGCGGGGGTGGGGGAAATAAAGTGCACGGGTAATTTAATGCTTCCTTTAATAGAACAAAGCTTTCTTATTGATCAAAAAGTTACAGATTTATTGGAGAGACTTGGATGGACTTTTGGTGTTCTATATAGTAAGAAGACATGCAAAATGTTTTGCTTTTCAGACCATGTATTTTAAGTCTTAGTACTCCATTCAAATATTACTGAAGTCAGGATAATACAGGTAAGTGAGAATACAATTCAGTTCTTATTGTTCCCAAAAGATTGATAAAAATATAGCAAAACAAATCTATGCATTTTCAACAAAGAAATTAAGATTTGAAAGCATAAAACTAGATACAACAATTGCAGTGGGAAACAGAGTAGAAAAGGAAGCTTAGTTCAATCAATAGGCTTCTCTGTACCTTTTGTGCATGCTTCAGTAGTTCTTCCATCCTTCTGTATTAAGCCACTTTGTAGGATTAGGATAGATGAGTGATTATAACTAAAATCTAAACCCTAGTGGGATTAGGTCAAAACTTTTCTAATCTCTTCCTACTCCTTCAGTGATAATATTTTGTGTGTTTTTCCTTGAAATAGCCCAGAGCGGCGATCCCAGTCCTGTCTGCCATAGCTCTAAGTGTACTGAGGGCTTTGTAGGACCCACCTCAGCATATTTACCCAATTATGCTCCATTCTGTGCTTATTCTCAGTGGAATTTCAATAGGATTACAGTCACTCTAACAGCTCGGAAATATCTGAATTTATGCTGAGCACTGGCCTTCAAGTCAAGAAAGCTGCAAATGCCTGCCGGAAGGATGTAATTTGGTTTTTGGGCCAGTCTGTGTTTTGGGATTCTTTTTTTCCACAGCCAGAGTAGCCAGAATAATGTGAAAAATTCATCATGAAAATTGAAAACAATCTATCCAAGAACACTTTCCAAAGGTGAGCACAAAGGGAACAACTTGCAGCGTGCATTTGGTAAATCATAGAACAGTGGTATCCAACACCACATTCTGCTAAATCTTTTTGTGTGTATGTAACAATGCATCTTCCTCCATAGATAATTCCACTGATTTCAAACAAGTAATTATGTTTATTAATATAATTATGTTAGCACAAGAGCTCTCTCTAGTGGAGCCAATGATGCTTTACTGGTTCTGTTGCTCAGATACTGAAAAATATAGTAGAAATATTTAATCCTACTGTCTCCCAAATACAGCTAGCATCAGAATGACATTGCTGCCACCCAGCATATAAGGAATGCTGTGTCTATGACATGCTTTAAAAACATAATTTACAAAAGGTGCTGGAATGAAGTCTTTGCCAACCACTGACATTACTGCCCTCAGCAGAGCTTGGATTTTTTTGAAGGTTTCAATGGGCTGTTCAAGAAGAACATGAGATTGTTTCTGAACATGTAATTGTGTTTGTCAATTCTTATTTTCCACTATTGTTTTATGAGATATGGAACTGGAGAAATTGCAGAATATATTGTTCCATAAGAAGACCATGACATTGTCTTACATGCATGTCTCTCATAATTCTGCTTAAAGAACAGATCAAGCCCAACTGTTGTGCCAGGTGTGGCAACTTTCAAGAAAACCCTGTAGTCGGTAGAAAATGTCAGAAAACAAGTGGTCTATCCAAACAGCATTTTCCCTCAGCCATGTGGCTGGTTTATGTATCCAGATGAAAGCCGACATTGAGAGGAAATCTTAAGAGACGTGTGCAACATAATAACTCATTTTGCATTAATCAAATAATGTTTCTGTTGACTTTCTGGGTTATTTTGCACCTACTGGTAGAAGGTAAGGAGTAGGAAAAATTTAAGATACTCCTTTTGGGGAAAGCAAGAATCAATTTACGTTACAGGGCCTTTTCCCTTTTTTATTTTAAAAAGAGTTTTCAGATCCTTATATGTTTGGCTTTCATAGCTACAGCTATTTTCCCTCTAGATTTTATGGGTTTTGAAAGAAACAAAGTAGTTCTGCTATGTAAACTTTATTGCTTGGCTTGGAAATCAGTTAAACTGACTAGCAAAAGTAGTATGTTTCTATGATGGAACACGGTCAATAGGGAGGTGCCCCCGGTTTAATGCAATGGTCAGTGTTGTTTTAGTAATTTAATTTGTTCTGGTGAGTAGTGAGACGATAAAATCTTTAACAGACAGTTATTTGGATTAGTTGCTATCAGGAAAGACTGAAAAAATAGGTAAGCTGTCAGCTGGGGAGCAGTTAAGGAAGTTGAGGCAAACCTCAGTGGGAGAAATAAGAGTGCTCCTGTACTTTAACTATTCCATTATCTTCCTTTCAGATCAGGCAAAGAAGTGTAGACCTGCAGCCTAAAAGAGGAAGAATAACCTAAGTGGGAGCAGCTAAAAACTGTTGCAGTGAAGCAAAAAGGAAAGGTCTAAGGAGGCCAATGCTGAGGGGATAAAAATGCAGAGGACTGAAGGTCTTCTGTTGACTTTGTGGTCAACATGGTGCCACTGGAAGAACTGGCGGATATTTCATGAAGGATTTTCAGCCTGTAAACCTATCCTAAATGTAAGTAATTATGCCCTATTCTTAAAAGAGGTACATGTTTAGTTATTTTTTACAAAAAAGAAAGTATTTTTGGTAGCAAATAGTGGAGCCATCTTTCTAGGCAGTAGCCTGGTTGAACACTGCATACTTTCAGGGAATTGAGGAGTTGGTGTTTCAGTTCCCTCCTTTTCCCCAGAAGTCAAATCTTTTCAAAGAGGAGCACATATTTGTCTGTCATGGTTTCTCCCACATCTTCCTCATGTGCCTGGCCCATGATGAGACTTGGGCTGAAGCAATCATCTAGTAACAACCAGTAATTTTTCTGAGGAGCCTGTTGAAGCATTGCTGGGGAATCTCTGAAAGTATCAATGTCTGCAAAACAGATTTATTTGCCTCCTTCTTCTGCCTGCCCACTCCATGTTGTAGCTAATGATCTTTATAACTTTAGGTGTTTGCTCTTTATGATTTATCTGTTTCATTTAGAGTTCTTCAGTATGAATCACCCTTCTTGAAAATAATCAGAGGCAAATGGGATGGTATTCACACATGCAGCTGTACTCTTCATCTTTGGCTTCTCTTAGAGTTAAAGGAGAGAAATGTGCACCAAACCCCATGTTCTTTCAAAACTGACATCTGAAGTAGGTCATGTGAATCCTGACTTAAAATACCTATCTTCTACCCAGTCTGAGTATGAAAAGAAAAGTGAAAGGACAAGTCTGCTGCTGCTACCATCTTCATTACCAAGGCAAAAGTTTTCTCCCCTTTTATGTGTGACTGGAAAAACTACTTCAAGTAGAAGGTTACCAAGAATCTAATAGCAAGCATTACGGGGAGCTGAAGAAATGTAACTGAGAGACTGATCTGTCTTGCAGCAGCGTTATTACCAGTGAGAAGGAGAAAAGAGTGGCCTGTCCATCCATCCTGTTTGAATTTGGCAGGGGTAGCAGGTGGAAGGTTGTAGTTTTTCTTTAAGGCTGAACACAGTGATATGGCCATCACTCGAATGCGAAACTTCAGGTGTTCAAATTGTTACTTTTACAACATTACTTCTTCAAACAGGTGTTCACTTCAGCTTTAATTTTGCATGTTGGCATTTGAAGAAAAGTAAGCTTCCTTCATGCATGCCTCCTTTTTTTCCTTTTCTGGTGCAATACAGAAGCAGCATCCCTGACAATGACAGATAAATTTCAATTTCTAGGTTGAACAGTTAGTGTCTCAAGTGTTTTATTCATGGGCACCATATGCAAAAAGTGAGTTTTTCCTATTGTGGAAAAGTAATGTTATGTTCAGAACTGCCAGAGTTACTTGAATTTGACTTAGCTGTGTTTTCAGGTGAACCTGGAAATGGAAAGTTGAAAAAAGCTGCTACATGTTAAATACATAGTATACCTGTAATTTTAATTCTTTTAGGTCAAAAAATATTCAAATGCATTCACAGTATTTTTGATTGAAAGAATTTGTAATTGGATTTCCAAACATGCTGCTTTCATCTTGGGCAGTACAATATGCACTTTGATAATAACATGGCTATGTCATTAGAAAGAAGTCCATTTACTAGTTTAGGCATAAAATGAGATACAGAAGAAGACAATAAAATGCTTTCTAGCATAATGCACCTTATTTTTTATTGTATTATATTGAAGCATGATGAATAAGTAATCTTATAAGTGCATCGGAAGTATACCTTGGTTGATTTCTTAGAGGTGTTGAGATTTCACTGCTATGGAGATTATTCACTTTAATTTCTAATAAAGTGAATAGAACTTTATAATGGATCAAAATATATGCCCACAAGTTTCTTAGATCTTCACACTGGAAGAGGTACTTCCATATTATAGAAGTAATCCAAGAGGATTGGATTAGCAGGAAAGGAAATTAAATGAAGATGAAAAGTAACATATTCAAAATTACTTCTTTTTAAAATTTAAAGCCCATAAATAATAATTTTCTTATTTCCACTTATTATCATACTTTTACTTGTAGTTGAGCTACATATCTATAAGCTGTTCTGGACATAAGTTGCATTTCCCCCTATATTTAATGGCATCTCTTGCAAATTAGATTTGCAGTAAACTAATCTGGTCCAGGTAGTAAACGTCATTGCTTGAATTATTTTATTCATCCATTCTATTTTTTTCCTATAGCATTTATGCAATTACCACTGCTAGTGGGATTCTCCCCTTCCTCCCCCCATGAAATCAGAAAAAATTAAATCCAAGGAAGCTAAATAAGGTTTGCATTTTTTTCTAGCCTTTAATTTTTTTTTCAGAGAAAGAGGAAAGTTCTTTATTTGCTTTCAAGACATTCACCATTTAAAATTTAATATCATAACATATGTAACTTTCCTGATAATAACAGCACTTATTATATTTATAAGAAATTCTTGAAACTGAGTGATTTTGCAACCTCAAAGACAATAGGAAAGCCAGGAGAGTATTTCTTTGTCAGAAGGTGTTCTTCCCCAGATTTGGACTGTCAGCATTTCATACATGGCAGCTCTGCCTACTCAATAATAAAGACAATCTTAGGACTACAAGTCCTGATTTTAAATGGTATTTGTTTTGAATTTTGTTGTTCACAGGCAGAAAAGGAGGCCTTTAAATTGGTCCTTGTTTCTTTTTAAAACAATTAGTCTTTTTGGAGGTTCATTTCGCATATTGAGACTTCATATTCTGAAACTGACAATGTTCATAATTGCACCCACTGAAACACAGATCTTTTTGAACTGCATGCTTTTTCCTGAAAAGATTTAATTTGAAACCTTAACAAATCAGTCACGGATTTGCTGTGCTGTCTCTTGCCAAATATAGTCTCTGAGAGTACATTTTTGTTAAGTAAGAGGCTGGCTGTGAAACAAGTTTTAGGATACAAAAAACCAATTTGTGATGTATTGCAAGAATTTATAGTGAAAAATGTCAACTACTAAAATGGCTGATTAGTAGTAATTTATTGGGCATACACAAAGAATATCATAGTTGGATTTCAATGCTCTCATGCTAGTCGTTGCTATAGTGAGTTGATTCTTCTGTAAACAGGCAGCCAACATTTTCCAAAATAAAGTCCTTTTAAAGAAAACAAAGGTACCAGAGATTCTGAGCCCATTTTATTCGGAAAAATTCGTTTATTTAAAAAGAAAACCTGTAATTTCAATATTTTTGAATCATCTTTGTTTTCCATATTGAAACTGTTTTCATTTAGAAGATTGCCAAAATTGAGTAAAAAAAGAGATTCAAGCCACTAAAAAATGAGCAACAGCATAGAACAATAAGCTAAGGATTTAGAAACTCCTCTGAAAATTACATGTTTAACTTATCTGATAAACATACATATTATCCTTTTGTATTTTTGGTTTTTTTTGTGAGTAAAGATAAAAGTTAGTTACAACACTGGTCCAATTGTGCACATATTTCACTATTTTCTTACAAGAAGCTTCCTTTGTTTTAGCTGGTCTGCTCCTGATATTGAAGTTAAACTTATATGACCAGAGACTTTTTCAGAGAAGAAATTATGTAAGACTGATGTAAAATACAGGAAAGAGAAATAATCTGTAAGTAAATCAATAGTGTTTCATTATATTTCCCCCTATATGTAAAAAAAAATCTCAGTTTGTAACAGGAAAAAAATTAGCCTTTTTGGACTGCTTCCTCTTCCCTGACTGAGTCAGATTTATGTAGAGATAGATGGATCAAGGTGGTTATTTTAAATGGGGGGGTCTAACTGAATCAAAATAAAAAAGCACAAGACATAATAAGTACAATTTTCCTGAAGGAGGAAAGACATGCCCCTTAAAGTTTTGGTCTGGCTGCAGATCTTGGGCATTTTGGGCTCTGTGGGCAAGTCTTATCCTTCCGCCTTTGCCTTCTGTCAGCACCCAGATACCTCAACTCCCGGGAAAGAAAACCAGCTTGCAAGCTGACAGAGGTCCTTGGCCTTTCAGCCAAGTCCCCAGGAGGGATAAAGACCAAATGCATGGCCCATAGCCTGTATCGACTCAGGAGTTGGGGGTGGACAGAAGTGGAATGGACTTTAAATATATAAAAGGCTTCTGAAAAGACAAAAGAAACATTGTTTTTTAAAAAGAAATTTTTTAAATTTGTGTTGGGTGGGTCAGGAAGTAAAGGTTTTAAAATTCAGAAAGGAGTACATAGGGCAGATGTTAAGAGCTGTCTCCTTTTGGTAAAGGCAGAGGATGTAAAGACCTCCAGTGATGAAAGTGCTAAAGCCTAGACAATATCTGTCAAGAATAACATAAATGTAGTAGATTTTCTTGAAGGAATGAGACTGAACAGGATGACCTCTTGAGGTACCTTCCAGACCTTTGCCTCTATAAATTTTATTTGAACCAACCTGGAGACTACAGACAGAATTTTTTGAAGGAAATCCATTACAAAAGTTGTGTGGGGTTCACATGCCCCCTTGGTTATTCCCCAAAGCAGTTCTGGACTCTTTTATACAAGGTTCTATGTTGTCTGGACACTGCCTGCCTGAGGGAAACCCATTTTGTGCAAGAATACCTGCCATCAGTCATAAAGTGCTTGAGTCAACAGACCTCTGATTTTACCCATGTGAGAGCTAAAATTATTATTAGTGGGTCTTAATCCTAGACCCTAATGGCCAGAAAGGATCTAGATTTACAGAATCTTACTTATAGATAAGTATAACTGTCTCATCCTTAAGGCACCCCTAAAGCTTCATTAGCAAGTTTGAACTGGGATGATTCAGCATAAATATAAATTAAAATGTTAAGTTTTGTATATGTGCGGCAGGATGGGTCAAAGCATATGTTTATATCCTATGAAATAAAATGTGAAAGAAAATAAAGATTACAACAAGCCTGTAAGAAACACAGAGAATTTGTAGCTGCAATATTGTTTGTCTTGTGAAGGAAACCATGGCGTGTATTTCTTAGTAATGTCAGCTGATGGAGCTGAGACCATAAAATGTTCCTTGCCACTAGCGGAACATTTCTATTGCCAGTTATTGATCGTATTACTAGTTATTGTGAAAAACATATATTATAAATTGCATTCTTTTTTTCCCCTTTTCCCTTATGTGAAAAAACTTTTCCTGTGCAGAGAGCAGAAGAAGCTACAGCCACAGGAATTTTCTGAAGAAACAGGAGGGTGCATTTCCTCTCCACAGTCTATGTTTATTTAGAGTGTAAAATAACAGGCAGGCTTGTCAAAAGTCTTGCTTTTTCGAGAATCCCTGTTTGTGTATGATGGTTGCCCAGTTCCCATTGACGACCTGCAAGTCTCAGGCTGGCAGAAATAGCATGTTATTCAATAATAGTACCTTAGTGCTGTAGGTGATGAGCACATAAGGAGGCACACAGAATTGCAAATGCTTCTGAACAGTGTTCAAAATCACTGCTTACACTCAAGCCACAATAAGGCAGGGAAAATAGTTGGGAATTTAAGCTATGAGTAAATATACACATAGAAAAATCAAACTGCAAATGGAAAAATACCAGGAGGTGGATCAACAAGATCTAGATCAATTTTTTGCTGTTATGGGCTGCCACACATCAAAATGTTTCTGACACAAGAAGTCTCTGCTGTGCTTCTGATGCAATTTTAAGTTAATCTCTAGCCTCTTCACATTTGATTTCTGTATCTTTACTCCTGATCAGGATAAATGATTATTGCTTTTTTTCAGAGCTGTGAAAGTAATAAAATGCTACCTCTCCATCTCATCTTTTTTGAGGTGCATCTAGCCCTCCAGCTTCCCCATTGCAAGGTCTTTTCCTCCTTCATAATAATGTAGAAATATTAATAATTCATATTCTTGTCTTGCTTTCATTTTCCCCCTTTCAGGCTCAGCCACAGCTAAGATTCAAGGCCTAAACAACTTCTCTGCTTCTCTTCAGAGACAGCCCCCTTGGAAGTGCTAGTGGAGCACACTTCCCTCTACAGTCAGGCACAACATGGAGTTGCTTTGCATTCGCTCCCTCCCCTGCCCACTCTTGCCAGCTCACCCACTGCAGGGTAGCACAGAATCCTCTCTTGGCACAGGGACTGACAGGGCAGAGGCAGGCAGGGGTACAACGCCTTGTTCTGCCTTCCTCCTTCCCACTGCTGCTCAGTGCTGGAGGGGTTGTTCTCCCTGATCAAACACGTACCTGCAAGTCTGAGCCACTTCTCAGGACTTTGGACTATCAGATTTTGGGTTTTTTAATGCAATTTGCTAATTTTCTTTTAACCTTTCCCTACATGAACTCAGTTGTTGTTTTTTTTTTTGTTCTCACCATCTATTCACCCAGTTGCCCCATCTCCTATCATTACCATTTCCGAGGCCATCCCATAGTTCCTTTTTTTGTCCCATCATCAGTACAGTACACATCTCCTTTGCCACCCTGACTTTCACTGCATTTTGGACACCTTAAAATCATCTCTCTGTTCACAGAGATGTCCAGCTGAAGTTAACTTCTCATTAGAAACCTGTTTGCGAAGTCAATTCTTGCTACTCTCTTTTACACCAGCTTTTCTCATAGAGGCTCATTGCTGCAGTCCTTCTTCAGCAGTCTTCTACCTTTGTAAAAAATTAAAATGTGACATTAATGTTTGTGTTTTATTTAGGTCAGAACATTTAAACCCCTGGTTTACAGTACTGCTGTACATGCTTCCAGTACTGAATATCAAAATATACTTTCAATCTGAGTGGCTTTTATTATTTTTCTTTTTCTCAAAGAGTACCAAATTTTCAAGAGCAGATATTTCTGTTTATAACATGACAATTGAGGATGTTTTTAGGAGCAATCCAAACGCTTTTTCCAAACTGCTCCTTTCATGTGCTGAGTTCTTCTGGAAAGGAAATTATTTTCATCCGCTTTCCAATTGATTAAGGATTTGTATGAAATGCGGCCTTATTAGTTGCAATCATTCCACACTTCTTAAAAAAATATAAAAAATATTTTGAATGAAAACGCTTCTGAATAAATTATTTGAAAGACTGATTACCACTACTGGATTTTATTACACCAACCTTAATATGTTACTTTCTTTGTCAATATCTCATAAGTTTTAAATTAGCATTTCACTAAAAATTTCATCAAAATAAGTGAAAATAATTTGATTTTGTTTTAGTATGCAAAGGTATTCAAGTTTAGTATTCAAGTTGCTTTCATAATTCCCACGCCTTGGAAAAATAAAAGGAAGTCATATATGTAGAAAGTAAAGTTATCTAGGAGCAGGGGATCCAGGTCAATGATAGGTCAGGAAGGGGAAGCATAGTCAAAATCAAATAAGCCAAAAATAATTATGCTTTACAGTTTTCTTTCTTCTCAAGTACTGTGTTTCATATACAGTATTTAAAGTGACTCAGAAGGGAGAATGCTAAAGGATACACTGACTGGAGAACTGTGCCAGTAATTAGCAATCTTGGATCCCAGAGGCCTTATATGTGATGGTTTCCCTCTGTGCCAGGAGCATTGTTCTGAAAATAAATGCTAGCCTAAACCTTTTTTTAACCTAAATTTTGATTAATATCTCTAGATTCTTCCAAGTAGCCTACAGACAGGGAAAGCATTAGAAAATTGTTTTTCCTAGTTTTTAAATTGCCCCTTCTCCCTGTGATGAGTAGATAAAAGGTCAAATTAAGCTGTTTCATGTCTGGGGCACAAACAGAACTGGATGAAGTTTCAGGTATCACATTTGTTCTATGTGCAGCAAACACCACCTTTTACCCCTGAGCTCTTCCTGCTGCTTGGCTTTCCCTTTCCACACTCTCGCTAACCAGCACCACTGTATTGCACTTGACCTGGTGCTTTTCAGGGATGAGATAGCAGCTCTGCTGTCATACAAGGTTACTGATAACCTCTTTCTGCCACTCATCTAACTCTGATAATACCTCAAATGTCCAATTTATATATTACTTTAAAGACACGTGCTGCTACTCAGCAGATTTAAACTCTCTGGGTTAATCTCCCTACACCTACCCCCACAGTGTGACCACTGCTCTACTCCACGATCACTCTGCAGCTCAGCTGGTCTGGGTGGCACCTTTCTTTCTGTTTACTTCTAGCTGTGCAAGGCTGAGGGTTCTTCAACAGCCAAGGGTAAGCAAAATTGCAGATCCTATAGAGAGTTTCACTCTGAATTTCATTTTGCTCACCTTCTTTCAAAACCAGAAACAGAAATTGTAAGGAAAACAAGTAGGGAGAACATTCCTACCCTGTACATTGTTCACAGGGCTTTTCTCAGGCAGATACTATCAGGAATGTGATGTTGGAATAAATGATTCTTTGGGCTGATCCAGGTGCCGGATTCTTGACTCTGAAAAGATATCATGCCTGTTTTTGTTTTCTTCTTTATCCTGAGACAGGGATACTTGAACTATGCTGGTAGAGCACAGAATGTTGCATTTTCTGTCTTTGGATTTTTCCCACTACCTGTGCAACAATAAGCTCAATCATTTGAGAACCCACAAGGCATTTTCATTGTACTTTTTTAGCCTTCATTTTAGAGCTGCACTCTAAGTGCAGAGTAACTTAGCAGCTGCAGTTCTGCCTTTTCTAATGCTCGAAATTGGGCACTCCATGAGTTCACAGACGATTCATACTCGTGGCATTTCCTGATTAACCAGTGTTCTGCCTTGCATCCCTGCAGCTAGGTCTGCACAGCTTTTCACCTCCAGTAGCTATTTACTTCTGTGCTCCTGGGTTTTCAGATTATTCTCCCTGACTGTGGAAATGTATACGAAGCCAGGTAATGGTCAATGGGATTTTATCTTTTTTTGTAGTACAATATTACACAGCCTATAAAAATGAAAACTGTAAAAAAAAGATAAGAAAGTTTTAATGTTTTTACAGTTGTTGGGATTAATCATTTATATTGATCTTGGGATAATTGCACAACCATAGAAATGTGCAAGGGATATTCAAATCTGGTCCCTCAGCTTTTCCTCTCCTCTGTTGTCCTGCCATGGCAATGCAATCTCTTACATTTAATGATCAATCACATTGCCCTTTAAGCTGATTTCCTTTTATTTTCAGATAGTGTAAACAAAAAAGATGGAATTCACAGAATCCTGTTTGTATCAGTTATGATACCAAATTAAAAAAAATAATGTTCCTGATTCTAAATTCTTACAAAACACCCCTTACATTAGAGACATAGCAGGAGTGCAAGTTAAGTCATATTTGAGGGGAAAATGGCAAGTTTTTTACCCAGTGATGTATTTGTTTAAGCCCCCTTTCCATTAGGGCACCTAGATGTATAACTTCATGTTATAAAATAAGTGTTATTCATATATGAGTGAACATAGTGTACTGTTCCTTCTTATGGGACTTACCACTGCTAGTAGGGGACCCTTTTCTTTTACAGGAAGCAGTTAGGAAAATCTCAGCAGGCCTTTGTACAATTATTGTGGCCCCTGGTTTCCATCTAGTGCACTTCCAGCTTTGCTGTTCCTAGCCAGTGGGAATTTAGTAAACTACTTGGAAGGGGATCTGGTCACTGAGGCATCAAAATCTGCCTTCTGCTTGCACACGAGAAGGTACGGCTGCATCCTGAAAGCTGCAC
The DNA here is from genome assembly GCF_047495875.1 of Pithys albifrons albifrons. Lineage (NCBI taxonomy): Eukaryota > Metazoa > Chordata > Aves > Passeriformes > Thamnophilidae > Pithys > Pithys albifrons. Next base: position 16,736,260 of record NC_092461.1, on the reverse strand, counting down.
TGTGCCTTTTCACACAGAGACCTCATCAGGGAGAGAGTCCCAGCGATGGGACACAGTATCCAAAAATAAACACCTTTCAGTGCTTTCATTGTGGGGGCTTGTTATCTTTCCTTGTCTTGACTCAGGAAATTTGGTGAGGTATCTTGCCTGTTTGGCTATGTATAGGAGTAAGTGAAAATATTAATGGATGTCCTAAGTTTATTAAGTTTCCCTGTCTGCCATAAGCAAGGGCAGGGAGTGAGCTCTCAAAACATCTCTTACAAGCAGATCAAACCTATAGATGTCTCTGTCAGAAATATTTGAAAGAATGATTAAATAAAGTCACCTGAGCCAGGCACATTTTAAAAAATAAGCACTGTATTACTTTAGCTTGCTGTAAATAGTAATTTACTTTGGTTATTTCCTTTAATTACAGTGCTCCATCTTTACACAAGAATGTACTTAAGAACAATGGGACCAGTGTCACTGCAAGGTGTATGCTATAATAGAGACATTTGTATTAGGCTTCATGAGAAGCCTACATTGTATCCAGCAATTCCGTGGCTCTTATGACCACCAACCCTTCTCTGGTTTTGTTAATGTGTTTTTTCTTTTTATGTATGTGCTCATTAGGCTCTTTCTGGTTCTGCTATGAAGTTCTCTCAACACTTCAGCTATTACACTGCAGTGTTCTTACTTTTCTAATGCATAATATCAGAATAAGCCAGAATTAGAATAGCATCTCCTCCATTATATAAAATGCACAAATTTTAAGGCAAATGGTACAAAGTCAAATTTTTAACCTGTTATAAATGAACCAATTGTTCCAAATTTTTTTACAAAGAAACTGGAAATTAAGTTATCTAGCAAGCCTATTTAAACACAGTAGGTAACTCGAGGTTGCAGGCAGGACTAATAAACAAAGAATGACAACCTATTTCTTTTAATGACAAACTGACATATTTATTTTTATTATTTCACAAAAGTATTCACCAGACTCATCTGTCACAGTAAAGCCCCATTCTCCTTCCTGCAGACAGAGCTTGTAGCCTTGCTGCACTCAGGTTGAATAAAAACATAAAAATTAAACTCAGCCTTTTTGCAATATAAAAAGATACTTGATGGCCTATGGTTTACTGCACTGGGATATAAAACATAAGATTTTTCTTGTCTAAATAAAGTTTTATATGCTCCTTTTTATAAAGCTAAATTGCAGTTACAGAAATTGATTTTTATACTGAAAATTAGCTTTATGATATGCTTAAGTTGCATTTCTTCTTCTCCAGGAACAGGAACACCATTGCCTATAAAATCTGACTGATATTTCTACCTAGATAATATACTTCACAACTTTTAGGGCATTAAATAACACAGTTTAGAGAAGATAGAGCACCTTATAGTATTTGAAAAGTGCAATAATGAATTTCAGATATAAATTATCATAAATTAGGCTTACTTTTCTGTGCTTAGTGTGACATTTTCCAATAGTAGCACTTGGTACACAAGTGACAGCTCACTTTTGCTCACCTTAGTTTTGCTAAATGCACATTTTTTTATTTGTCATTTGTGCAACAGGAACATGAATATATATAATAATAATGTCCTTGAACTAGAATTTAGAACAGCTACAGAACAAGATTTGCTTTCCAATCTTAAACATGTAGACATTGTGTATGCCAATCTTATAGTGGAAATAAATGAATATCTATTTTGCATGTCAGTTAATGGAAAGTCTATTCATTAAGTGTTTCAAATGAAATTTTGTTAAGCCATAAGAGTGTTTGGATCACAAAGATTTTTCTTTTTACAGTCCATTTTCATTTATATTTTACACAGATGTCAAACATGCATTCTGAGCACTTAAACCCCCTTAGAAATGTAATGGTTATTTGCAATATGCAAGGAATTCAGGTCCAGGACCTAAAAAAGAAAATACAATGAAAATGTGATTTGAGTTGTGATTTGTGGTTTTGTATACTCATGTGTATATATCCTCTTTCTCCTATTTACAACAGCTGTTTGGTTATGGGAAATATGTCACTAAGAGAGGAAGTTCTACTCTTATTCAAAGAATTATGTTTTAATAACTAGAGGCTAAAATGAGGACTTCTAAACTTATAAGGTTGTCATCAGTTTAATAAAAAATTTCCGTACAGTAAAAAACCCCAAAGCAGCCAAACCAAAACAACACAATTACAATAAAAAGAAATAGGAAAAATATTTTTAAGTGTTCCAAATCCCATGGTTTACTTTCATTGTGCAACATAAACCATAAGCCATTCAGTAAACAGATCTTTTGGTTTCATGTAAATGCTTCTTACTTTGAAGATAAAGCCAAGTGACTAAACATTTCAGAATCCTGGGGATTTTATAATTTTAGAATTGCATATAAACCCTTCTGAGAGTGAATAACCATTCTTTTAACACAAAAGGAAACATAATCTATCAATTTAAAACTTGTGACACCAGCATGCACTTTATTAAATGCTTGAAAACACCCTATGCCGTGTCTATATTACTTTTTGAAAACTGTGTTAGGTTTGAATGTGAGCTAATATAAAGATACTGTCACAGGCTCCTCTGTGAATTCAGATTTTGAGGAAAATACAGGGTTCTACTCCTCCGCCCCCACGCTTTCACTAAAAAAAACCCCCCACACTATTTTAGGTATTCTCCATCCTGCCAAGTCCCTGCATATTGTTTTATGATACCTGCATTTTATGGAAAAAAAAAATCAACCCAAACCGCCAACATAGTTTTTACATTACCATGGATATACTCAAAAAGTGCCATTATTGAGTTAGCTACCTATTCCTGTTCATTCATGAATGAATAATGTTAGAATTAACATGAGCTATAGTGCATTATTTATTATTTCTCTGTATTTGATGCTTAGCAGAGGTGTTAAAGGTCTGATGCCTTTTGAATGTAATTAATTTCCTTTTGTTATGTATTTTGCTGGCTAAAATAGTCTCTTCACTTTTGTTATTGGTGTTTCAGGATAATACTTAAAATTAGAGGACTATTAAAATTTTGTAAAATAAGTAGAACAATTAGCTAAAGGCATGCAGCTATTTAGGGTCAGTGAATAGATCCTAAAGTAAACTTGAAATCAAGATTTTTGGCTATTATCTGTACATGTATCATGAAAATGAAAAGAAAATTATGCTCTTATACTGTGATTTTTGTTTCTGAAAGTTGAAGAACTAGCAAGAAATTTTCAGGCTGGAAGTCTGACACTGTCAAAGTAATGGGAAATTAATTCACAGAAGCGTAAATGCGTGGTGATTGTTTGTTCTTGTTTAAACAAGATTCTTATTTATGTTGTTAAAGACTCGAGATTAATATTTAATGATTCATAATACATGGTGTTGAAGGCTGGTGAACCAGGTGGTGGAACAGTAATTTCTTAAGGAGCATTTTCAGCACAAGCAAAACTGTACAAATGCTGTGCAAAGGACACTGCTTCCATGGATTTGAACTGGAGATGGATCCACACAGAAATTAAGAGTACTAGTTAGAAGCTGGGAAAACACCTTGTCTGACTGTAAAAATCTAGCTATTGTGTATCAAGAGCAAATTGAACAGAAGAAGATTCTTACAAGGCACTGTGAGAATGTTCTCACCTGTGGGTATATCTGATATAGTCACGAGGGTTTTGGCAAGACATGAAAATTCCTGCCATGACTTCTGTCTACTCAAAACAAGCTGTTGGCTAGTGCTCTTGGCAAGCTTAGCATTTGCTGCAAGGCTTCTGAAAAAAATGTTTTGGTCCTTAATCACTTAAGTGAACAATTGTTTCCCCAAGGCTTCTGTCTGCAATTTGAATTGGTGCACCTCTTCTGTAGAGATGCCATGTGACACGTCTGGTAACATTAATTTGAATTTGCAAATGATATTTTCAAGGGTTTTCACAATACCTCTGAAGTTCCCTATGCATGTTGGTAACTATATGAATTATAACTTTCCAGAGTCCAAAGAATAGCCTGGAATGTGAGTCACAATACGTAAAAGAAAACTGAAGGCAACAAAAAGTACAGGTACACAGCCTTCAGTGGGCAAGAAAAGCTGAGCAAAGCTAGAAGGAACTTCCCTCTTCGAATTTTTAGAAGATGGTTGATGATTGGGCAGATCAGCATTAAGTACCATCACACCACCATAGTTTTCCTCAGACACTGAGTGAACAGGTACTTTGGCTCACATAAGGTTTTGTATTATTATTAGCAAACACTCCAAACTTCCACAGAAGTTATGAAATCCAGCCACTTGTGCCCATGCAAAGGCTGGTTAACCTGACTGGTTGACCAAACTACCTGGACTTGGTAGAGGGTTCTCCTGCAAGCATACTGCAGTATCCTATCTCCCTGCAGTGGATATTGCACTGCCCAGAGTGATTGTTTGTGAAGCTTAGCTGGAATTTCTCAGTTTGAAACCTCTGCTTCAGGATCTGAATACCCTCTTCCTTCTGCCAGCAGTTAATATGAGATGGCAGGGCATAAATTAATAGTTATTAAATGCACTGATGAATCCATAGCAAGATTAATCTGAGCTTCTCTTCTGTAGAAGGAGAGACAAGGAAAAGCGCATTTCATAGTCATTAAAAGCCTGATGACTTCAGACATGTGAGCTGAGCACTGAGGATTAGGAAGCCAAAGAATGCCAACAGCCACAACTTTTGTCTGGGCAGTTTCACTCCCCCTTTTATAATGGACAAAGACTTAAACCCACAGTAGCTTTATTTAACTGTTGTTTATTCTAGTGGTGATTATGAATGTATGAAGGGACTAGACAAAGAAAGGTGTATCTTCAGGAAGCTTGGTCTGTGTGGTTTGAGTAGGATTGTGTTGCAACTTGTTTCCCTAAGGCTTCAAATACCTTTCACCTAAAACTATAAGGTAAAGTATGAAACTGTAATGAATAAATAAAGAAATTTAAACTACCTAATTAATTAAAATCCTGGAAAATTAGTATTAAAATTGCATTCCTTGCAATAATAAGATTACTAACATATTCTTTCTATTCCTTATTAAAGCCATAAACTGATTTAATAGGAAAGAAATTTTGGAAAATGTACTTTCTGTAGAATTATGTTGTACTGAAATTATTATACACAACTGGGAAAAAACTTTTTTCTTAAAAAAAAAGTAATTATTTTTTGTATGTGTGGATAATTTATTTTTTATGCAATTCTGGCAACCCCAATTAACAAAACAAACAAATAACCAACCAACCAAAACAGAGACTAAGCAACAGAGGACTGAAGTCAGCTTCCTAAAGCATATTTGTGTGCCCTGCGTCTTGTCATGATTGATGTGTTGCACTCATGTGGCATTTGACAAACATTGTTTTGCTGGTACTTACCATGATGACAAATTAACAAATGGAATAAATGGATTACAAAGTATTTACATAGTCATTTATGCCTTTTTCCTATCCAGTCTGGACTACAACAAAGTGATCTGAGTCTAGTTACAAAGAGATATACAAGCTTTACAAGGTGCAGCATACAGCAGTGTGATTAATGTAGAAAGATTAATGAACATAATTTAGAATTGGTAGGTTTTGTCTTACTCTCGTTGCTCATTTTGTTATTAATAGGTGCAGAAATCATTACTCTTATTTCATAAATCCTCAAAGGGCTGGCACTGGGCTGCCACAGATAGCATTCTTGAAGCATCTTTGAAACAGCCTCATAAACAGGGACAAAACAGATGATCATCCAGGACCAAACATCTGAGAAGCAGGATAAATTAATTTCAGTGACCATCCACTCTATCACAGCAGTGGTGCTTCTGGGCCTTTCATATTCTACTGTAAATCTGGCACTGTAAATTTCAGTGGGCTATTGTTGAAGTGGCCTGAGGTTTGAAATGACTTAGTGGGTTGCTTCCCAAGATTTTTACGCTGGGGAAATGACAGGTGTATTTTTTCACTTGTGCCATCCCTCAAGAAAGATGATTGCTAAGTAGCGATTCTGCATTTGTACAGTGATCAAAAGTGCTTGTTTCTTGGAGAGACCTCATGGCATCATGATGTTTCTGCTGAGAGCAGAGGCTTCTGCAACATGCAGATGCCACTCACTTCATGCATTTGCCATCAGTGCACAGTGCTAAGCTCCTGCAGCTGCCACCACACTGTATTCCACTGTCTCATTCTGTGATAAATTTCTTAAGATTTGTTTTGTCCCCTGCCCACCACAGACAGCAGAAATCACGATCCTAAATATATTCTGTGAACGCTTCCCTTTTTTTGGACAAATAAACAAAGAAAATTTGCACAAAAAGAGCTTTGAGTTAATTATTTTTTTAAGGCTAACTTTATTTATAGGATGTGTGGTAACTTTTGATGTGTAGTAAAAGTGTACTGTAAGGTATAGAAAACATTTGGTCTTACACATTCAGCCTAGCAAGTTATCACGTGTCAGCTGAGCTGTGCTAACTGCCCAATTTTGTGTTCTTTGCCTGTGGCAGCTATATAATGGTTCAATTTAGCTGGCCCTCAGAGAAAGCACCTGCAGAGATCTGGTGTACCACAAACTGTCTCACCCCTTACAGGCATGCAAACTGTAAGTTTCTCAATTTGCCTACTGCTGTTTACTGTGCCTTTGTATGACCTTGGGTTGCAACATGTGTAATGTGAGGGATATTCAGAAAGCCAGAGACTCTCCCCAGATGTGAAGCACTGAACACCTGTAGGATGAGCTCCTTCTGGTACATAATTGCCTCCCCTTGCCTTTATGACTGTTGGAGAACACATTCTCAGTGGTGGAAAAGTTGCAGATTTGTGGCTGAGGTGTTGAGATGCAGAACCAAAAGCTGGAGTGTTGTGATGTGATTGGTGTGAGGTACAGGGGAATGAAATCTGGCACTGCAGATTTGCAGTCCATTCTAGGAATGCTAAGAAGCACTGTTTCTGAAGTTATTTTGCCACAGAAATGCACCACAGCTTCTCTGGGGTGCAAAGGGGGGAAAAGAGAAGAGAGCATGAAGTCACAGACGAGGGAGTGACAGCAATTAAAGAGTTGCAACAGACACTGGGGCCTTAGGGGGCATGGGTGATATGAACAGATCTGAGGAAGAAGGGCTAAAGGACCTGTGGTGGGCTGTATGTAAGAGCTGTCATTTTTAGCTTAAAATAGCAGCTAAAAATATATTATGTTGAATGAAACTCACTGACCAATCTACTCCAAGGCACTTGTATGCATTAAAATTCAACAAGAAACTCAGTGTAGAGTGATAAAATAATACTAAGTTTTTTGCTTCTCAATCACATTACATGTAAAATCTGAAAGCCAGCTCTGGTAGTCACAGAGTAGAAAATAGTAAAGGAAATCAGTATGACCTTCTCTTTGTGTTACAAGGAAATATTTGGTAGAAAATATAAGGTAGACATTGACAAATGGACCCAGCTACAGAAGTAATTAAAGAATATTTGGTTCAAACAAGAGTAGAAACATGCAGCTAGTATTTACAGACGTTGGACATTTGATAATTGGATCATCACAAGAAGTGCTATGTACTTCAGAATTGGCTGTTGTTATGACAAGGTTCCTTCAGAAAGCAGAATTCATCAATCCTCTAAAATAAACTGAGAGTACTTCTACTCTAACTGATGCATGATCTATGTGAGAGTTGTATAAATTAATGTATTCTTCCTACAATTCAGTTTTGTGGTGACATACATAGGAGTTACATTTTCAAATAAAACACCATTTGGAAATGGAAGTGGCAAATTAATTTACATATTAAATTCCATTTTTGAAATGTGAAACTTAATAAAACATCTGATCTAAAGAGTTAAGGAGCATTCAGGAGAATGCCACCCCTCTCTATCAACAGAACATTTAGGACATTGTTTCTTGCACAGTTGTTTTCTCTATCTCAGATTTCATATGGAAAGACATACATTCTGTAGGAGATTTAGATGGTGTGTGAGGAAAAAAAGAGCACATGGGGTGGAACATTAATTGGTATATATAGTGACAAGGAAGGCAAGTATCTAGTCCTATCTCCACTCTTCTGGTAAGTCATAGGCTGACATGTCTAACACTCCTTATGCAGTGTACAGTTTGGATGATTGCTGAGATGATCCAGCTATCCAGTACTGAAGTAATGCCTGTGAAGTTCCAGTCTTCCTTAGACAGCACTGAGCAGGGATCTGGTCATATTTCCAGATCTGGGAGTAGTATATCCAAACTGAGAAGTGACAGTATTCAGTCCAGATGCAGAACTACACTAAGATGCTGTCACTGCCCAAGCTAGACCATGCCTGGTGCCTATTGAGCTTAGCCACATGCCCAGTGCTTATTTTGGGTTCAACACAGGTACTTTACATGAGTATCTCAATTAAGCATGAGTAGAGAAAGAAAAGAAACATTATGTTTAATTGGAAGTGTAAGAAAAGGAATAAAGGCTGTGACATCTTTAAGAGTTTAGCACTGTAGGTCTCAGAACAGTCTTGTTTGTAGAAGGTGATGGACTTAGAAGAGGAGGGGCTTTTGCATGGCTTCTGAGTTTCCTACAGCATTTGAAAAGTTACTTTGACCTTGCTGGAGTAATTACTTGGACTTGGCATTTCTGTATGTAGTTAACTACAGATTTATGCATGGTAAAGCTCACCACTGTCCAAATGTACCTGCAGGGCCTCAGTTAAAACTTTTGAAGTCATTATCAGTCTGAAGTCCATAGAAGAGCAACAAGGCTGGTGAAGGGACGGACCATAAGTCCTTTGGGGAGAGGCTGAGGGAGCTGGGGTTGTTTAGCCTGGAGAAGAGGAGGCTCAGAGGTGACCTCATCACTGTCTAGAACTACCTGAAGGGAAGTTCTGGCCAGGTGGGGGCTGGTCTCTTCTCCCAGGCACTCAGCAATAGGACAAGGGGGCACGGGCTTAAGCTCTGCCAGGGGAAATTGAAGTTGTATATCAGAAAAAAATTCTTTACAGAGAGAGTAATCAGGCATTGGAATGGCCTGCCCAGAGAGGTGGTGGATTCACCATCCCTGGAGATTTTTAAACGCAGATTGGACGTGGCACTGAGTGCCATGATCTAGTAAATGGACTAGAGTTGGACCAAGGTTTGGACTTGATGATCTCGGAGGTCTTTTCCAACCCAATCGATTCTATGATTCTATGATTCTAAGTGAATCATGTCCTTAAATATTTCTGGGAAGTCCATTGTGCATATGGAGAAATATTTTCTTGCTAAGCTGACATTTCAAAATTAAATAATTTTTTTGGCTTCAGGCCTTAAAGGAAATGGAAAAACTTCCTTTTCACATATTATTTTTTAATGATGCAAAAAATATGTTTAAACTTCTTTTTATTTTAAAGTGACTGTGTATTTTTTCAGACTCTTCTAAACAGCCCAGTTCTAGACCAAAAAAATCCCCTGAACCCATTGATGGATCAGAAAGCATCAGAAATTATTGGCCTGGAAAGTTTTTCAAAGTTTAACATTTGCAAAGGAGTTAATAAATGGAAACTCTTTTGCAACCACAAGAACTGTTTTTGCACCATATGCCAGTCTGTGGATGTTTGTGTGTGTCAGAGCTCGTTCAAGTATTATCAGGATTACATTTTCCATCCCTGCTTATGAATCACTCAGAAACTGATCCAGATTTTGGTCATTGCTTTGTTATTTGTAAGCATAAATAGAATAATCTGAGTGATTAACTTTCAGACTACAGAACGTCCATAAATTTATTGCTGCAGTGTGTCACCACTGGCTGTTCACATAAGGTGCTTGAGTAACAATTTTACAGTGTAAGCTTTCAGCTTTCTTTTTGCAGAACTAAAACTTTGAAGTAATATGAGCAACAAATATCAGATTAGGTCAGAATTTAACCACAGTTAAAGTAAGTATCTGATTTTCAATTTCTGCTGTGAGTCTTCATCTAATGGGAAGCAAGTGTTGCATACTTTCTGTAATCTGAGCAAATTTTGCTCATTTGAGTTGTGCTACTGAAGCAAAATAATCACTTCTAGGAACCACTCCCCATCAGTTTACCAAGGACACTTGTTTTTGTGCAATTCAGTTAATAACTTGAATTATATTGTGTGTGAATGCATAATATCTGAAAGAAAACCCAAACCTATATGCATGTGTGCTTCTTGTTACTGTTCTGTTCTAACAAATTATTGCTAGGCTAGTAATACTGTGAAGCAAATGGCAGTATTAAAATACTTGGGGGGATAGATACCAAAGGACCTTTGGAGGAGGTTAGTTCTTGCATGCCCAGCCTTTATGTATTCTTAACACCTGGGTGACGCCTGAGGCATGCCAGCCAATAATTATATACTTTCATATTTCTTTCCTGACAGTCTGTCATCATTAGTTTTAACTGTGAGTTAAAAAGATAGTCTTCCTGCCTTCCCTTTTTCCCTGTACCAAATTCTACAATATTTTCAGCAAAATCATAGTTATTTCACGAGCAGGTTACATAGTGGAGTTCATTATAAACATCTTGTGTACAAAAAAACCATAACACTGTGCTGGATGTTCTGAAGTACTTAAGCTGAAGGACAGATTGTTTGAGCAAACACATTGCAAAAAGTAATTTGCAATTAAAATATTTTTAATTAAATTCCTAATGACCATGTTTTGATATTTATTTAAATCAAGACCATCATGGTTTGCACCTCAGAGAAAGAAAATGACGTAAAATTTAATTTTAATTCATGAACAGTCACTCCAGTAGTGGGCTTTCTGTGAGAAGCAAGAAGCCATCAAACACCCCTGTGTCAGTAACTCATGGAAGCCGAGTTGGAACAAGAGGAGTTCAGTTCTTCACACAAACTTGTTGGGTTGAAGGACTGAAGGAATCAGTAAGTCATCTGGTCTGATCTCTTGTATAATATAAGCATCTACCTCTGTAATGGGATTAACAACTTGCTCTTAATTAGTGCATATGTTACATCTGACTTATGTAGCTCTTACAGAAAAGCTTTCAATCTCTATGTGAAGGAAAGAAAATGTGGGCAGACTACACAACCATTGGTCCTTGCTCCAGGAATTAATCACACTTGCAGATAACAATTAGAGCATTTCCCCTCTAAATTTTCTTGCGCTTCGCTTTCATCTGCTGGCTGTTCTGTTTTGGTGGTTTTTGTGTTGTGGCTTTTTTTTTTATTTGTTTGGTTTTGTTTTGGTTTTGCTTTGTTATGCCTTTCCTAATTCATGAAAATTCCTTTTATAGTCACTGATTTTCTTTTTTGCCATGTAGATATTTTATATGTTGTAAGCAGACCATCTCTCACTATTGCTTCTTTAAAAGCTGAGTAGATTCCTTATTTCATCTATGCAAGCCATTTTCTTTCAGCTCTCAAATAATTGATGTGCACCATCACTATCATTCTTGAAATAAGAACACCAAAGCTGGAGGAAGCATTCCAGTATTAGTCTCACCAGTGCCATAAGGTGTAGCTGAAATCACCTTGACTTTGGCCCATTTATTGCTCTTTGTGTATCTGCAGGTCGTAAGTGCCTCTTTTGCTGGGTCACTATGATGGAAGCTTACTTTCACACATCTGTTTACCTAGATGCCATTAATTCTTAACTTTTTCCCCCTGGATGTAATTTCCTAGTGTGTAGTTGTGGTCAACATTCCTTTTTTTCCTTATGTGTATGACTTTCTTAGAATCATAGGATGGGAAGGACCTTTAAAGGTCATATGGTCCAACCTGCCTGCCAGAAGCAGGGACATCTTCAACTAGATCAGGTTGCTCAGAGCCTCATCCAATTTGTCCTTGAATGTCCCCAGGTATGGGACATCTGTTTAGGCAACCTGTTCCAGTGTTTTACCACTGGTGCTATAAAATTTTTCTTATTATAGTCTAAATGGAACCTCTTTTAGTTTAAACCCTTACCCCTTGTGTTTTGCAACAGGCCCTTCCCTTTTACAGGCTGAACAACTCCAACATTCTCAGCTTGTTTTCATAGGAGAGGTGCTCCAGCCCTCTGATCATCTTCATGACCTCCTCTGGACCTGCTCTAACAGACTCACGGCTTTCCTTTGCTGAGGACCCCAGACCTGGATACAGTAAAGATGGTGCAGCGCAGAGGGGGAGAATCACCTTCTTTGACCTGCTGGCCATACTTTCTCTGTGCAACCCAGGATGAGGTTGGCTTTCTGGGCTGCAAGGGTACATTGTTGGCTCATGTCTAGCTTTTCATCCACCAGTACCCCCAAGTTCACTGCAAGGCTGTTCTCAATTCCTTGATTTCCCAACCTGTACTGATAACAGATGACTGCATAACTGATTTAGAGTTTGGCAGGGTATCTGGCCTGCCCTCCTCTCGGTTTCATTTGCTATTCAGCTATGATCAGCGACAGCTACAGATCTGGTTAAAATATTGACTAATATTAGGCTAAATATGGATGCCACCAGAAATACCTTCTGCTGTAGGTGATTCCCACATTTTTGAAACCAGTCTGTGACCCATTATCCTCAAATAATCAAATTGGATTTCTGACAAGATGTACTTTCCTGTCTACTTTGATGACTAGTGGTAATATTAATATATCACTGAATTCTTTGTGATGTAAATCCTACATGACTTTTTCATTAATCTGTCCTGGATTAATACCAGGATCGTTGGTTTTAAGTTATGCGGGTCATCTGCTTGCCCTTGTATTGGGAGCTTTCATAAAATTCATGCTCTCTAGGCTTCTGAAGTCTTTCTGCTATTGCAAGCTGTACTGGAAACTAGTATCAGCCAGCAGGGTCTTTCAGCTAATTCTTATGGAATTCTTGGCTGAAAACTTTCAGAATTTGTTTTTAAGATATTCACCTCTTGTGGATATTGTTCAACATCCTTCTGAATTACTTACAGACTGCAAAGTGCTGCAATGCCCTGCAGTCTCATGCATCATCTTTTTATTGTCTCAGCAGCAACATTTTTGGTGACAAGGCTTTTGCTCTGTTCTAGGTATAAGAGCTGGCAATTGTAGTGAACACTGCTCATTTCTTTCCATCATGATTCATAAATACTATGGGAACAGTCTGTTCCTTGACTTGCAGGCATAATTGTCACTGAATTCAGCAGAACCCGTGGCAAATGCAGTAAATGAGTTGCAGAGCAAAATAAGATCCTCTGACGGTTAAATCGGCCAAATGAAAGAGGAGCTTTCTCATTCCCTACAAACCTTACCTTGTTCTGATGGGACTTGCAGCTATAGTCTGAACACAATAGTCAAATACTAAACACGTAATTTGTGAATGATTATGTGTTTTGGATATCATGTGATGTGTATATTATATTAGACTCACTATTGTCAGTGTCTTTCATGCACTGCTTGATCTTCATACTATTCTAACACAGTCAAATGCACTTCCTAAAGTTAGAGCTTTACAGGATTTCAATTGCAAAAGAAAAGATATTCTCAGTAATTATTGCTGGAAACGGTCCATAGAATATTTAGGAGTGAACAAAGTAGTACAAATATATAACAAACTATTTTCCAGTAGTGTTTGTGATGGTTTTGTAATTTCTTTGTAAGTCTAGAGACATGCAGGTTTCTAAAATGTGGGGTTATTTAGAAACATTTGTGTCTGACTATTATATACATAAATTCTTAACATATACTGGTAGCAGTAAAATTGCAGTATGTTAAACAAATGAATCAACTGAAATGATAAGAAGTAACATTAATTTATTCACTGTTTTGAATGTATCACAAGTTCAAGGCATAAAAAAGATATTTTAGCTGGAAAGACACTTCTTAAGAACAGAAAAAAATATGTGGAAACCTCATGCAATTAAATGAAAACTATAGAAGAAATAATATAGGAAAAGGTACATTTCAAAGAAAGAGTATGCTTTTTGGCTCTGATTTAAAGAGGCTCATCCAGGTTATGAAAAATATTGCTTCAAAGCATCCTATAATAGCAGAGAAACAGATACCTACTGGTAATCACAAATGTGCTCAAATGCAAACAAACTTATGTGTTTCCACCAGTGTAAAGTAACAAACAATAGCACCCCTAAATATTTCTTCGGTGCACTGCCTGGAAAATATTTTGTTCAAGATGTGCTGAAATTGGCAAGACAACTTTATATTGATCATCCGGCATTCTGACATGTTTTATGAAAAAAACACAGGAAATTTTATGCATGTATATTCTTTGTGCCAATGCTCAGAAGGGACAAAAGACTTGCAGCTTGAAAAACCTCAGAAATGCAGAATCAAATGGCATTCTATTACCAGTTCCATACACTTTCTGCTCTGAGCAGCCTGAATTAGAAACAGCATGTAGCAGCAAATATTGGCTTTATTTTTTTTTCCTAGGAGGAGTCTTCAGAAAGGTTTTCTGCAATTATTTTATGAAGAAGGACAATTAATAAACTAAAGTAACCATTGTTATGGTACCTCTTGTATTAAAAGTAATGTATATATGGTTTAGTTAGTTTGAACCTAAAATAAAACCACCCAGTATTGGTACCAGCATGTAATATCTAGATATCTAAGCAAGAGGTGTTTATAAATTGTTAGACAGAAAATAAAATTTGCTTAAGAACACTATGTTTCATAATCAAAAAAAGAACTCAATATTATAAAACAGAGCACAATATACACTGGGAGAGAAAATAAAAAAGCAAATAAGCAATAAGCATGAATATGAATAACAGCAAATATGAATAAGAGAATTATAAACCCTTGGCATCATTGCAGTGACAATTGTTTTAGCAAAAATGGTGAGGATGAAAGCGCTATACCAGGGTCTGAAAAAGAGTAACAGCCAAGGATCAGATTGATTGTCCTGGTGGTGATATGCTGAACCTTGTGCACATGGAGTCAAAGGACAGAATTGGAGTTGCTAGAAACCCTGTTGGTGATTGTAAACTTTCCTGAAAATATTTGAGTTAACTTTTCTTCTGAAGACTGAACAAATCCAACTAATAAAAGCACCTGCACTGATATAGCACAATGTTTTCAGTAAGAACTGTTATTACAAGACTATGACAATTTTTCTGGAAGAAAACATACTAAGAAAAGCATGTGAGATAGATAGATATAGATATAGATGATATAGATGATATATAGATATGATATAGATATAGATAGATATATAAAATTCACAGATGATACTGAGGCTTGTGGCTTGGTAAATTACTCAGTTTGATCTGAATAATTTGGTTAACTTTGTAACAAACAAGTAATGTGATGTATTTAAATATAAGCAGAGACAAACTAGAACCACAAACATGACTATGTTTGCCCAAGGCTGCTTCCTCCCCATGAACAGGGCTTTGTGTTATACCCATAACTAGCAACTGTCTCTTTATGCAGGTGGGTAAACAAGAAAGTAAGTTCTGTGACATTCTCTAGGAGCAACAGCCATCCTTTTGGCTGACATATATAAAATTATCAAAAATGGAGCCTCTTCTAAACAGTATAACTTAGACTTGCGTATATTACTCACATCACCTTTTTCCACCACAAACTGTGCTATAATTCCAATTATGCAAGTTGTCACAGACATGTTAGGGATCACAGAATATCCTGAGTTAGAAGTGCCCCATAATGATCAAGTCCAGCTCCTAAGTGAATGGCTGATATGGGAATTGAACTCACAGCCTTGGCACTATTAGCATCATGATCTAACCAACTGAGCTAATTCAGTATTTAACATCCACTTTTTTTGTTGTTGTTCTTGAGAATTGTCTAAGGTCCAAATTATTATCCATGTTTAACTGCAGGCAAACCATTTGTAGAGGACAAGCTCAGAATTACAGGTGCCCAACCTTGCACTGTCCAGGTAGGAAATCTCTGCCTTTTCTCAATGAGGCTGTCTGGGGACACTAAATAAATCCATGACTCTACAGACAGGTTTTATCAGAGAACAGATTTGCTTAGGTAGAATAAGGTAATTCTTTGTATAGGAAGATCATGGATTTCTCAGGTGACCCATATTAAAAAAGTTTTGAAAAAAAATCTTTTAACTCCTCTTTTTTGCCCATTGTATCCTTATGGTGCAAGGTCTCCCCCCTCATTGGTCTTTTAGACCAAAACCAGTCAATGACTCTTGGTTTGCTCACACCCTTTGCTTAGGAAAGTCTTTTTCTTTCCGTTATGCCAGAGGGAGGTCTTCTTCCTTTGACGCACAGCCTCCTTCCTTGTGCCAAATCCTTTCTCCTTCTGCAGACTTCCATGTCATGTCCCGCCTCCTGCTTGTGTCCGAGAAGCATTTCATGCTGGCTGTGTCCTGGAAGGGTGCAGTCCTCCTCCCTCCAAAGGGTTCCCAGAGTACAGGAACCAGGACAAATCGCTTTTCTTCCTCCTGAAAGGCCTCTTTAACAAAAAAAAATTGTAAATGGTACTCACAGAACAAACAGATTACAAACTTACTAACTACTTGCACTATTGCTCTTGATCAGGCTCAGAACTTGTAATAAAATGATTCCTGGAATAATTCAGCATTTAGCACTCTGTTACAATAGGAAAGAAGCTCTGTTCTTATATTACATATATTATTCATAAAATACACTTAATAAACTTTAGTTCCACTTGCCAGGACATGCTGCATCCTGTCTGTTTCAGAAGAAAAGATACTCTAAAAAGACTCCAGTTGCAAATTTTTCTGACATTAAACCAAAAAGGAAGCAAGGTGAAAAATGAAAGTGCTGAGCACAAGCAATCAAATTAAAAAATGAGAAAATAACTGTTGTAACAGAGCATAAAAAGAATAAGGAGAAAAACAAACAAAAATGCTGCAGTATATAGATAGAGGAAAATATTTCAGCCACTGTTTTAAAAGTATTTGGTGTTGTTTCTGGCTGAGAGAGTTGGGCCTGTCCAGTCTGGAGAAAAGAAAGTTCCAAGGAGACCATAGAGCACCTTTCTAGTAGCTAAAGGGGGCCTATATGAAGTCTGGAGAGGGACTTTTCATAAGGACATGTAGGGGTAGGTCAAAGAGGACTGGCCTTAAGTTGAAGGAGGATAGATTTAGATTATATATTAGAAAGAAATTATTTACTATAAGGTGGTGAGACACTGGAACAAGTTGTCCAGAGAAGTTGTGGCTGTCCCTTTACTGAAGGTCTTCAAGGCCAGGCTGGATGGGGCTCTGAGTAACCTGGTCTAGTGGAAGGTATCTCTGCCCATGGTAGGACAGTCAGAAGTAAATGATCTTTTAGGTCCCTTTCAACCCAAACCATTCTATGATTCTATGAATTGTTTTCCACACTGCATAGAGCATCTTATAAATTCATTTGCATTTTATTGATATTCTAACACTCGTGTTGAATGCCAGAAACACAACATATAGAGTATTTGCAGAAAACAAAATCCCCATTCATGAAATTTATAATTGGCTTTCTTGGAAATAAAGAGAAAGTTACATGAGAAAGGTAAATTTGCAGGGTCTCTTTGGAGTGTTTATACAAACCAGCTCCATACACTTGGGTGCTTCATTGATGCTATGGGTAGGTGCTAAGGATACCGACCATTCTTATGGCAGGTATTACTGCTTTCTGCTGTGCACAGCCTGGTGTTCTGCAAACTATGGATGATGCCTTCAGGCATCGTCTTTCTGCCAGTCTTTGCACTGGTTGACAAAGGCTCATTACAATTCACATCTACACAGCAGCTTTAAGAGGAAAGGATCTTGCAACTTCTACTTCTTTCTTCATATCCTGCATATCATTTAGGATGATTGTGCTGTATTTCTATTTTGCACTTCTGTAACTTATAATCTCCTACAAGTTTCTTTTGCTATGTGAAATAGTTGCTACTGCTTCTTTTAGGACAGAAAAAACTTGATAATTCAAATATTTATTAACATTTTTCTGAAATTAATTTTATTGACAGTTCCTTTGCTTATATTTAGAGCTGATAAAAGAGTGGGATAGATTTTTACATTCTCAATGGCCATACAAGATGTAAACTTGCAATGTAGTAATCAAATATTAAACGTATCTTTAGCTTTAATTTGCACATGCACTACCTTGAATTTTAAGAATAATAGTATTAAAGTACGCAAAACATTATTTATTCATTTTTACTTTGGCCTCTTTCTGAGCTGTGAAATAAAAAATAGAAATCCCATTTATGACATGAACTTAATAAGCTATTTCTCAGCATGGCTTTTAAACTAGTTGACAAAGGAAAAAAAATCAAAATTATCTGACTATTCATAAAATATGGATTTAATACATTCACCATTAAATATTCTTTTAGGACTGATAGAATGCCTTGAATAATAAATACTTCTAGTTGTAAATAATATATTTTATTTCTAAAACCTCTGAACCTCTTATATCTCAAATTTAATTTGATCAGGTCTAAAAAGGTTCAGCTGAAATTTCTCTTTAAGTATTGTAAGGTTGATGTGTTTTCTGGGATAACTGAGAGTGAGCATGACCTCTCTGGGTACACAAAGAGAAGACCCATTTGCCTGGGCTCTGCCTGGCTTGTTGCTGTTATGTTTCCATCCCCAGCTTCCCTGGCCTCTGCAGGTAATAAATAGCCCAGAGCCTCTGCGCAACTGCTACTAGTCTTGTGGGAGGGTATTGCAGCTCCACAAGGGTTATTCCTCTCTCTAGATATGAGCAAATGTTGCTAGAGACTAGATAAATTGCAGAATGGGCCCTAACTTTACCTATACATAGTGGGCACTCACAAAGGTGTCCTCAATCAGATCACAATGGCTGTCCCAAAGCAATGGGCAATCACAGGGGTGTTCTTGTTCACTTCAGTGTAGAAAGTCACTGGAAAGCACAGTAGTTCTCACCAGTGTCACCATGTAGGTGACAATTTATTTTAACCTATCAGATGGCCTGATAGGCCATCCAGTGTAGCTGGATGTTTTGTTTTGCTGTGGCAACTCTGACATTTACCCTCTCCATGGGCAAAGGAGGGGAATGTCAGCCACATGGATGCCAGACTCCAAGAGGAAGCAAGTTGGTGACAGACTGGATGGAGTGTGTGTATGTTGCCATTTCTCATCACAGGGAAATGAAAGGGCAGCCTGGGCATCTGCCAGCTCAGTCACCCCAAAGCCAGAAGCTCCTTCCTGTCCATCTGACCATGGTGCTGGAAAGCCACCTCGGGCTATATGTAGCATGGCTGTACTCAGTCTGAAGAGAACAGTGGTTTTCCAAAGCATCCTACTAAAACAATCTGCATAGTCACTGGAGGAGCAGTGGAGGGTGGACTGGGTATTAAATTTACAGAGAAAGGTTAAAAAATATGTTTTGGGTTCCCTAAATGTTGTTGGGGAGTATAAAGCCTTTAGCAGTAATAAAGATTACTTATGGCAAAGGAGTGCAGTCTTGAGGTAGGAAAATTAGTAGATAAGAATATGCTTCATTTTTACTGAGGGCCACTGAAATTTAATGCAAAATAAAGTCTCTGAAACTTTCAGCTCTTTTCATGATGTTGATTCTGCTCACAACCTGCACATTAAAAACAGACACTAAATAATGCCCATGTCCTGACCTTCACAGTGGTTTTGCTGAATGTTGCAGATATTAAGAGGCATCAGGAATAGGAGACACTTAAAAAATCCATTTTAAGTTTTTAATTTTAAAAAACAGGAGCCATGAATCGATCCTTAGCATTAACCTACCTTTATTATTTAATATAGGTCTTAATTGTTTAAAAAATTGTGGGAATCCATTTTATTTCTAGAGATAGTATGTGAGTCTGAAGGCATATTTTGTGACTATCACACTCTTTTGATTGTTTCAGAGAGTGAGGTCTACTTAGAAATAGCAAATAGGCTTCATTATTCACCTAAAAGAAATGAAAAAATATTAAAAAACAGTGTTCTTGGAGAGATCCTGGTATGATTAAAAAAAAATCCAAGAAAATCTCCCTAACATTCTAAAATCTTGTTTTCCTTTTTGATACATGGCATATTATTGAGCAAAATTTCTAGCTAACATCTTATGAAATATTATTCACTATTTTTCTTCTCACTAACCTGAAATGGTATATGTACAACATCTGCAAATACTCATGAATCCCAAGTAAGTAGAAAATTATCACATGAACATTTCATCTTTCTGTATTTTTTTGAGATGACAGTCATGTTTGAAGGGCAGGAAAGAGGCCTATCTTTCTACCTTATGAACTCTTATTGCTACACTCAGCATAATAACAATAACAATTTATTTCAGATTTAAATGTAAAGACTTTAGCTACAGTGTTGTATAAATTGAATTGTTGTGGAAAAAATAAGCAAGGATGGGATCAATGAGGCAAATTTTGGATTAGGAAAATAATACTGTGCTTCAAGAAGCATTAAAATATGTTTAGATTAATCATGGATTAGCATTGTAAAAACTGAAAACCCATTGTTGCTAATCTCACTGAACAAGACTGAGCTATTCTAAGCAAACACGGAACAAAGTTTTCATGTGTGGAAATGAGGCAAGGTTTTTCAACTTTTCGTGAAATCCAGATTTTTTAAAAAAACATTATGGTTGATACATTTGTTTCAGCAAAGGTTTCTTCATGCTTTGGCTAGTGTTCCAAGTGATGAGAAGAAGAGAAAAGATTCAAGCTGTGGAATACTCCAGGTGAGAAACTGTACCTGGAGAGTGGTCAAGAAGAATAAAATGATATGGCTTTATACTGAGATAAAATATGGCAGATGGTACAAACTGAACTTAAACTGAAGCTGTATCTTCAGTCGAAATAAAAATCTTTCCAATTAAATCCAAT
Source organism: Pithys albifrons albifrons (assembly GCF_047495875.1). Classification (NCBI taxonomy): domain Eukaryota; kingdom Metazoa; phylum Chordata; class Aves; order Passeriformes; family Thamnophilidae; genus Pithys; species Pithys albifrons. The sequence goes on along the minus strand of NC_092461.1, from coordinate 16,715,615 downwards.
AGAAATAGTAATGCAGCTGATTTGCAAACTATTTTTTGAATGGTGTTTATTTGCAAAATATTTACAAATCAGAAATAATTTGCATACTTTGAAGAGTCTGATATTCCACTGTTAAACAAAATTAGGTGAAAGATCGGACCGAACTGCATGCTATAATTCTTGAAGCAATTAATTTTTCAACTCCAACTCACTTATTTATGTAGAAAATCCACTAAACTGAAAATGAGAAAAATAAGAATGTCAAGAAGTTTCTGTTCTCTGCCCTTTTGCTGGTTACCCTGGCCAGGAACCAGCAGGGATCCTCTGCACCCCGCAAGTACTTTCAGATTCCTACTCTATTAAAAGGACTACTTCAAAGTTTTTAATGTTCCACATCTAATTTTTACATAAAAAAATTAGAGTAGGAAATGAAATAACCATGAGGACATGCACTAATGTGGGAAAGGATTGGCAAGCACAAATACAGGTGTTGGGAAAGTGGTTTGACAAGCCTGGAGAGTGGAAAGGGGAAGGACAAAGTGAAATAATATTTTAGCAATAACATATGGTTAGAAAAGGCATACAACAATGGGTTTTTAATTTTTTTTTTGTTTCTTGGTTTGCTTGGCTTTTGGTATCTCCTGTATTTTCTTGTCTCATTGTAGAATGGCTTAATTAAAAAAAGTTCTTGCATGTTGTCCAAAGTATACACATGCTCACATGAACAAACAGAGAAATAGATATATTAGAAAAGTTATTTCACTTATAACTGAGCTACAGAAACATGCTGTAATAGTAATTACACCTGTCTCTGACACACTGTGCAATGGTCATCCTATCTGTGGGCATTGAAGTCATACAGCCACAATAGCTTCATGAGAGCAATGTCCCTGGGCTGCGATACAGCAGTTTGCTCCAGTGCCACTTATTTCTTTGCCTGTAAGCACAGGAGATAAAAGACTAACCTTAAGATGATAGTACAAGTCAATAGTAAGGTTCTGAATGAAGTGGGAGATGCAGTGCTTACAGTCCCTGCTGGACAGCAGTCAATATCAGACATCACACTTTAACTGTCACAATTTGACCTGACAATCCTTTTTCAGAAGGACCAGAAATAGAGCTAGCCAAGTTACCTTGCATTTCTGAAGAAGGTCACGGGCAGGTCGCTGGTGGATGGAAGGATGTATTAAAGACATCGAGTATGAGTATGAGCATGAACATTTCTAGCCTGCATAAACATAATAGTTAAGATGCATAAGGGACTGTTACTGTCTAGCTGGAACAGGAAAGTTAAAAGATCTTTATAATGAACAAAGAGAGATGTTTGCTCTGTTCCTGTGAAAAAAGAAATTACTGGAAGAAAAAAAACAGGAGACATATAGTCAGCAATATATGTTCTAAAAATGCAATTTCCGGATTAATAACAAAGACACTGTTCTAGTTCACTAGTTCCTTTAGGACGTGTGCTTTTGACCCATGCAACATATTGTGCCCCATGGCTCTCAGCTGAACTGTGTCTTAACTGTGCCTATTTTTTTAAAAATGTGTGATGTCTATTAAAACTAGCTGGTGCTTGTACCAGGACCCCAGTGGAAATGAAAGGGATGTCTCAGTGGACTGTCCATTGGTTAAATATTAAAGGATCAAACTTTCATATTTAAGTGTGTATGTAGTATATTATATAAAACAAATTCCCTTCTGAATATTTTAAGTTTTCTCTTTAATCTCAGGGAAGCCAATGTGTCCACCCCTTAACTCTAATTAAGCAGATAAAACAATATTTCAAGGATATATCTCCTATGAAAAGAGTCAGGTTTTTCTGTGATTATATATATCTTTGCTCCAAGGCACTTATTAATTTGCTTAAAAGTCCATGCATCACTTCACAGATTGTTTTAGCACTTGTCAGCTTATCAGTCCACGTCTCAGTAAGGCACACTTGAAAAAAAAATGAAGTGAAAGATTAAGTATTCCAGCAAGCTCTACATTATGAATATAACTGCCTTTCTTTTATAAATGAATTTCCATAAAAATGGAGCAATAGAGAAGGATGAGAAGTGATGGAGCACAGTGAAAGATGGTGGGCCTGACAAATGCAGCTGGGGAGGGAATCAGAGGCAGCAGCAGGTTTTAGCCCCTGCAGCTGCAATACTACTTGGCTCCACTATTTCATGTCTCACACATCAGGGGAAAGGAGAAGCAAGTGCTCCTCAGGGGCAGGGGGTAGTGGGGGCTGAGGGCTGATGCCTTGACCTACCCCAGCAAGGAGGTTAGTCCCACTCAGTGATGGTAACCACAGCCCCCTTTCCCCAAACAGGCCCAGCATGAGGAAGCACATCAACACTCAAAGCAAGAGTGTCCTGTCCTTGTAGTATCACATTAGGCTGGAAAGAGAAAACAGGGTCTCCAGGTTAGTGAAGCTGAAGCCCAGGTCCCCAAAGGTATTTCTTCAGCACCCCTATAGCTACTGATATGCTCAAAATCTCTGCTGAGCTACCACTGAACAGGATAGGTGTTTAAATCCTGTAGTTGGTTGACCATTGACCACACACTGTGCAGCCTAAGTGATGAGGTCAGTCTGAGACTTAACAGGGGCCGAGATCCCTGCCTCAGCCTGCAACTAGGTTTTAGATTAAATCTAAGTCAAGGGCTTGAGTGACACCTTCCTACATGTCAAGTGAGGTTTCTTATCATGGGATGTGTTCCCTCTAGTAATCTGCTTGTAATAATTTGCAGAAGGACCTCAACAGGAGACCTGGTGGGTCCGCAATAAATAGTGCAGCTGTGGACAGATATGCAATGACTATGAGCAAGTTGGCTCTAAAAGCAACATACCTGCATCAGATCACCCAGGTGAACTAGCTCTGGTCAGGCAGTTTAACCTATGATCATGGTAGGTCCCTTTCAACTGAAAATATTCCTTCTTTTCCTTTTTTTCCTTTTCCTTTTCCTTTTCCTTTTCCTTTTCCTTTTTTCCTTTTCCTTTTCTTTTCAAGTTTTTTCTTACCATTTGGTTAGGAGTCAGACTGGGCATATGTCAGCCATTGTAACATAGGTACAGCCATCAGCCAGCCCTTGCATACCAAAATAACCAGAATGTAGGTGGGAATCACTGACATTTAGGTCACTTTGAGTCTATGCAGAGGCAGTGACAGTGTCTAGTTCCACTTTACTCTTCAGACATGGTTGATTTAGGCAGTTCCTTACTCTACTGATTTCTGATTTTATTTTTTTTAGTAAAAAATTAAAATTACTCGCACCATTATTTGCCTGAAAGCTGTATTTGGGTTGAGAAATCCATGAGGTCACAAGGGGGAAGAAAGTTAGCTCTGCAAGATTTAAGTACCTTTAAGGATCTAGGCCCAAAGGCTTAATCCTACAGCATCAAAGTCAACAGGAGCTTCCTGAAGTTAAAATGGGAAATTGAGGTAAGAATGTGAATATGTTCTTTTATCATTTCTTTCTTACAGTTTCTATTGATAAAAAGCCTTCGAGTATCAATTCTTCTTTGATGCTTCTGCTGTAAAATCAGAGTTCAAAGGGGCTGGTTTGGATCTGTACAATAGTCTGACATTTTATCCCTTTTCTTCAGCTACACAATGATATAAGCAAATTAGGCAATAGAATGAATTAAAATGGAATGCTATGAAAATGTTATTAATTTTACTGGCTCCTTGACTTACTAGAGAAACTTAGCTGAGGAATCAGAATTTGCCAGTTTGAATGAAGAAGTAGAGAAAGTGGTTATCCTGTGCAGGTAGAGGAAGAGAGGGGCAGAAAAGGCAAAGGAGGAAGCAGAAAGGAATAAATGCAATGTAAGAACAGTTAATTTTATTTAAGAAGAAGAACTTTGACCTGAAAAAGGCAGGATGAATCTTTTTGATTTTTCATAACATAAATGAAATATCCACACATGATCTAATATGATACTTCTTTTGCTTGCAATTAAATGAAGCAGTTTCAAGCCATTAATTTGGTGTACTACTTTTTCTCTGTACCTCTCTGAATGGCCAAATGGTTCAGTATGTTCAGAAAATTTAGTTATGGAAAATGATGAAATAATCTGATGTTAGGAAGGTTTCATCTTGGTCTGACTATGGCAGATTAGATAATAGACATTGCAGTCTAATGTAATTGGATGTTCACAGTCTATGTAGAAATTGCTGTATTTCTCTGTATTGGTCTAAGCTCTTGGTGCCAATGTTATGTCTCCAAGGGAAGCTGTGTGTGAAATATTTTCTCCACAAAACTTAAAAATTGTTGCCTCTCAGTTTTATGGCAGTTCTGTTTACTCTTGTATCATGTTAACACCAATTTTGCCCACTTAACTTCAGCTGACTTACTCTACTGAGGGAGGAATCAGGGAGTGGTGAGATTGAAACTCATTGTTTGTTGACTAAATTTGTCTGCAGGCAGCTGTACCCCAAAGACATTTTGATTAAACTTTTAGGCAGGTTTTCCTACGCTTTTTTTTTCTTTTTGTTTTTTAATACTAGTTTGAGATGAATAATTTTTGTCATGTGTCTGGACAGGAAAAATAATGAATTCCAGATCTGAAAAAAATTCATTTGTCTCTGATGGAGCAGATAGATTGAAGAAAAAGGTGGAGCTGGATAAGTAATTGAAGAAAAACATCAGATGGCAAAGAGAGGAAATGGAGAGAGCAAGAAGCATCCAGATGAAGAGTAAAGGAGTCAGGAGTGAGCATATTCACATTGTGTTGACTGAAAGGCAGAGCATCCTTCCACAGCAGGGAGACATAGATGTCCCACAGAACTAGTAGATAACATTGTTAACAGGGAAACTTCTAAAACCTTTTTACAGTAGGACAAATTTCCTAGAAATGACAGAGTTGTTTATTCTCCTACTTAGCTGTTGGTCAGGTGCCCAGATAATGTAAGTGAGAAGCTGGGAAGCCATCACACTGGAAAACACAGAAATACATAGTATTGATAATCTTGAGCTTTGCCTGACTCATAGCCAAGCTTCTACACCACTTTTTTTAGTGGAACAAGTTTCAAAGTAATTGATTTTATTATGGACTTCATATACAGCATGAGCAATTCTTTCTGTGAAAATGCTTAAAGCTCCATACGTTTAGGAGTTTATGGCTAAAGTTGTGAGGCAAAAAAAAAGTCCTGGACTTTGTGTAAGAGCTTTACTTTTTTCCTTAGAAATTACCACGTTCTTAGAGAAGGCACATTTTTGCAGAAAATCAGACATGGTGATCCTTGTGTACTTCAGTCCAAACTATATAGTGGTGTATATTGCAAATACTAATGGCAAGCATAAAAGGGTGTATCTCAGTCATATCATCATCTTTAGAATTATCCCATTAGAAATAGAGTGGAGAAAATTTGCATTGATAAGAGAGGCTTTTAATAATCATATTATTCAGAGGTAGCCCCTCAAGATTTATTAAAGGTCTTGTTATCTTCCAATGAGATGAGAACAATCAAGATGTGGGATTCCTGTTCTGAAATACAGTACTGTTAGAAAATAAAAGAAAGTTGTCAAAGGTTTTAGTCCCTTCTAAACATATTTTTTAATAATTAGTTGCCTCAAATATTCTTAAATTCTGTATGGACACAAGATCAGTTCTTTGAAACTTTTAGGCATATTGCTTTTGGAAAGTCAGATAGCAATCAGACTTGTCAGTATAAGCCATGCTGCTTGTCTAACTATGAACTGAAAAGGTCTTTCCTTAATTCAATAAAATATTGGTAATGTATAATTAATATTCAGCTTCAATGTTGCCTTCCTGGACTTCTATTAAGTTTTCCATATACTAAAACTGGGGATTTTAATGAGGTCTTCCAAATTCTCAACAATATGAGAAGTGTCACTAGCAGATTAATAGCTGGAATGCAGCTGGAAGTTCCCTCTCTTCATCAGTAATTTAACTGGGATTTTTACTAATCTTTAGCAGTATTAAACTACTATGGAGCCAACAGTATACAGCTAGAATTAGTAAAACCTATGAACAAATTCCACACTATGTGATACACATAATAAGCTTACACAGATTTGGCTTAGAATAAGTTGTTAATTGACAGCATATGACTGCCTAAAATCACACAGCCGCTTTGCAAGCCATTCAGACAAGCAGTTCTAAATTAATACACATCTAATTCATTATTTATGTAACAAATTATCTCCTTTCACAGTTAACAATAAGGAAAAGCATTTCCAAATGGGTCATCACTCTAACTGGCCATAGACTTATGTGGGATGTAATTTTCGAGGGCTGGAGAGAGTTGACAACTGCTTAGGAAAAAAAAAGAGTTCATATTGGGGCTGGTCCTCATCTCACATCTCAAAAGAAAAGGAGCATAAATAAATAAATATTTTTCCAACTGCTTAGCTATATTTATTTTCCTCTGCCTCCCTGCCTACAGCAACACGGATGTCCCTAGAGCTCTTGAGCCTGTTTATTTCCCATCCGCTACCTGTCCAATTGAAGCAGCACTAATTATCCCAGAAGGCTTTGCTTCTGTCAGTTAAGGCAGAAAAACCACTCATAGCCTTCTGGAGATGCACCAGGGCCATTGCAGGCAACAAGTTCTGGAGCTCCTGGTGAAACATATCTAAAACCTGGAGCCACATCCTGGAGCTGGGGAGGAGGAGGGGTAGTACTTGAGAGGCAGCAGCGTCTGAGAAGCTCATTATAACAGACACATGCACTTCTAACCCTAATTAAAGTCAGATTTATTTCTTTTCTGTGTGTAATTTATATTGCTTTGTTCCTGGTATTGCTGAAAGGAGGTATCCTCCATAATTGGTATTTATGTCCCAAGATTGTTTTCTGCAGGTCCACTGATTTTCATTAGGGAGCTTTTTTCATAGCTCATGCATTGTCCTGTTCTCTACAGGTTCTTTGGAATTTGCAGTTTTGAAGGAGAGTCCTACAGTTCAAAATGGATAATTCAGATATATATGCTATGAAGAACCAATACCTTGGGGTCTGCTGGCAACTGCCCTCCTTATGAGCACTCTGAGCACTAAATCAGATGATTTTATAGGACTAGGGGGAAAATGCTTTAAATAACAAATAGCAAAAGTTTTATTAAAGTTGTAAAAAACCCCTTCTCCTCATTTGATAATTTGTGGAAACTATGGAAAATGTAAAAGTAATTCCACTTGTTGTCTGTGTCCACATAGCACCTGTATAAACCATGGCATGATATTCAGTCAGATGTGGACCATGTGCCACAACTTACCTTATCCATGAGAAAAGATATTAAGACAAAACAAATCTTTCCATCTTTCCTACTTCCCTTCAAAAGCACAGGGACAGGGCAGACACAAAGTGAGTATTAAAGTACTCCCAGTATAGCAGCATCATATTTTTACCTCCTCTGGGCTCTGGAAAAAAAAGAAAAGAGCAAATGCTCCTATTGGGGCAGCTACTTGGGGCCTTTGCTCTCAATCTGACAAGAGCCAAATATGGAATGAAGCGTGTGACAAATGAGAGGCACAAAAGTATTCATGCAGGAAACTTGCAGTGTTCTGGGATTCACTCCCTTCATATAAATAATTCATTCTGTAGCTGGAGACTCTCTTTATGACATGTGTAAGATTGGCAGTAAAATATAAGGTGGACCATGTGAATGTAGATCTAATTGAAAAATGAGAATTCAAGTTCAGGCAAAAAAATTAAGCGGAAGATTTTGAAATTTGTTTTCATTCCATATCAGAAAAGGAGACTTTGAAACATTTTTTCTCCTTCATGTAAAATGTAGAAAAAGAGCTATTTTCAGAATAGCAATATTGGAGGCACTCATGTGAAATGAAATACTTGCTCCACAGTGAAATTCCTTCTGTGTGATACAGACAGGAACTTGCACCTGTGGCTTCCACATTCCAGTTCAACACCTACTTGGGGAATAGCTTCTGCTTGTCTCACCTATTTGGATCAAAAATTTAATCCCAAGTCCAAGGGAAAAATGTTGCAATTAAAACACTTCTGTAAAAAAGATTTTGGATTGAGAAATTTTGTATTTTGAAATGAAAAAGGCAGAATAATTTGTTGTTATTGCAGCTGCACATGCAATATCTTTGCTCAGCTCTCTTTTTAGCTCAAAGAAATTATTAACACTTCATAAGAACTGTTCCTAGGATAAAATTAATAATTAAGGATTTTTGGTAGCTCCTGTCATAGTTAGTTTTTATAAAACCACCATGTTATTTTCCTTCCTCTTCTGGATGTTTTCTCAGAATTAAGGTTTTTACTAAAACTGGTCTAAAGACTGACACTGAGAACAAGCCTTGGTTTAAATTGTTTTATTAAATGACTAAATGTTGGAAGGACATATAGTCTCTTCAACAGAGTATTATGAATTCCTTGCTCTACCTGTATAGCCCTTCTAATCAAGTTTTTTGGCATTGTCCACTATACGATGTTGTGGTTCAGTTTTAGTTTTCCAATCCATGAAAAGCTGTGCTATAGTCTTTCAGGAACACCTCAGCAAGGGTGTTGAACACTGAAGATGTATACAAGGAAATATTTAATGCATGACATGTAAGATGCTGTAATGCTCAGCTGTCCATTACAGTCACACTCTTTGTCCCATATGATGCACAAAAGGGGGAAATATGGTCACAGCTTAGCTGGCTCCATTTACAGTGAGCCTTGATCCTGCCTTCAGCAGGATACAGAGGCATCAGTGGTGTAAGCCTTTGGCTGTTCTCTGACTCCACTGTCTTGGTGACACTCACAGCAGTGGGATCGACAAAAAAAAAAAAAGGGGAAGCTACCTGAAGGTGCAGACAAAGGTGTATTACACTAGAAGTGCATTGAGTAGATGAGTAGCTGGAGGAATGCGTACAGATTTCCAAATGAAGGAAAAGTTATTGTGCACAAGAAATGCATTTGTGCCAAGAGATGCCAGAGTCTTTCTGTAACAAAGTGATGGGAAAATACACCTCATTGCTGAATCACAGAATCAATTAGGTTGGAAAAAGACCTCTGAGAATGTTAATTGACTCATGCATGAGTTTGTCCTACATGATTGTCTTGACTCACTTTTCCACAGCTTGATAATACATGTGTGCACTTAGATACGACCTTTTGTTTCAAGAGGTGTATGGTGATCCACACAGAAGTCTGTAAGGCTGTGTGTTCTTGCTTGAATAGGCCTGTAGATTGGCTCAGTTTGATGCAACATGCAGTTCTCTCTGTCACATGAAATAAGGTAACAATGCTTGGTTAATAAGGATTTTGGACAGAAAAAATGAGAGTTTAACAGGCAAATAGCCCTTAAAACTTGAGCAAGGTTGCAGTATTAGCATGGAGGCAGTTAAACAAAGTATAATTGTCTCCCAGGCAAAGTTATTTTGCATATATAACTATCTTGATATTGGGAAATACGGATGTGATTATAAAGGTAAAGCTTTTCACCGTCTTATTGAGAAAAGAGTGAGAAACTTTTGCCAGAAATACTGCCTGAAATACAACAGCTGATAAAACATTCTTCTTGCTTGACAAGCACTGAAACTCCACTGAGAGTGAGAAATTAGAAAAACATTTCCCTTAAGCCCAGAACCAAGAGACTGAAGATGGCACAGAAACTTATATCACAGATCTGAGGCTCCCAGCACCCACATTTATCTTTGCAACCACAGACATTTGGTTAATTAGAGACAGCGCCATACGTGAGATGTACAATATTGTCTCCCACTGCTTGGCAGTGAGCACTGCCAGCCAAACAGATCCTCTTCAGTGTGGGAGAAAAGCAGCTCTCTTGTCCAGGATCCTGACAGAGCATGAAGTATCTTTTAGGAAGATAGACTGTTAGTGAGGGAACTTAAAATGGAAAAGGGCCAATGAAATTTCCAAGATTCAGGCTTTATGAAGCAAGGAATTGGTGACAAGAAGCCAGCAATCTGTAGACATGATCCATCTCAATGTTCACTGAAACCAATTAGCAGAGATGAGTGATAAAAAGAGGTTAGAGATAAGCTCAAGGATCTGAACTGAACCCAAACTGCTAAGCATTATAATGGCAATAATGTACAAACATTGCAAATGAGTGCAGGTGGGTTACTTGATTTATTCTGGGCAAAATAATATTACTGTTTATGTTAAGAATCAGGCTTTCCCTGTGAACTATACAGACCAATTCTGAGAACTTGTGCCATGTCACTGCACAGGTAATGTTAAACGATCATTTGTATGAGTAGCTATTCATTGCAAGAGCTTTCTCTATTATCAATCCTATCTATGCTTTTGTGAAGAGTTATTGCCTACAGGCCATAAAAAATCCTAGGATTTTTGGATAAAGTATTTTAAAACAAATTCAACAAAACTGAACAAAGCTTTGGCAAAACATCATGTTGAAATGCCTTTGTGAGGATGAAGGCAAAACTAAACTGCTGCCTGACTTCTCAGCCACTGATTGAACAAACAGCTTGTGGGTCCAAGGTGATGACCCCCTTGAGACTGCATAACCCACCACTTCTAGACCATACTGTCAAACCCCTCGAAGGGAAAGCAGAGAGCTGTGAATTAGTGTCTTCTCTGGCAGTAAAGATGCTGCCACAACTCTTGAGAACTTAGCCAAGGACTTTGAGGTGGGAGGGTGAACCTTGTGTTTCCAGGGACCTTCTAAGGCTCACCTAGCCTTGGAGATTGCCTGAGAAGCTGCCCTCAGGTTCTACATGAGCATAATTAGTCCTCAAGAGTTAGAATGGCTCTGCGTTCCACATTGTTCAAGAAATAAGAAAGAGAAATGTTTTAATTTTTCCTTAAGGAACAGACTTTCCTCTAACACCATCTATTTTTCATTTGAGCCCTAAACTGTAGGGATTGTCAGTCTTGTATAAAGTACCTGGGTTGGAGGGTGAAGGGGGAGCACCTTTCTCATGGAAGTGCAATCCCATGATTTGATTGCTTTTACTCTAAGACAATATTCAGAGGCAGTACTCTGATTATCTTTAAACAGATGGCAAGAGTCCAAGTGCAAGAAAAATGAAGCCAGTGGGGACTGAAACTGCCTCTATTAAGCACCTGTTGTCTTCTGAGAGACTGATCCAGTCTAAGAGCCATTTTGGAAATGCCCATGTCAAAAGGTGTGAAGGAAGCTCATGGACTTACCAAGATACAAATTTGAAAATTTTATGTTGGAAGTCCCGTCCACGTTTCAGTCACCTCCACATTGATACTTGATTACAAACACTTGGAAAGACAAGGGAATGCTTAGATACTGTGCTCTTTCCAAGCAGGCCCATCTGTTCAAAGCCGCTCATGGTACAAAGCTTCAAAAAAAGTGTACGAAAGAACTCTAGGAATTGCCCTGATGAGAATCCGGCAGCCTGTGCTTGCTAACAAAACTTTTAACAATCATGGCAGCAAACATAACCAGAAAAGGACCTACTAAGAGTGGTCTGGGAAGTGAAATGATGCCATCAAACCGCCACTGGGTACAGCTTGGATGTGCCATTTATCTGAAGTAATTTAAAAGGATCATGAAGAGGTTAAGAGATTATCCAAGAGAGAATGCTGTTGACAATGCAGATCTGTGTCATTGTTGAAGATGGGTGGAAATTCCCTAGAAAAAACTAATTTTACTGAAAAATTCTAGACACTTTTGTCTGAAACATCTCTGCTTTGTCAAACATTTGCTTCCCATTGCCTTTATCAAGAGCATTAGTACCAAATCATCGAGTGGTTGCATTTCGCTTTTATACAGCTGCCACACATTCCTAAGGACATCAATGTAATTGCCTCATACACCCAGGTATTTCTCCCTCTCACTTCTTTCTAGATGATCAGGTCCAAGCAGAAATGCTTTGCCTTAGTGACTAACTGACTCTCTGTGACTCTGCACTATTAAGATTCATCTGATTATATTAAAGTCCCTATTCTTCTCTTTACTGACAGTTCTTCCCCACATTTTGTCATCAGTACATCTAATTAGCTCACCTCTGCTTCTTGTGACAAGACAATTAATGAAAATGCTGAATAAATAGAAAACTATCCTAGAACCAATCCATAAGAAAGCCTTACAGTAATCTTCACTTTAGTTATATACATTCTCTTTCAGTACTATTCATTGATGTCTTCCTTTTACCTACTACTTTTCTCCATTTATAGTTTTTTTGGTCATCATTCTCTTTTTCCTGTTAAGTACCAACGAGTTTATAGCAATTTGGGTAACCTTGGTATATTTCATTCCCCTTCTCTTTTTTAAAGAATCATGTCTGACTAAAGCCTATGTGTTTATGTGGTACATTCTACATGTGCTAAATATATATTGCACTCCATCTCCTGTTCTATTTATTTCCATTTTATAAAATTCTTATAACTTCAAACTCTGATCTAATGTCTAGTGTATAATATATGACAAGTCACAGACTTTTCTGAGCACTATTTTTGCCTTCATTCTCAAACATGGACATTGCATACAGTGCATACATTGCAATTCAGTCCGATAGATTTATGCCAAAACCACTATGACACTGTAAATGCCATTGTGAATACTAATTTTATCAAAATATTGGGATGAAGATTATCAAGATTTTTTTTTATTCCCCACTCTTGCCTCCATTTAAATTTTTCTTACACTTAAGATGAATTAATTTCTATTTCCACAAGACCCATTCTCATTTACCATTCCCCTATATTGTTCATAAGTTTTGAGAAACTACTGTAGATTATGGATTTAGTTCAGGGGCCCTATGTTAGCTATCTTTAATCTCCACCTCATTGTCACTCCATTCCTATTGCCCATTTTCTTATTCTCTCCTGTTTTTTTGCCACAGTTTTAAAAATTCATGCAGGAAAGAATTCTGTTTTCTGACATTCTGCAAAATTTAGTACAGCATATTTTTGTCAGTGGTTTTATCATTTTTTCCTGATACTTCTGACCTCTAAATGACACCTTTTGTTTTTTGGACATTTATTTTCTATTCTTAAGATGTATTTTAGGGGATAATTGTTCACCATTCAGGCTTCAAAATCTTCCTTGGGTGTAAGATTGTACCAGTTCTATAGGGAACAAATTCCAGGTGAATTTGTCAAAACTACTTCCTATCCCTTGCCAACAGCAAGCCAGCCAAATGTCTCATAAAACATCACAATTTTTAGCACCACAATTGGCATTTATTGACAGTCTCAGTGGAGATGACAGTGACTAGATTGGCAAGGAAAATGAATTAATTTGTCATTCTGAGTGGATCTTCTGTAAGAAGGCTAAAGGAATTTGGCAGTTCATAATTGGAAATCTTGTTTTTTTCTGGCACTACTCTCTCTGTACAGTGAATGATGCAAAGGTTACAGAGTTACCACTCTAGTGCTCATTGGTAATTAATCAGATAAAAATACTAGCCAAGAAATATCAATTCAGCTAATGAGAAACAAAACCAGAATGTGAAACATGCTCTGACTTGGTGTTTACTGTCTCTTGAAACAACTTGCTCATCTGCAGTTTGGAGACAGGCCTGTAATCTAAACAAGACTTTCAAAATCAGTCCTTAACTGTTTCTCACAAGCACAATGTTTGAACAAGCAATTTTACAGGTCAGAGGGAGGTTTTGTCAGATGCACAGATTTTGGTGCTTTGTCAACAACTGCTGTTTTTAGAACTGTGGCAACAGGGTTTTTTGACAGTGTCAATTAGATCTTCTATCCATAGGGTCTTGCTGAGAAAGCTGTCGTCTACCAAGCTCTCTCCATACAGCATGCAGCATGGGCAATTCCTTTTGGAGGCCATTTAGGAAAGATTGTAACTTTTTCTTTTACAGACTGTTTAACTGCAGATTATTTTCTCAACTGTTACAGCACTTCTAAGCTACACACACATTTGTTCTGTAGTTTCTATCAAAGTCAGTGTCTGCAGATGTGAGATTTCTGTCTTAGGCTATAATGGCAAATAGGAGAACGGTTGATTTCATATCTTGTACAACTCTACTTCTCTCTCACACTGTCTTATTTGGAAAAAAAAATTACATCCTTTACAGTTTGGAGTGCAAAGACTGCGGACCGTTTTCTTTCAAATGGATGTCTCCTTTTCCTACTTGTATTTTCTCCTACTTCTGGAGAGTGATTTTGCCCTCTGTCTCTTGGTACCAAGTATCCTGGAGAATCTTTCTACCTCTTTATTTGCTTTCAGCTTTCCCCATTTTGCCATTTTCTGGTATTGAAGCTCTCTCTGACGATCCCCACAGTTGCAAGATATGTTCAGGTTTTCTTCTATTTTCAGGCTCTCAGTCCTCTGTCATTACCTCTTGCTCTCTAACTCTCATGATAGTTTCCAAACTTTGTTTCTTACTTCACTGTAGGTGCCTTTGTCTTTTTAACTCCCAGTCTGAAGTGTATTGTATTGTATGGCCAGACTTTGCAAACGAAGATCTGGGAAGGGTTCTCCCCACGTGGGTGTGCCCTTCCAGCCTGCGCAGTAGATTTTTTAGGTGAGGCACAGCGTGCACAGAACTGGCCCCACTGTTTAAGTCCTAAGGTCCATCTGTCACGGCCGAGTGAGCTTTGACAGTGACAGTGAAGTCCTCGGGACTGTCCACAGCACCCAGTACTAACTGGGGCTGACCCCGCTCAGCATCCGAGATCTGATGGGATTGGATGGTAGGGAGGCATTGAACTGCCAAGGTACGATCCCCACTGAGACTTGAACTCAGGTCCTTGGGATTCGGAGTCTGGAGTGCTCTCCTTTACACCACAGGACCGCCCTAGTCTGAAGTGTGATGCCTGTAGGAATCACAAGAGAATGAGTATTGGGCTTGTCAAGGTTGCTCACACACCACTTGGCCATGTGCCTCCATAAGTTATAACTAATACATGCACAGTAAGAATAAGGATAAACAAAGATGGACTTTATATAATTTCATGCTTTCTGTGGAACACTTGATGACTTCAGGATGAACTCAGTTGCAACTGAGGTGTGGTTTATGTTGTTCAACTTATAAATGACCCAGAAAAAGTCAGACTTTTGTCACCGTTGCTGATGATTTATGTCAGTGAAATGGAAAGTAAGCTGTAAAAGAAGTGCAGAAGTATCTCATAGTATGGGATTACTAGACAATTGGAGATGCTAATTACCACAGATATAGGTACATGGGACAAAAATCCTAACTTTCCATGTACCATGAGCTGACCATTACTACCCAGAAACAAGATCTTGGGGATTTGATGAACAGCTCTTTGAAAACATGGAGATAGAACAGTCATGTGAAACAAAAAAAAAAAAAAGGAAAAAGAAAAAAAAGAGAGAGAGAAGAAGAAGAAATTGAATCTTAGGGATTTTGTGGAAAGCAATATAAAATAGAATAGAAGACTAACACTACTTTGCCACCGCCTGGCAGTGATGAATCCCTGAGGCATTCAGAGCTTGAACATGCTGTATACTCCTAGTTGCTCCATCTCAAATATAAAATGATAGAACAGAAAGAGGCTCAGACAAGGGCAACAAGGACAATTGAAGCTCTGGAATGGTGTCTGAGCTACACAGGAACCACAGAGCAGACTGGAGAGATGGCTGAAAGTGTACACAATAGACATCTAAATCATGAGTGCCATTAAGTGGATAGAAGGGGAACTGCTTGTCCTCTGGTTTTCTTCTCTACAAGACCTAGAAGTAAAAACTACCAAGTTGAAGAGCAAAGCAGATGACAAGAGGTTGTTTTCATAACACAAAAATAAAGTGTGGAATTACCTGATACAAACCATTGTGGGTGCTAAAAGTTCACATGGTTTGAATGGTGTCTGGACAGTTTAATGGAAGAAACTGTTAAATTCCACTTTACTTACTCTGCACTTGCACTCTTGGCTAGCAATAAACCATTGGCTTTTGTCAGCCTCTGCGAGATTAAACTGAACATTGGTCTGATCTGATGTGTCGGTTTAATCTAAATGATTCTGGAAACCTTGGTATAAAACTTATTTTATTCTCAAGGGAACAGGGGCTACAATATTAATTTTTTTGCTGCAGAACATGTTCATGTTTGGAGAAAAGTTTAAGCAAATTGGAATCCAGCTTCTCAGTGCCTGTTTGGTACATTAGATTGTTTCTAGAAAGGGCTGGTGTTACCTTTTCTCTTTCAAACTGGGCAACCTGATAGCACGCTTATGGAACAGAGGAAAATCAGTGAAAGAGCTGCTGGCAGCTCTCCACACCAGTGGGCAGGTGAGACTGGGAATGAAGGAAAGCTGGCACTTATGCTCTTCTCTTTAATTAAGCTCTTTCCATCTGGAGTGAATAACTGATAATTATGGTCAGGCCTTGAACAAATTTTATTACTGGGGGCAAACTGTGTGTTTGACCAGAAAGTGGAAATGGGTGGATCTAATGAACAGAAATGAGAAGCTCATACCTCCACATTACTGCATGACTGGAATCTATTAAAGAGCGTTGAGAAAGAGGAAAAGCAACAGAAACAAGGACTTGGAGATGGAGTCCTCAGATATTATTATTTAGCACTTGCATTGAAAAGAACCCAAACAAACAATAATGAAACTGGGAAAAGTTAACAAATAACAATGTCAAGACCTGACCTAGAGGTTAAGTGCTTCTGAAACAACTTACAAACAGGAAAAATATATTAAAAGATATAAAAATGTCAGGGAACTTTTAAATTAATGAGCAAATGCTGCAGTACTTCACTTGGGACCAAAACATGGATATCAGCATGTATAACTGCATAACTACCCTGAGAGAAGTTTAGCTTCCCAAACATTTGATATGACAACAAGAAGAAATAGACAGTACAATTTGCTGTTAAGATAAAATATTCTGGTTGCTAATTCTTTGCTTCAACAAGGACATACTGAGCTTATATAGTTTACCCAACTGCCCTGGAAGAACCATAAAGGAACAGTAAGTAAAAATCTCAAATCAACCAAAACATAGAGCTGAGTCTTAATTCACAATGTATCTCAGTAATATGTTCACCAATGAAACTCAATTTAAATAAATTATCATGAGATAAGGTCTCCCAAAATCTGTATTAACAGTGAGCTATCCTATTTTTCAGTTTTTATTGCTAATCACAGAATGCTTTGGGTTGGAAGGGACCTGAAAGATTATCTAGTTCCAAACCCCTGCCATGGGCAGGGACACATTCTGCTTGGTCGGGTTGCTCAAAGCCCCACCCATCCTATCCTTGAACACTTCCAGTGATGGGACATCCACAGCTTCTCTGGGCAACTCGGTCCAGTGCATATCACCCTCAAACTAAAGAATTTCTTCCCAATATCTAATATAAACATACTCTCTTTCAATGCAGGAGATATTAGGCTTAGCAGCTGCTTCTAAAACCTTTTACAGTTTATCTCTGAATGCATTTTTAAGTAGCTAGCTACAGAGCCAAAGTGTAAATACAGAAGTGCTCCTTGTGTTCCGTTCTCTCTAGCATACCTGCCTGCTTTTTTTTTTTTTTTTTAATCTTAGCAATGTCCCCATCAGTCAATTCCCATGCTAACAGCAATGATAGCTACTTTTGTTCTAGGCTTTGACAAAAACACTAGAAAGTGTAAGAGTTGCCTACCAATGTTAAGAAGGACACCACATTTTCTAAAGGATGCAACTCCCAAACAGAAGTTGTACATAAATTATGTATTTGCTCGTACAGACTCTTCTATTGTTATTTTCTTAACGAGTACATGAGGATTCACGTACATGTATAAACATATAAAACCATATTGCCTTGAATTATATTTCTGAGGTCATCCAAGTCAATAATAATAAAAATGTACATAAATTATTTGTAACAAACAAAAAAAATAGTAAATTAGATTGTGACTGAATATCATCAAAAACTGTTTTTTCCCATAATGACACCACCTGAAAGCCTGCAGCGTGTGTTAGCACCTCTTCTAGCAAGGAAAGCTGACAGAAAGTTCTCTGTGAAGAGTGTCTGCTTCATAAGGTGATTTATCTCAGGACTTTAGAACACAACTAGGTTGACCTCTCCAATGACACATGGCCCATTTGTTCTCTCATCCTCTACTTACAGGAGAAATGGATATGTGGGTGTTTCTGAAAATCAAAATGCAGAACAACTAACCATACAGAACAGCTAATAAGATGGATGACTTTGTAGGCTTAGGTCTGTTTCTATATACCAGATTAGGTTCAAATTGAGTCTGCCATTGAAGACAAAAAGGGATTTTCTATATGTCTTGAAGATCTACTGCACCTTCTAAGGAGAGACTGGTGACACATGATACAAGTGATATTTAATTCTTATTCTGGCACTTTCCATACAATTACCTTTTAAATAAAAATTGTCTTTTAAATAAAAAATTTTATCCTTGCCCTACAATAAACAAAACCACACATGGTTGACCTTTTTGACACTATTGACTTAATTTGTTTGTGAAATGCTGCTCATTCACCCTCCAAATTCCCTGTCAACTTTCCTAGTACTTCTCTAATTTCCATCCATGACTGTCAATGTACATGATATGCACCATGTTTCTTTCCATTACCATCTTCTTCTTTTTTTTTTTTTTTTCATTGCCAATTCTTGAAGCAATAAAAATGTGGCTAAAATGAGGAGGTAAAAATGTAAAAGTGAGTCACTTCAGGCCTTTATCTTTGACTGCCTTTCTCATCTTTAAGACATCTCTGACTAAAGTAATGACTGGCATGAAGAGAAAAGCAGACTCTGTGCTGTTTCTGAAGCACTCTGTCCCATGATGATGACATATTTAGCTTCAATACCTTCTTGATTCTTTAAAGTGTTTATTAGGAATATGTACATCCTAAATATCTCATGGTGGGACACTGATTTTGACCATGAGATTAAATTTTGGAGCCATGTGAGCATAGGTGCCACTCTGGTCCCTTCCTGTCCTTTCTCCGCAGAACTGCTAAATTTGGAGTGTGTTCCATTTCATGCTTTATTCAGGAAGAAGGAACTCCCCTTTCTTTGGGTATTTCTGAGCTTGATTCTCAGAAGCAATTATTTCAGATGTCACAAAATTTCTTTCCTTAAACTGTGCCCCAATGTTACATTTTACCACTTAATATAAGGATAATTTAAATAATTTGATATGAGAAAGTATGTACAACTTGTTGTCAGAAGGTAACACCTGACATTAATTCTGTTTCCAAGGGTCATTCACATTCACTGACTGTGAGACTTTTGGTGTGAAATCACTTCAGAACCAAATGAATCAAAGAAGAAAGCACAGATTAATTGCTTTCTAGTTTTGTGCGGGTATTTATTTTGTTTTGTTGTTTGTTTGTTTTTTTTTTTAAATTCTTGTCTCCTTGTTTTTTAAGCGATTCCTTTCAGCTTCTTCAAATGTGACCAATAGCAAAAGTGGAGAGCAGAGTGGAAAATACTGTGTTCATTCCTGTTCCTCTTCACCCTCATGGGCTGAACCAGAAGGCAGGTAGAAGGTGGTAGGATTAAGACATGTAATAATGAGTGGTGCACTTTTCCTATCTGACAGTATTAACTGAAAAAAATTTCTTCCCTCTCCCCTTAGATGCGATTCCTCCTTAAGATCCACAAAGGATGGGGGGCAGGGACAAATAGGACCCAGCCAAAACTGTTCTTAATGGATCAACTGCAGGATATAAGCAGTAGTTGTAAAAATACATAAGATAAAATAAAGCAATGTGTAAGAAGACAGCAAGCATTAGCTCTCATTTTAGCTGGAAGAATGTGTGCATATACTTGGATTTTTTGGAAGATGTTCAAAGAGTTTCTCTGTTTTTAGAAACACACACATGTTGCTTCCCATTACCCAGGAATGTTTCTTTTCTTGGGCCAATTTCTTGTGTGCATGAGATGAATTACAGAAAACCTCCAGGTAAGGTGCCTAAAATAATGAAAGCATGGAATTTGAAACAATTTTTACAAAGGTTTCGTATATTTTTCTACTGTTTTAATCTAGTTAAGGACTAGTGTGAGTAAAAAACATTTGCTTAAGACATCTTGCAAAAGATACATCATAATGTAAAATGTTCTGTGACATTTCAAGATGAACAAGTACAAAAGTGTTCCTGTAATACATTTACTTCTGTTTTTTTTTAATATAAAGAATAAAAGTGACTTGAAAAAGCATATTTGCAGTGTAATTACATATAATACTTCTCCAGTATGTTTTTTCCTGAAGGTAGATAAAAATAATCCAACCTTATTTGACTGGCTTTCTTTTTAACATACAATTCATCCCATGGTTTTCTGTTTGCCTTTTCTTGTCCATACCTCTCATCCTCTTTCTCTTTGCTTTTCTTTTCCTTTTATTCTTACACCTTTCCGGTTGAATCCCTCCACTTTCTCCTTCAATCTCTATTTTTCTCCCTTTCTCACAAGTCAGTATCTAATCCAGAAAAAACAAAATTTTTCTTTCTACATCCATCCATTCTTTATTTCTTTTTACTGCATTTAATATGACAAACCAATCTCCTCTTCCAGTAGACGTGGTATGCTCCTTAACAAAAAAGTAGTTCTCAACAGCAGTTGAGAACTCTCCATGTGAGTAGTTAAGTTGTTCAGTTGAGAAGTTTTCAATACGTGTCTATTACATGTTTAATAAATGTTTATTACATTTGCTATTACATATTTTGTAGTTTATTTTCACTTTGTATTTTCTCACTTGGTCCTCACATACACACAGTTTGTTTGATCTTAGCAACTATTTCTAAGAGACCAGTGAAGTTTTCACAATTTATATCCCCTTTTTTCCCCCAAACTTTTCCTTAATGCTTTTTTCTTATTATTTTTTTTCATCTGTCCTGATAAACCTGTTTTCCTTTGTTTCCCAGTTTTCCTTGTTCACATTCCAGACTTTTGAATCAGATAGTGGGTGATTCATTTGACCTACTTGAGATGTGTCTAGCAGAGCAAGATGAATTGTACCACAGAATTGCCTGTTTCCTTTTATTGCCATTACAGACAAAGGGATACTGGATAACTAGTTCAGATACAAATACCTACACAGTAAGAGGAAGTGTATTGCATTCTTTTGACCAAATAAACCCACAAAGCAGAGAAAACTCAAGTGTATCAGACTCCCTTGTTTCAGTCTGGGCTGAATGTTGAGGTACATAAAGAATTCATCCACCCTACCAAGAGTAGAACTGGACTGGCTGTGGGGCAGCAAATAGGATGAAATGTTTAGGAAGCAATGCCAAGTTCTTGCAAAGAAAGGCAAACACCTCACTGAGATGATAAAACATGGAAATGCCATGCCAAGATAACTAAGTAAACCTTCTGTTCTATCAACATGCTTCACGTAATAGCAAGAGAAAAATATCCAGCCTGGGCTACTTAGAAATATCAGCTATGAGGAGAAGTTGAACAACCTGCAGTAATTTATCCTAAAGAAGAAACATCTGAAGGGGGATATGACATTAGCCTTCAAATACATAAAAGATTGATGAAAAAAGGAGAAGCACAATCTGTTCCCCCTGTCCAAGGTGCACTGAAGAAGATACAAAGAGCCTCAGTTGCAACGAGAAAAATTATTTAGAGCTCATTTTTTTCTATATTTCTGTAACATCAGAATAAAAAATATCTTACCCTGTGCGTGTATGTGCGTGTATGTATGCATATATTTTAAAAGCCTTTCACGTGAAAGCCACCTGGTAAGTGCTAAGCTGTAAAACTATGGCTCAGGTTTCAACTGGCTGGTGCCTAGGGAACAAGAAGAGCACTGTTTCTCTGATTCATAAAAGGGGTGTGTGCTTGTCACCATTTCTCTTATCCTTTTGTCTGTAGAGAAACTGGGCACAACTTGGGGCTATCAGCTGAGAAAACAAGCCTCCAAATCATAAGCTTCAGACAGTTAAGTGGAAAGTATCAGTGTTTGGCTTTTTTAGAGGAGGGACTAGCACCTCCACCTTATTACGGTTTTAGGTTTTTACTTAATGTCATTGGCAACTCAGATATGAGCTTTTATATTTAATTGGTGTTTGAACACCTTCTCATCCAAATGTGACTTCCACATCATAGAGACATAAAAGCCCTACAGAAATATGAGGGAGATAGATACTAGAGCAGTGAAAGTTTTGAAATGAGAAATGAACTTTTTCCCTTGTAACACCTTCAAAAAAGTACAGAGAAAACTAGCGGGGGAGACATACTGAGGTGGATCAAAAGTGACAGAAAGACAGCTGTGCATATCTGGCACACATTTAATGGAATAAAACAGCATCTGTATACAATAAGCCTTGCAAAATTTGGTTTTGGGAAGGATTCACTTTTCCAAGTTTTGTTGTTTATTTCTCAGTGGTGGCTCTAACAAGCAGTGGCTGGCAAATCAATGCATTTCTGAGTTGGCAGATGTCTTTAAAGCATAACTTTATCCTGGAGAGAATGGGTCTAGGTCTTTATTTCATGAATATTATTCAGTCATTTTTTTCTGCATACTCTTCAGCCTAATTCAGTGAAGCATAAGTAAAGAAGGCTGACAATATGCAACAACTCACCTTGAAATAAAAAAAATAGACATTTACTGACCTCAGTAGTAAAAGTACTTTTTCTTTAAAATAATGAACATAAAGGGCTGCGGTTTTTGACAATGTCAATGTACATAGCCCTGATGATGCATATTATCTAATTATATGGCTGATACTCTCAGCACAGGATGGGAGTAGTATATTTTTTAATACACTTTACCAAAGAGTGAAAAGTGAAATTTTATCAAAATGTAAGATTCAAAAGTAGAATTTTTAATGTAAGTTCTCCATCATTATTTAATCACCATCATTATTTATCCACCATCATTATTTATCCCTCTCAGCACATTTTTAACTTGAGATGGGACAAGTTTTTGGGAGCCCTTAAGGATGACAAAAGTTACTTATTAGAAAGAGTGATGAAGGATATTAGCCATCCTTTGATTCCTTAACGAATGAACTGTCTGACATCAATACACTTGTGTTCAGAATATACATGAAAATAAATATATACACACGCATATTTTTTCTGAACTTTTGATACTTTCCCAGCACTTCCTCCTATAGTATTATATTATTCATAGATGTAATCTTGCTACATGCTTACCATCACCTTGACATCAAAGGAAACTGACTGTACTTACCAACTTACGCTTGTGGTAGAATCTTTTTTAAACAGTACATTTTGCAACTTAAACTGTTTCTTACACTGTTGCCACCAAGAATTTTATTTTCTGAATAAGAACAGGGATGGTAATAACCATCAGAAAAAAAGAAAATAAATTATTAACGGTAGTAAGAAGTAAAAGAAGTTACATAAAATGACAAATTTTTCCTTAGCTGATAGTGATAATTCAGTTTTTATTCAAAACATTCTTTTTCTTTACCTACTCCTGTAAAATCAGTAATGGTTTATCTGTCTCCCGGCATAGGAAAGCAAATTTCTTTCTACCAAATTGATTATAATGTTAAATGTGACAGAACAAGATGTTTTATTTAAATATCCCACAGCTTGGGATGTTTCTGAATGTTGTATTAAGATATTTGTACAGTAGGATTCTCTCTGCTGTGCTGCATGGATGCTGAAGAGTCATTAGCAAAGTTTGAGAAATCTGTTTATTGAAATGATGGTGATGTTAAAGGATACATAAAGAATTGGATAGCACACTCATGGGGAATCAGGACCCAAGCCGTTCTCTCTGTAAAGTGACCATTTAATATAAAAATTGAACACCTAGTGATGGAGTACCTACAAGAACTTTTCACCATTTCATCACATGGCCTTGCTAACTGTGGAAAAATGTGGTGTAAGTATGGACTTTCTCTCTGTTCCTAATTTTTTTAAATAGTGACTGCAACTGTGCTTTATGCAAATGTCATTCCTGCTGCTGTAGTAAGTTCTGCCTTGGTCTAGAAAAATGCACCCTAAAACAATAGTAAGTAGAAGGATACAATGTGTACTCAAACTATGCAAGAGTTAGGATTTGGTTAAAAAGTTGCTTTTTCAAATATATATTTTTAAAATTAAAAATCTTAGGTAGAAACTGTCACACAAGGTGAGTATTCATGCAATCAGGAAAAAAAGCTTTTCAGCATCCTATTGGAATATTTGTAATGTGGGCTAATCACAAGAAAGAGAGAATAGTCTGGCATACAATGTTATCTACAGCAGAGGTAAGTTGTAAAAAGTTAAATTGTTCTATGGGAGAAATATTTTGTGCTGAACAATTTCAGCTGAGACAGGAAAACAAAAACAATAACAGTCCCATGGTGTCCTCCACCTTCCCCTGCTGTAATGAGTGGCAGTGAATTTCTTAGGCAAAAAGATTGCCAATAGGATAGTGACTTAAAATTCCAGGTTTACTTTTAATTTTTTTTGTTAAATATTTTGTAATATATTACATATTTATTCTGTATTATGTTAAATTTCCATGTAAACAACACAGCAAACTTTGAAGAGAATAATACTCTTGTAGGTGTCTGTTCTGTTGTCAAAATATGTGTTCAACAGCTTTCAGCAGCATGTTAACAACTTGTCTGACATCAAAACTATGTTTGCTCTCCTGTTGAACCTTTGTCTTGCATCTCCACTTTTAATGAAGTGCAGGGCAAAAGGATTTAAGAGTGGCTGGTTGCAGAGGCCGGTAGGTGGGAGAAAAAACACAACTATAGCTCACCTTCGGTCGATTTAACTGCAAGACAAACTCAGGATGATGAGAACTGTGCCAACCACATATATGATGTGACATGCTGCAGAGAGTGTTTCATGATTCATCAGCTGCACCATGACTGATTGGCCCAGCATACCGGCAGAGCCCAGAAACTTTTTACTTGTCTCCAAAAGTGTTCCATGATTCCTCAGACAATCACTGATTGATTGGCCTGTGGGCTGAACCTGGATTTATTTTTTCCCCATGCCCCAAAATATTTGTTAGATGATACATCGTACTTACGTATTGACTGGCACATTGGCAGAGTCCAAAGTTTCTTTACAAGATAAAATATTGTTTTATGGTTTGTCAGGTAAATTGACTGTTTCCTGCTGACACTTATAGATAAATTTTTCTAGTGTGAAATGGAGGGAAGAATACAACCTTCAGTTTACAGGTACTTAGGGCAGTGATGGAGAATAGGGTCACATTTTTTGGCCAGAGAGAACAGCTCCTGATACTTGAATGTATAGTCAGTCATTGAACTTTTTAAACAGCTGAAAAAAACCTTACTTTGAAGAAACTGTGCTACCAAATGCAAAATGAGGGCTTTACTTTTGCACATTAATTCTTGTTAATATCAGTCTAGTAACTATGTTGAATAGAATACTAAAGCATAGCTAAAGGAAAGAAAGGCCTTATCTAAGGAAAGTAGATTTTTAATGACATTTTAAATTGTGCCATTTGCCTTGCAACGCCAAATCATACCACTGTTCTCTAGCTGGCTTTTAACCATACACACATTACTTGAAAGTCAAAGGAGAGATTTTAAAAGCTGGCAACAACTTTTCTGCTGGCACTCCAAAATGGGAGTGACAAATCAGATTCTTTTTTAAATACTTGTAGGCAAATATTCTTAGGCCATCTTTTCCCCTACCCCACTGCCCCACCTCCCGCTAGATGAATAACATTTATCTAGAGAGATGGATTCACGATTTGTAATTCAAAAAATGATTTATTTAGCACTACATGTCATTGTGTAAGAATTGACTCCATGACAGAAGTTTCTGGGAATTTGATCTTTTCTATTGTCTAGGAAGATGGATGCACTTTTTAAAGTAAGGTTTCCTCCCACAGTTATTGAAACACAGACTGCCACCTAAAGTGTGCACCTTATGAACCAGGAAAACTATATCCCATACATTTTACAAGGTCTGTGCATATTTCTCCAAACTCTGCCTACACTAGGGTATTTCAACATCTGCAGTAAATATTTTATAGCCTGGTTGGAGTCAGTGCCTTTTTTTTTACAAGCCTGAATTGTAGTTGTAACTCTTGCTATTCCAAGAAATAAATATTAGATTTTTATGTTTTCAACTACTCTGCCCCCTAATTAGGCTATTTTTTATCTCTACTTTAGAAGTAAGGAAACAAGTTGTCATACAGATCACTTAACAAAATTAGTGCTCCTGTAGTAATTGAAGGAATATAGGGAAAGGGAGAAGAGAAAAACATAGTGCTTTTGCAATACAGAGGAATGGAAAAAAGGAACTTGGATCCTTTCTGAGTGGCCCATAAAATACAAGTGTTAAAGGTAACATATGTTATGAGCTGAGAAATTAGAGCACAGCAATGAAAATCATTGAAGAATTGAAAAGGGTGTCTTTTGATGAAAGTCACAACTATATAGTGTTAAGTTCTTTCTAAGGAAGAAGAGGCTAAGGGCATTTCCTAACTAAGATGGCTTCCTAGATTAATTGATTAACCTTCCTTCATCTTTCCTCACTTCTTCCTCTCTTTGTGCAGGATTTCCTTCTCTGGGCTTGCCTCCAGGCATGTCTGTCACTGGAAAGGTCTACCCTATTCTGCAGTTCAAATTGCAAAGAGATCAGTGAGTGAGTGAAGGTTTCTTTCCCTTCCCCTCTTTCTCCCTCTTGTTCTTCCTCACGGCCTTCCTCCCTCCCAGTGAATGTTTGCATTTGCATTCCTTGTGACTTCATGCAGCTGAGACATCATATATGTCATGACTCCTGCAGGTCTCTGACATTCTTGTGGGTTGCCACTTTTAGTTCTTTTATAGTTCTTTGATCAAGAAAGGGTTGGGTATCAATACCAAGCCAAATGTTTTTCTCCTAACCTTGTTTGCGTCAGAGAAGTCTACCCAGGTCTTTAAAGAAAGAAGATTAGAAAAATCACAGTTTCCTCTTTAACTGACATCTGTTGGGATTTTGGCTTACAATGACTAAACTTTTACTGACTCCTCTACTCTAAGAAAGGCTCCTTAAATCTTAAATTCTACTGCACAAAATATTTCATCAACTTATTTACAATTGGTTTTAAAAGTACTAGCTAAATGAAAGTGGAACTGCTTCTTTTAAATGCAATGTTCTTTTCTCTTGTAGGGAAGACCTCAAACGGTGTAAGATTCTTTTCCCTGCTTCTTGGCTTATTTGAATGTGTAGAAATAATATGACAAGAAATAACTAATATAATCCACATGAGAGAGAAGTTGATGGGAATGAAACTAGAGAAGACAGTTGTGCATTTTTTAAATGACTGGTTTTCAGTTTAGTTCAAGCTATCCTATTTTTTTTAATCACATTAGGAACTAAAGTCTCAGATGCTATTTATGAGTCTGTAGAAACTGAACAAAAAGCAGCTATTGTGTCGGGGCCCCAGGACGTGCTCATGTTGCCTACAGACTGGTCTAAAAAGACAATGTGTAACATGTAATGTGCACTGATTTGCATCTTGTGAAGTCGCTTAAGTACTTGCCAAGAGCTAAGTACTGGTATGCAAACACTATAATTTTACTTGGTGTGTTTTTCTGTCATCTTGTACATTTTGTGGGCATTTATAATTGTTCAAACAGTGGAAAATTTTTTTCATAAAACCAGAGAAGATTTTGAAGCAGGATTATTGCAAAATCCAAAGTCAATACTGTGGTCAATTGAGTCAGTTTAAAGGTACTGTTTGCTAATAGAAGTTTCAGCCAAATATTTTACTAAAGCCTTCTGTGAATCAGACTGACAGATGTCAGCACTGAAATACTGTATTATATATAATATTTGAATGATAGAGTTTTTATTTAATTTGTAGTTTAATTTTGTTCTTTAGTATTTTGCTAGATTTGGGTTAAAAAGCAAACAATTCAGAAAGTGTGTATAATTTCATGAAATGTACTTCATATCTTTCTAAACTTGTGCATTTTAACACAAAAGTAGAATACACAGTGGAAACATGCATACCAAAAAGATGGTTGTGTTTGTACGCAAAACCAAAATCCAGGCCAACCCCCAATTTTATGCATTACTTGTACTGTGTATTTTCTGCTTAAAAATAGGCAAATAGTATAAGAAAATGTAAAGGGAGGCAAATTAAAGTAATTTTGCTGCTTTACTTATTTCTGGTGTTGCCATGGAGGAATTTTTTTTGGTTCTAGTGTCTTTTCCCATCCATTGAAGAGATGGCTCTGACCCACCGTTTCAGGAGAAGAAGCGATAGGCCCCTCACCTGTCATTGTATGAAAATGTCATCATGGTCACCTCCCACATTCAGCTTTGCATTTCAGGCCGCTCCTTCTTCAGGCACTTGCATTTCTCTACCTGCTTCTACACCTCCTGATCTCAAAGAACAGTAAGGTATCTGTGGTGTGATTACACGCAGATAAGGAATAACAAGTAGCGAGAGCTGATAACCCATAGGTCAATAATTTTCTGTTCTAGTGAAATCCAGATAAAATCATTGGTTAATTCTCAGATTCTTATAGAAAAGGGGTTTTATATGCAGTTTATTTACACCTGGTCATCCTAAGAAATATTACTATGTAATACACAAATGTGGCCACTGCAATGTGAAATAAAATCAGATTATTCTTATACCACAAAATGTCTCCTGACATTGTGACTTGACAGCTATTGAAGAAGGGTCAGGCAAAATTATTTTTTGAGAGAGTCTCAGCTGTATAACACTTGGCATGCTTTGTGTTATATGACTGCCCATGATTGATAGCCTGATCAGCAGTGCTGGTACTTGTTTGTGTATTCATGGGCGTGAGGAAAGCACAGGCCTGCAGTCCTCCTCCCTTTCCTAACTATGGGTACCATCAGGTGCATTGATGGCTTTGTGTGCCCAGACTCGGCCACTTCTGCCTCCCAGGCCTTCAGGCTGGGGCTCCTCTGTGAATAACCTTCCCAAATAATTATTACTGCATTATCACAGAACTCTGATTCCAGCCTCACATCAACACTGAGCCTCCAATGAATGTAGTCTGTAATTTATAGGTTAGATTTTTATGAGGAAAAAACCAGCTCTATTTGCCTGCCCAGAGAGAAAATATTTCTCAACAGCAAAGAAAGTAGTATTTTTGTAAGGGCAGCTGGTAACACTGAGGGCAACACTTCCCAGGCTGCACACAGCAGTGTGCTTCCAGCTACATGTAATTAGTGGCAAAATCCAACAGGTGGCACAAAAGTATTTGAATTTTATATTGATTTAAATCATATGCCGTTAAATTACCAAATGAAGTAGAGGGGGTATTTTTGGTTAAAAAACCCAATAAATAGAACGAAGGAGATGGGGGGAGAAGCGTTCCCCCGATGCCGCGGAGGATGCTCGCCCGGGCCGCGCAGCTGGGGCGATGCCAGGGCCGGGGCAGCCCCGGGGGCCCGAGCCCCGACGCCGGGCAGCTCACACGGCACCGCCCGAGCCCCTCTGCCCGGCGGCGGCAGGGCAGGCAGGACGGGGTGGAGGCCGTGCCCGCGGCCGGGAGAGGATGCCCTCGGATGCCCTCACACCTCCTCACAGCCCCTCGCCCGCCGCCCACGCCGCTGCCCGCGGGCCCCGGGAAGCGGGACGGGCGCCCTCCGCTGGCCGCCTCGGGCCGGGAACAGCGGAACCGGGAACGGAGCAGAGAGCGGAGCCGGGAGGAGCGGGGTTGGGAACGGAGGAGAGAGCGGGGCCGGCAGCGGGCGTGCGGCAGTAACCGGGGTAAGCGGAGAGGGCGCCCAGGCAAGTTCGCGCTGACCTTGGAGCCCTCCTGCCCGCCGCAAATAAAACCCTGAGTAAATATCTTGGGCGTTCGACGCCGCCCGCTAGGCAGCACCAGTGTAGCCCTGAGAAGGTAACGGAGGTAGTTTTGTAATGGAGTTGTCCTGGAGGTTTGTGTGGGGAGGGAGGAGACGTGAAAGTTCTCGGACACCTGTGGAAGGAGTTGCCTGGAATAGCGACACTCAGGAGCTGCAAACACAGCTGCTTTTACCGTAGTGTGCACCAATAAAGCGGCTTGAAAAATAGGGAGGGTGATGGTGCCGAAGGGGTTTTTGATTTTTGATTTTCACATTTTGTAGATTTTAGGAACACAGTAGATGTAGCACTGTAGATTTTTAGTGGGTTAATATTTAGCAACTTAAGTATAAGGTCCTGTCTCTACCCCTGCTCCATAACAGGCAGCTAGGTCTTCTAGCTGTTTAGTCTCTTTCTCAAGGTACAAGATTGGAGGACATCAGAATGAAACATAAACACAGGTCAAAGTGACGCAGAAGTCAGAACTGGAAGAACTCAAAAGAGATCTTTGTGTGCTGAAGAAGAGGAGGTGGATGAAGACAGAGGGTCTTGATGATCCCAGCCTCAGTTCCAGAGGGGTTGGACCAGGGGTGGAACCAGAGCTGGACTGAGAAATGTGTAAAGAAATGATTGGAGGGATCATATTATAAAAGCCATGGAAACAAGAACTGGGGCACATGCATGTCATCATGTATACCTGTGGGCCGTAGGCCTGTGATATTAAAGGACTTTACTTTTTATCTTACCCTACACTAATTTGACTTGGAGTTCTGCTTTGGAGGGGGCACTCACGGCATCAGTGACATAATATTCAGGGAAATAGTGAAAGGACAGGAGGGAAGGGTTTTAAAAAAGAGGAGAGATTTACATTATCTATTAGGAAGAAATTCTTTATTGTGAGGGTGGTGAGACACTGGAACAAGTTGCCCCAAGAATCTGTGGATGCCCCATCCTCTGAAGTGTTCAGGGCTGAGTCGGATGAGGCTTTTGAGCAGCGTGGCCTAGTGGAAGGGGACCCTGCCCATGGCAGAAGAGTTGCAAATAGATGGTCTTGAATGTCACATCCAACGTAAGCCTTTCTATAATTCTGTGCTTTCATACAATGAACTTCAGTTGTGGAAATATTAACATGTTAGTGTAGGCCTTATGAATAGATTCATAACAGCATAACATAAGTTGTGTAGTTGCTCTCTTTATTTCCTACTAAATTGTTGTAGTGAATCAGGGGGAACTTTACTGGCGTTTTTGCTTCCAAACATGAATGTAGGAGGCATATCAGTGGCTTAAATTCTTATGCAATGACACCCCTAAACCTGTAACTTAAGTGCAAATCAAAGGCATTTTCAAGAAGTTGGCCAAGATATATGGCTGAATTGTCTGAGACAAAGAAAGAGAGGTGAAAGAAAAGTTGGGCAATTGCCATAAATTAAAAAAGGAGCACTAATTTTGCATAAACATTTGCATCAAAGGTCTGTAAGAGACTTGCATCTGTGATAAAAGATGTTAATTCATGCCATTTTACTTTACACATTCCCAATTAAACAAAGAAATTGTGAGCCCATCATCTGTGACTTGTAATAGAGCCACTTTACAGATAGATTAATGTCAGACAGCTTCATAGTGAAAAGATCCTGTGCAGATGCTTGAAACAGGATCCTGTTTCCAAGGAGCAAACTGATGATCTCTATTCCTGTGGGACCAAGTTGGAGCAAATGGCAAATGTAATGCCACTAAACAGAAGGGAATTTCAATTTGAAATCAGAGAGCAGTCAAATCCCACCACTAAGCAAATGAAGGAACTACAGGCCTTAGGAGAGACTAGTTGTTAGGACATGGGACTGGGCATTGCTGTGCCCAAGTTACAAAAGACACCTGTAACTTCTGTGTTACTACTGGGTTTATAGCCCATGAAAATTTCAGAAGGTCAGTCTAGTAAAAGATGGAGGAAAACCATTGTAAGTCACTTGTCTCAATACCCTGTTTTTAAAAATGATCAGAGTAAGTGAATGTAAAGACTGGAGCTGGAGGAATTGAGTGTTTTCCTGTGAAACAGCTTGCCCAGTCAAGCTCTGCTTGTACGGCAGATCGCAGCCTTTAAAAGATTCTGGTCTACCCTTGTAAAAGTCTGTGAGGTGCCCTTCTGGAAAAGGCCCAAGAAAAACATGTCTGAGTACTATTGCTGATGTTTTCACAGTAATGAAAAATTAAAGAAAAAACTCCAAATTCAGTTATTTGGTCTTTCTGTGGAAAAGAAAACAAGAAAGAAAACAATGATCTGGACACAAAAAACATACCTATAAATTTGGGTAGAGCTGACAGCCATGACTATCAGATATGAAAAGTCATTCAGTTGCTGGAGAAATGGAAGGATATAAAATAGATGCAGCAAATAAAACTACAAGAGTGGGCCTAAAATTGTAGTTTTGGTCTGAGCAGCTGCGGAGCAATAACACAGGTTTGACTGTGAAGTGCACTGGCATGGTGACTCTGGGCAAGGAAAACTTAATAGTTGCCATAAAAATGAAATCCAAGGAGTAAACATGTAGGAAATAAATAGAAACTGCAAAATATTAGGGCTCTGAGAGCACCAGTAGGTCTTATTTACTCTCACCAGCCTGAGATGGGGCCTCTCCACAGCCCTGCCCACAGACCCAGAAGCCCCACTTCAGCTCCAGCTTAGGGCTTCTGGTGTGCCCCTAACTCCCAGAGAGACCTCAGACCTATGTTCTTTAGAGGTACGTTATTGCCTGTCTTCTGTCTTGTCTTTGTTTTCCAGGTTGACTTTGGACCTGTGTTAGAGCCTTATTTTGTGTCCTTTCTTCTTTTGTTCCTGGCTGAAGAGGCTGTGTGTCTCTCAACCTAGTTCATCATTTTGCCTTCTCTGGGACTACCAGAGGGCCCTGTTACCAGTAAGTAGTCTCATCTATGTACTGTGTTCAGATGTGGGAGTGTGCCCTGGTCAGTGAGGGCACTGCTTGCACTGGGTCATCGTCAGCCTGTGACTTGCCTTTGCTGCTTGCTGACACAGTGTAAATCCTTCTAACTCATTGAAATAAACTAGGATGTGGTTGATAACATGCATTTGTCCAAAACTGAGATAACTGCTACCCTGGGTATTTGACCTCTGAAATTTGACAAAGAAAGCTGGAAAG
Source organism: Pithys albifrons albifrons (assembly GCF_047495875.1). Classification (NCBI taxonomy): domain Eukaryota; kingdom Metazoa; phylum Chordata; class Aves; order Passeriformes; family Thamnophilidae; genus Pithys; species Pithys albifrons. The sequence continues at coordinate 16,682,903 of NC_092461.1, read as the reverse complement.
TGAAAACAGAAAGGTTGAAATAATGGTTGGTTTGGATTCCTCTATGACAAATAACTTCTTAATAAGTGTCAATGAAAACATTATAAAATTTCGTCCCTGTAAGTTCCTCAAGCAGGTGTGGGCTAGGTGAGGCAAATGACAAGAAAGCAGTAAGCTTTCACAGTTGTTTTCTTCAGTGAACTGTTTTCTGGCTTCAGGGATAGAAACCGTAATGACAACTAGATAAAGGAGCGGGAGCTCAGTGAAGAGGAGGGATTTGTTGAGTCTTGTCTTGAAACTTTCTTAACGGGATGAAATTAGCAGAATTCCTTGAAACAGAAAGAACTTCCTCACAGTTTTGCCAAAAAGAGTCAAACTCAGCAAATACTCAAAAAAGGGAGGGTTGCTGCATAGCAAGAAACTCTATATCTGTTAGATGTGGGACTAAAAAGTGGATGAAGGGGAAGAAGAAACTCTTGTTCTAGAACACTGCTAGTGTTTTTTAAAGGAACAAAAAAGCCAAGATAGATGTAATGGATGGGACTAGTATAAACTGTTTTTGGATGAACACCAAACCCCTTAGTAGCCATCTGACCAAGTAATCCCATCAGAGAAGAGAGAGTTGCTGAAGGTTATTGAAAATCTGTCAAGAAGCATGGGTGTTTACTATCCCCGACTACTCATTGTAGTTGATTTCTTCAGCAAGAGGTGAAAGAGGTAGGATAATAAAGTGAGGCATACACATCTCTGTATTTGTAGCATGGTATGATGACTGTGTTGCATCGTAGAAACTTCTGGAACCAAAACATTACTAATAATCTGTGATAAGTGTATGGCCAGAAATCTGAAATCAAGTCCAAAGAAACCAGAGCTGCTTCAAAAAGATGTGTTCTTTTGGCCTGTGGTCAAGTAACAGGGAATTCCTGCTAGTGATGACAACATGTACTATATAGGGATTACTAGTAATGTAAGTGTTCCCAGATGTACGCAGTTTTACAGTTTTTAAAAATAGCTGCTTTTGTGCATGGAGAAGGAAATCCATTTGAATGTGACTTGACACTGACATGGTTAAAAACAGCTGTGATTGCCTCCTTGGGTTTCAAAATGGATTCTTGCATACATGAGCTTGGATAGTCTTGTAACAAACAAAAAGACTAACAAGATCAATGACTTATACAGATAATCTGAGTTTATAAAAATAGAAGTAAATGTGCCACTGAGTGTTGGGTAAGTCTGAGGAGTATTTTAACTTTTTAGTAGTAGAAGGAATCTCTGTGACTAAGACACTGTCTGCTTTTGGCTCCTTGAAGTCAGCAATCCTGGGATTCAGACTTTTGGCCATCTGGAAAATCTGTAGAGTGATGCTGTCATGGTGTCTGACATGCATGCCAGAGATATGGCACTGCTGAGGTCTGAGCCGCAATAGACAGTGGGAAAAAGCTAATTGTGGAGTTTTTCTTGAAGTTGGATAGAAGGTGCTAACCTTGCTAACCTTGCATACATGGAATTTCATCACTTTAAGTAACTGCTGAGTGTGGCTGTAGCAGTACAGTGGCCAACTCAAGTTACGAGACCTTCTACAGACAGACAGATGAGGTTACAGTGTTGGTGGATAAAGGAAGAGCAACTGCCATCATCTACCTGGACTTTGCAAATGATTTAACAGTGTCCTTCACTACATCCTTGTCTCTAAACTGCAGAGACAAGGATTTGGTGGATGAGCCCCTGAGTGGCTAAAGAATTCTTTGTACGGTTGCACTCAAAGAGTTGTGGTCTATGACTCAGATGTCCCAGTGGAGACCAGTGAGAAGTAGTATTCTCAGGGGTTGATACTGAGACTGGCACTGTTCAACATTTTTCTCAGTAATAGGGACAGTGGGATTGAGTGCACCCTCAGCAAGCTGTGTTGATGTGGCTGACACATTGGAGGGAAGGGATGCCATCCAGAGGGACCTTGACAACCCTGAGAGGTGGACCTGTGCAAACCTTATGAAGTTCAACAAGGTGAAGTACAAGATCCTGCACGTGGGTCAGGGCAATACCAAGTATGAATACAGGCAGGGTGGAGAATAGATTTAAAGCAGCCTTGAGGAGAAGGATTTGGGGCAGGTGGTTGACAACAAGCTCAACATGACCTGTCAATTTGCGCGTGCAGCCCAGAAAGCCAACTGTGCCCTGGGCTGCATCGAAAGAAGCCTGACCAGCAGGTTGAGGAAGGTGATGCTCCCCCTCTAGTTAGCTCTCATGAGACTCCACTTGGAATCCTCCAACATAAGAAGGACATGGAGAGTGACTTTTTTACAAGTAGGTGTAGTGATAAGACAAGGGAGACTTGTAGTTCACTGAGTCTTCCTTTATTCCTTTTTGAAAATTAGGAATTATGAAAACTGAAAGAGATTAGGGTTAGGTATTAGGAAGAAATTCTTTACTGTGAGGGAGTTGAGACACGGGAACAGGTTGCCCAGAGAAGCTGTGGATGCCCCGTTCCTGGAAGTGTTCTAGGCTGGGTTGGATGGGGCTATGAGCCACCCATGGCAGGAGAGTTGGAACTAGGTGATCTTTAAGGTCCTGCCTAACCCAAACCGCTCTGTGAGATATGCTCCCTCCATGTGTCTCAGAAGACAATCTGTACAAAAGACAGTCCAGGGCATGTGTTGCCTCTTATCCCAAATCAGATAGAATACTTAACAATTTCTGAGATTCATTGAGGCTACTCAGTGTTACCTGGCTATGCATGCTAGAAATGATCCTGAGTGGACCAAAAGTGATTGCTGGCATTTAAGAGTACAGTGAGTGGATTAAGCTTTCCAGTTAAGGTTTACACAAACAGATATCCTGGGGAGAAGCCTGTGGGCAATTTCATGACCACAGGATAGAGCACTCCTGAGGAAAAATGGAGTAAGTGTATTGTGACCATTGAACTTACTACTTCACTAATGCAGTAGTAAGATGTTTTTCTTTAAAAGAGAAGAATGATAAAGAAAGTGTAACTTCATGTGTAGCAATCTTGGACTAGGATAAGGACAGGAGGTACACAGGGTTTCTCAGGACTGTGTAGATGGTTGGCTCAGTCTGATGGAACTCTTGTATGATCATGATAAAAAGGAGTAAGCAGAGGAAAACATTCAGTGTTAATGCATGTTCAAAATTATGATTTAGTTGGAATACAAGAGAGGTGAGTGACATGACAGATAAATTAATAGGAAGTTTTGTCTAGGAAAACAGAATACAAATATGAATAACTTTCAGTTAAGCCTACCAGGTTTTCTTAGTGATGGGGCGGGAGGGAACCAAAGACCATTATAATAATGAGAGTTCATGACAAGCTACCAAACCATGATCAGCTGCATGGGGATTTGTGAATTGTAGAATCACGCCACGTAGAATCGGCTAAAGGGGAACAGATATTCCATAAATACTTAAGTAATCAGGATGAACATAATTTTTCATTCTGCATGAAAAATAAGAAACATAGTAAGAGAGCAGCTTTTAAAAATTGTTCTTCGTTAACTGCAGGTGAAAGAAGGAAAGAGAAAAGATCAGCTTACTCTGATCTGAGTAGCACAGCAAAACTAGGAACATAATGGCACAAAACAGAAACAAGTTGCATATATAGCAGGAAATAATTGTCCAAACGTTTTAGCATTAAGACGAAAGTCAAATTGTCATTCTGTGGAGAAGCAAATTTCGTTACAAATAGCACCTGGGAGGCAGATGTCATTAATGTGGTTTTGGCTATCAGTCTTCACTAAAATGTCCATCTGCAAGAGGTAGCTAATTCAATACTGTCTAGTGAGAAAGAAATGGAAATTGAATGAGGCACATACAGCTTAGAGAGTGTAAAGATAAGGTAGATGCTGCTGAACTGGCTGAGCCTGCGGTGCCTCCTCCCAGGGTAACTGCAGAGTTACCTGCTGTAATCAACAGCCTCTGCAGCCAGACCTGGGATGGGGTGATAGCTCATGCCGTTCTGGCGTGTGAACTCTCTGTTGGCAACTGAAGTGAAATTTGTGTTGATATTTTAAATCATTTTGTCTTCTGCTGTTCTATCACTGGGGAGTGACGTAGCTTCCTGTCCTAGAAAGTTATTCCAGTTTCTGTAATTAAATTCTGTGAAGCTTGCTCTCCTGCATCTAAATATACACAGCTGCCACACCAAAGGATTTTGACTGCAGGGAGTGAGGGTGGACATGCAGGAAGGGCAAGGGTTTATGCAAGCTTTTGCTGTTTCTAATTGGGGAAGCCATAGTGGGGGCAAAAGGTGATGCAGATATTCAAGTAAATTCTTGAGCCATTTTTTGCAGCCTGTTTCCACCAATATGTTATTTTTCTAAGTTTACCTATTCAGTGATTTAAATAAGGTATCTCATAACAGGTTTTCCTTATAGTAGTTGCTATTCCAAGGATAGTTACTGAATTACAGGCTTTACTTGGGCTGTTTGTTTAACTTTCATCCTTGAAAGCTGGGGCAAATTATCCATGTTTGTAAGTTCACTCCTGTCCTAGGTTTAGGGCAAATAATAAAATAATTCTAATTCTAGTCTGAAACTGCTGATCTGTTTAGTAGTTAAAATCATACCAAATATAGCAGTCATTAAAGTAGTAATTTGTTTTTTCTAGGCAATGTTGTGCTCAACTGTTACGACCTGCCCCTGAAGGTGAGAGTAACTGAGGATCTTGTTAATAGATCCCTTGGGGCAGATTAGAGTGAAATGGCATAAAGTAACTGGTGTTTATATATATAGTTTGTTTTAGAGCAATTTGGTTGTAATAGAAAGGAGGTATGTAGCTCTTCTGGTTATTGCTATCTATAGTAATATAACAATTTAAAAGGATAAATATATCACTTAAGAAAGTATATAAGGATAAGAAAGAGAAATAAAGAATGAGTAGATGGTTGAGTGGAAAGATATCATCATCTGTGGACCCAGCGATGAGACTTGGTTGCTGCAGTTTCAATGTCTGTTGGTCAAAGTGATGGCTGCAGTCTTGATCGATTGGGCATTGGGGAAGCCCTTGAAATATAGAGTTCAGTGGCTTAATATGCATTCAGTTCAAGTGGGAATGCCCAGGTACCTCCCCTGGGGGAAGTTTAACACTGTCTATTGCAACACTGTGGATCATGCGCAGTCCTCTAGTGGAAGGCCCAGAAATGTGTCTGAGGGTGGTTCGGGAGTCTTTGATGGTTTATGACTCCTTCTGAGACATGACAGTTGCCTCTCACTTCAGCATGGTTGAGCCAGTTATGCCCCATCAGAAGGGATGAATACCTTCAGGCACATGTAGGAATGTTCTGGTACTTTTCTGGAGTGGAGTTTTATGCCTGAGCCAGTTGTGCAAGGGAAAACATTGGCATGATAAAAAGCATAATGCCACCTCAGGATTTGCTTCTTATTTACCTTCTCCCATATGTGACTCAAACCCCATCTTGTTGCTAAACAAAGGTGTGCTGGTTTAAAGGGAGATGTAGGAAAAATGAACCTACTCAAGACAGATTACAAGTCAGAGTTACCATTTACTAAAAAGATCACAATAAATACAATGATATAGATCAAAAAATGGTTTGAACCCCCAAAAACCAGATGTATCACTTGGCACCCTGGAGCATGAACAGAATGTGGGGCAGTTGTGGGGCAAACCTAGCCTCAGCAAAGCACCCTGCTGCTTTTGCAAATGGCCAATTGTTTGACTCATTAACCACTAAAATTCCAGTCTCTCACATCTATGGAAAATAAATTAGATAAAAGTCTTATTTTTATGATATTAAAAATCAGCACTTCAGAGGTATTTTTTCATAACAGAATCATACTTTCTTGGATGCTTAAAGACTTTGAATAAGAATTTTATTCTCTGCTAAATTATGGGATGTTTGTGTAATGTTTTGGGGAAGAATACAGGGGTCGTGTATATATATATATATATATATATATATATATATATATATATATATATGATGTAAATACCCCTGTGTGGAGATGCTGAATCGATATAGAGCATATAAATCTATTTTGTATATACATGCATACACATGCAACAAACCTTTTAATAGAGTTTTATTGATAAGGTGAACATAATTCCTTAAATATACACGTAGGGCAAATACAGAGGTACTGTAGAAATACAGCAGTTATATACTGCTATATAAATGCTATCTTCTAAAATATATAGACCTATGTGTTTGCGCATGAATACTCATCTGTGTGTGTCAGTCCTGATGCCAATGACTCATCACCTGGAGCTGGTTCTGTCAGGGGTTCTAACAGAGATGATTCTGTTGCCCATATGTCTTGGGTTGAGCTGGCAAAATGCCAACTGCCCAATACAGAATCAGACCTTCCCTCCCCCTGCTGAGAAAAGGAAGGAAACAAAAAAAGCTCAAACCAGGTTTAAACTTAAACTATGTATATTTATACAGAAAAGAGAAAATTAAGAGAAAACTACAATATAGCACACACACAAGTTAGATATAACAATTTTCTACCTCCCACCAAAACCAGATTGCATTACTCTAGATTCGTAAAGCACCTTAAAAGATACCCAACAAGGAACAGAAAGAAAGAATAACAATAAAATGTTTCTACTTCCCGGAACTCAAACAAAATGCAAAGTAGTGGTGGGAGCAGCAAGGCCCAGCACAGCAGGACAGCTGTAGTGTGTCCTGCCTCTACTGCAACCATGATGCCAACTGAGAGAACACCTCCTACTCCTGTATTCATAGCTCAGGTTTGTGTCATCTGGTATGAAATATTTTTTGGTTGCTTAAGTAGGTGACACCTGTCTCTCCTAATCTACATCAGATTTTCAGAGCCTGTTAAAACTGAGGCCTGGCTAAAACTACCACACCATAGAACAGTGGAGAATGGGCTCCATGTGAGTCCAGCAATCCTGCTGTAGGCTGCAGTTACTGAATGTCCCTGTGTGCTTTGAGAGAAGTGCTGAAACTGATTTTTTTGTCTTTGGCAGTACAAAATTACTTTATGTGTGATAAGAATCTTTTTTTGATTGCATGAACTAAAGATTAAATAGCTATTAATATAGTAATTACTGAGACAGGAATCTAATGGTGTGGTTGTGAAAAGTGTCACGGAGTATCTTAGAGTGAGAAGTGTCTGTAATCACTCTTAGATGACTGAAGTACATGATGATGATACTAGATGTAGTCTTGTTGCTTACACCCTGGCTTCTCTTGCATACAATTCTGTCTCATCCATTCTGCTGGCAAATGTTTTCATGTAGCAATGCTGCGAGCTGAATCTGCATAACCACCTGAGGGAAAAGTAAGCTGGGAGGAAAAAAGATGAGATCAGCCCCTGACTTGACTCACACTGGAGCTGTGAAAATACTTGGACAAGGAGACTTATATAAAAGTATAGCTGAAAACAAGGCAGGTATGTAGGACTCCCCACTTGGCAGCAGACTACCTTTGGTTTCTGGATCCAGGACTGAAGTCACCCCTCTAAGTAAAATCAGAAAATGTATTTTTTGTGTTACTCTAACTGATGACACAGATATAAAAGTCGCTCTGAAAACTGACTGCAAAAATGGTCATTCTGTCTTTCAGAATATCTCATAGCTAATGTAAATATTTTTCATGGACTGATGTGCCTAATTTGTCTGGTTTTGTCTGGTTTTAAGATCTAAAATTAAAAAAAAATCATTCTAAGTAATTTGAAACATATCCATCATACATAAAATTGAAACATACTACTTTGAAAGAGTTGACTGAAGATCATTGCTAAGTGATAGTGCAGATTGAAGTCAGTTAAATTCTCAGCAGCAGGACTTAGATTTGAAGCATGCACTCGTGAAATCATTCATGAAAGCTGATTCTGAAAGCTGCTGAATTCTCAAGATCACCAGGATTTTCACAGCCCTGTTTCCATGTGGTGGTGGAAAGCCACAGCTGGTATAGGCTGGCATATCCCATTCCTCTTGAGTTTATGGAATGGCAAAAAAGCTGCCAGAACTGTCTTCATGCAAAGGCAAATATCTCAGAAACTGTGCTGCCTTAAAAGTCAAAGCTCAATGTTTTGAGTTTTTTCCCATTGTTTTCTTCTGCTCTGTCAACAATATTGTCCTCTGATGAGGAAGTTAGGGGAGAGGTTGCAGTCTCCTTATATTTGTTTATATTAATTGGAAGAAGTTTTACTCTTTCCCAGTTAAGAATGCAAAGTGCTTTGAATTTTTGGTGCTTTTACCTCATTTTTGATAGTTTCTGTTCTGTATTACTCTTGCTGTCTGTGCTGATTTTCATACTTAGTCATCAAAGTCTGTTTGAAAACAGGTGCAATGTATGAATTCAACTTTTGGCCCAATTTAGGCCATTGTTCTTTGTTCAAATTCACCAAATCATGATCTGCCTCTATCTATCTATCTATCTATCTATCTATCTATCTATCTATCTATCTATCTATCTATCCTAATCTATTTTTGACTCTGCTTTGCTGTACTGTGTCAGGGAAACAGCTTGACATGTTCCATTCAATTTCCATGTTGTTGTTGAGGTTAAATGACCCTCCTAATCCTTGCTGCAGTTTTTTGCTCTTCTCTTGTAGCTAGTAGCCTACTTTGTGATGGTTTTTCATTCAATCAGATCTGGAATCTGCTCCAGATGTCTGGAATTCAGTTTCCTAGGCATCCTACTATCTTTGACTTAAAGACATTCCAGTCTCTGAATTTCTTAGTTCATCTGGGTCCCCTAAGGAGTACCCAAGGTTTTCTGAAGTTTATGCTTATGAAGTTGATAATTGAGTGACGAGCTGTTGACCTGGGGAAATAAAGACCCACTGCACACTCTGCACCAGATGAAGTGAAGGCACAAAAGTGAATATTTACTGGGGGACAACACAGATATTTATAGGTTTCTGAGGGAAGGTTCTGGAGCATGGACGGGATTGGGAAAGGGTAGGGACAGATTGAGTAACCAGGCTGCTGGATAGCCAATGGAGAACAACTCGTCAAATGACGGGAAAACTAACCAATAGGAAACCAGGGATTCGGGCAGAGGCAGAAAAGCGTGGGAGGGGAGGAAGCAAATGGATCCCTGCGCGGATCTGGTGGGTCTTGGATGCTCCCATGTGGCAGCAGCAGCTGCATCAGAAGCTCGAGTCAGGGATGATCCCCAGGCAGGGCCACCCTGGCCTGGGAAGCATCCACCACACCTCAGTGACACTGTGACTAACCGGGGACAAAGCTGTAAGGGGAGTAAATGTGAGGGGTAGCCACTACAAGGGGATAACAATAAAACCTTTTGAACTAGAACCTGTACAATAAAATGCCTAACTTTTAAACTTGAGCAACAACATTTTCTCATATATGTAGCTGGTCTAGTCTGGGCTGCTCCCGAGCGCTGTCCTCCTTGGAGGTAAATTTTAGCATTCTCCCACGATTGAGTAATGAAACTATTCTTTCAGTCTTTTGATTAAACTTATACTAACTCAACTTTCAATGTTAAACTACTTAAGTGTTCATTACATGACAGAATAAAATTTAAATAATGTGAGTTTTTGTTTGCTCTGGCTATTTGTTATGTTGTCTGCAACAATAGTGAGTCCAATACTAAGTTGCTTCCACCCATATCATTAGCTCTTGTTACTCACTATGGTCAGTTCTAATCTTCGTCAGAAAGTTTGGCTCCTGTTACAGTAGATATCTCTACAATTGCCAATAATATTTCTCTTTCCACTGATGTTGCAGCAATCATTATCCAAGTTTATATCTGACTATGAATATCATCAACTTTCATCTTGATTGCAGCAGAAACCCTTTTAACTTTAAAAAACATGGACTTTTGTTAGAAAAAGTATGCCTTATAGCTTGTTGCATATCCCAGTGCTGTAATCTTTAGTATTGTCTTTCCTGAGTGGTATCTGTCCTTCTATATCTAACCTCCACTTTTGAATTTTAGATTATAAAATTTCTGTTTTCAACTTAATACTCATTTTCACATCCAATAAATGTAATTCAAGATCTTCCATTGTGTTGGGAAAGCTCTTGAGGGTTTACACATCAGAGTTGTTTCCTACTCTGTTGCTTATATAGAGCAGACTCGGGTATGTCATCTTCTCTTACCTTATTGCTGTTCACAGTCTTAATTATTTTTATTTGCCATATGCTCTTCTGCTGCCACAGGTTTTTTTTAATCCATGTATGAATTCTCATTTACCCTATATTTTGTCTTTCCACTGGTGTTTGGAGATCTATCTTTTCTCAGATAAAGCCGTACTTAGCTGTTGTGTCAGCTGTGATCCTAGGTAGCTATTCCCTTGGGCTTTCAAGTCAAATTTACCTCTTGAAAAATGACTTACTTCAATAAATGTACCTCAACAGTCAGACACTGCAGATACTTCTTACACTGCTCACCATGTAGGTATTGGTTAGTCTGTTCTCTTATTAGGCATTTTATTCCTTCTCTAGTGACTTGATGTCCCTGAAGTTCACACAAATACCTACTTGTTTACAAGTATTCTATGAAACAGTCTGTGATATTTTTTTCCCAGCGGGAATTGGACAGTATTGGTTTTGGGTGGTTGTAATTGTTTTCCAGTTTCCTTGTGAGGTTTCCCAGTTCTGACTCCACCTGCCAGTTGTACCTAACAGACATGATGGCATATTTTTTTTTGGTTTTGGATTTCCTTCCATGAGCAGGCTTTCAGTCAGTAGCAAGGAGACTGTGATCACATAGACCTGCCTTTCCACGTGATGCTGGGAATCTCCAGCCTTTTTCTGTGAGTGCCATTTTTATTTCTAACTGGAACTCCGTCCCTTTTGTTTTCTTTCAGTGTTTCTGTGTACTGTCTTGGTTCTCCTTCAGTTTCCAATGCCTAATATTCTCTTATTTTAGAGCTAGCATCTATTTTCTTCCTTCTCACTACCCTTGTTTTTTACCTTTTTTTTTTTCCTCTGGGGCGTCAAACTTCCCTCTCCGTACTCTTTCATATTCGAAAGTTAAGTCTAGTCCTTGGAGTTCACCTTGTCTTCTTCTTCTGTGGGCAGATCTCCTCAGCTAGGAGTTTTTCACCTTGTCTAGTTGTGGTATACAACTGAAGGTTTCAACGAGAGTCTCCTCACTTTCCCTCTGTTCCAAAAGACTTGTTGGCTCGATTGCCATTAATTGAATTCTGAGCCTTTATGAGCCCACTGTGTATGCATATTCCAGGTATCCACTGAAGAATAATGAAGATCCCACTGTTTCATTACATTGTATCCTTATCCTAGTACATATCAGGGACAACTGTTGCCCTTTATTGAAATATGATTGCTTTTACCTAACCATCCCTTCTTGGAGGTGTGACCAGACTTGGTTGCTCATCTGACATGTTTGTTTTTTTAAAATGTTTGTTTATTGAGCTACTTGAGCAGATTGAATTGACCCCAAATTATTTGCCGTTGTCAAAGATGACATAATTATTGTACTATATGTTACTACTTGTGCCTTGAAACTTCATAATGTCTCTTGGTAAAGATATTACACAGTGTGTGTGCTATTGTGCTGTTAAATGAGGCAGGGACAAGTTGTGCCTCTGTTGGTCTACAAGATTTTTTTAAATACATATATGATATGGTCATTTCTTTCAAAACTCAAAACATATTGACAGCTTGGAGCAAATGCATATTGCCTATGTGTGTCATGGACGGAAGCCTTTGATTACCAAAAGAAGGATGCTATGAGTAAAGAACATGTGTTAGAAAAAAAAAAAGAAAAAAAATGTGTTCAGGAAAGAATTGAAAGCATAGACATGGATAAAAAAATCATTGTTCGGGGTGTGTGTGTGTGTGTGTGTGTGTGTGTGCGTGTGTGTTAAAAAAATAAGCCTGCTGGAAACCTGTAAGTTCAAGAAGTAATGAATGTATGAAAAAGGAGACAACACAGCTGAAAAATTAAACTTCCTTTTTTTTTTTCCTTGTATGTATAGTTAAGAACTGAGTGAGATAAGGCTTTTTGATGGGGAAATGTTGAAGGATCTTTATCAGATCTATGTATTGATGGATCTTTCCCAAATCTAGTTACTGATGGATGAGATCTCTCAGCCAATGGACGAAAAGAACAAGAATAAATCTACAGACAGAGATGACATTCACTTGAGAGTTCTAAAGAAATGTGGAAATGGAACACCTGAAACATTGCTACATGCCAGTAAATTCAGCGTTAGGTATGCTAGAGCAAACTTTTTTGAAGAATATAGGTATTAGATGGACAAGTAGAAAACATATGCTTGTAATAAGCCTTCATCCTCTGTTTTACAAAAATAAAAATCAGGTCTGACAGATCTTGAAGCAGTATATCAAGATTTCTTGCAAAAATCTAAGAACTAAGAGACCATGGGATAACAGGGAAGATTCTCATATGGATTAATGGTGGATCATAAACTAGGATAAAGAAGGGCATGAGTAAAGCAGCATTTGTCACAGTGGATGGAATTTGCCAAGAAGTCTACTATTCTGTGCTGCAGTGTGTTCATTAGAATATTCATAAATGATCAGAAAAAGGAAGTATACTTAGGTAACAAAGTTTGCTGATAATACCATCCTCTGATGATAAAGAGCTACAAAGCAATCCAAGAATGCTATGATAAAACAGCTGATTAAATTCAATATAGATTAACAGATAATGATGCCCTTGGTGGGGGTGGGGAGGAAGTGAGGAAAAAATGCTCCTAATTTTACCTATTCTCGGATGGGTTGTGATTTGACTATTACAACCGTAAATCTCATTCTGAGTGGTAATAGATAGCCTTATGGAAACAGGAGAGCAGTGCTGAGTGGCAGTAAAAAATCAGATGGAATATTATGAATTATTGTGAAAGGAACAGAGAACAAATCAGAACCTCATTATGCTGTTTTGCAAATTCATCATGTAGAATCATTGTGAATATAGTATGGAATGCTAATTTTTCAAATTAAAAAGAATATTATCAAATGAGAAAAGCATTTGAAAGGAAAGATGAGGAGATGGGGATGATGTAAGAATGAAGTATCTGAGTTTCATTTTTTAACAGAAAATACAAGAAAATAAAAAAATTATGAACTTGTTTGTCCATGTGATGTGGCTGGAGAACCATTCTCCTCTATGTCTTTTCCTTTTTTTAATATAAGATTATTTGTCTGTGTTGTGATTAATTTGTGATCAATATATGAGAGTAAATTATCAAAGAAGAGGCTCCTGTGTAGCCCAGGATTAACACTTGACACAAGTGACTTTTAACTATGAAGGAAGCAGGTTTAGGCATATGTATATGGAGTGCAGATGTTGTCCTCTGATCCTGCCATCATGATATGGGATCCAAAATACTGTGAGGATGAAAGAAAACATACTTAACAATGTTGGTGTCTCCGAAAAAAAAAGGTTGAGATGGTCATCTTGTGGCACGTTCTGGAGGCCAAAAAATTGTGCACACTGTTTGAGAACAGACAAAAATTGTGATGGAATTCTATCACTTTGCAAGAGTTTGCCTCAAAACATCCAAGTATGATAACAACACTGCTAGATGAAAATAATCCCTGATAAAGAAAATGCTTAATATTATATTAATCTTAAATCAAATGGGATTTTTTTTCTTTGTTAGGTGAGTTTAGCCCTCACACATAAGCCACAATGAGGCCAAGGACAAGAGTTGAAACTAAAGATAGAGGTAGCCTAAAGAAGATGAATACACTTCAGGAAAAAGCCTTCTGAACATAATATCCTAAAGTAATGTGGTATATACAATTCTGTGTCAATAAAGTGGGAAAATCTGTCTGGGGAGCATGGGGGAAAAATATCCCATGCAGTAAAGTGAACTAAGTCGCAAGCATTGGCTGCCCATCTGTTCTTTCACTCCTCTGAGAAAGCCCTCCCTGAACATGCTGTCACTAAAAAGGTCACCATAATCAAATCCACTTGGGTTAGTCCTCATTTAATTTAATAGCTCCTGTTGGGAGATTAGGCTTTTTGCAGTGAAGTGTGGGCACAGATATTCCATCATAGGGTTATGAAGATAGTAAAGCCCCTCCTTGAGCTGAAGAGGAACATGGAGTCTGATTCACAGCATTTCACGTATAGATGGAGAAAACAAAGCTTAGTTTGCTGTCTGCTACCACTTTTTTGTTTACCTCAAAAAACTAAAACTGTGCATGTTTGCAGAGATAGAATGTTATATTCCAACTGCAGCCCAGCAAAATGAAAACCCTACCATTTTGGTGTTCAGGAGAGACCCATAATTCATAAAACCCACACTGTGCTGTGATGTTACAGACCTGAATGGTTCAGCTAGTAGTGGAGAAACAGAAATAGTTTGAAATATTGTGTTGGCAAAGATAGCATTTCTAATTTGTCAGCATGTACTGCAGAGAAGTAGATGTTTTCTGCTCTGTGTTCAGTGGGAGATGAACTAGAGTTCAACCAGCCATTTTGATCAACAAAAATGTTACTAAGTAGGGTGTCATTGAGGTAGGGACCTGCTGGTTAGAAATAAGTCCCATAGCCTCTCCAACTACTTTGGAGTGGCATTTGCCAAAGATGAGATGGAACAGTGATTTACCACTGTGCGATATCACAGGAAATCTTAGAGTGTTAGGTAGTGGCTTATTTAATTTTATATTTGGGACAGGAAGATAAAATACTTCCTACTGCCTTTGCAAGAGATATTTGGAAATGGTTGTTGGGTATTGTGGAAACTCACGTAAGCTATAGCAAATAAGTTAGATCTCATACCTTAAATGAAACTGTCTTTTGCCAGGCTGCTTGGCTCTGAGCATTACAAACCTGAGGATACAGAATGCTTTTCTCTCATTATGTCATGGAATATTTCAGACTGGAATAGTTTAAAGAGGCAAAAATGCAGAGCATCTCAACAGAATTACCAAGGGCTTTTTGTTGCAGGCATTCCTCAAGGAGCAGTTAGTGAGTTCAGATCTTCTTGAGTGGAGAGCAGTTAAGTAGGCTCATGCATGTGATGAGTTGGCCATTGAAAATCCAGGATTTCTGTATAAAAAAGAACCATTTCCTTGGTTTTGTGCTTAATTCTATCTCTTCAATACATTGCTTTGTTGCTTCAGCAACATGTATGGTAAAAATAAAATGTTTCTTGTCAAAGGAAATGAAATGCTTTGTTTTGTCCCAAAATTGAAGTAGCTTTGCTTTTTCATATTGAGAAGAAAACAAACGTGTTCCTATCTGCTACTGTCGTGATGACTTTTATTTTGCTTGCTCAGGTTTTTATGTTCATTCTTCAGGCAAAAATCTGTTGTTCTGTCAGCCCTGCTCTTTGTCTTTTAGTGATCAGCTGCTCCCCACTCATTTGCAAAATGAGGAGCTGAGCTTTAATATGTGCCCTGAGCTCTTATGTGCCAGGGGGGAAGGGACTGTGGACATCTGCATGCTGCTGAACTCAATGCAGTGTAAAAGAGCGTCCACCTCTGTACAGACACTTTTGTATAGCGGAGACAGCATAAAGGGTAAAGGAAATTACATGGTACTTTCACTGAAATGTAGTTAGACCTGCTAAATTGGAATAAGAAACAAATAAATTGAAATAAGGTATTAATGAGATTTTTAGTACTGGTTAATAGCATTAATGTTATATCTTTGTTAAAGTTGCGTAGTTTTGATTGGAATCAGAGTCTATAAATGTTCTTCAGATCAGTCAAACTACAAAATGTATATCAGCAAATCCTGACTGAGCAATCAGGAAGGGTAGAATAAATACAGAAAATGTTTTATACTACAGTAGATGGCTGGTCAGTATGCAGCTTATGTCAGAGGGCATGCCTTAAAATGTGGCTACTGAAACATGGGAATACTGATTACCTGCTTTTGTTTCTAGGGTTTAACCCATGTCACACAGATGACTTCAGAATAAACCTGAGTTTTGACAAGGATAAATTGCACTTTAATTAAATGTGTCTGTTTTGATATTTCTGCAAAGTAATTGATTTTGTGTCAGAAAGGACCATTAGATCATTTAGTTCAAGATGGCAAGGTAGCCCAACCCCTAGTTCATTACATGTATAGAGCTTAACAACTCATAATTTATTATACTTTTTCAGAAGTGTAGGTAACCTAAATTTCAAAACTGTAAGGGGTGATTTAATATTCTTTCTCATTGTTAAAAAATGATGACTTAATTCTATTTGAATTTTTTTTAGTGTTGACGATAAATTATGGATTCTGCTTTTACTCTTCTCCACAAAACAGCCTTTTGAACAGTTTTTTTAAATTAATATAGTTGTTCACTCTAATGAAATCACTACTAACCTTCGTTTGGTAAACTAAACCAATGCAACTTCAGAGTTAATTTAATGTGATGCTTAGTTCATCCTAAATGACGTTTTAACTTCTTATGTATATATATAAAAATCTGTAAATCATTTTGTAGACTAGAATTACAGTATCTTCACTGCACAAAGAGGTAAAGTGTATTTTGGTATTCTTACATATCACTATTCTGTTTATGTACATGCACAGCAGCCTTTTTTGTGGCAGAACTGAGCTGAGAGTTTGTGTTCAGCTGTTGGGCAGTTACTTAGGAGTCTTAAAGGATGAAGTCACTGTCTTCCTGAATACAGTCCTTGTGTCAAGTGTTCAATAAGATATTCCTTGCTTCTGTATCCATTCCATGCATGGACTGTATTAACGTATGTGCTGTAAGAATGGCTTAAACTTACTAAATTAATTTTCAGATCACTCTGCACAATTGTTTACCTTACTTAATATTCTGCAGGCTTTGGTGGATTTACAGGTCTGATAATGAATCAGTTCTTACTTAATTCCAGATCATTTGCAAAATGTTGAAAGGCATCAAGCTGTATAACACACAAAATCATTACCACTTGACCATTGTTAGTTACTATTTAAGTCACTAAATAATTACTATTAAAATTTCGTTAGTTATTCAGATCTTTATACATTAAAGTGATTTTGAGTGGCAGAACAGACTGCTAAATTCTTTTACCCTTTGAAAAAAATATTTTTTAGAGACCTCTCCAGACTTTAAGACCACTCAAAAATCATTGAGAGATGTTTTGCGATGACCAGCTCTTGAAGATTTTTGGTGAATCCCATCAGACCTCATAGATTTTTAGGGATGCATCTGGAGCAGCGTGTTCTGTACAAGTTCAGGTTGACTGGGAGTTGATCATTCTCACAGCCATGATCCTCCAGCCTCATGGCATTGACACCCTCTTGGTCTGTCATCTGTGTTGAAGACAGAGACAAAGAAAGTGTTAAACACTCTGCCTTGTTTCTGTCCCTCCATGTGAGCAGACCATCCTTATCCTGTAATGGTCCAATGATACAATATTTCTATACTGCCTATTGCCTTTAATTTATTTGGAAAACCCACTTTTTATTGTCCTTCACATTTCAGTGAAGTTTGAGGTGAAGTACCTTGGCCTTTTCCCATGGCCATTGTCACTGGCTTCCCTGACCCATTCAGTGTCAGGCCCACTTTTCCCCCCTTTTGCTGTTGGTTGGCTTGTGGAAGCCCTTCTTAGTGCCCTTCATGTCCCTCACTAGATTTGACTTCACCTGTGCTTTGGCCTCCCTAATCTCATCCTTGTGTACTCAGTACCTATATATTTCTCCTGTATGATCTCACCTTGCATCCCTCTCTTGTACCGTTCCTTTTTATATTTTAGTTAGTCAGGAGCTCCTTGGTTATCTACATGGGTCTCCTGCCACACTTGCCTGACTTCCTACAGGTGGAGATGGGCCATTCTTGAATTTTGCGGTAATGATACGTTCCTTGAAGGACAACAATTGCGAAAACATTTGGAAATTTGGTTGCAAACAGCAGAAACTTAGAACTGCAAATAGTGGAAGATTAGAACTGTTAGGTGTTGTCAGTTTCTGGATTAAGTGTAAATAGTACAGAAGTGTTATTTTCTTTTGATTCTTTCTGCACATGGAAATATAGAGATTTGTGGGAAAACAGAAACTGAAAGAATTTGGAGTAGTAAATCCATACTTATCTGTGAAGTGTTGTCTTTGAAAAAAGAGCATGAAAGTAGGGTAGCTGGAAATTTAAATGTACTGTAGAAAATAATCTTTGATCTTACTGAGTTTCTCTAGGTATGAGATAATTCCTGACAGGCCTCTAGGTCAATTAATATGCCTTCAACTCCAACAAATGTAGATTTCTAAAGTGCAAGATAACTTCCATGTTGTATTATAACGTAGTTGATTCTTCTGATTGCCATTGTCCCCATCAAGCAATCATTTCCTGTTTTGCAGATCTATATAAGACAGCATGCAAAACTGCATTTCATTTTGCATTAATGGGAAAGATAACACATTTTACATGTTGTTGCATTTTCAGAGATAGCAAGGGAAGAATAACCTCTAACATTTTGCCTGCCTATGATGGTCCTCAGTGCTCAACTGCTAAAGTTTGGGAAAGGAGATTTTCTATAATTTCTCTTTTTTAAAATTAGGCTGCACTATGCTTTGACATTAGTTCCATGGAGACAGATTAGAAGTATCAAATATTCCAGTCCTGCAACATAGCAAGGGAAAAAAAGGAGCGCTTGTTGAAGAAAAAAATCGAATACTTTTTATGTTAGGATTTCATTTTAATAAATAATTTAATTCAGTAAAGAAACTTGAAAAATTAAAACCTTCTGTATTTTAGATGCTGTATACAGCTGAGAAGTATGTATGCTTCAGTGAAAGTGTCAGGAGTTTAGAGAAAGTTGCATGAGAAAGTTAATTTTGGCTGTGCTGTTTCAGGTCATTCTCCTTCTTTGGTTGAAGGTTTATGCTCGTTCAAGATATTTCCTATTTCTCTTTTCCCTTTAATTCCATTCCTATAAGTGCATTTGCTATATAATAGTGATGGCTAGAAGACAGCCAACTCTATCATTATTCAAATATGAAAGTTCCATAAGGAGAGCAGGATATACCAGTAAGAGGAGGTAATGGTCTGTTTTGTTTTATCTAATTGTTTTAGCACCTTGCAATTTCCTCAGTCGTCATCCTAGCCAAAAAAAGTGTGAGTCTGAAAATCAAAAAGTTGGGGAAGTAATTTGATGCTGTTGGTCTTACATATTTTGCCAACAGACTGTGAAAATGTGCAAGAAAGTTTGCAAGTGATTTGAATGAGTATGTGGAAAGATGTGGACCTGAGGTACTGTTTTAAAAGTAAAATAGAACACTCTTAACAGAAGAAGAGCTTTTTGTTTTTTCCTGGTGTTAAAATTCTTAGCAGCTACAAGCAGTCCCCATCTGGGAATTTGGAACTACTGGCTGGTTTTTCAATCAGATTAGCTGGTGATACTAGAAGAAACAAATGATAGATACTTGGAGGAACTCTGTGTAGGTTATGACAACAAAAGGCCAAACTAGCAACATGTGGCTAACAGCTCACAGACATCTGGTATGAGCAGTTTTCTTGAGGAATTAATTTTGGTTGAATATATATTCAAAATCATTCCTTCCCCAATGTAGGGACTTGCTAGAAATTACATAAAGAAAAAATTAAATCCTGTACCAAGTTTCAGCATTAACTTGACAGGACAGGAAAAATGTTAGGTTTGGCCTTTTTAATTTTTCTTTGTAGTGTCTTAAGTTTACATGATCTGTTGGTTCTGGACTTTTTTGTGGAGGAGGCAGAGATGCAAAAGATTAAAAATTTTTCTCATTCTATTTTTATCCTTAAAAGTATGGGGTATATTGTGGCATGATTAACTGATGGCTGTGATCCAGTGGCTTTGTATTTCTCCTGGGGAATGAAACACCTGTAAGTATGGCAAACAATAAAAAAGTAAAAATCCTGGTGGACAATTTTCTATAGGTAGTGGATTTATCCAGTGGTGTGGTGCTGACACAGTATTTTCAGTTCTGACTTCTTCCCAGCCAGAGCTTGAAGAAGTGAATGTGAACAAACACAACATAGATGCAGGCATTGATTATTGCAACACACAAAGAAGGCTGAAAATGATAGTGCATTGAATTTCATTTCTCTTCTTTGTTTTGCTAGTGCTCCCTCTACAAGGATATAGAAATTGTTATGGGAGGCTGTTTTTTTTCCAATCTGTAACTGAATGGAAGAGAGAGAATTTTGTTTTATGTACCAGAAGTAGAGTTGTTCTTACAAAGCACTTGTGTTCAATTTGTATGTAGCTCAAAAACTGATGCTTTGATTTCAGCTTGTTTGTTTGACAGGTTGTTTGGACTTTGAAATCATCATAAGAAGATATTGTAAGAAATAATAAAATTTCTTACATATTTTACCTCTAATATTGATTATTCAACAAATACACAAATGAGAAATACGTTTGAGACAGGCTGGAAAAAATATTAGGACCTATCCATATGTCTCTGTTTGGCTGCACTTGTGTGCTGCTCTTTCAACAAGTGACCACTCAGCAGGGAAGAAGCTTGGGAATTGGAAGGGCCACCTAGGAGTTATATGTGCAGTTTTCATTTGGAGTGCAGCCTGGTGTTTGTTTTGTCCATGCCATTACTGAGGTTTCTAAAGCACACTGGTTTTGCCTTCCTGATGAAAGCAGTTCTCACTTGATATATATCCAGAATTACAAAGTTCCTATTCAAGCATATGGTGTCACAGATCTTTTAATCGTTCTAGGTGTTTAATACAGTATTACTTTAGCAACTTGCATTATGCATTTGAAGGGTTAGGGTGTCAGTGCTTGTCCCACTTTTACTGTGAAATGAGTAGATTAGGCTCCTAGCTGGTGGTGTTTCATCTGAAGAAGCATTGGGCAGGAGCCAGTTGCCCAAATGTGAGCTTTCATTGCCAGTTCTGATGCCTGCAGATGTGCCTTCCTCTTGGTCTCCAGAGGGGTAGAGATGTCTTCCAGTTCCTATGCCATATCTGCCATGCTGGTATCTCAGGTACCTCAGGTGTTTGAAACAATACTTGTTGCCTCCGTTTAGCAGCAGACATTCACCCCTAATGTCAGTGACTTCAAATGTAGTGGGTAAGTCTTAATATTCAATAAAATGGCTGTTCTGAACAAGGAAAAGGATTTTAGGAAGATCTCAAAAGTCTGAAGTGATGTTTATGTTTGTTTCAATGGCAATGTAGGAATGAACTAAATAATATTGTAGAAATTAAGGAATAAAATAAGTCAAGAAAAGAAAAATTGAAATGGGCTAGGAATGTAAATAAAATATTGATGAAAATTTAAAAGGTAATTCATAAATGCTAAGGCAGAACCCAGTTCTGCAGCAGTTCTATTATCAATGAGTAAAATGATTACATTAGCAAAAACTCATAGCTTACATAAATTCTGGAACTTTTTAAAACTCTCTTTAATAAGAAAAGTAAAAAGGAATTCTCAGAAATTTGAGTTACTTGAGGTTTTCTTTGGAGAATAACATTAAGATTATTCAAACATGCAGAAGATAACCTGTACAATTTTAATCGATCTTTTCTATCTCTCTTAATTCTATAGCCTTATGATCAGAAAATACTTGATAAAGGGCAAGAAAATACCAGGAGGCTTATGCACATATAATCTGGTACTCTAGATACTCATCTTAAGGAGTCGGGATCTAAAACCTATCACATAAGCTTCTGACAATTATTTGGGAAGCCCTGCGAACTGCAGATACACTGCCTCTGTTTTCAGTGTAATGTTAGTCTTTAGTAGAGTGCCATCCCAAGGAAGTTCATCAGTGGTGTGGAAAACACGGAGCTTTGCACAGCTACAGTAAGCTTTTCAGACATCTCTGGTTCCCACTGATGGTCTCTTATGCAGGATGAAGCTGTCTTGAAACCTGTGCTGCTGAAGAGCATGTTCATGACTTCCACACCCCTTTGTCTCCTGCTTGGTTTAGACAAGGGCACCATTGTTTTCAGGCAGTTACACAAGCAGAGAACACCCACAGACATGGGAATGGTCTCCTTCACTGGAGACAGGGACTCACCATGGCAGAAACTATCAAGAGCATGGATGTGAGATGGTAGTGGTCTGCTATAGATTTAAAATCCTGCACAGGCAAAGAGCTGCTCTGGGGACTTGAAGGTATTTGTGTGTTGGATTTCAGGAATTCCAGGAGATGTGAGGTAATGTTTACTGTGGTAAATGGACTGAAAGCAATATTGAAGTAAAACCCCAGAACATATAATTGTCAGGGTCAGGGAACACAAAACCCTGTTTTGCTGCTTCCTGGCTAGTGATACTGTGCATTTCCTGATAATGCAGGTACATGTGCATAGCTCCTTCAGAATGCTCAATGGCATCTTATGACTTCTTTTACAGAGATTTCATATTTTTCACGTTGAAGTTGTGTTTCTTGATGCTTCTTTAGGAGTTGGCAGCTCCAAGTTCACAGGCCATTCTCCTGTATTGTTACTGTGATTTTGTTCTGGTAGCAAAATTTCAGCTTAGCTCCCTGAAGATGTTTATCAAGTCTAAAGTCTCTGCCATTCCACAGGCTGCTTCAGTTTACAATTTGACACAGGAATTAATCTCTTTTTTTTTTTGCTGGTTTTTTTTTTTAAGTTTTGGTTTTGTTGTGTTTTTTGTAATAAATTATATTAGTCATCGGAAGGCTGCTTTGCAGCAAAACAGACTGAGATTTTACAATATGTCAACAAGGGGATATTCTGTTTTTATGGGGTATTTGGGGGTTCATGAAGGTACAAGAACAATACTGAAGGACTGTCTTAGATAAAAGATTTTATTATACTTCATAATCATATTGTCTGTGTGTCTTCTGGATGTCTGTCTTTCAAGGGAACAGTTCAGTTTATTCCACATTGGAGCTCAGGAATAAATTACGTGTGTTGAAGTTGGCTATGGGAATAGGCTGGTCCAACAAACCAGGGAGTGAACCACACTGACAGACTTTGTTAAGCTTACCTGTGAACTTGTGTCTATTTCTTCATAAAAGACAAGAGCGGCAGTTCCTCTGGTGTCGGTGATGTACACGGAGATAGAATTAAAAGGAAGAAAAGAAACTCACTTCTTCGACAATCAATTAAGGGTGTTGGTCAACTCCATCGTGTTCAGAGGCTGAGCACTGTAACATAGTGATGTGATGATGACTTATCAAAGTGATAGATTCTCCTCTGTTTATATGCAAAATGTTTCTTGGGCAATGTAAGAGTAAACTCCATCACAAGTCCACATTATGATGCATAATTTTTATGGATTGCAGTACATTTTTAGTGTTGTGGAGTTGATCTTTAATTACTGTCTTTTACAGAAAACAATTACATGGGAGATGTCAAGCAACATTTTTTCTAAATACTGTAATTTTATGGAAGACTTTATAAAATACTTTTGAGAAAAACTGTGACAATAACTTGATTGGAAAGATAAATACCTTTAGCAGAGATAAGTAACTTCGGCAGTGATGTGTAAATGTGCACTTGTAATTAGGCTGATCAATGTCTGTTATTAGTGAGCGTATAGGTAAGCAAACAAGCTCTGTGGCTTTATTTAATGTGGCCATAGAGAGCAGAAGTAACTAAAACTATTTTCCATTTTTTCTGTGTAGAAAGAAGTTGGTTTGAAATTGCAGTGCTAACGGTAATCGCACCCTTCCCCGTTGATATTTATGGTTTTGTCTTCTTGAATACTGGTTTTGAATAAAGAAAAGAAACGGGATGAAAAATGTCGCTACCTAACCCATTCAGTTTGTCTACTAACGAGTGCTTTCCACCTTCTTAGAAGATCTTCGTATGAAGGTATAACATGAATCAGTGACTCTTATCATAATCTTTCCAGTGTTTCTTTTCCTGCCTTTGGGGATTTTTTTGTTTTGTTTTGTTTTCTTTAGTGGTGTACTGTATTTATTCAAAGTCTATGGGCTTTTATATGCCAAGGATATATGTGTGTGTGTGTGTGTGTGTGTGTGTGTGTGTGTGTGTGTGTGTGTGAACAGTGTGAGTCAAGAGTTTATGGCTAGGGCTGTGGACAATAGCAGCAAAAAATAATACACTTTTTGTCTCAAAGGAAAAAAATCATTCCCCTCTACTCAGCATTAATGAATACTGCATTCAGTTTTGAGCGCCTCACTTTAGAAAGGTCATTTAGGTGCTGGAGCATTTCCAGAGAATGGCAACAAGGCTCATGAAGAAAACATGTCTTATGAGGAATGGTTGAGGGAGCTGGAGTTGTTTAGTCTTGAGAACAGGAGGCTCCAGAGAGACCTCATCACTCTACAGCTACCTGAAAGGAGGTTGTAGTGAGGTGGGGGTTGGCGTCTCCTCCCATGTTTACAATGAGAGCATAAGGGGAAATGGCCTAAAGCTGAGACAGAGGAGGTTCAGATTAGATATTAGAAAAACATTTTTACCATTGGGTTGGTCAGGCATTGGAATAGGTTGCCCAGGGAGGTGATGGAGGCACCATCCCTGGAGGTGTTTAAAAGGTGTCTGATCTGATGCTGGTTGATATGGTTTAGTGTTTTAGTGGTTACAATGATAGTGCTGCGTGGACAGTTGGCCTGGATGATCTTGAAAGTCTGTTCCAACCTTGATGATTCTGTGATTCTCTGTCATGAAGCTTGAAGTATTTTTTATTGTATGCTGTGTGTTCATTTACTACTGTCACAGGATATCCTAAAAATCTCTTCTATTCACAACAACTAAGACTAATAGGTCATCACATTCTTTGCAAAAACTCCTGATCATTAGAAGTGTAACTGGAGAGATGTACCCTGTCCAGGGATGGTATGTGTATCATCACTAATCTCATCCTTGTCTGTGTTGTGCTATATGGTATACCTACCTGTCTCACCAATTCTCTTTGTCTTGTGTGTATGTGGGGTGTGTTATGTGCATGGATGAGCTAGCTGTTTCTCTTTCACTGTCCGTTTATCTCAGCAAGATAGTACAGGCTCCAAGGGTCACTTGCCTTTCCTACACAATACACTAAAAGTGATGCAAGCAATTGCTACATTATTAACTGTCAGGCTGAAGTTATTAAGAATCAGCCTTAGGATGAGAAAAGAACATATAAACTATAATGTACTTTACATGAGATAAACTTGTAGCTACAACTTAATAAAATTCTCATGTTTTGAATATTTCCTGACCCGAGAGCATAACACAACAATTAAGTGCTAGAGTCACGTTGGCTGAAGCATATGCAGCTAACTCAACACAAAGAATTTCAACAGAACATTAATACAACCTTCGTAATAACAAGCAGAGAGAGTGGACGGCACTCATGGTGATATAAATACCAGTAGGAAAAGGCTGATGATGTATTAAAAAAAAACCCAAAAAAACCTGTGCCTTTGGAAGGCTAAGCCATCAATACAAGTGCTTTGCACACTCACCGAAAGCCTGTGGAAAACCTGGTTGCAATAACTCCTACTAGCAGAAGCAGGAAGAGAGTTTTCAAAAATCGGAGCGGAATAAAAACTTGATAACCGGATCTGTTTATATTCAGATAATTTGAGAAAAATCAAACAGTTGAATGGATGGATGATCAACTTTCTGCCTTTCTCTCATTCAGATCCCTAGATAAAATGACCATTCATTCCTTGGGTTTTGAGCAGTTTTGCACTTGAAGTTTTACACCTTTATGGAAAAAAATTACCTACTTGAAAAATAGAAGAGATTATTGTTCATTCCTACTCTAAAATTCCAATAAATAATTAAAAATTAAAATGTTCGGAATCTATCAAGTACTCAGAATATGATTTTGATTCTGGTTCAGGCTTTCACAGTTCATAAAAATACAGAAACCTGTAACTTTTTTCCAAAATTTAAATGGCTCGTAGAAAAAAAAAATTAGTATTGTCATTTAAAAATGCAGCAATAAGAAGAAATATGACTGAAGAAAAATGTCACTTTTTAATAACATGTCACACCTGGACTTTAATGAAATATTAATACTAAGTTATGATAAGAAGAGTACCTCTTTTCCATCTTTCTTTTATCTAAATTGTTTAATATTTAATACTTTATTATAGAGAGATAGAGTAGACCAAAGTAGAGTTTGATACTGTTTTATTATGTATGATTTTATTACCAGATAAGAGTATTTAAAAATGTTTAGAATATTATAGGATGAGATACAGAATATTTAAAGCTATGTAATGCATTCTATTACAGTGCAGAAATCCATGATGTTCCTTGGTGAAGGAGAATGTAGATGTAGACTCAAAATGTGTAGAAATATCTATATCAGTAGTCCCTATGGGTCCCTTCCAACTTGAAATATTCTTTGATTCTATTTCATTGTTGCCATAAATGCAGAAAGATTTTTTAAAATTTTTGCTATTTTTTAGAAAAAGTGATGCACTGAATGACACATCATATACAGTGTATAAGTTAAGCCTTATAAAAATGTTGGAAAAGCATAGTATCTAAAACCCAGTGAAGTGTATGATTGACAGCATAGAGACAGCTTTGCATATGGAGCGATCTTACTAACTACGTTGTCAACTGAAAAGTGTAATCAAATACTGAGACAAAAAGTCTATTTAGTTGGTGCTGTATAATTTCATTTAATGTCATAATCTGTTGGACTTTGCTGACTTTATTCTTCATTGCAGAATAAAACCAGGTAACTGCTAACCAAGGGCAATACAAAAATGTCACAGGATGCACAGAGGGGTTACATAGGTGTTATTTTCCACATCAAATGGAGATTTAGAGATTTTGAAAAATATTGAGAGAGAACACAGCTGGCGAAAGAGCTTGGAAATATGTTGAGTGGCCACAGGCACACATCGAGGAAACAGAAACGTTCTTCTGAATGAGATCACTAAATGGAATTTAGCCACTGAATTCTTGGCAGTTGATCTTTCAACATATTTTAAGTATTCCAACATAATGTCATATAGTAGTAGTTTGATACAGGATCTTTGCCCCTGCAAATCTATGAACTTTTAAGTTCTTGGAATAAGAATCAGAAGTAACCATGCAAAGCCAAATTGTCATCATATGAAAGCAGATTTATGACAAACCAGTGACCTCACTGTTTTCTTTGAATTAGTGGAAGGTATATAACGCATACAGTTTGGACACTGCAGATCTTTGAAAAAACCCAAGTATTTCTTTTAATTGGTTCACATCTACCTTTCCACACTTTTTGTGAGGTTTAACTCTGGTATGTCACACAGACCAATGTTTAATTGTCTTCTTGTATTTCTCTGTAGATCTAATTCCTCTGTTTTTTGCTGCTACATCTTAGATTGTATCCTTTTTGGAACAAGGACCAACTTCTTATTCTGGCTTTAGTCCCAGATAGAAGTACATCAGCAGTACCTGACATAAGAATTGACAGTGATTTGGGCTCAAAAACCCAGGACTTCCTACTTTAAGTGAGTCTTTGGAGTTGAAATGTGTGTTCTGTACTTGGAGTGAAGTCACCTCTCTAAATAGAGACTCATTGTCAAAGCCAGAAAGAGATAAAAGTAGAATTCAGTTAAGACCTTGAAAGTATGATTTTTCTGTTACTGAAGCCAAATGTTGGAAATCCAAAACTGAATTGGATGAAGAATCTTTCTTTATATTACTTACATCAATAAAATGATGTGATAAAACCACTTTTATAGATGGATTTTAGTAACTCTACTGACAGATTATTTCAAGTTACTGTTTTCTCAGAGGTACCTATTCATTAACCACATAATGAAACCCAGTCACCTGGATGCTTCATTAAGGGACAGATTTAAAATACCCAAAAATATATTTGATAGATGGATAAATGCCTAGTGAGATTTTTCTGAAGTGCTGAAACAGTGTGCTTGAAACATCTCAAGTCATCTGGATAACCTTACTGTACAACCAGAGGTGAATAGGTAATTGAGAGCAGAGATAGAGAAATTCAAGACTCTTAAGATTAATAGTATTTTAACAGAAAATTTTACTTATGTAGTCAGAAGAACAGCTAAGAAATCCACCGTCTTGCAGGGATTAGCATTAAATGCTGCGAATGAGCCTAGAATTTCTGTTGTGATCAAAAGAAAATGACAACTTTTTTAGATAAAAGGAGGAAGAAGCTTTGAGCTATTTCCTAAGTTAATATTTCTGCCCTTATTTTAAACGTTTGGTCTCAGCAGTCTAAGATCCTACTCTCTGGGCAGCTTTAATCCCCCTGAGGAGTCAAAAATGGCTGTGTGCTTTAAGCATGCCTCATCCACTCCAGCAACCACCTTGAGTTTAGCAACAAGGCAAAGAAAAACACCCTCCCTTTATGCTGACGTAAACTTTTGCTATGCCTGATGAATATTAAAGTGCTTTTCTCAAAAAAAGAAAGGGTTCTCTTATTCTCAGCCTGCAGGAGTTTGAATTCAGAGGTGAAACAGATACTGATTTTAGTAGTCAAAAATACTCACCTAAATGTATTTCACAATTGCTAAAGAAAATATTTCTAAATGGGTGGTAGGTTTGATTTGATGCATGTTTTTTGTGTTTTGTTTTGTTTTTCTTTTTCTCTCTCTAGTGTTTCATAGTCAAGAATTGCTGTTTAAATAGTCTCAACTTAACATGCTTACCAAAACAAGAACTGGAAATCCTTAAGAAAAGACAACCTGATTATGATACTAAAATCTGAGACCTCGAACTTCAGTGTTGAGGACAGAGGCAGTGGAGGAAAGGAGAATCATTGCTTCCTTACAGCAGGTTGCACTGTTGGGCCATTCAGTAATCAATAATGAAATGGGCTGCACCTTCAATTGCACATATTTCACTCTTAGTGTTAGCTTTTTTGTCCTTCTTGGGGATTAATAGTTGTAGTGAGTGGCTCCTTCAGCAGTCAAGTGCTTTTACACATGAACCTTTCCTCTGCTACCTTCTGGGAGTTTAATGTGCTTGCTGATGTAAGTTTTTGGGAGCTGGGCAGAGAAAAAGAATGTTCCACTAAGGACTGAAATCCTTAAGTTATTCTTTATCTTTTATACAGAGTTTTTCTGGTATATTTATCTTCTCATGAAAATAAAGACTTGCATGTAAAACATTGAAGGCCTGTAACTCAAAGAAAGACTAGCAGTCTTTACTGTGTGCACTTCACCTCCTTGGTTCTCCAGTTAATTCTGGGCTGGGATACTGAAAAAGAAATGTGACATTTTTGAGATTCATATTATAGGTGACATAAGTTTTAGCTATAAATTGTGTCATACTGGAACACTAACAGCATTTTTGGAGCATTTTTTTCAACTACTGAATTTGGTGCTGTGCTGACAAAATGGCTAATGTGATCCTTAGGTATGAGCACAGAGGATCAATAAGTAGGTGATTTTAACCTCTTTAAACTAAGTCAGTGAGACAGATATTGAGAAGCTAAATATGGTTTTGTTCCCCACAGTCTGACTGTGGTCATATTTTAAAAGTGGGGCCAGGGCGTAAATGAGCTGTGAAAATGATGTAAAGGCTTTTGGAGGGCAGACTTAGAAACCTCCAGCTGTTAGCTGAGAGAAGGGAAAACGAAAGTTTGCAGTAACTTGATTACTGTATGTGTGTATTGCTGAGGTGAAAAACGTGCTGGCTTTTGAAGAGATCTTCATTCTGTCTGGAAAGGCACAATGAGACTGACTCCCTGGGAGCTGCTGCCACACAGTGAGACAGGGCAAGCACTGAAATGTACTACAGGCTGCACAGGGGATTCTTCCCCTCATGCAACTTGGCAAGTCCTAGGGCAAATAACTGTAATTGTTGGGCAACTGTTACTTTAGCCAAGATGAAGTTTTTCAGTTCAGCATAGGATAGCTGGAAGATACATAATGCATGTTAAAATAAGTCAGGCTGAGTGGTTAAGAGATCCTTTCAGGGTTTAAACTCTGATTATTTCTTTGAGGACATTTTAAATTTAAGATTCACCCTTGGCTCCTCAAAAAATAGTTACAGATCCTGGTTCTATTTCTGTTTTTACCTTTTATCAGGAGCTTAAGAAGAGGAGATGATTGCCTTTAGGTCCAGGATACTCTATTTCTGTATATTTTTTGAAAATATGTTTTCCTAAAATACTCCTCTGAGATCAGTGTTCCTATCATTTGCTCATTGGACTGTGAAAGGAAGGTCATGTAATTTAGAAAACTTTATGTTACATTTTACTTCTTTTATGACAAACTTTTTCAGAGAGAAGGGTATGCTTCTGTTTAGCAGATTCTGCTGAGACATCTTCTTAAAATAATCCTATATATACTGCTGTTCTTTTGCTCCTTAATTTTATGAAGAAATGAAATGAAAAAACAGGAATATGTTTTTTATTGGTTAGGGTGTCTTATGATTAAAAGATTTAGAATAATGGAAAGCAATTTTCCTAGAAATTGGAAAACTTTTGCAAAATTCTAGAATGGATAGTTGGGACTGAAAGAGAAGCCCTGCTTAGAGAGAGAGAGAGACTTGTTTTATAAAGCTTGTGGGATTTAAGAAAGTCTAACATGATGATGGGACTTTTTTTAAAAGAACATCTCTGCAGAGAAAAGTGTCCAGAACAGTGCTATCAGGAGCATCTGACAGTGGTAAGATCATGATTTTCTTCCAACCAGTTCTTGAACTCTCTAGAGGAATAAGAAATCTCATTTGTGTAGGGCAGAACCTAAAATCGTGAGCCTCTCACTAAGGGGTCACCTCTAAAGGCTGAGCAGATGCTGTGCACTATACATGGCAGAAGTCATAAAAGTCCCTCTCAGATTTTTAGCAGTAGCTATTGCATCTTACAGCTGGCGGGAGAGGAAAAGGAAAATGCAAAATAAATAGATAATTGTCATGTGTTACCAAACTATATTGTCTTTGTCAATCACTGCTGCCAGTAGATGACAGTGATACAGTCTTTTACCTATCAGCATGCCTTCTGTCCCCTTAAAGTTGACTTTCTCCAATCCCTGACTCCTGACCTTTCACCTTAGTCCATGTTTAGTGCAGATGATGGATGAGTCTTGTAAGGCGCATAAGATGTGGCAGTGCAAAGGAAAAATGCCAGCAAGCACGTTGTGTTCTTCTTAGATTTTCATAAGAATAACTTGTCTTTAAAACAAATAGCTGCACAGGCTGAGCAAAATAAGTTTGCCATGAATGTTTTGGTCCTTGCCATTCAATACTGGTGTCATATCAGCAGATAGGGAAAAGTGAGCGAGGCAGGAGACTCTGAAGGAGGGAAGTGCTGGGTGAGTTGGAACTGTTTTACTGGCTGAATCTGAGCTCAGGAAATACAGAGTAGCTTGATTTAACCTCAGCTGGCAACTAAGCCCCACACAGCCACTTGCTCACTTTCTCCCCATGAAAAGAGGAAGAGAATTGGAAGAGTAAAAGTGAGAAAACTTGTGGGTTGAGATAAAGACAGTTTAGCAGGTAAAGCAAAATGAGTGCATGCAAGCACAGCAAAGCAAGGAATTAATTCTTTACTTCCCATGGGCAGGCAGGAATTCAGCCATCTACAGGAAAGCCAGCCTCCATGGTACGTAGCAGTAGCTTGGGAAAACAAATGCCATGCCTCCAAACGTCCCTCTGCTTCCTTCTTGTCCCCCAGCTCTATATACTAAACATGACACCTTATGGTATGGAATATCCCTTTGCTTAGTTGGGGTCAGCTGTCTCGGCTGTGTCTCCCCTAAACTTCCTGTGCCTCTTCCAGCCTCCTCGCTGGTGGAGTGGGATGAGAAGAAGAAAATATCTTGAATTAATATAAGCAATGATTAGCAAAGCTAAAATGTTATTGTGCTATCAACATTATTGTCATCCTAAATCCAAAACACAGCACTGTACCAGCTACTGGGAAGAAAATTAACACTATCCCAGCTGAAACCATTCAGGAGGAGGATAAAGATTTAGTCCACAGTGAAATCTTCTGTATAGCTGCCCACGTTGTGAATCACACACTTGAAAAATAAAACATTAAAACAATGAAACCAGTATAGTGTGATTTTTTTCAAGGAGTTTGAACATAAATTTAATTTAAAATTGTTTCCAGTAAGACAAGTAATATGAATTATACCTACATAGTTGAGGCTTTTCTACCTCTTTAAGAATGATTTTTTGTTTGTTTGGGTTTTGCTCAAAGAATATTCTTTTAATTTTTGCAGGAAAATAGAAGAAAGGAAAACATTCACTGTAATCATTAGATAGCAGAGTGGGAAAAAGATTTCTAAGGAAAGAGTAATTGGAAGGACAATTTCTTGCTAAAATAGTAGGTAGGACTTATGGTTAGCATGGTTCCATGAGATGATTTTTTAAGTACAGTGAATCCAGTAGTAGAGCTCTTGGTGGATTTTTGCCAAGACTCCATAGGCTTAAACTGTGGGCTAGAAATCAGAAGTCCGGGTAGTGAATAGCCCATACAATTTTGAAATAAATAACTTTTTTTAATATTTGTCTGGCTTGATGAAAAAGAACTTTTAGGAAAAGTGTATTTTTGGCAATACTTGTTATTTCCTGCTTGTAATCATTTATCACATGCAGGTGTTCACTCAAAAGTCTTTCCCTCTTAATCCAGTGGCTTGTATTTCTCCTTACCATGGTGTATTTAGCACTATCACCCTTTTTCCTAAAGGTTCTAGTGAGTTTCAGAGCGTTTGTGTTGCTCAAGGATGGCTACCTTAATAGCCCTCATTTCAACATGATTTTATTTGGCTCAAAAAATAAAACAAACAGGAAAGACATAGATTCTGCTTCTGAAATTTTGTTTACCACTGAACTGCTGTTTCATGTAGAGATCATAGAAAGGCAGTTGTTTTCATTCTGTGAATCTGTTCCAAGCCAACAAAATTAGCTGTAAGCCTTCTCAGATATTGGCATTTTAAATGGCCCATGTTTCAAAGTGTGTGCTGTGTCCCCATCATGAAGAAGTTCTAATTTATTGATGGGACCAGTGACTGCCCACTCTATATGAAGAATTCACAGCACAGGGAGCTGCTTCACTGTGCTGAAAGCTACGAAAACTTGGGTTATGATGCACTTCCCTTTTCTTTAGTAGTTGGAAGTGTCCCTATGAGAAAGGAACCTCAGGCACAAGTGTTTTGCTGTGTGGTTCATGGCATGGATGTGTTTTAAATTTGGGAAGCTTGCAAAGGGAGAAACTACTGTCAGAAAAATGGTTTCATTACAACCACTATTTGAATAGAGTTGCTGACTCTCCAGAGGTATAGTATTGAATACCTGGGGATAAATTAAATTTTAAATATTTCTGTGCATTACATTTCTGCATTTGGAATAATCATTTCAGAGTCTGAAAAGATGGGAAAACAAAAATGCCATTACAGAAAAGAATGTACATATAAAATCCAAAATATTTGAAAGATCATAATTCTTGTAATGCATTGGCAATTGGTGAAGAGTAGGTGTAGAAAATCAAGACTGCTGCTTACCTTTCTAATGAGGCCTAGAACTGGTCTGCTATGATACTTTCTTCCCTAAACAATATTCTTGTGACCATCCTGCAAAGACAAAATACAAAGTTTATTTTCTTAATTTTCAGCATTGCTTCTCATTTAATGGAAATAAAAGCACGTTAATAAAAGCAAGGCCAAGCAAATGAAAACAACATGTCCAGTTCAAAGAATATCAATTGTTGCTAAGGCATAGTGATTTTACAGTGTCTTGATTTGTGGTTTGGTATTAGTTGATACCTTGCACATGTTCAATGGCACGTAGCTGTTAGTATGCCTGGTATCCTATTGACAGTAGCATGAGAGGAGCTGAAGTTCTGTGAATTGGGGAAGCAACATCAGTGTATCTCCAGATGGTCACAAGTGCAACCTATATCCACATGAGTAATAACCCCTTGCAGCTCCAGAACTGCAAAGGGTTTAAAAGGGTTGAGTAGAGGAACCAAAAAATAACTTTCATGCTGAGGAATGTGAGTTATAATGAGAGTTTTAACTTCAATCTATAAATTTTTCTGAAAAGAAGATTTACAAGTGCTGTGATTATAATACCCAAATACCTTCATGTTGAGAAAATCTTGCCTCAGTAATTTAAGAGAGAAAAGATTAATGGCTAGAAGTTTAAGGCATACAAATGTGAATAAGAAATTAGCCGTAATTTGTAACAGTGAGGGCATTGAAATATTAGTGCAGATTACCAGCGGAACTGATGAATTCTACACCTTACAAAGTCTTCAAATCAATGTTGAATGTATCTATAAAATAATCAGTTTAGCCAAACAGATTTTGCGAATCCAAATAAGAGGAACTGCATGAAATTTAAGGAATTCTATTCCATGGGTCACAATCATTGAAGTAATTGTCCTTCTGACCTTAGTTTCTCTGAATTTATTGAAGGTGTTGTATAAACACTGTTCTGAACTGCTAGTTATTTCTATTCTTACACTCATTATTTCATACAGCTACTATTTTATTATGATCCTTAGTGAAAGAATCAAAGTTTATAATGTCACCTAGTATATTTATTTTAATAGGTTATATAATTTTAATACTTCAGTTCTTTAGTGGAATAGAATTTAAATGTCTTCTCTCTCCAATATTGTCTGCTTGACCTCCTGTGACCAATCCCCTATTATCCAGGAGTGTAACATGGCCATTTCAGAAAGAAAGCTCCCCTAAGTCACTGAAGAGAAGCAAGATAATTTGCTATCACCTGGGGAGGTGGTGACCAGTGACTCACCTCCCTTAGGTGAGGAGTGAAGCATAGTTTGTTCACTGGGCCAGAGGCACTTTGCTTTTGCAGTGGACTCTCCTTCTGCCTGACTCTACTTAGATGTCTTATTGTAAAATCAGCATGGGGCAAACAGAAGCTGCTAAATACAGTCATATAAATATTTCCTTTAAATTTTCTGAGTATGATAAAATACATTCATCTTCCTGATAAACATCGTTATGCACACATTCTAGCATTTTGTGCGTAGTGGAGTTGTTTTTCTCTTAATATTAGTGTGTTTGATTCTGTGGGTTTTGACATCTCTATTCTTTTGTCTGACAAATCTGTGCGCTGACTTGTAAAAAAAAATCAATATTGTTTTCCCTGGCACTTTCTCTGCAGTTGAGTTGATTTATTATCACAGTTCCTTTCCCCCTCTTTTATCAGTGTGTTTCTATTGCTTTAGGGTTGAGTACCTGATAACATCACAGGGTAGAAGACACACAGAGAATTTCCGTGACCTTATCCCCTGTGTGATCTTGTCCAGTGTGACGGTGAGCCATGGCTATAAAGTGAACAATGATATTATCCAAGCTGTATGATCAGATTTATGTTCTATTACATTGGAAATAGTGATGAACTAGAACCAATGAACACAATTTAGATTTATATTTAAGCTGTACTTGTCCAGAATCTCAGTGGCTAAAGGGAGAGTAGACATCCACTGAGCAAAACTTAATTCGTCTGCATAGTAGTATGTGCTGGAAGAGTCATAAAGCCTATAGTCTTTAAAGCAACCATAATGGTGAGCTAGTTGTTGCTCCTTAAAAATGTAATCTGTTTCTGCTAGTCACTTATATCAAGGTGATGTTTAAAAACTTCTTTAAAGATCAGAGCTAAACAGTGTATGTGGTGCTTGACAGAGAGGGGTGTGGGTGTGGGTGTGTGTCTATCCTTGCTTGGGGCTGGAGAAGTTGGAGACAGAGGGGGAAACTTGTCAGCAAAGTAAACTCATACATCTGTTAGCTAGTGCAGGGCAATAAAGTGAAAGGCAAAGTAATGTGCTAACTCAGTTAATGGAAGATGCAAATATGTGATGATACAGTTGAAGAAATGAGGAAGGAGGGAAACAATGTCCTTGCATTATTGCCCTTTCTTTTCTCTTTCTTTCTTTGCTACAGGAACTCAGGAAGAGTTAGCATCAGGACAGTGTAGTTGACAATAGAGCAAGAATACATGGAAGAGCAGAATTACCAGCATCACCACTTTTCTCCCCTCCCCTCCCCTCCCCTCCCCTCCCCTCCCCTCCCCTCCCCTCCCCTCCCCTCCCCTCCCCTGCCCTCCCCTTCCCTCCCCTCTATTCACCTTCCTTCCCCTCCCCTTCCCTTTCCTTCCTTTCACTTCCAATGCTGAAGGAGAAAAGGAGGAAGAGAAACATTAGTAGGTTTGGTCTTTTCTCCCATTTTTGTGAGAGAGAAAACTGCTCTCCCAGCTTCTGCTCTCCTGGTCCACTGTAGGTCTGCAGGGACTGCAGTTTGTTCAAAGCTGGAACAGATCTAGAGGTGAGAGCACAAGCACCTCTAGAGTTTCATATTTAGTTTCAAAGCAAAACATAACATTGCTGTGAAGCTACAATGAGTCTGGATTAATTTACTTGCAAGATGTGTCTGCTAGGCCTTCATATACTTTGGTCAGAAGAAGCATCTTATCCATTTGGACAAACAACCAGGTCCCAGTTACCCAGAAGCAATCACACTGGTGCCATAGTATATAATCTCGGCAACATATTTCATGAACCTTCTTACCTTTATCAATCAGTGTATTTTTTTAAAGAGGCATGAAATTATTAACATGTTTAAATTTCCATAGACCCACTAACAAGAATTTTATTACTTCAGTTAAATTCTTTATTGAAAGTCCAGCCACTGACAGATGCATTTTTTTCTACTTTCTGTTTTCTCTTTTAAGATATTATCAGAACTTAGTTCTTTGTTGGTTTTTTTTTTTCCCATCCTTTAGAGCTTTCCTAGCAAGTCAATGCACACAGCATATGGTCTTTGCAGTTGTTTTTTTAGCATCTGGTTTAAGTATACTTTTATGGAGACCATTTATTGACCATCATACAGTAATATCATCTGTCCTTTTTTCAGATATTGAGCTATAGTTTTCTGGAACAATCATTGTGTGACTCCTTTCTGTCTTAATTAGAGAGAAATATGCCTTTAAATTGTCCTTAGCTCTGGCATAATGATAGATCAAGTAATTTTGCTTTCCTTCCCTTATCAATTTTCTACAATTCCTGCATTCTGATTTATATTTACCATCAGCTTCTTGTTTCTTTAATCTGCAAGCAATACTTTCATAGTTGTTGTCATACTTGTTAGGGTAGTTTTATTTGGTAAAAACATCTTTCTTAATTGTTTCAGGCAAAAGCTTTTCAGACTTGTACTGAAATGCTTTTACATATTTCCCAGGTATCATTCAATTTTTCTGCTTAAATTATTTTCCCAGTGGATTTGGTCATGCGTTAATTGCTGAGCTGTTTTGGTGGTGTGAGAATTTGAGGCATGGTAATATTAGAAGGTAGGCAATGGTGGAGCTACTTGTTCTATGAAGTATTGTTCTCCAACTTCACTGATAATTTCCTGCCTACCCATATACATCATAGCCTCAAAATTTTTAATTTCTGGCATGAATAATGTTTATGTCTGACATAGTGGTAAAATGGCATATGTTTTGGTTAACACAACTACGACATGTTATTTTTTTTACAACAAAAAGACTACATTTTAAAATAATGTCCAATAGCATTCCTGAATTTTGTTTCACTCAGGAAGCCCTCTGAATTTTCAGTCAGCAGAAGTTTAAATCCACATAATTTTCCCATATTTGGAGAAGTAAAATTCAAGGATTTTTTTTGTTCTCTCTTTTTATCAGGATTAGTACAGACCAGTTCCAAGGTGAGAACAGGTATAATTTTCCAAGTATGTTGCATTTATGGGTAAGCTTCTCTCTTCCAAGCACTGCTGCGACAGACTCTTTTGCTGTCGTTGAATCACGCTTTCATTTAGTACAGGAGAAACCCTTGCTGATGGGAATCATCCATATTGGTACAGTTGCCTGAAAATTAAGATGTTGCTGAACTCACATTTTCCACTGAAAATGAACCAAAAAATCTCTCTGCTATCTTTGCACCTCAGATCTTTCAAGGTAACTATGTTGTGGAAAAAAGTATTATATGATTGTGCATCAAAAGGAATATTCTTGTCTTCCACTGGAAGATGGCATTTTCCACTTTCTTCTGAGATATTTCAGTGAGAATGGGGACAACTGGGGTCCATGTGCCACAGAGAATCACAGAATATGCTGAGTTGGAAGGGACCCACAGTGATCATCAAGTCCAACAGAGTTTTGTGTCATCTGCAAACTTACTCAGTATCCCTGCCAGTCCTGTGTCCAAGTCGTTTATGAAGATGTTGAAGAGCACAGGGCCCAAGATGGAGCCCTACTAGTGACAGGTCACCAGTCTGATGTTACCTCATTCACTATTATGCTCTGTCGACCTGTGAACCAATTGCTCACTCATCACATACTGTGTTTATCCAGATGTGTGCTGGACATTTTGTCCAGAAGGATCCTGGAAGAGACAGTATCAAAACCTTTACTGAAATGTGCCACGTTTCAAATCTGGGCTGGGAGGGTGGCAAGGATAGTGACCCATGTCAGTTCTGTTATGCACTCTTGTTAGCCCATCTGCCCTGTCTGTTGTCTACAGCTGTGGCTGAGATAGGTAGTGGAGACAACATTGAAAAGGGCTGTGAACATTCATGTTGTTGCTTGGCGGACTGTCAGCTTTTTCCTGATGAGTGGAAGCAGAAGATGGTGCTTTTTAGGTGTGTCTCATTCTTTGTGAGGCAGCATGAGAGTTGCACAGAATAAGAAGGTGGTAAGCCTATAACCAGAGGGCTGCTGGGTATAAAAGCCTGCTACAAATGATGGAGGTAAGAGACCATGTAAAACCAAAGGTCACAACTACTTTTTCCAGGAGATGATTGTAGAGAAGCTTCCCATAGGTTTTACTTAGTACTCAGCTGTGGCTCTGTATATGCTGGGCAGGTACACTGCTTGTCCAGATTTATCTATCCAAACAGAAAGAGTTATGGATCACATTCTGAGGTCTTGCCTACTATTAGGAGCCACATTGCCCCATAGTTTAGATCACTGATGTTGGCTGAAGTATTTGAGCAGATGCTACTCAGTCTGATTCTGTGTGTCCATGAGTATGAGTTAACATTATTAAGATCATGTGGACACTGTCTTTGCAGTTGTAAATACCCATATTTTAGTTTGTTCACAAGTAGGTGTAGTACTTTTAGTTTGATTTCTACCAAACAAAATAAATCTAAACACATGGCTGAATTGGAGAATGTAAGTGACAGCTGCAAAACCATAAGAATGTATAACAATTTTCATGTTTTTCTGAAAACAAATACAGCTTTTGACTGTGCCATTGAAATCTATGGATGTCATTTACCTTTTATTGTCACAACCTCTTTCTCCTGCAAGAATGACAATGAATATCTTCCTGTTTTCTAGCCTACAAGAGATGAATTCTTGTCTGCTCTTGCTAGTGCTATAATTTTTCAAATAGCCCTAGTGATTGAAGTCCTGAGTGTATGAATAGAAAATTAAAATTGTTTAGTTGAAAGAGTCTTATGAAATTTGCAAGCATGCAGTAAAAGCAGACTGTGGAGATAAAAATTTAAGATCAATTTTGCTTATAATAAATGCTAAATCTAATAATGAAAAAAACCAAACAAACCATCCCAAACCTGCTACGGTTTCACAAGCAGAATGTTCTGAATTTTGAGAACATTGCAAAAAATATAATAGTTTTATAACACTTCTGATGTTTTTCAAAAAATCTACTCTGACTACTGACCTATAATAAATCTGCCAGGTTGCTTCTGTAACATTTGAAACATATACTACAAGATCTTTTACAGGATCTCTTTGTTCTTGCTGATTTTTCTCCATACACACAAATACAATAATATTTTCAAATAAAAAGACAAATATTTTAATTATTGCTGTCAATGTGATGGTGGAGAACTCTGTTTTTCTTTTAAAATTGGACTTGATCCTAAAGGTCTTTTCTAAATTACATGATCCTATATTTCTATGAAACACTCACAGTGTCTTCTAGGTAGTGATTTTCTGTCCCATTTGTGAAGATAAGGTCATCATTATGGTTTTTTAGTTTGGCTTTGTATGCGTTTTGTGGGAATGGATTCCCAATTTTCTAAGTATATCTGGAAGTTGAGATAATTTACCATTTTGTGAAAGAGGAGTGTTCAGTAAAAGGTTCATACTTCAGATGAGTTTTATCTGAGTTCAGTTTATCAAATTTAAAAGAGCAGTATTTTGTTACAAAAGTGATTTTATGTACATAGTGTAATGGTTTGACCCATGGCTTCCTCAGTAACCATTGTATCTAAGGAAGTTACAAGTATTCCACTCGTGTCTTCCACGTAGCAGGGGGGGAGTGGTTTTTGTGCTGCCCTTCCCTTCCTTGGCTGAGGAGCTGGTGGGAGGTGGTTGGAGCCTGGTCCCTTGGGTTGTTCGTGGTTCTCCTGTCCTGGGTGAGATTGTTTCATATTTGTTCCCCTTCCTTGAGGTTTTTAATTGTGTTTGTTTTGATTCATTCAGTTTCTTTAGGTTGGGTTGGTGTCTTCCCTATTTTCCGGCTAATCAATCCCCTTTTCTCCCCTCCCCTCTCCCCTGGGGGTGGGATCCTATGTATTGTGTATACAGTGTGGTTTGTAAATGTTAGAAAATATAATTTATTCTTTTTATTCAGTTCAGTTTCTTTAGAGTGCGTTTCTTTTCAGTGGTTTTTTTTCCCTTTCCTTTGCTGGAATGGTTCTGGGAGGGAAAAGGGGGGCCAGTCCAGGGTTGGCAACAGCTAGGCCAAACCTGCGACAACATAGTGATATTATGGGCTGCTCCCCAGAACCATTCCTTTCAAGTGCTTTGGTAGAGAAGCTGTAAAAGGACTAGTACTGTTAGGATCTATGGGTACATGTTGGTGGCTTGTCCCTTTTTGGTGAAATAGGGTTTGTCTCTGCACTGAGTATGCCTGAGGTCATAAAGGACACTCACAGAATAAAGTGGGACCCAGAAGCTGCTTGTGTTTGAGAACTGAGTTTTCAGTATTTACCTGATCTGAGTTTTTTATGTTGTACTGAGACATGATTGTTCATTAGTTGGTAATACCACAAGAAAATTATTTAGGACCTTTTAACAATGGATTTATTTAAAGCCTTAATTTCCAGAGATGAGCGATTATGTTATCATCTTAGTTTTCCTTAAGAAATCTTCCTGGTGCTTGAAAGAAGTTTAGAACAGTCTGAATGCTGCAAACCAAAACGTCAAATTAAATGACCTTAGTATTTCCTTATTTTTTTCTATCCTTAGAGGTTTGTTTTGCTTGGTTTTTTTTTTTTTTTTTTATTTTTAGCAGCCTTGTGATGATTTGGGATCAAAGCAATGATTTCTCATTTAGTGTTTGATGTTGGACCCACTGCACAGACACTCAGCAAATCGTAAACTTCTATGACTACCGAGCACACCTCCTATATATCACCCCAACCTCCCCAGTCTATTGAAATTTAACATCTAACAACTCTTTTCTGCTAGTTACCTATCTCTATTCTTAAAATAAAATTA
Source organism: Pithys albifrons albifrons (assembly GCF_047495875.1). Lineage (NCBI taxonomy): Eukaryota > Metazoa > Chordata > Aves > Passeriformes > Thamnophilidae > Pithys > Pithys albifrons. The sequence goes on along the minus strand of NC_092461.1, from coordinate 16,641,750 downwards.
CAAATTAGATGCTTTTTAGTTTTGCATCTATGTTTTAGCAAAACTCTTGATAAGCTACGAATGAGCTATAAGCTACATAGCTCTTCTATACATGATATCTATATTGCTGCCTTTATTGCTAGTTCTTGGGTAGCCTTGGTGACATCAAGAGATGCAGTGAAAAGAGAAATTGTTAGAGCTGTATCAAAAAGCAAAGGCAAGCCAGGACATATTTCCCTAGTTTGATTTTATTTTTTAAGTTTGATTTTTGTGCTAAACATTGAGACCCAAGGTTAAAGGTACAAGGTAAAGGGTTGTTAATGTACATTGTTATTTGGAATAACCCTTTGAAATATGAATCTTTGGAATATAACTCTTTAGAGTAACTAACAGTATTGCTTCTTCACAAGATCAATTGCCTAAGTTTCTGTATGTTCAAATGACAGCCCTGTTTTTTAGAAGTAGCTCTTGCAATAGGGCTTTTCTCTAGCATCCCATCTTAAAGGTTCCACATGCAGTGGCAGAAGTGAAAGGGAGGATGAGTTAGACGTGGATAGTGGGTTAGATACTTGAATGTCCATGAAGTGTAAATGCAAGCTTAGGCATGATTACAGGTCTCCTGTAGTGCCACTGTGTTTATTTGCTATTGGTGTAATGAGGTTCTTTGCAAGAGGGATCCACATAGTAACAGAGATGATGGCTGAAGTAGAAGACAGTGGTGATGTAGAATAAATTGATTTTAAACCTTCTGAGACATGCTGCAAGGCCAAAGGATAAAACTTGACTTAATAAAAATTATCCTAAGTGCTCTGTACTGAAATATGAAGTTTGAATGTTGTGCCTGTATGTGCTTTACCATCTGTGTTTTGGTCAGTGGGAGATACCCCTTTAAAACAGTGTGTCAAAGAGAGGGTTTGACCTGAGGAAGAGGGATGTTTTACCTGTGAATCAAGCCAAGAGAAAAATCTGTCTGGGAAATTTCTCAAGGCTGGAAAAACTGCTCTGGCAGGAAACAAAGCTGATTTTTTTTCTGTTTGCAAGCAGAGGGACTAGACCTCTCAAATTATTACTAATAAACATCTTACATATGAGCAGTCTGTGTCCTGTTTAGATCAGCCAGGGTTGAAAGTGGACCCATCTAATGAAGACTTAGTAGTCACACCATGAAATAAGTTTGATGAGTCTCTGCCCTTTCCCCCATCACATTGATTATGATGCATCTGTCCCTAGGGCTGTTCACAATGCCCAACACACAGGACCATGACTTTTCTGGGTCCTTCATCAAGGACTCTTGTGTTGATTGTGAACTGCAGTCAACAGTCCTAGCAACAGGTTTTTAAAAGTTGTCAAATCTCCCTATGACAGGGATGTTCAGGCAAAACAATTTTTAGAAAGTCTGATGATACTGAATAATTGAGACTTAACATTTACATTTTAAAAAAAGACATTTCTCAAAATTTTGTTACTTTTGATTCTGGACTTTTTCTTCTGGAAGTACCATGAAATTACTTAATTTTCCACAGTTCCATATATACTTTATATTCCATAGTTTTCCATATCTTTCTTTTTTTCAAAAGTGGTGGTGAGGGAAATGAACAATGTTATTTGTTTATTTATGTCATTTATTGGACAATGATGGCTTGTGCCAGTCCTGAAATTTTATGATGAAACTATGGTAAAATTGCAACATGAGATGACTATGACATAAAATAGGGCCTTCATTTTGTTAATTAAACTTATATTAATAAATATGCTTGTACAGATTTAAATATTTTTTGATAAAAGATCACAAATACTTTGTAAGTAATTTTCCATTTGTTTTGTGATTCAGAGATGCAATCTTGAAGTAGGCTATTGAGACTATCCACACTATCCTCTGGAATAAAGCATTTATAGCCAGAGTCTAGTATTCTATACTTAAATGGATTTAGAAACAATAATGTGTTTTATATTCAACAGAAGTAACGGTTCTTGAATGAGTGGAGTAGGTACAAGAAACCATAGATGTTATCAGCTGTACTCCATGGACTCATAAGAAACTGAAGAAGAAAACGCTCATGATTCATTAAAAAAAAAAAAGAAAAGAAAAAAAAAAGATAAAAAGGTTAGATGATTTAAGGCCGAATTAACAAATCACTACAATGCAATTTATGGCTTTAGATAATGGGAGGTCAAATGTGTATTACTAGCTGACTTAAATTTGATTTGACTGAAAGATAAAACTCTGCTACATGAACCATATTAACTGAAAGCCTCTGCTCTACATTTCGCACTGATGGCACCCTGGGGAGGCAACTTTCTTGGCATTTCACATCCAATTTAAGCACATCATTGATGAAAAGATGGCTAAATTGGTGCGTCATTTTGTAATAAAATATCTCACAAATTGTTTATCTGATCAATGGAGAATGCAGTCTCAAGCTGTTCAGGGCTAATGTGCTCATTGCACTAAAATAGTAAGTTATTGACTGTCAGAGGGACCTGGGAATTTCTAAACTCAGTTCAGATTTCCTGAATGAGAGCAACATCTTGCATCAGAATAGTAAGGTTGTAAGAGATTAACTCTGCTAGCTGAACTCTCACTGAAACCAAATAGATGTTAGCAGAGGGCACTAAGCACTTAGTGGGAAATACTCAGCTTCTCATATGATCACACTGTAGAGGACAGAAAGAGGTCTTATTCTTACCTTAATTATGCAGACTTTACATTACTGTAATTCCACTGACTTTATTCGACGAAGCCCTGCAGCATAAGAGGAAAGGTTCTGGCATACTTGTGCTATATATGAAATGTTATTTTCAGAGCTGTAGTGAGATATTTTGGTACCTGGGTTAGGATGGGACCACTCCTTCCAGACAGGAAGCATCTGAGACCTCCTCAGGACCAACGACGTGGAGAGTCCCTGGGGAGATGCCTTCTCTTCCGACATGGGCTGAGCTAGCCCTGGGTGGAGTTGGGTGGATGTAGTGTACAGGGAACAGGAAGCCTTCCTGTGAAGAAACAAGGTAGAGAAATAGGGCAGATATTCCTTCACCCCTTCTTAGGCTGGCAGCTATTTTTGCTGGATCTGATGCCCATGTTGCATTCTAAGGATAGAGAAACAGCATCCTGACAGTCCCGACATTCAGCTGTACTCAGGCCTGGCCTCACAGGAATGCAGGTAATATTGCTTAGGCACTCTTCTTCCTAGCCTTCCATTTGTTGTACTTTTTTCTCTATCATTTTCCCATAAAATGAAGAGAACAGGAATGATTAAGAAGTGTTTCCACAAGAAGCAGACTGCCAGGAGTTCTGTGTTCAGTGAGCAAGCCTGGCTTGTTCACTGTAGATATGGGAATGAATGAATTTTGTCATAAAAGTTCATTATTTATTTATTTGTTTTCCTAGAAAATTCAGTCCACCACAGAAATGACTCACAGACAGAAGGGAACACAACACCAAAGTGGTTGGTGGATATTTTTAGTAGAAGGAAAGTGCTCTTTTCCCAAGGAGAAAAAGCTTCTTTCTTTGCAGCCTGTGGACTTAGGACCGTGCAAAGCTGAGCTTAGATATCCCTTCTTCATAGGAATTGGTAAAAGAGTGGAAAAGAGGTGTAAAGTGCATGTAATAGGAAATCACCTTCACTAGTGGGATGTAGGATATTTCAAGGTGAGTGCTCCCTGGTCCCTTGTTGAAGCTGCTCTGCTGTGCACAATAGATTTCAACATTGTTATGCCTACAGGGGAGCAGGCTGCTGACTTATGTGTTTATCTGAGAGCAAGAAGCAATAGGTTCCCATGCCCTTTCCCCCCAAGGACTACTGTAATAAAGTAATAAAAAAATATTGTGATTATTCAACAAAAAATACCAGATTCTGTTCTGTATTGTCATTTCATTTTGTTTGACTGAAACTGGTAATTCTATTAATGGAATAAAAATCATGCTTCCATGAGGACACAGGGTGCTCTTGTGTTCCTATGTTCAGTGACAGAAAACTCAATTTGGTCCCCACCAGTGATCTGTAGTACTACAGAAGACAGATGGCCAAACTGCAGTCTTTTTTCTTGTCTGACTTTTGGAAGTTAAAAAGTGTTAGGCCTGCTCAGTCCTTGAACGAGACATTGAGGAAATCGTGGAAAGCAGAGAAACACACAAAACTGAGTATTCCCATGTTGCTTAGATCAAAGACACTGAACAAGTAGATAGATTAATTTTGACACTCTACTATGGCTTGTGGAAATCTGGTGGGGGGAGAGGTGTTGCTTAAGTACTGACTCTTAATTCTAAGCATGTCTTCCTAATAATTTTTTGGGGGAGAATTTGTTACTAATTTTATCCTCCTCTGCACCTCTGCTGCCCCCTCCATGAGAGTGTTTATTTTCAGGAAAACATGGGGTTTCAGAAGTCCTAAGTCCCAAACACTGCTGGTTTCTTTGAGATAACAGTTGTCAAGGCTAGTGCAACAAGGAAAAGGTAGAAAATGTCTTTGAGGAACTTGCTCTCTAGAAACATCTGACTTAAAAAAAGTGTGTTAGAGGAATGCCTTTTTCTCAAAAAAAAAGACATAATAGTGGTTTGCATTATCTCTTTCTTGATTTTAAGGACTGTTAGGATAATGAGTCTTATTGGGATTTACTGTCATCAGAAAAGTGATATTGATAAAAAATTGCAGTGGGCAAAATAGAACAAGGACAATGAAGGAATATACTCGTTATGAGAGAGCGCTCTGTAATTATGTGGTGTTTTCATAGTCCTTGAATTAATAATCCCCTATTGTTAAAAAAAGTATAGATTTTTAGATAGTGGCAAAATCAGCAGAAATCTGAGTTTACCAGTTTTTAATTAAAAATACTTTCCTTGTTCCTGATATTTGTTCATTTTGGCTTTGTGCAGATGAGGATAGAGCGCTTTATATGTTACACAAAATCATTCTAGTCTCGTATTAATCTTGTGAGTTGAGTTGTTCATGTGAAGTCACTCCTAAGAACTCTTAAGAATTTATTACCGGTATTATGATCTTTATTTAAAATACTATTTTTACATGCACAACCAAGAATACCAATTTTCTACCCAAGTGATAGTAAATGATTAATTAATATTACTGCTACATTACGATCAGTATGTTAATCATGTCCTCATAACTGGGTAAAGGAATGTGTCCTTAAGAAATAAAATACTCCTTATGTTTTACTAGATTATAGGAAAAGCACCCCACATTCTTAAAAATGCCTAGGTCCTGAGCAGTATTTTCACATTCAGCAACCAGGAAGTTTTGCCAGTCTGACAGATGACATCTTCAGTCTTTTCCTCACCCAGAGTTATTAAAGCAAAGGCTAAACACACATATGGGTAGATCAGGGAACTGACGATTGTGTCACTGTCATTATTATATGACATGGTAGTGCCCAAATGTCCAACCAGTTCTTTTGGTGAAAATGCATTTGGGATCATGAATCTCTTGCTTGTCAGAGCAAATCTAACCCTTATCTGATTCCTTTATTGTCCTACTTAGGATGCTTTTCCTGTCCATTAGCAAAGTCATTACCAGGCAGGCATGGAGTTAGCAGATGGGATAACAGTGACTCTTGAACTACCACTAGGGCTGGAAAACATATTCTAGGAGAAAAAAAAACTTTAAGAGAGAGGTCTTTTCACCCTGGAGAAGAAAAGACTCACAGGGGACCTCATCACCATCTTTCAGTACTTAAAAAGTGACTACAAAGAGCATGAAGGCTTTCTCTTCACAAGGAGCCACTTGGAGATGACAAAGTGAAACAGGTACAAATTTTATTAGGATAGGTTTCATCTTGATATGGGAAAGACAATTTTCAGAGTGAGATCAATCACTGAAACAACTGATGTGATATGAGTCCCTATCACTGAAGGTTTTCAAGGCACAGCTGGGCAGGGTACTAGCAAATCTTATCTAGGTTCCCTTTCCCATAAAAGGCTGAAGCAGTTGATATTTCAAAGATCTTCCAGCCTGAGCTATTGTCTGGTTTTATTTCACGCAGTCATAGTTTTTTGCTGTTATCTACTTTATAAAGTTGTTGAGAGACAATCTGGTACTCCACATATCTTCACAGTTTTGATGTCTTCCTGAACCCATTCAATAAACATGCCTTTTCAGTAAGTTTTCTCAGAGCTATCAACACACATTCCAATTTGGTGGTCTTTTTGGCCCAGCTCATGCTATTCTATGTTCTGCTTTTAAGAACCCTTTGACCCACATTTACTAGAAAGAAAACTGATTTTGAATATAGCTTTTCTTCAGAATTTATTTCAAATAGTATAGGAGAGAATGTGTGTATGGTAGATAGCAATTCTGTGATCAGCTTTTGGATCTGATTTTTAATCACAGGTTACCATGGCTACATTATTTGATTCCTTTTATTTCCTGGCAAATGTCTTTTCTGAGTTGTGGGCATATTCAATTCATGCAATGCTTCATATCTTAGTGCATGTAGATTAGATTCAGTATGAGTTCATAAAAGAGAAAAACTGTTCTTTCAAAAATATCTTGGCATATATGCTATTGTCACAAAAGTTAGTGGAAATGTTGGCACTTGTACTGAAATAGCACCAGCCAGCTAACTGGCACTGAACATCTGTTTGTTCAATTTGTACAATTGAGTCATAGTGAAAATTTGTAAATAAACCCCCCCTGAATTACTCAATAAGGCTTGACTGAACAGGCTTCATAATGAGATAACTGTGGACCTTCAGGATATGGTAAACTACTAGAGGTGCAGTGTTATCTCATTACAACACACATTTACTAAAGAATAGTGTGCTCCAAGGCATGTATTTATACTGCAATACATTCCTGTCTCAGGCCTCTTTTGAGGTATGAGGTGGAAGGGCAAGTAACTTTAAAACTTGAAAAGCAGATGCCTTTTACTGTAGCTGTACATGTAACACCCAGCTATATTCAGTGGTTTACTGAGTGTGTTGTGAGCAATAACACTGAAGCATGTGTTCTAATGAATAGCTTCCCCTGCTGTTCAGAATATTTTCACAAAGTAGGCAGAAACTCGAAAGAGATAAATTCTAGTTGCATTTGAGGACTCAAACTATGTTCTAAAGTCATTGCTGTAGTAGTGGTATTACAGAATACACAGTCAGAGCAGAAGCTTAAGTGTTGCTACCTTTCTTCTAGTGACGAGAGCTTTGCCCAGTATCCAGTCTATTTCATCTCCACTGAAGATAAACCTGTAGCAATGAAAAACCAGTTTACCACAGTGGTCTGATTGTTCTTTGGTTTTAGTGTAGTGTAAATGTGGGGAGAACTAATGAAATTATTGGAGTGACATCAGTAAAATCAAGTGCTGTGAGAGAGTATCAGGTCTGTGTCATTGAACTCTCTCCATTGAAATCAAGGAGAATTAGAGACTAATCTTGGTGCTGGAGGGATTTCAGCTATGGATTTGTTGCTAGAAAGTATAATGAATGGACTTTCAAAGCCAGTGATCGTGGATTCATGGCAAAAGAGACCTGCTCCATCAAGCAGAAAATAGAACAGAATAATTTCCAAACTTTAAATGGTGTAAAGAGCAATAATAATAGTAACAAAAGAGTGACTAATAGTGGTTCAGAGAAGTGAAATCTGATAGAAAGGGGATGGAAAAATAATTTGTTATTATTTCTATGTTTGTATTACATTGATATGAAGTGTCCCAAAAACATGTTGCAAGAAGACATTTTGTGTCCTAAGGAACTTCAGGCCAACACTTAGAAGGTCTGGCTGAGGGCTTGACTAATTTAATGAGGACAAATGCATGGGAGAAATCATAATACTAATTTTGCAATTGGTGTACTTGGCTTCCCATATGTTAGCTCTGTGTAGTTCATGGATGGCCAGACAACAGAGCACTTACAGCAGTATGCTGGAAAAAGGATAGTCTACCAAACATACATCTATCAAATAAGCAATAATTTGCTACAGGAATCTCAGCTTTGCATTGCAGTAGCTGTCTTGCCCTTACCTCTAAGAATGGTATTTTATCACTATTTTCAGTAAGGAGGTAATAATTTAATTTGAGAGCCAGGTCTAGATTGCCCTTAATTGCTATGTCAATCTCATTATGATCAGACTTTACTTTTTCTTTGTGTGGCTGAAAAGTCTTTTTCTATTTGTTCTTGTTATTGTTGCAAGATCTTGCTCATTTTGCAAATTCTATGTAAACTCCTTTTCAACTCTGAGACACATTGACAAATTATCTTTTTCCCTTTCCTTATAGGGTTTCCATATTGGACAACGAAAAACAGTGAAATCATCAATACTGAGGATCATCCTTCAGAAGGATCCTGGAGGGGATGTGAATGTCAGAGAGCAGCATGACAAACCATAAAAATCACAGATAAGTTTCTGTTGACATTCTTCCACTATTAAAAATAAGCTGTCATGAAGAAAAGAGAAAACCAACAGAGTGTGGCTGGAAAAATTATTTATTTGAACTGAGGAAAAAGAGAATATGTCACACTTTCCCTTTCAGTCTTTTTCAATGCAAAATTCCAATCAAGGCATATTTAGTTCAAATTCTAAAATTTAAGCTTATTATAACAGAACCACAGAATTACAGAATGGGTCAGGCTGGAAGGGACCACAGTGAGTCATCTGGTCCAACCTCCCTGATCAAGCAGGGTTATTCCAGAGCACATGGCACAGAATTGTGTCCAGATGGTTCTTGAACATCTCCACTGAGGCAGACTCCACAACCTCTCTGGGCAATCTGTTCCGGGGCACAGTCACCCACACAGTAAAGAAATTCTTCCTCATGTTCAGATGAAACTTCCTGTGCATCACTTTCTGCCCTTTGCCTCTTGTCCTGTTGCTTGGCATCATCGAGAAGAGACTGGATCCATCTCCTTGACACCCCCCTTTAAGGTACTTGCAGAAATTGATGAGGTCCCCTCTCAGTCATCTCTTCCCAAGAGTGAACAAGCCCAGCTCCCTCAGCTTGTCCTCATAAGAGAAAAGCTCCAGTCCCTCAATCATCTTTGTCATCCACCAGAATGGGACACACCTCTCCAGATGTGGCCTCACTGGGGCTGAGTAGAGGGGCAGGATCACCTCCCTCAACCTGCTGGCAATGCTCTTCCTAATGCAGCCCAGGATACCATTGGCCTTCTTGGCCACAAGGACACGCTGCTGGCTCATGAAGAACTTGTCCACAAAGACCCCCAGGTCCTTCTCTGCAGAGCTACTTTACAGCAGGTTGGCCCCCAGTCTGTGCTGATCCTTGGGGTTTCTGTCATAAGAAAAGAAATTAATTGTCGAATTCAAAAATTTCTAAGTTGAACAAAATGGTTCTACCTAAGAATTTTGGCTTCCTACATTGCCTGTGTTTTGACCTTTTCCCTCATTTTCAATGCCTTCTGTCACTGTTTCCAGATACTATGCCTCTGCTTTCTTCCAGCTGAGAGAGTGGAAGAAACAATGGATGGAAAATATGATGGCAAGGTTTCTTTAATTGACAGGATTTCTCTCACAGAATATGTTCTGTTACTGCACCAAATAGCAAGAATCACAGTTTTAAGACAGATTCCTGGAGAAAAAAAAATAAAAAAAGACATGAGAAAATTGAAATCATTGGGTTTTGTCAGTCTTTGGGAAAAATGTGGTAGTTGAGAGAAAAAAAAAACCCAACAAACTGAATAGCCCTCATACTTGATGGTCTTATTTTTGTGGAAGAGTCTCTTATATTGACTTAATGATATTTGCTGAAATTGAAACAACAGTGTCTACACAAGGGACTTACCCTGTTTAATTGCATCAATTGAAAGTGATTCAGTTTATTTTGGCAGAGACAAGCATAGGGAGATGGAAAAAATAAATGGCTATTTTTTTATAGTGAAATAAAGGGGAGGAAGCAAAGCAAACAACTTATGGCCCTGCAATGCCATTATTATATCTATGAAACCATGACCAAAAGATGGTAATTTGTTTCAACTCACTCACTGTGAGGGCTCCCTTTGATCCTCCTGCCTTTCTTAGAGTGTGATATTCTCACATTTTAATGCAGTATCATTTGACATTGAGATGCAGGGAAAATTGTCCAGTAAACAGCTTTCTTGTACTGATTTGGAGCTTGTGGGAAAGATTATAGCATGAGCTGGAGCCTGCCACAAGAGAAACAGATTATTACTCTGGGAACACTTACATCAAGGAGGGCCCTTTTACAGCTGAAAGAGGCAACCTTTTACAAAGAGCTGTGTTCTGTGAACTACTTGTCAGCTTGCTGAAAGTGCTAACTCACAGCATACAGGTCATTCCTTCCCAGAACATGGGAGTAAAGCTTTAGCGTGCTATTTGTGACTTCTTCTCCTTGAGTGTAATGATGTTTTCTACAAAATGACACCCCATGAAAGAAAAAAAAATCAGATTTAATGAGACAAATGGTTTAGGGAGGAAGGAGCAAAGGAGTGCCTTAAAAGACATCAACGCTACATTCACAGTGGTGTAAGCTTTCAACAAACCAGCCTGTGTGGTTTGGGTAAAACGGGAGTGGTGGCATTTTCCAAACAAAATCCAGTTGTAATAAAACACAGAGCTGGGTAACAAGGTCTCGCTGAATTTCCTCACCCCTGAAATCCTGATCTTCTTCCTACCAGTTTCAGTGCTATGATAAAATTAGAAGCCTCACAAGAGAAGATTTTTAATTTCGTTTTTGAAAGACTTTTTTTTTTTTTAAGTCAAAGACAACTATAGAATAAATTATTACAAGGACATTAAAAGGATTTAATTTCCTTGAGCATACATATGCATTCTGCTGCACCATGTCCTCTCCCTCCCAGTGTAGCCATTGATCCACAGCTTTTATAATGAACTCTAATAACAACTCTATTACTGCAAGGCTTCCGATTGGCTCAGGCACCCACAAAATTAGCTACAAAGAAGCCAGCTTGTCAATATTAATTCCGCCACAGAGATTACTTGTTATGGTAGAACAAAGGTGTTTTGGCTTGAGCTGAACAACTTAACTCCTTGTCTCATAAAATTTAAGCTGCTATTGATCTCCTTCTTCTATTGTGCTGAAGGATAAAAAAAAACACCCAGGGGTGCGCACGCAGACACACAGACAGCGGCGTGCTGAATCGCTCCGATGCATCCTCCTAAACCACAAGCCGCCCCCTTCCTCCCTTTCTTCCCTTCTTCTCTTTCCCTTCCATCGTCTCCCTGTCTGCTAAGAATCATTCAGTAACATGAAGCAAATTAAATCAATGAATTCATCCTAGCAGATGGGTGCTTTAACAGTCAGTTAGCCTTTAGATAATTGAGGCGTTGACTCCGGTATCATAAAATGGATGGCTCGTTTGTACATTTTACTGAAATAGATCACCGAGGTTAAATAAATGAAATCCCATTTGTCAGGCAGTAATAAATGGCCTCCCCTTCTGCAAACAGCTCTGTTTGGCCTAATAAATACAGGGATGTTACAGTGCTCCTCCCTTGATAGGGTTATGGCTTAATGAAATGGTCTTTCCTCTGCTTGTTTTTGCCTCCTCCTGCACCGTGTGATAAGTAGCGAACCAACGAAGCTTGTAATTACAATCTTACAGAGAACCCAGCCAATCTGTATATAAATCTCACCATCCAATTACAAGATGTAATAATTTTGCAGTCAAGCTGGTAATGAGGTCTAATACTCATGCATGTGATAATCCCCCCTGGATGCTGACTCTATCAGATGTTAGCTTTGTAATTATACTGGCAGAAAATCATTATTTCATGTTCAGCAGAAAAATGAGGTTGGTGGGAAGTTAATTTTCTCTATGCTCTGTGAAGCATAGACAAAATTTTAATGATTTAATCATTATGGTTATCCCTTTTGCAATTGACCCGCGTTACTTCTGTAGAAACATTGGCACATTTAAAAGTCCCTGTTACCTGATAAAGCTTGCCAGGTATGTAGCTTTTAATGTAAGAATAACCGTATACAATTAAACTATTAACCTCCTTGATGGGGGAAAAATCCATAGTTTTTATGTTTTCATTATTTACACACAGGATCCAAAAGAATGTTTATGTCCAGGCCGCACTGCGATAAAAAAAGACTCTTAAATAAAGAAAAAAAAAAGCTATAATTAGGATGTTAGCTCTCAGAACAAAACAGCAGATTCACAATGGTATTTTAGCAGCTCAGTAATCTTTTGTTCCTTTCTAGTGTAGGAGACATTCATGAGCTGCTATACCTCTACACAAAGAGCTTATTTTGCATAATCAGCATTTAAACAAGAACTAGTTTAAAGGACTTGCTTGTGATACATATTTTTAATTGTTCTGTTATGCTGTCAATTTTTTTTGTTATTTCTGTTTGTCTAGCCTGCCAGGAGAATGAGAGAGAAGTCACAACACTGAGATGGGAGAATAGGAAAAAACTAGCAGTGCAAAATGAAAACTACAGGGAAGTATACAGGCAAGGCAAAAAACAAAGTGTATTGCAAATTGCAACTAGGATATTTACAGATAAATTGCTTCAAAAAATTCAGGATAATGACAATGTAATGAAATTCGTTTGTGCTAGGATTTCAACTAAGGACTGGAAAGCATGTATCCAAGTAGTACTTAAACACTCCCAACGTCCCTTAGATTTGTAAGCTCAATGCTGCTATTTCTAACTTTTGACTCTGTGCCCATAATGTTTCTTTATTGGCTTACTTCACATATATGTGTGTGTGTGTGTATGTATGTGTATATAAATGTTTATGTGCATACATGCTTTCTTTCTCCAAGATAGACATTATAAAAAGGCTAGATGAATTTTATCTTCTGGAAATAATTTTTGTATTTTCTTTAAAATGAGTAGCAGGATTAGGACCTGTTCAGTACTTCAGCTGGTGACTTTCATGTAGGCCTGATCAAGCCTCGTCCAAAGGCTTACTGAACCAGAAACCAGAAGTATGTAAAAGATAATCTCATATTTGATTCCTGTTAGGCTTAGACAGTAGACACAGCTGTTGTCTCAAGACAAAAACTGTTATGGATGAAGTCCAGAGAGTGACCTGCAGGTAGGCACTTCTGAGCCCCTGGGATGTGGCTGATTCTACCTCACTTCAGATTTTGTCCTTCCAGACCTATGGAAGTAATCTAGAGCCCCTTTAGAGCCCGTGAACACATTAGGGCTGCCCTTTTCTTACCCCACTGAAGCATCTACCTTTTGAAAGGTGATCTATATCCCAGAAGTGCCTTTTCATCCATTGGCTGTAAAAAATAACAAATCTATAGTTCAGATGTTGGTAAGTACTCTGTAGCCCTCAAAGGTTAGTTGAAACAAATTCTATCCTTACCTCCTTTGCGGATCCAACCCCAAGTGGCTCTGGAGAAGGCCTGGGGTCTATTATGTATTATGTATTAAATTCCTAATCTAGTGATATAAAAAAGGCAACTTGACAGACACGAATCCTGATCTAATTATGGTTCTCAGCTTTAAAAAAGGATTATTTTTTAATGAGTCCTGTAACTCAAAGCACATATATATTTAGACAATTTATCAAATCTCTTAAGAAGAAAATCCTGAAATTAGTTGTGGTGGTTCTACTGGTACTCCATATGTCTTATTCCTGCAGGAGAAGCAGGACAGTGATGAGGAATGCAGATAACCTAAAATTAATTAGGTTGTTAAGAAACAGTGAAGACTAAGGGACTTGAAGAGGGACATAATTCACTAACCAAATGGACAGTCCTTTGCTGGCAAACATATCATGTCTAACATGTGTTGGATGGAGTAATTTGAAATACTTAATGCCTTACCGGATACAAAATAAATTTTTCTGAGCTGGTAAAATGATGAGAGTATGAATATAGACACTTGAGTCCAAAGCAATAAAAAATGCAGAGAAACTCAGCATAGTACGGAAAATAAAATATGAAAGGCTATTTAAGTCAAAGGCCCTTCTTTCCCTAGAATAGTGCATTCATTTCAAGCCATGTCAGTCAGGGTTGCCATCTTTTGCAAACTTTGCCATGAGTTTGCCATGTTTGTGGGGGAAGGTTGGGTTTAATTATATTCTTAAAGTCACAGTTTTGGGTAACATTTCTATATTTCCTTTTCTAAAAAAAGAGATATAATTCTATAAATTTGTTCCATGAACTACAGCTTGGTGTCCCTGGAAAAGGGTATTGAACAGAAAATGGAAAGTGCAAAATTGATACAAGTTGCTTTTCTGTCTGAAATGTATTTTTACTCTTGCATGCATACTTTTGCAAAAATACTGGGAGATTTGGAGATAAACCTGTTGTTCTAAACTTGTGTCTTGAAAAGATCTTGACTCTTTATTTAGCATTCTAGCCATTTTTCTCATTGAGGCAGAACTAGGGTTAAAATCCAAGTGAGTTTAACTGCTGGCTAGAGCATAGCTGGACAAGATTGTATTTTTGTACCATAAATTAGGTTACAGACTGCAGGCAGAGTAAGGCTGGGTATTCCTGGGAGAAGACATTGGATTTAAATCCAGTAACATACTTCAGGTGTTGTATAAGTACGGTGATCTTCTGGACAGGTGTATGTTAATTATACTTTCCTCATTTTCCACATGAAATATTGAAAACATGAATTTGTTTAACAAGACTAAATAAATCTTTTCTACACAGCAAGTGGTGAGAACCAAAAAAGGTTACTTGGCTTCTTACCCAACCTCAACAAAATGTTTCTGTCTTAATCTCTCTGAAAATAACAGCATGTAGTGGCTGTGTCTAAAAAGATGAACATTTGTTGGTTTTGATAGAGCCTGCAGTAGTGGTTGTTTTGTGGTTCAACCATTGGATCTCTTGGAGCTTTCTGATGCTTTTTCTGCTGTGCCATGGCAGAGATGGATGTGTCTGCATATGCTAGTTAGGTAGGTGAACTGCGTATAAAATTGGGAGCTAGTTTGTTAACATAGAGGTACTTCATTAAGAGAGGGCAGACCTAGACAAACACGGGGCCATGAATGTGTCCTAGGATGTTGGAGAACAATCAGGTAGAGAGGTTGTCCCCTTCTTAGTTACTCTTGGCACATTCCCTGCCTGTGTTCCGTAACACTGACTCCTGTTTCCCCCTTCTTAACAGCTCTGGCATTTGTCTTGAGCACCATAATCCCCACAATGTCAGCTATTTGGGATCCTTGAGCCAAAGAGCTTCTGGATAAATCCAGTCATGTTCATCTCCTATTTCAATATGGAATTTACGTTCAAAGCAGTGGAGAACAAGTGAGTACAGCTGCATACCTACCTTGCAGGGGGAAGAGTGTCTGTAGTTTCTCTGTGGACTTTGCCTTGCACATCTACCTTGGCTGTGTTTTGTGACTCCTGTTCTGGGACCTAAATGCAGTCAAATCATGGAGGTGGAAAATTGGCATGCAAAATTCTGGAAACTCTCTGTGAAGCAGCCTTTGATTTTTGTATGGGTTTACAAGAGATCAGAGTAATTCTATTTGAGCATCGCTAGGATTATATATCCCACTGAACAACTCCAAGAATTTTTGGATTCAGACATGATTTCATCAGGCAAATTTCAACAACTGAATTCATTAAAATGAAAATAAAATGTCTAGTGTGTTTTGTGCAGAAAATAGAAAGTCCTTTTGTGATGTGAGATGTTACCAAAGCTCATGTGAAGGGGTTAATTTATTAGAAGGCACCGGCTCTTAGTAGTTGCTAGGTAACATTGACCTTTTCCCAAAGGCTGTACTCCAAGGAGGGTGTTTCAGCAGAGGTAATGATTCTGTGTGAGGTTTACTCAATGAGTTGGTGGTAACCTATCCTTCAGGGAAGTTGGGAGGATATAGCCTTGGAACAAACTATCCTCTTCCATTCATGTTTCTCTCTCTTTAAAAGCCAAAATTAATAAAAGAAACAAACAAAAACCCCCTACCCAAAACAAACCAACAAAACCCAGAAAAAACACAGTTTTTCTAATTTGCCTGTGAAACTACATCACTACAGTTAAAAGAACTCTCTGTTCTCCCCTACAGACTAGGCACTTGAAACGTGAATGACTATTTTGTGCCTCCGAGTATAAGAAGTTCCACATTAAGAACTGTGAAGCCTTCTCTTCAGAGTAGTTAAAAAAAAAGAAAAAGAAATGCACCCATTTTCAAGGTGATTATCAAAATGTCTCTTCTTTAAAATGAGTAAGAAGTTAATAAATTATTTTTTAAGTAAGAGTTATTTTTGTCTCAGTTTATACGCTAGCATTTTATCTTCTGCATTAGGATCACAGCTTAGAGTTATTTCTTTGCTACTTCTGTGTTTTGTTGTATTTTTTAAGAGAAAAGGAAAAAAATGCTTGAAAATCAACACACACATCCAAATGATTTGTAAGTTGACGAGACTAACCTAGTGACAAGCATTGTATTTAGTTCTGTGACTAAAAAAATTGCAATTAGTGATTTTTTAAAAATAAACATTTTTATATAGGAAAAGGACTTCATCCTTATGGGCCAGGGTAACTTACATGACAACTTGTTAAATCGATTTTATGCTTCTTTTAGATCTGCTATTCAATTTTTTAAAGTGCAGATACCATGGCAACCCCCTCTCTCATATGGAACGTATGCTGCTTTAGAGATAAAGAGCAAGTACATGCAAAGATGGGACAGGGTGACATGTAAACTTTTTTTTAATATTCACACTTTGGAAGAAAAAATATGTTACACAGACATATTTTCTCCCAATGCAATATATTTTATGAAAGAATCACATTTTGTAAAATGCAATTAATCAGTCTTTAGATAATTTCATAAATAACATAGAAGGAAATTACACCCTATGCTTTTCTGATGTGTATGTGCATGTATGTGTATATATGTATATATATAGCCAAAGAATTATTCATATCTTTGCATTTGTTTTAGTGTGTAATGACTCCTTTAAGACTGACACTAACATCTGTATTTTTACTGATTTTTTTATCATTCCTTAATGCTAAGAATGTAGTCCAGTGTTTTGGTTTCGTTTTGATTTTATGAAGGAGCTGCACAGCTGCTACACTAATTACTTTTTTAAAAAGAAGACAAAACACAGCTAAATGAACAGTTCTGAGAAAAAGTGGGAGGATCAATTTGTACTTGGCTATCTTGAGCATTACTTATATTGTCTGAATCAGAATTTTCAAAAGCATGGTAGTATATTGGATTCCTCAATTAGCTTTCTAAATAATTGACTTCAGAGGGGACTGCTGGGGTACAGCATTTTTGAAAATCTGGTATCTTACTCAAGTTGCTTTAGAAAGAGTTGGATTTAGATTGTGAGATACTGTTTATATCCAAAACAAGACAACTGATTAAGGAAACTGCCATTTCTTATCATCAAAACCCTGTTTCTTCCTGTATTCAATGCCTTGGTTGGAGACAGGATATACATGAAATTTCAGCATCTTGCTGCTCTTTTTATTTTTGTATTCAAGCCTGGTTCTTTGTTTAAAGACAGACCTGAAATATTAGAATTTGGTAGTTTCTATAAGATGAGCACTCATTTCAGGTTCCTGAATGAGTTAAAGATGGGGAAAAAACCCTGTTTTTTGTAGGATATAAAAGCACAGTGTATAATGTGAAACCCTTGTTGTTCTGAACTTCAGTTTTGTCATTCCCACCCATAAACTCCAACAAATAACTCTCTTCTGTGATCTTGTTTTTGATTATACAGACGACTTACACATGCTTGGAGCACTGGAGGAAGGCAGGGTGTAGAGAGGCCATCATGCCTTTTCCAGCTTAAACATCATTAGTACTGGGATTTGAGTGTCTTTTAATATGCCATTATTTAAATCAAGCATACCACTGTGCATTATCTCTCCCATGTTTTGCTGCAGTTTTGACACATGCACAACTGTTTGGCCGTTTGTTTCCTAGTCACTCTTTTTACTTGTTGGCATTAAGATTGGCCAGCTTACATTTCTTTTTGCAAGCTTTAGTAGGTTTGAAAGTTTAGTTTGATTTTGATAAGCTTGTACAAGTCCCAAACAGGTATATCAAATATGCTTGTGGCTGCAAATCTCATAGGGAAAGACTCTCATAAGAGACTGACTACAAAAAATAAAAGGAAATTACTACAAACAATAAATGGAAATATAGGCTTTTTGTTTTTCTTCACACCTTTGTGCTGGCAGTGTCTGAATGAACTCCCACTAAAACAGAAAATCCCATTGATGGTATTAGGATGTTTGCCAGCCATCCAAACATCAGAGGCATTCACAGTGGAAACTCCAAAAATAAGGAAAATTGATATTAAAAAATTAATTCTTCATCTTGGAATTATAAATAAATCTCTGTTCCTGTTTATAGGGGTTGAATGCTGGAGTTCATGTTCACAGTGGTTTTCCTTTGTTGAAATCAATTTGCCTGTACCAACCATTTATGCTTGAACAAGGAAGTAATGTGATGGTGAGAAAAAGCATGGCATATTGGGATGTTCCTCTGAGTGCTATTCCCTGAGGCAGCTGCTGGAGACTATGGAAGGGAGACTAAATCAACACTGCCTAGTTGTTTTTCTTTGGTTTGTTCCCCCCCAACCCCACCCCGAGAGATCAAGTGTGTATACTCTGTGATGCAAATTATATGTAATCAGCTCTCAGGACTGAATATGGATTGCTGCTTTGTGGAGTTGGGATCTCTCTATGTCGTCACAGAGCAGTTTTTCTCTATATTACAAGGCCAATTGTGATGCACATCATTTGTATATAAATAAAGCAATGAGTTATTTTATAATTATTAATCACACAGATCTGAATTAATTTCTTCTTTATTTCAGTTTAGTTTTTATTGAGTACTTTCAAAGTGAGTAGCAGTGTTGAAAACCAAGATAACTGTAAAGAATATTGTCCAACTAATAAATGCAAATGTAAGAGTTAACTTTGGTCAAAATGCATTCATTACAATACATTCGAAAAACCCCACATTTATTAATGTAGGTAGTGCATCTTGTATATTCCCAGCTCTGCGTTCATTGCTGACTGGAAATCTTAATAAGTATGTTTTACAAATGCTTTAAAGATATGATACCTTCAGGGCAATAAATTACTTAAAATGAAGGTCTTTAAGGTCTACTTGCTAGGTATCAGCAGTTACTATGAACTGAATTTTGTAATTCAGGTATTAGTGCATTAACTTTGGTAATTCAGATATAATTGAGTGCTAAATAGACTTTAAGTGGTATGGGAAATGTATTTTTTATTTATACATTGTAGCAAATACTCAAGAAATAACAGTAAAATTAAGGTATATATAGAGATTGGTGAATGCATTTTTATTCCACTTTAAAAAAATTTTTTGCTGGTTTAAATTTTCACTTGTGGAAAATAATTCTGCTACAGTTAGTGCCTATATTAAAAAAGAAAGGGATTAAAAAGTTCCCCAAATTAAATTTGTCCCTACTATCTTTAGTAGCCATTCCCACAACAATATTTTATTAATTGGAGTTAGCAAATAATTTTTTAATTTGTGTTAAAAAGATTTATTTAAATACTTTATCAAATTACGTGTTTGTTTCCTCCTCATACAGAAATCCCAGATAACAAACTAACTAAGTTCCCAGCTTCAGATTTGAGGTAAACAATTAGAAACATATAGTTAAAGTGGAAAACAGTTCAGGAAATTGCCTATTGGGCTTGGCTTATTTTAATCTTGGCATTACTACTAAACCTCATATGATTATATTTTATTTTAAGGAAAGAGCCAGGAATTAAAAACAAACAAAATCAAACCACAAGCAGAAAACCCACCACCACCACCAAAAATGCTGTTGAAAAAGTTTTGTGTTAAGATGCAAACATCACACATATAAAAAAGTGCAATTTTTTCTTTTTATTTGACTGATGTTTTGAGACAAGTAACAGGAATTTATGGGGAAGCTGACTACAAAAAATAAAGAAACAGTATTTAGCATAAATGACAGAGTTGATCTTAAAATAATTACCAATGAAAGTAAATTTTGTCACAACTTGCCAAATGAAAGGTTGTTATAACTCTTTTTAAAATGTAAAATGTTTTAATTGAAAATGGAACATTTTAATAACAATAATTTAGTTATCCAATACACTGTATTTTTATAGCAGTAAACCCCCCAGCAATTTAAAGTCTTTCTTGTTCCAAGGTAAGCATTATTTTTAAATAAAAACTTGAATTAATGTCTGATTTAGAACATAAGCATGAAAAACCTTCCAAAAATTGTAGACACTCCCATTAACTGTTATTTAAATGTTGTCAATCAAATCTGGTTTTATCTGGTAGAGATGTCATGTGAAATTTATTTATTTAAACTTTCAGTCACGCATGGAAAGTTTTGTAGATGGTGTCTCTTCTCATCTGTTTTTTTCCAATTTCCCCCCCAAACTCCAGTTTTTACTCTCTCGACCCCCCAGTTTGATTCCTCCTTCTTCTGAAAAAATAGATCTAATCAGTAGCATGTTAAACAAGAGGGGATCTTTTATGTATTCTGTGTTAGGACAAGGCAAGCATCGCTGTAGATCACTAGAATAAACAACTCGGGCTGATTCAATTACAATGCCTGGGCCAGGCTTTTATCTGCTGGTGACATCATTTCAATCAAAATGTAAAATAATACAATCCAATAGATGCAAGAGGGAGAGATAGGACACAGACTGCTGCACTTAGTCATTTAATAAAAAAAAGTGGAAGAAAGCTCTTTCTGACAGGCTGCTAGGACTTCCATTTCCAAAACTCTATTACCTTGTATAATAGTATTCAAAAGAATTGAATGCAGGAAATTGTCTATTACTTTTTATTAGTAGAAGCTGTTATGTAGGATACAGCCTACTGCACTGTTTTTTCTTTGTTCCTTTAATTAACAAGAGCATGAAATCCTTCTATTGGCAAGCACTTTTTCCAAAGCTTCTGTTGCCTTCTTTTTACTGAAAAGGTAGGTTTTTGTTCTTTTCTTTTCTCTGAATGTCTTCTTTTTTTATACTAAAAAAGTAATTTTTTTCAAGTCACTGTAATCTAAAGTCTATCAGTCACTTTAATGGGCTAGGAGAAGATAGAATGCAGATACATTTCCATAGTCGCAGTGCAATTTTATAAGAAAGTTTCACATTTGAGGAGTCACAGAGATTCAGATTGTAACCATGTATGGTCTAGTGCCAGTCTTCTGATCATTTCACTTGCCAATGAAATTTGGTTTTCTTGCTTAATTTATTATGATAGAGTAAAGATAAATTGATACATATGGATTTGATAAATTCATGATGCAAAGAAACATGTTCTGTCTTCAGGTATCCTCAATCCTGTAAGATTGTCTCTGACAGCAAAGGGCTTTGCAAGTGTCATCAATCTGGCCACCCTACACAATTCCCTCCAGTTTTACTGGAAGTAAAACAGTTTTACTGGAAGTAAAACAAGGGGTTAACTGCAGATGATGTTGAAGGAGATGGAATGCCTTAAATCAATTTTATCAACATTTTCTTTGCTAGTGCTGATTTGTTCTTCTTTTGCATTTACCAGTAGCAAATAGACCTCAAGAGAGCTGAAGTGTATGGGAGTCTTCCAAGATGTTGACTTTGTCTTCTCTTACTAAGAAAGAGATTTCTACCATTTATTATTCCAAGCATGTGGTAAGCTTTTTCTGATAATTATGAAAAAGATACATTGAGGATGCAGTAATAAATTGTGTTGAAATTGAACTAGCAATGACTGTAATCACTGAACAATTTTTATCCTCCCTCTTACAACCATCAGGTGTGTTTTATATTTTTTCAAATTCATATTTGATATACTATCTTCTTTTTACAGTGTCTGTGATACTTACCAGTATTGTCCTGCTGTTGTAGTGGGCCTAGACCATAGCATGCTGCAACTGTGGTCAGGATCAGACAACTCATGTTAGACATACAGCACCTGAATAAACACAGGTTAATTTAAAACATATAAACTAGTTATCAAAACTCCCTATCTATCTAGGCAATGAAGAGGTAACAACTCAAAGGGTGAAGATTCTTAAAGCTGAATGTTGGGCTGCACCTGAACATGGCACATGGAGTATTACTGCCCCTGTAATTTGGGTGCCTGAGCTGAAGGTGTATATTAAATTATTCAGCCCATCTTTTGTTTTCTGACAGTGCCCTCACATCCTCAGGTAAGATGGAAGGTGGACCAATCCTAAGCCTTATCAGTACTACAGAGGTAAATAGTCTTTTCTGGGAAAGTGAGAACAATCGATTCCAACTCCTGCAGGCTGCAGGAGTATCTAGCACTTCGGTGCCTTAGATTTTAGATAGGTGAGTTGTCTGGTAGGCTGTTACCGGAAAAGAAAGATATTTTACTATGTCTGTGACTGAGCACTGGGATAGACTGAATTCATCATTGTCCAGATGTCTTGAAGAAAGGTCTATATGTGCATGATGGAACAGAGAGAGTTACATGTGTCTTGAACCATCTCCCAGTCTCACCACAGATTAAGATGTGTGTTATCTTAGAGAAGGGTAATGCATTTGCGTGATTAACTCAGTGCTTAGAAAACAACATAATCCAAAATGGAGATATGAGCTGATTGTAGGCATCCCTGGACATGTTGCTGGAGAGCAGACACTTGTCAGAGATTCCCTGAGTCTTCATCTCAGTTCAGGTAGAACTCATCTGCATTTTATAGCTCAGTTTTAACCTAAAAAAATGTGTGTATGTCAAATTCCAGGAATTGGAACTGGACCTTTTCCCGCAATATATCTGCCATATTGAACCACAGATTGCTTTTCTGACCTTACATCAGCATGAAAGCTCTCTCTATTCTTAAACATATGTAGTTAAGACCCTTTAAAGCTATCTTTCTTAATAGGAAAATGAGCCAGGAAGGGTAGCAAATGGCAGAATGTAACAACTTAAATCCAGAACTGGCCTACTGTAAGATGTTTTTGTGAATGCTGGGGATATCGTTCCCTCTGGATGGAAGTAGCATGTCTCATGTGCTTTTAGAGTTGAGCCATGTAGGATTTTTGGAAGCATGTCTTTAGTGGGCATCCATGAATGTTTAGTTTGTAACAGAAAAATTGTTTCGCTAGAATTTCCAAAAATATAACACATTAGGCACATGAATTAAAAGGAAAAAAAAAAGACATCATGCAGTACTTGTTCCTGATTCTCCAGACAGTCTAGTAAAAACAAGGAATTCAAAGGTTACCTTTTCTGTTGGAATATTCTCTCAATTCTCCTGCTGTGCTACTGTGCTTTGCACTTTGCACATTTCTGCCTAACTTTTATGAATTTTAGTTCCATTTTCTAGCCCCACTTGATAGACTCCTTCCTCCCTGGAGTCAGCTCTTGATTTACTGCTTTTAGCCTGATGTCTTTGTTCTCCTGCAATTTCTTGACTCCCCAAGCTCTGTTCCATTTTAATTACAGGGATATTCTCTCCTGAAATCTGAAGGTTATGAAGTCCTGTCCTAGCTGGTTATTGTTTCAAAGTCTACGCAGAAATTACAGTGGGGTTTGTTTGTTTGTTTGTTTGTTTGTTTGTTTGTTTTAATAGGCATTACATTAATAGGCACAGTGCATTTAATCTGCATATCAATTAGGATATTTTATATTATATTATATCATATCATGTTTTTGGAGGTTATATGGCTCCAGTTGTTGGCCCTCCATTTCACCATTATGTTAACCTAAGTCATGCTTTGTTGCACTTGCATATTTGGTGAGCAGTCTGTGTGGTCAAAGAGATTTATCTGAGAAAGCTTATACAGGAATGTACTTTATTTTGTGAGCATCTTGTGACATGCTGTTAGTGCTATATAAAGTGCACATATTAGACCTCTACCTGAAAGTACAAGTCTACTGTTTAATATGAATACTGCAATTGATGAGTTTTACATAAACCTTTATGCTATCCATACATGAGTGGACTTATGCACCTAAAGAAACACTTAAAATGAATTTAAGCCTGTGGATCTAAATCTGAGTCTGTGAATTCTGGTTCACCTGCTGCAGGTTGGCTCGCAGGCATCTTGACTTCTTTTAGTCCACCAGAATTGTCCCAGGCTTGATCAATCAGAGCAGTTTAGACTATCTAGAAGCAAAAATATATATTTTCTCTCCAATTCTGAATCCTTTAAAAATCTGACTTTTTGGGAGATGGTACTGGATAGTGACTGCTGGGATGGGACTCTTCTGAAAACACAAGGAGAGCTAATAGCTTTACTGACAATTTGGCTGGAGAAGTTCAGAGTCAGCAAAGCAGTTTCTGGGGATGCTCATGCCATCAGAAGGTTGGATTGAAAGCCCTTGGCTGCTGACCGGGCTATCTCCAGAAACAGGCAAAGCAAGGAGATGTCTAGAGCAGCAACATGACTATAACTGCGTTGGCTGCTGTGCTGCTGCTACAGAAAGTGTAAATGTGTTTGGGGAAGCCTCTGTTTCTGGATGAGATCCACACCATACACATCAGTGCTGCGATGTCTTATATCACTGCAGATAGGAGAGGATCTGTGAGCTCCCCACTGCTCTATTCAGTCTAGATGCCACTCCTTCCTGCACTTTCCTCACCCAAGGCAAGAGTGCCTCATTCCCATGACAGTGTTCAGAAAGCAAAATTTGATTTTGCTAGCATTACTGAGAAGTCTGAGCCAGCTCCAACCACCTGAAAGACTTCAAATCAGTACTTTCTACAATGCTATCTGCTGAGGGGCTGAGCTGGAATCACTTTTCTCCCTTCCTATTAAAACTGCACTGCTGTGTATAGAGTAGGTTGAGAGAGAGAAATTTTACAGCCTAGTGGTTATAGTATTCACCTGGGAGGGGGAGATGGGGAATCCATTTGTTGTGTAAAGGTCTGTTCATTAAGTGGCCAAAGGAAACAAAAAAAAAAAAAGAAAAAAGAAAAAAAGAGGAGATAAAATGAAAGAGATAATAACAAACAGCAAGAGAGCTCATGGTGAAAGGAGAATTGGATTCAGTAAGTTGTGTTCAAATGGCTAGGTTTTGATAATTTGCTATAAAAAGGCATCTCTAAAGAGATTTTGACAGCTAATGCAGTCTCTTCCTGTTTTTCACTGTCATCATAAATTTCTTATAAAGACAACTGGTCTTAAATGTGCATTCTTCCTTCTCTAAGCTGTTCCAAATGGGAAATGGCATAGTTTAGAGAGGAGGTGGATCAATAATCTTCCTAAACAGAAGAATATCTAGGCAGAGAGCCACATTTCATAAGGTTTCCTCTGAGTCATTGAAGCTCCCCAGTACTAGAACATGGTCTTGGGTTCAGGGCTTTAGTGGGAAGCTCAGCTAAAACACCACTGTGTCTGAATTACTTTTAACATGGAGTAAAAGCATTGTGGCAGCAATGGAAGTGGCTGGTGTTACTGTATTTGTATTTGAAATGTATTTATCCATATTTAAGAAATATCTTGATTATGACATATTAACGTTGAGCTTATTTCAATTACTTTTTAAGCAGCATCCAGATACATAAAAATTTAAATCAATTGCACTATATATAACATATATATCAAGATGACTTTGACTTGGTAAGACTGATGCCAGAATGATCAATAATGGCATGACTAAAGGACATTTATCCTACCATTCCACCTATGGAGAGATCTGCAAGCACCACAAAATAAACTGCTTGCCACTTTATCTGCCTGTGCTCTTAAGAGGGACTGAAACCCTGCATGAAACTGGATCTGTCCTTTGGCAGTGATCCCAGTTAAAAAGACATGTAATTTATCAATTTGCCAATAACATAATTTCTGTGATGTTTTTCCTCCACAAATTTTGCATTGATAAAAGCCTTCTTCAGCCAATAATCTTGCTTATTGTAGCATACAGTGAAACTGCCTCTGCTTTATTCTCCTTTTCTTTCTTAGTACAGCTGGGAATACTAGAACAGATCAGTGATGAATTAATCATTTTCTTGACTGAGTTTGTTAAAGAATAAACTGTTAAGTATATATTATCTATGCTGTAAGCAAAATCTAATTTCTGTTTTGCATGGGCTGTTTGTGATATCTTAGGAGAAGAAAGTCCTCAACTCTAACTTCTGATGCACAGCTGGACTCAAACTTCCTTAAAAGCAAATGTGAGATCTTTGTTTCATCTTTGACCAGCAGATGGGCCTGGGTTTACAAAGTTAATTTAAGTCATTTTGGATTCCATATTCTTATTTGGCTTCAGTACTCTATTGCTAATTATAATCAAGTATAAATAGGAGCTTTCTAGGACTTGATTTAAATCTACAGTTTTGTGGGGTTTTCCCCACATTGTTTTTCTTTCTGAAGATGGTAAAAGCATGCTGCTTTTTCTCATTCCACTTCTTCACTGAAGCTTCTTAAGAGAATGAGATACAACAAATACATTTAAGATTATGTTGAAAAAGCATTTCTGCTTTTAATATTAACCAGATTTTTACTGCTAAGTTTTGCTGGCAAATCTCTTAAAGTTTCAGCTTGCAACTTATCCAAATCACTTAAATCTACAACACTGGCTTTTCAGCCTTGCAAGAACATCTGTTTTGTTTTCCAGTGCTATCTTTTTTAGTCCTAGAATACTCTTCTTTAGTGTGAGTGAGATTTTTTCATAATCTTAAAGGGTCTTAGTTTTAAGTCCAAAACATAATGAAAATCAGGTGGAAGTACCTCAGTGTAATGTTTCTTGTGCTAGTACTTTCACTGAATGTATTCAGTGTAAATGGGCAGCGAAACAGCTGGATGCCCATGTTACACTTTTCTATGACTTTGGTGAAACTTGACAATACAGTAGTGTTATGCTGTACATCTCGTATTGTGCTTCTATTGAGGCATCGTTTGTATTTATATATCTCTATATGTGTATATATATGTTGAAAATAGTTACTTAAACTATTAATGTGTCTAGTAGCATGTTGTTGCTTTTCTTTGATGGTAAATGGAATTATTTGGCAGGAGAAGTATTGGTCTGAATCTAAATTTGTAAAAAATATTGTATCATATTCAAAATTAAATTCCTGAAAAATGCTGATGTATTGCAACCAGACAATGACTATCAGGTAGAGAAAGGACTAGTCAGACATCTGTTCCTTAAATTGATTCTGCTTTCTAAATGGAAGAATTAATAATAGTGTAATGGTGTTCTGTACATCTGAAAACAGAAACCAAACCAGGTTATAATTTTGATAACTCTGGTTATCACTAAAATTTGGAACAAGTCCTCCAACTGGAAAAATAGCTCACTAGATGCTAACTCGCGTTATCACAAATGTCACAGCTTAGCAAAAAAAAATTGATTACTTGGCATTCAATATCCATTTAAAATAGCTATTGCTTAAATATGCTATTTTACTTAAAGTAATTTGTATACATTAATTTCTTAGTCCATGTATGTACAGATGATGTCACTCTAGTGGCCAAAACCTTCATCCTCTGATATACATCTCTTGTATATTAACACAAATACCATATTACTATTAATGTGATTGTATCTCAACCTTCTATCAAATTGTTTACCAAAATAAATGTCATTCTTTCTGCAGACTTTCCAACCTAAAAAAAATATGGTGTTTTTATTCCATAGTTGATACCAGCTTGACATGTAGTGCACTTAATCTCAAAGGTATTTATGGGTTAAAAGCAAGTTAGTATTTACATTGTTTCAGTTGTACATTTAATAACAAACCTTCTAATTAAATTTTAATTGAATTTGTGTTGTCATACTTGCACTGTTGGATACTAAGAACATATTATGTTGCTTTTTTGAAAAAAATACTATTTTGAAAACACAAAGTTAGATCAATTTTCCCTGTTTGAAATATAGAAAGAAGACTTTTTTGTCACAGTAATAAATACATTAAAAATGTTGGCATGAAATAAAATCACATTTTAAACAATCTCCTTTCTCCCTCTTTTTTTTTTTAACAGTATTTATCAAATTTTCCTAGAGCTTGTGAAAAGCTTTGTTTTTGAGAGCTCTTTGCTATAGAAAAATATATGAATATATATTTTAATATTTTCTAATTCCCAGAGTCCACAGGAAATACAAATTGGTTTTAGTTAGTATCAGATTCTACAAATAGTATTGGGAGTTGGTGATTGTGTAAATCATTATGATAAACTTTAGCCCTTCTTTAATGTAAAAAATTCATGTAGCAATTTGATAGTTTTCAAATATAAGCTGTAATTATCTACTGACGTATTTGACAGGGTAGTCATTATTTGTGACATCACGTATTTGCTATTTCCTACTCATACTGCACATAGGTTCGTTCATTTTAGTCATAAGAAATCATTGTCCACTTTCCACTTTTAGTCAGGGAAAAAACCTGAACATGTTAATGAAATGCAAATAAGAGAGACTAATTTTAAGCTGAATACACAAAATTTTCAGAACGTGCAGGAAAACTTGTTGAACTTAGGAACGATTAGAAAAAACCCAAATCCTAACCTTCTGTGAGTTGCATGGATTTTGCGTTTTTGTTATTCCACTACTTTCTCAACAGTCTGTGTGATGGTTTACCAGTTTATGCTAGTTGTGTAGATTTGGTAATGCACCTTATGAATCTGTTAATATGAGGTGGGAAAAAATGTGTTAAAACTTCGTTATGTAGATCCCTGACCACTTCATAATTCTATCCTCTTCCATGAGCTTTTAATTGTGCTCTTCTGCTCATGTATTTAAATCTTTCACACTATGTCTCTTTTATTTAAGTTAGTGTTTATTTATATAACTAAATGCAGGGGTGAATGGGTAAAATGAAAAAGAAAGGTGGGATTGTGTTTTCCTCTTCTGTATCTCTTTCTCTTTCTCTCACTCTCCCCCTCTTTTCTAAACAAGCTAAGAGTTTTTATAATTCATCACCTGGCTGACAGATGAGTTCTGCTGGAGAATATTAGAAAATGTCTCAAATCTCATATATATGCTAATGGTATGCTGAGACTGGTTGGTGGTATGCCGGAGTTTTTAATCTGTCTCGACCAGTGTGGAAAGTGGAGGAGACAAGTCATTGCACTCGACAATTTATGATCAAACAACTGAATTGTAAAGGAAGAAGGACATGCAGAAAAGGAGAGTAATTTTCTGATTTAACAGCGTTGTTACTACAAATAAAGAAATCTTGATTTTGACTGCACTCGACATTAAATGAGTTTCCTGTGCCCTGCTCTGAATTTTTCATTTTCAGATTTGTATAAAGCACCCTGCTTAGATACAAGTGACAGATAAGGAGACGATTGCATATGGAAATCAAATGTGTATAATAAAGCCATCTTCTGTTTATTAAATAAACACATGTAGATGACTTCCGTGGAGAATGCACTGATAATTCTTCATTGTGTTCTAGTTTTTTTGTAAGTCACAAAGAATCTTATTTAACAACCACAAGTGACTGGATGCAAGCTTTTCTGTTTATTACCTTATAACAAACCAGGCAGTCTAATATATGGCATTTATAAACATTTTATTTTGATTCTTTAGTCCAAGTTTTAGCTGTAACAGTGCAATATATTAGTGTCCATAATGTTAGGCTTCTGGAAGCTGCATTGATGCATTAGTATTTTCTGAATATTATGTTTCTGTGATAGAATTGTAAAGATTAACAAGAAAATACGTACATTATCATTAACTGAAATTCTAAGAGAAAGGAAGTCTAGCATGCAGCACTTCAGTCTCCAGATAAAAAAACAATTACATAACCAAAAGTAAGAAAAGACTATGGAGTCTGCAGTCAGCTTGCAAATATTTCTGATGCAGGGATTTAAGGGTCTAAGTTTCGGAAGTAAAAAACACTTGAAGTTCATCAAGGGAATCAAGGGATGTATATCCTGTTCTATTTCTCATTCTTGGGATTTTTTTTTCAGATATGGCCTTCTAATAAATTATTATAATTTATTGCAGTGTTGGGTAACATCATGAATACTGGTTGGTTTTTTTCCAGAAGGGATTTTTATATTGCAACCAAAATGCCTGTGGCATTTTAAATAAAGCAGAGTATACTTTTTTTCACCTCTACCTCTGGAAAGTTAAGTTCAAATTTAGATTTTGGGTTGTGGTTTTATTTTGAATAAAAAGAAGTGAAGGGCAAATCATTAATGGCTGGACACTAATGAACCACATGTAGTGAAAATTATTGGCCATATCAGAGATCTACAGTTGGTGGCTTACCCTGCATGGACTGAGAGGGCCATTATATTGTTTTAAGACATCCCCTGTATTTATCAATATCAGCAGCTGCATTAGGAACGTTTTGGGCTCTCAGTATTTTTTTCTCAAATTATCAGCAGCATCACCCTCTACTTTTGGTCATTCTTGAACTCTGTTTTGATGTTTTAATTTTGAAACAGAAGAAAACTGTCACCAAACTAACACCCCAAAAGCAAAGCATGCCCACCTCTTGACAGGTATTTACTGCTGGATGCGGGGGGACTTGGGAAATTCTGGTTCAGACTTCCAAACTACCAGGCAGCTTCTCTTCCTGGGGTAACTGTAATGTGAGCTTTGGCATAAGTGCATCAGAAAATCCACATGGATTTCTTACTGTGATTGGAAGTGAATGCTGGGCATAGAAGTGCACAACCAGTTCAAACAAGACTAGATAAGCTGTGTTGCAAAGCCATATGGCTTAGTTTAAACAGCACAAAGAGGAAGTCTTTGATCATGGCCTTTGATCATAGTTAACCCTAAATGAAGTGGTGGGCTAATGTAGGTAAGAAGGTGTCAGAATCAAAGCAACCAGAGGCTGGTACGAGTCTAGTAAAAGAAGAATTTTGGAGAGGACCCTGGTATGCAGATGGTTTGTTTGATTTTAATGTGGGGTAAGGGAGGAAAAAACATAGCAACTTAGGCACCAGTGGAGAAGACCAAATATGGCAGACACTATGAAGATGACTGGATGCAGAAGCTGTAAGGTGTATGTTATCCTTCAGTGAGTTTCTGACAGAATTTACATATGCATGAAGGGTCATCTCATAATGTTCAGGGGAAAAAAAGGTGTGAGAGACATAAATGCAGCTCAAAATGTGGGTAGAATACGGAAATGCATTTGAGTATGACAGATAAGATGAAAGGAAAGAGTATGAATATAACTGTAGTTGCAGATGGGTTGATTGGCAGATCCCCAGATGAAAAGGAGACCTCTAGAAATATATTAAAATGATGACAGGGGAGAGGAAAATACCATAATGTGAAGGAAATCTGTGGAAGAAGTTTGCTCTGTGGAAAGAGTTTGTTCTGTGGAAGGAGTGATGAAGTGCAACCTCTAGAGACAGAATATTGAGCAGCAGGAAAGAAGAGATTGAATAAATGGTAACAGCAGGGGCTAGTGGCTGAAGAAGAAGAGAAGACAACAGATAAGTGGAAAGCAAAAGGAAGCAAGAAGGCCAAAGTTTCATAGGAAACTAAGGCTTCTTGGAAAGATGACTTTTTTAGGTAAGAAATATTAACATACTGGCCATCAAAGTGGATGAAAATGGAAAAGAGTCTTGTGTGAACTCTGTCCAAGCATAATGCAGCGAGAGGCTGACAGAGTGTGAAAGTCATTCTAAATAGGCTGGGGCAGAATCCTTTTGCTGTCTTTCATCCATTTGACTGTAAGAATAAGAAACTTGCTTGATCAGCTCAGAGAGGGTTGTTTGCTGGGATTCTATTTCCTACACCTAAAGAGCAAATATTTGGGAAGATGATGAATATCATCAGGACCTGTGAAAGAACCAGTCCAGAGTTTGAGATATTTGTCTAGTTAAGTATCTGGCAAAGTAGCCTTCTTGGATTTTTGCTAACCTGACAGATAAGAAAGTGGACAGTAGAAAGGAAGTGCTATGAGGATAATAGCGAAGTGGGTAGTTAAAAATACGAGTGCCTAATTTGGATAGTGAGATTTAACTGGAAACTGCCTCAGTAATTCATAGGAACTACAAAACAAAGTGGAGGAAGTCAAACAAAGAGTCAGATATGAAGCAACATTATAAGAAAAGTAAAATAGAATATCTGTTATCACTAGAAAAGAGATTTGGAAGGAACATAACTATTAAGGAAATGGTCTGGTACACTTTGTCACATAATGACCTCAAAAAAGTACGAGGAGGAAATATGAGTAAGTCACAATCTGAATGGTAAAGTATCTTTTGCTTTGGACATGCTGGAAATCAGAAATTAAACTCCAGTGTCTCAGAACAATAAAAATGTTTATTGTTCCTGCAGTGGTCTTTCTAATGTTTGGGTTTTTTCTTTTACTTCATCAATACAGCATGAAGTGCAGATGTTGCTAATAATGATAACACCCAAATGCAAAGTAGACTTCTTAAGTAAGTAGTCATTGAGCTAGCAAAGGGCAATATTTAACTTTGGTTTTAGACAAAAGAGTGTTTTGCAAGGTAGTACACTATCTCCCTCTTTCCTCCATC
The DNA here is from genome assembly GCF_047495875.1 of Pithys albifrons albifrons. NCBI lineage: Eukaryota > Metazoa > Chordata > Aves > Passeriformes > Thamnophilidae > Pithys > Pithys albifrons. The sequence goes on along the minus strand of NC_092461.1, from coordinate 16,609,500 downwards.
CTCATCCCCTCTACTTATTCTCATGTTTCAGCCTGTTGTTGGCACAGTCCAGGACCCAGGACACAGGCAACACCTCACTGCCAACTGCAGGCAACTTTCTTTTTATCCTGGTTATGGAGGAGGCAATACTTTTGAAGGGTATTTAAGTAGCATTTTACGAGTCAGGAAGGCTTGATCCACATGCTTTTGTAGAAAATTCATATGACCAATCAGATATACAACAGTATTTTGTCAATAATGTTCTTGTAAACCTGAGACCTACAAGTTGGATATTTGAAGCTGTTTGACAATTTTACAAATACATTTGGTGCAAGGCAAAGTGGAAAGTAGGTACTTTTAAAAGTCTCACCCACAGTATTTTAGAAACTCTCAGATTTTTAAATTCCAGGTTCTTCAAAGTAATTGTTTAAAAAAATCTATTAATGGTGAAAAAAGCAAAATAGATAAAGAAATCCCCAGAGAACAAAGACACACTTTGAATATAGAAATGTGAATTAATAGACAATGCTTTTTCCCCCCATGTTCACACAACAAGAGCTGTCTACACCATTGTGCTTGACTGCCCTTTTATACTGTAAAAGGCAATACCATGAATAAATAAAATGGAAAGTGTGAAACAGCTTAAAGTTGAAATGTGCCCTTAACAAGGCCTAGTAAAATTATTGAACCTCAATGCCTATGAACAATGCCTCACTTCAATCGTGCCAGCAGATGGCACTCTTTATATTAAGTAGTTTTTATGGGAAAATTTAAATTGTTTGGTTTTTTCTTTGTTTATTAAGTATTGGGAGGTACTATCCCATGTAATGCTTCTTCCTGAAATGATAAATTGATCTACACAAAACTTCAAATAACTATATTTCTGATGGTGTGTATAAACTGAAATTTTCTAATGCATGCCTTTCCCAATATCTGGAGAAAATTAGGAGAAGAAATTCAGTATGACCGAAGAGTTATAACTCTTGAGTATTGGAAAATTAAGGGGTAGGAACAGGTTTCTGGGAATGTTTTGCAATTTCTCTGTGTTTCTGGTGGTTAGGCATTTCCAGGATGAATGTTGGATGCTTAACATGTTTAGGCGGTTAATTCTGGATGTTTATAGTCAGTCATTGGATGCCTTTTTCACTTTCAACAGAGAAGATATGAGAGGAGATATATGAACAGGTATCAAAACAGAGAAGATTGGAAGGAGAAGAACTTCAAATTATGCTAGTCTGATCCTGCAGGAGAAATTCAGGACTAAGGAAAGAAGCCTCTTTGTGAAGCCAGTGCGTGGTGGTGGCAAGGAGGTGCCTCACGTTGTCTGAGCTGAGGCAGCATAGCCCAGGCACTGAAAACACCCGAAGTAGAGCACCACTCCACCAGAAAAGAGCTGCTTTTCCTCAGGTGCCTTTCAACTCCCTGCAGGGCTGCCAGCCACCTCCAGTGTGGTAGCTGCACCCACAGGCACTTGACAATCGTGTAAGTTTACAAAGGGATTTTAGCAGTGATGGCAGTGTGTATTCAATCTGTGAACAGTAATATAAAGTCCTGTGTTTTGTGAGTGGAAGGAAAGAAGTAAAGCAGTTTCTTATAACCAGTAAATATTTATGTAGCTAGTAATGTGCTAGGTTACTGATGGACACAAGCCACATAGACTCTAGGGGAAAATAGAAAGCCTTCTTTTTTTCCAACTATAGTGAATACTTCAATTGAAGTGAAGCCTCTTTTTCAGAGAAAGTCAGTGGAAATAGCTTCTGCCGAGCTGGAAAGATACTCTTGATTACTTGCTGTGCTCTTAGATAATCAAGGACACAGTGGAAATACCACATAGCATGTGGTCAGCTTTGATTTATCCCAGGAAACCTCTCTCAACCTCAGAATGCACTGTAAAGAGCTGCTTCACAAACTTCAGACAGAAAAATCTCTTCATTTTTTATCTTTTAGTTAATATATATAAAAATGTTTATTCAACATTGCTCAATTGCATAATTTCCGGTCCTTCCATGAAATTAGAAGATGAAACAAGTATGACTTTAAATAAATTTGTTTCCTGGCTACATTCTTTTACAAGGTTTCAATTACTAACTCAAACCTGTTAAAAATATTTGCCTCATTAATCACATTATTTAGTATTCTGGCTATTTCTGTCCTCTAGCATGGAATTATTTATCTCTCTGCCCTCTAGAAACTCCTGATAGTGTTTAATTATTATGCCATTGTACCTCACCATAAAGATGTTTACAGCTGCTACCCCAACTTTGATATCCTTAGCTTTTCTCAGCTTCCTAGTTCTTACAGCTTTTAGTAAAAACATCAAGCCTTGGTAAAACTAATTTCTGGCTACCTCAGTAACATTTTTTTCCTCAATACAAATACCTAAATCTTCAAAGTAAAAAAAAACCCAAACAAACAAAAAACCCTAACCTATATCTAATCCCTCTTTTCTTCTAACTGTACGCACTCTTTTCCCCCACTTTGCCTTAATTTTTGAATTACTTCATTCTGCTCTGTTCTGTGTTCACTGCTATGGGTAAAATTAAAATCTAAAACTGCCGTGTTCAAGCGCTCCCTCTGCTTCTCCCTTCTCATTACTTCTTCCTATATATAGTGTGCTTGCTTTCCTTCCTGTTTAACATCTTTGAATCCCCTTGATGCCCTTCATTACACAGCTTTTGTTCAGGCACTTGGGACTTCTTAAACTGCTTATTAGAAACCTCCTAGCAACACTTACCTTATTGCCTTAAATCTACCAAAAATGCTGTCACATCAAAATAAGCTATTTCACTTACACTTCTGCCTCTGCACAGTCACCTCCAAACCCTTGTATTGACTCATTTCCTCTTTACCGAATACAAACCTCCTCTGGCTTACTGCTTGTTTCTTTTCTTTAATTTCTTTTGGCTGACCTCCCAGCAACTTTATCAAGAAATGAAGCCTTGCAAGTAAGCATTTAACTTTTCTTTTTCATCTGTTGCTGATTCCAATACTACTTCCTGCATCTCCATCCTCCATGGATGCATTCACAGTCTGGCAGCCCAGGTGAGGCACTGCAAAGCTGTGCATTTGAGTAGTGCAAATATAAGGGACTATGATCCCTTAACTCACTGCACATCTTTGCTGCTTTCCTTGTTTGCTCTTGTTTGAATGTCTTTGCAACTTTTTTTAGTATTTCAAAATGGACTGTAGTATTCAGATGAAAACTGAAGCAGTTAAGTCTTTTATTTTACTAGTACATAATAATATGTGCAAAAGCATTTGTGGGAAGAAAAACGTATAATGAGAATTTCTATGTGTCCCTACTACCTAAAAATAGGTAAAGGTATAAATATTCATTCTTGAAATATTTTTGCTGTCATCTTGAAACCTCTCTGGGTGTAGCAGTCACCCAGATATGCGGCAAAAAGGAGATCAATTATATCAATTTTTGTGAAAACTTTTTCAATTATTCATACTTCTGAAGAAAATATCAGTAATTAAACAACTGAATTAATATTTGTCAATATATATGAAAAAAATCATGATAAACTCGAGCCTTAACATCATTTAGATCCAAGTATCATTCACTCTTTTCAGATTTTTTAGGAAAGATGGAGAAACTGCCATTTTTTTCCAGTGAATGTCATTTACTGTTGTATTAATACAGATTTGAACTATTTTCTTAAAAATGCAATTACAGTTGCCATGGGTGTTGATTTTGGTGTGTCGCTCGTAGCCTTTTGCCTCTCCTGAGCACTTCCCATCACCCCCATCATCTCCATTTGGTATTTTGTTTCATTAAATCTTTGGTATGCTTTATGTTTATGTAAGATGTATGTACTTCTCTTTTTAGTGGCTTTCTTGTTAGAAGGTACTGGTTCAGGTGAATGGCATGTGGGAAGGGGACAAAAAGGTTCATAGCATTCTGCTGAGGATATGAAATCCCATAACTCCTACCTACTTTTTGCCCATAGCAGTTCTATATTGCAATCAAAGGCGTAGCTGCAAACCCTTCATGATGTACTTCGACAAGCTCCAAGCCAGATTTTGTGGGTAACAGTAGCACTGTGAGCAGTTCAGCATGAACTTCAACACCAAGGCAAGAGCAAGGGAGTGGTATGGTTCCCACTATAAGGTGTGAGTCATTTTTGATGATCCATAATGTCAGAGTCGAATTAAAGATCTGTCTAAACTCTCTTCGGCAGTGGAAAAAGAATTGAGCTTGTGTTAAGGAGAAGAAAAACATACAGGGATAATCCCCTTGACTTAACCTGTGATCTTCTACCATTCACTGATATAACTTATTTATGAGCCAGGTATCACATCCAGAGAATCATGTTACAGCTCTTGGGTTTAATAAATTCATCTTCCATTAATTTCCAGGATTAGGTTGTGCATTGTATTAAAAAAAAATGCCCTGTTTGTTTCAGACTTTCAAAGTGGATTTTTGGATTTCTAGTTCTTTCGACAGGAGTAAAAATGAAATATGGTTCCTTACCTTGTCAGCAACATTTATTATTTTACAGATCTTTATTTCATCCCTCTTGAGTAGCTTATTTTGCAAACTCAAAATCCTGGCCCTGTTTGTCTTTCCTTGTGTTATTCCATACCCTTTATAACTCTACCTCTTTCTACAAATTTTTTTTCTTTGCTATTTGGTGTTTCAGGGTAAGGCCAGTTTATGAAATAAGACAATTAGAGACATATAATTGTTCAGGGTAAGAACTAATAAAAGAATAATAGTAGCATAATGAGTTGACTTTGTTTTACTGTTTTTCCTTCCTAGTAGTGCTCTTACTTTATTTGCCTGCTACAAAACAGTGAACTATGAACTTCTCTGTTTGCAAGTCATAGAAGATAATAGAGAGTCAAAAACTGTATAGTTAAGAATAGTTTTTGTGTATGCCTTCCTTTTTCTTGTGCTGGCATTGCATCTCTACTGACATTTTCCCCTGCAATGCTTTTTATAGAATGTTACATAGGAGTCGGTTTTAAGTAAAGGCTTACAGGTAACAGAAAGCAGAGGGGCTGCCTGGAAAACTCCATATCCCAGGAGCAAGCAGGGCTAACCGAGGGAGGAGTTGACTGAAGAAGCAGGCTGATTCGTGGGAGGATTGTGTGAGTTATTTGGACATGTTACCTCCTCCCAGGGCATAAATGTGCTGACATAACGGTCAGTACATCACATGTTGTAGCAGTAGTTCTCGTGTTAACTTCATGGTCATAATGTTAGTTTTGACTATTGTAAGTAACTTTCTGTCCTAGTTCAGCAGGTGGGACCAGCTATCACCGTGTGGGGGTGATCAAAGCTGTGTATTCTACCCCCTCTATTCATTCCCCAAGAACAATGGACCATTTGCAGCAGCTGCCCAGGGAGTCATTAGCACCTTCACACCAAGCCTGAGGGGGGCATGGCTGCTAATGGGCCATCAACAGTTCAACAATACCCCATGACTCCAGAATTAATCACCCATTGTGTGAGTCCCTGCCCAGGGGGAGGGACTGGGTGCTCCCTGAGGGTACATAAGTGGTGGGTAAGACCTCGGGAAGGGTTTGTTGGATCCAGAGGAGCAGCAGGACCTCGACAGGAGGAGACCACCACTCTTGACTAGAGTACGACCGCCACTCTCAACCAGAATACAGCCATCACCTGCACCAACAGGTTTCTCACTTCTTTTTGCTTTGGACTTGGGGGGAACCACGTGGGTCTCAGCACAAGGGCTAACAAACCCCTTTGGGTTTGTGCCCCAGGACACTGGGTTGTACTGCTGGGTTTTGTGAGTTTAAAGCAGTGTATTTATGGTAACATTTTTCATTAAATTGTAACTCTGACTTATAATCTCTCTTGTGGTGGATCCATTTCTCCTGCTGGTTTATCTTTAAACCAGCACACTTTCAATCTCAGAAAACTTTGTTGTCTCAGTATTTTCCCTATTTTCAACGTTTTTTGGCATATGCTGAAGGGCATTGATGCCAATGCAGAGTCTCATGGCACACCCTAGTAGCCTTCCTTTCACACTCTTTATTTTTCTATCTTTTTATATTTTTCTGAAATGGCTTGCCTTCTTTAGAAGGCAACTGTAAGGGACTGTGGGTGAGACCCTTAGAAATTCAAGTATACTGTATCATTAAGTTCAAGCTTACTCTTATACTTGCTCACACCTTCAAAAGCTTCAAGCAGATTTTTAAGGTATGACTTTCTTACAAAAGCTGCATCAAACCCTTCTCTAATTTTATCAGTATGTTTCGTTGGAGGTTTTAACAATTTACCAATGAACCCTGTTTGCAGTTCTCTATCACATCCATAAAAAGTAAGGATGTTTCGTTTCTTTTATTTTTCCAAAGTTCTTTAATTTGTAGTCTATGTGTCACCAGAAATCATTCACATACATAATGCCTGGGTTCCTTTAAATGTCATGTGGTCCTGGTGCCTTTTACTGCTTTTTCTGTCCTCTATAAGCATTCTTGCTATAGATTTTTATGAAAAAAAATTATTTTTAGTTATCTTCTACAAGAAAGTTTCTTCTCAATGGAAACCTTATTATCTAGCTTACATAAAATTAGATGGTCTTTGTTCCCAGCATTCATAACTGAGGTCTTAAACACACTGCATTTCTGTATTCTGTTTGAAAAGTTTGTATTTCATTAGCTAAAGTAATGACACTGAATATGTAATTGCTAAATATTAATACAAAATTGAAATTCACTTCCAGGTATAAAATTTTTCAGTAGAAAGTCCTTTAGTTATTCTAGCATTCTAATTTCTGAAAAAAAAAAATTATTTTCACCATCTACCTCAACTTTGCTATTCTCAGAACAGATCTCATCTTTTTCAGATCTAGGAAAGACTCGTGAAGGGGAAATATAATTTTTGGATAGCTGATATACAAAAGGTGAGTGAATTCCTTGATATTTATGTAAAAGCAGCAAAATTCTCGGTTTCAGCCTGGAAGCATATTATAATTTTTGATTGGCAGAGGAAATTTAAATTAGGAACTCAGGATGAGAAAATATTAACTTCTCAAGGACTGCAAAAGCAAAAGATGCTTTAGAGCAAGCTGCTGATATCAAGCATGGTCTGGTTGTGTTTTGGTTCAATGTCTCACAACCATTTCTAATGCAGCAGCTCAATCTGTTGAATTTGGGGAAAGAAATAACCACCTTGTGTCATGTTGCTTCTCATTGTCACTTAAAATCTAATCTGTGTGAATCTAGGAACTGTTATTTTTTATCTTCTTGGCAATTGTTTGTTGTGTTGTTTTCATTTAAACTAGTGGCAGTTCATAGACCAAAAGATAAGAAACAAGTCAAGTTTACGAAAAGTGACACCAAGATGCAAAATATTTTTTTGGAAGTGTCAAACTCCTTGTATTTCTTTTCAAAGATGGGCAAAGTGAGCATGTTACTGTCTCCAAGGTTCTTTTTCCAGATTTGCCTGAATGAATATCCTACAACTTCATAGTTATAGGAAGAAATGATGGATTATGTTGTCATCTGTGCTATATCCTCTCATTTGTATAATGACTCCCCCAATCAGTGCAGGATTAGATGAGTAGAGAGAGGCACCACATAAACAAAGTCCGGGAACATGGATAGCTGAGAGAATTACTAGGGGAAATGCAGCTGTTGCCAGCTGTTCAAATATTAGATGGGAGTGGATTAATGATCAAGACTGTCTCCCACATTTTGGGAGATCTCTATCTTCCACCTCAGTGTTAATTCCTCACTAATATAATGTTGTCACTCCAGCCAAAAGATCAAACTATGTTGATAGTGCATGGTCAAGGATTACATAGTCTGTACTTTGAGGCTGTTCTCTTGCCTTGTGCTTTTGCATGTGTCAAATGATGCAAAAGGAGCAAAAGAGCACCTAGCCCTGTCTTTGGAGGACCCCGTGTCAGAGGTGGAACTGTTATGGCTCTCTTCTCTTCTCACCTAAGGCAGGGTACAGGTGACACTGACATTTGTTTTTAGTCACTGGGAGGGGTGAGATGCTGGTTGCTGGTGACTTTACATGCTTTTCTGGATGGTTCCATACAGGCAGCTGAACTTTTACTGAGGTACTGCTCACTCTTCCTCACCACACAACATACTACCAGGTAATTTCAGGGATAGAGGAAATCAGGGAAGGAAGAACATTGGGGCCAGACTGTTGCTGCCCCCTTACAGCTGCACTCCAGGGCCACTGTGCATAGACTGCTGCCCACCCATATATTACACACCACTAATTTAAAGCACTCTTGTATGCTGGGCAGTTAATGCTCCTTTACACAGAGAGAAATCCAAAGTAGGCAGTACATTATGACTTACTCATTGATCTGTATAGGAAAAATTCAAAGAGCTATTCAGATCTTTATTTATACGTGATAATCTATATCATACACACTCACAGATATGCAAATTTCAGCTTTACATCAGGAATTCACAGGAAAGCCTCAGGCTGATGCTAATTCCATCATTTAAATAAAGAATTTCCCATTGTTACAAAGGCCTTGGAGTGCTTCTGTGCTCTTTGTATTTACATAGTGATTTTCTCAGATGAACCAAATGTATGAGGATACAGTCTAGTGATACTCTTGCCAGTTATATATTGAATTATTCATCGTTACAGGAGATTTCAACCAATACTGATTAATCATTTCTCTTCTAAATACCATTTTTGTTATAAAGCTTCCACTAATTCTGTTCTCTTGCCATTATGTATGATTTCTATCTGTTATCTGACTTGGCTTTCAATGTAGTATTTAAAAAGTACCAGACCTGTCTAAAGACTATTCAGTGAAACAGACTTTGGAAAGATATACTGTCAAGGGCAGAGTATTGAACAAGGCAGTAAGAAAGAAAAGAAAAATCCAGACAACACAATGATTCAGTTACAGTGATTACACTCATAGTAAGCATTACTTTCCTGGAGAAATGGATGGATGGCCCACTTCCAGAATAAAAATAGACAGTTCTTATTCTGCATCCCCTACAACCTTCTTCCAGTGTCTCTCATGTTAAGGCGTGTGATTTTTTTTTTCATGTCCTTTTAAAAAACAGGTAGTGAAGGTGGTACTGAGTGCTTGTGGGCTATGAATCCAAAATTAAGACAAAGATATATGTATAAAATGATATGACCCATGTCAGGGCAGCTGGATTGGGATGCCATTCATGTGTTTAAGACAGACACTAGATAAAGGTGGGCTGGTTAAGTCCTTAAGGTGTATCAGTTGTACCATTGCCTTGCTCAGTATCTATCCCCTATGCTCTTGCAACTACTCCCCTACGAATCTTTCTAGAGGGCCCTGCTTCATACATAGCATATGACCACATGAAGAGGCTTTATATTAGGAAACAATACGGGAACTACGTTGGCAGCCTTCTTTGAGACAATGTGCTGTCTTCTGAGTTACTGACTGCTTGCCATTTCTGCCATCCCTGTCTCTACTGCGTATGCCTCAGGAGGCCATAGCAGCAGAGCTATGCAAGATGTCACCATCCCAGGAGATCTGGTCATTCAGAACATAAGAGGGATACAGTACCCTATTATTCTGTGTGCATGAGTCCTTGACTTTCCACTAATTGATGCCAGTTTGTGTTGATTCAATAGGTTTCATGGTTGACACTGTGTGCCCTAAGACTATTTGTAAGGCAGTGTATCCCATTGCATATTGCTCTCTTAACCCAGCTGAGTTTCCTCTTGGTATGTTGTCTTGTGCTTAGCTCAAATCTGGGCACAGAGTAAGAGTTATGCAGTGAGAATGTCTGGGTTCCTCTAGTTGAACAGGGTCTGAGCCACACTGACTCCAAAGCTTTGACAGAGCACCTAACTAGATTGTTTAGCCATGCCTCTAATTTTCATTTGCATCTACTTTTATAAAGGTGTTGATCCACATGGATCTATCTGTGATTCTAATTTCAATCTCTAATTCGTCAGGAGACTTTATCACCTTGAATTTTGAGAAGATTAAAGCTTTGTTAAAATGCTAGGGCAGCATTTTGCGGGAATTCTGAGACACCTGGTTTTTCTGCTATAGGTCTAATTTCTGCTGTGCATGTTAAAATGCATTTCTCCTACTTCTGTCACAAACACTCCTCCATGTTATTCCTGCCATATATAAAATACTGTTATGTGCAAGTAGCAGTTCAGAGATATAAATGAAAACTGTCTGCAATATACAGCTATCAAACCTGTTCTTCTTCACCTGAATTCTCTCTTCATTCCCCCTTGAACATGGAAATTCTATTATTGCAACCATATTCAAATATAATCAGAAAAGAAGTATTGGTAGTACTTCATAAAACACTTTTTCTTCTAAAATTACAGAAAACTAATCAGTAGATTAAAATTATTAATGACTGCAATTTTAAGGAATAATAATGTAATAGAAGAAGCTTGGGGGTTTTTTTGGTAAATGTTATCTGATTTTTGGAAGCTTCATTGAAGAGCACTCAGTTTGAAGACTGAGTCAGACATCCTTTCTGAAAAAGTGAGTGCTCAAAGACACAAGAATATACAAAAGTAAATTTAAGTATGAATTTATGCAGGTACATGCAGTTTGAATGTGATCCTCAGTACTGAATTAGAATTACTGTTTTGCTTTATTATCTAGATTTCATTTAACACTGACAAGGAAAACATTTGGATTAAATGTGTGCTCTCATTTTATGCTTTTACGGTATGATGCTACTGTTTTCGACAAAGAGGTTTCTAAAGATGTTTTTGCGTAAGAGCTAATCTTTTGTTTCAGCGCAGACATTCTCTTTTCTCAGAGGATTCATTTTAAAGAGAAGATTTAGAACACCTCACACATTCCTTTCTGATTTTTGTCAATAAAGTTATCATGAAATTATCATCAACCAGTATTTAATAATTAATTCCTACCTCTAGGGCTGTCTGTGGACAAAGTATGATATCTCATCTGAAAGCAGTGGCTGAATTTGTCAGTGAGGTATGGGGACAGATAATCAGTGTCATCATGAATAATAGAGCTTTCATAATTTTAACTGCATTTATAAACCATTTCTATACTTGTAACATGGCCAAAGTGCCTGAAGCTTCAGGACTTCATTGTACTTTTTGCATAGTCTCTGAAATTCTGAGTAAAAATCCAGCTTTACACAGAGTCTTTAAAACAGAACTAATGCAGCTGTGGGCAGCTTAAACAGAACTGACCTTGTACATTATTAAATGAGACCAGCAGCTTCTGAATTTGCAATCATCTGAGGGGTGAACTTGGGTGCAGGTAATTGCACCTTAGACATACTGCAATGGTCAGAGCAGTCTCACTACCACACCATGCTGACACTCAGTTATAAAATCCTGGGTAACAGCACAGTGTGCAGCAAATGCGCAGCAGAGGAGACTAAAACTACCTTCAAATGTCTCTTTCAATGTGGACATATCCAGTATGTTTTGCTCATAGCTGCATAATTTGGTGTAGGGGTAGATTTCCTTCAGGAAGTTGGGTGGGCAAGGATGCAGGGGTATTGTGTGAGGCTAACTGGTGTTAAGGTCTTAACACCAGTCTGTGCTGTCACAGGCACCTCTGAGGAGCAGAGCTAGATTTTAGCTCTACTGCTTTTTCATAGCTTACTGCAAGGGGGTTTTGAGTTAAAGTGCGCTGAAGGGTAACACGCTGCATATGGAAACACAGCCTCCACTAGACCAATATGGCCAAAATGGTCTGCTTTTTATTTTATGGCATTTGGCTTTTCTATAACTGAAGATTTGTCTAAATTACCAGGCTGTTCAAAGACGTGGCAGAAAAATGTGGGGATGCCCAGAAATGTTTTTCAGTCTCTCTTTGAAAATATTCAAAATATGCCTGTGCATGATCCTGTGCAACCTGTTCTAGATGAAGTTACTTTAGCAGAGGGGTGGGACTAGATGATCTCCAGAGGTCCCTTCCAACCCTGGCTGTTCTGTAATTCTGTGATATGGATAGTCATTGCCCTTATGCAGAATGGTCATGGCTCAGTAGACTTTGCTAACCTTCCTATCCAAGGTCAAGTGTATCTGTCTCAGAGGTCTGTCCTGTGTGATTCACTCAGGCAATTGAATTAACCTTTCACCTTGACTGTGCAGGAAGTTTGGACCTTGTTGTAGGGCAGCTGTGGTCCTTGATTGTTTGAAACAACTATGTGATTCAGTGTATAGAGAGCATTTGGTGTTCCCTATGACATGAACAGGAATCCTGCCTTTTTGCAGACCAGCCTATTCTCAAGAAAGAAGACAATTACCATCATCAGACTCTGAGATGTAAACAAGATTAGTGCCACAAAATCAGTAAGATAGCGAGTCGTGATGTCCACCATTTCAACAACTATAAGATCAATGCCAGGGTCATGTGAATCCTGTCAGTTGTGTTTCCACAGCCAGAAAATTCAAGGTGAGTAAATGCCCACAGGACATTGAGAGATACAGAGCTGAAGACTGTACAGGAGCAAAATAACTTGAGAGAGGCAGAGCAGACTTCTGCCACTCCTTATTTCTGGCAGACTTACCTACCCCATACTGTTTGTCCAAGTTGAGGTGCATCAAAAGAGAAATGCCAATTTTCAGATCACTGTAGCTGTAGAAGACATTATGCTGGTAATGGAGGGAAGGAATAAACCCTTAAAGCAGAGGTTTTGCAGTTCCAAAACTCCAACTCCACTGCTGGTCACCCCATGTCTGGGGGACAGGGAAGTTGTTCGGTAGGTTTAACCTCTGTCACTCAAAACTCCTTTGTGGTGGAACAGACCCTTGCTTGGAATATGGTCATTCCTCAAACCACCAAGAGAGGGTGAAAGTATCTGTAACAGTCCCAACGAGCATCTGCTCAGTTTCCTCTCAGTCCAGGGCAATTCACAGACCAGTGCACACCATGTGTTCTAGCTCACTCCATAACAAAGGCAAAGATCAGTGTATCTATCAAGACTGCATGCTCCATATTTCCATGTGTGACAGACATGATCTTTATGGGAAAGAAAGATTTGTAACCCTAGTCTGTGTTTGATCTCTCTTTTGCAAACAGTGATTACTTCCACCACATTTAAGTGAAAACATTTTAAAGTTTCATGTTTAGATATTCTTAAAAATGAAAGCAATATGAAAACCAGTATCATTAATAAGCACTTCTAAACACCTACCTTTCTCTCTGAAGAGTGCCTGTCCCATGGCAAATTCTAATTATAGTTACAAACTTAATGAGAACCATAGCAATAGCAATATTCAAAGGAGGGAAATTGAGAAATTGCAGAAAATACTCATAACTTGCTAGTTTATCCACATATCTGTGATTTGGATTTGTATTTTGATTCCTTTTTATCTTTTAAATTGAAATAATGATTTTATGGACCACATTTACACCTCGTTTTCCTTTAAGAATATTTAATAATGTATGTTATTGACCTAACTTGCAATGACGGCCACTTTGAAGAAATAAAGGTACAGTTTTTCAAACCTTTTAATTCATGATTACATATTCCAGAAGTGGAAAGTTACAACATTTAAATATTGATTTGTTTGTTTATCTCCATATTCATTATAGAGAGGTCCATTGATAGCTCTTTGTAAAAGAAAAAGGCTCTTGAAGAATATTTTTCACCAAGTTTGAGGCAAAGATCAAGATTTATAAATAATGTTTGTAGCTTTTCTTGTCCTTATTTGAAATAAATTCTGTAAACTGTGGAAGAACATAAACTTCAAAACACATATCATTTCTTCAAATTCTTTGTGCAGTTTAGGGGGATACCCTAATAGGAAACATGTACTTTTTACTGGACTGCTCCTCAGTCCGGTGTGAGCATATGTGAGTATTATGGCTTTAGCTTTCTTTAAAATTATTTTTTACAGTAAAGAGAAATACTTCTGAAATGACCCCAGCCTCTTAGGGAAAACAGAGACAAGCCATGCTACCCACTAAGTATTTAAAACCAGAAAATAATTTAACAGAAACCAAAGCAAGTCTCAAAGCTATTAGTTAAATTTTAATCTGTACCATATTTTATAAATACATGGATCTAAGGGCTAGAGAAAGCCTTTAGATCATATAGATTTATTTCCTGAGCTTAGTGATTTATGTTTGATGAAAGCATATCTTCCAGGCAGACTTTCAGACTGTTTTTGGATATATTAAGTAGTGGAGAATCCACCACTTCCCATAGTACTTAATGCCGCTGTAAAAGCATACCTTAGTACTAATATAAATTTATCTATCTTCTTCAGTTCATGGCTGTTGATTCTTTTTATGCTTTCTTTACTAGATGAGAGGCCACTTCAGTGCACAGTGCTTAGACAACTATAATTAAGTCACCTTGATCTTTTTTTCTTTCTTCTGATAAGCCAAATCACTTGATTTCCTTTAATGTTTTCCCACATGGCAGTTTATACAGCATATGGATCATTTCTATTCCTACTTTCTGTAACTGCACAATTTTCTTCAACACCCTTTCAAAAGGAGGGACATGAAAACAATTTGCAGTGATTCAGCACCACATTGGTAAAGTGTTTTTACGGAAGCAAAATAGACTTCTGGCTCATTTAGGTGTCCCTCGCTTGTGCGCAAACAAAACACCCCTGCTCAGTAGAATATGAAGTTTCATTCTGGAGGTTTAACTTCCATGCTTTATGCCTAACAACAGAACATATAGCTTTGTATTGTGAGATTTTAAGGGAAATTTGGGTTCAGCAAACAAATGGTTATTGATAGAATTCTGTGGGATTGGACATGAAATGATGATTCTTGAAAACCTCACAGAGAAACCCTTATGTGAAAGCTGCTCCTCATTGAACCTATGGCTTGAGAGTTATGACGTGCTGTCACACTTGTCATCATGGCTAGGCTTTGCAAACAAAGATTTGGGAAGGACACTACACACCCTTGCTGCAAGTGTGCTGGTGGCTAAAAAGGCCAATATGGGATAGGCCAGTCCAGTCACAAAAGGCACAGTGGAACGTCTCCTTTGACGATATTAGTGAGGAATGTTTTTTTCTGCGTTGTCTTTTCTCCTCGAGACTGATTCTGCGTGCGTTCTCAAAGGAAGCAGCAGTGACATGAATGGTGTGTCTCCATGAATCGCAGCTGGAGGCCAGAGTGAACCATTGGTGGCAGTCAATATGGTCAAGACTGAGATATTCTTTCAAGAAGTCCTTGTGTCTCCTCTTCAGGGCTCCTCTCTTGCGGCAGCTGGTGGCGAGTTCACCACAGAGCACAATCTTCTGGAGGCGGTGATCCTCCATCCTGGAGATGTGCCCTACCCTGCACAGCTGTGTTCTCAACAGCATGGCCTCCTTACTGGTGACCCCTGCCTGTTCAAGAACGGACACATTGGTCACATAATCAGACCAGTGGATGTTTAGGATCGAATGGAGGCTGCACTGATGGAAGCGTTCAAGAAGCTGCAGGTGGTGGTGGTAGATGACCCAGGATTCAGACCCATATAAAAGAGTAGACAGAACAATGGCTCTGTAGACACTAATCTTTGTACTTTTCTTCATGTGTTTATTGGACCAGAATCTTTTATGCAGTTTTCCGAAGGCTCTGTATGCCTTTGCTAGCCTGTTGTCTGTCTCTTTGTCAATCTTATCGTCTGAGGAAATGATACTTCCCAGATAGGTGAACTGCTGGACTGACTTAAGCTCTGATTCGCCTATGGTGATGTGGAGATGATAGAAGAATTCCTGAGATGTAGGTTGATAGAGAACTTCTGTCTTCTTCAGGCTGACTTTCAGCCCAAAAAGCTCAGCAGCCTCTGCAAAGCAGGATGTTAAGCGCTGCAGAGCTGCTTCTGTGTGAGCAACGAGGGCGGCATCATCAGCAAAAAGCAGCTCATGGACAGGGTGATTTAGGGTCTTAGTGTGGGCCTTCAGTCACCTTAGGTTGAATAGGCTTCCATCAGATATTGGATGTAGATGCCGTTTTCTTCATCGAGGTCTGCCGTGGCTCTTTGGAGCATCATGCTGAAGAAGATTGTGAATAGAGTTGGTGCAAGAACGCAACCTTGTTTCACACCATTGGTTATTGGAAAGGGCTCAGAGAGTGCATCGCCATATCTGGCTTGTCCACACTGATCCTCATGTAGCAGAATGATCATTTTGAGGAACGTGGGGGAACATCCTAAATGTTCCAAGATTTGCCACAGGCCTTTTCTGCTCACAGCGTCAAAAGCTTTGGTGAGGTCAATGAAGACTACATAGAGTCCTTTGATCTGTTCTCTGCACGTGTCTTGCAGTTGTCTGAGAACAAATACCATGTCTGTGGTACTCCTATGGGTTCTGAAACCACACTGGCTTTCAGGGAGACATTTTTCTGCAATAGCGGGTACTAATCTGTTCAGAAGTATTCTTGCAAGGATTTTACCAGCAAATGGAGAGCAAAGTAATATCTTGGTAATTTGAACAGTCTGATTTTTTTCCTTTCTTCTTATACAGGGTGATGATGACTGTTTCACAGAGAGCTGATGGTAGTTCACCTTGTTCTCAGCAATGCACAACAAGCTTGTGAAATTTAGCGTGGAGCGCTTGACCTCCATGCTTACAGACTTCGGGTGGAATTCCATCAACCCCAGCTGCCTTGCCAGTTTTCAGCTGCTGTATGGCCTTAAGTGTCTCTCCCATAGTAGGGGCTGCATCCAATTCATTTTTCACCGGTTGTTGTGTAATATGCTGAATTACTGAGCCTTGGGCTACATGGTTGGCACTGAAGAGTCTAAAAATGTTCACACCATTGGTTCAGGATGGAGGTTTTATCTGTGAGAAGCATTTGGCCATCTGTGCTGAGTAGGGGGCTTTGAACCTGGTGTGTGGGTGCGTACACTGCTTTCAGGGCCTCATAGAATCCTCTCTGGTCACCCAAATCTGTGCATAGCTGAGTCTTTTCTGCTAGGTTGAGCCACCATTTTTTCTGGATGTCTCGAATTTTCTGTTGGAGCTTGCTGCATGCAAGATGAAAGGCAGCTTTTCTTACATGGCAAGATGGCTGAGCGAGGTGTGCTTGGTGAGCAGTTCTCTTCTTCTTCAACAATTCCTGGATCTCTTGATTGTTTTCATCAAACCAGTCTCGGTTTTCCTTGGAGGAGAACCCTAAGGGCTCTTCAGAGGACTGCAGAATGCTATTTTTAATATGTTGCCAAAGTGCTTCAAGAGAGGGATCTATGGGCTTATCTGTAAGTCTAGTTTGAAGGTTTACCTGAAAGCTGTCTGTCACTGTAGCTGTTTGAAGATTGTTATCTTGGAGCCTCCTCCTTGGAATGCCGCCTCTCTTAGGTTTGGGCTTAAAGTGGAGGTTAAGTTTGTAACACACAAGGCGATGGTCTGTTTGACATTCTGCACAAGGCATCACTCGGGTATGATGGACATCACCAACATTTCTCTGTTGCACTAAGGCATAGTCAATGAGGTGCCAGTGCTTGGATCGAGGATGGATTCAGGTTGTCTTCAGGCTGTCTTTCTGTTGAAAGATAGTGTTGGTGATGCTGAGCTGCTGCTCTGCACAAAACTCTAGCAGGAGGTGTCCATTGTCATTGCAATTTCCAACACCATGATTGCCCAGTACTCCTTTCTAGGCTTCAGAGTTCTTACCTACTCTGGCATTGAAGTCACAAAGGATTATTATCTTATTATCTACAGGAACCTTTTGGGTGACGTGGCACAGGTCGGTGTAGAATTTGTCTTTTTCCACTGGGTCATCTTGAAGAGGTGGGGCATATACACTAAAAGAACAACATGTTGCTTGTTGTGTAGCAGGAGGTGTAAGGAGATAATGCAATTGGAATGACCTGTCAGCAAGTTTTCAAGTTTGGAGGCAATGGAGTTTTTAATCATGATGCCAACTCCTGAAATGTGACTTTTGGTTTTGGGTTTGCCTGACCAGTAGAATGTTTAGCCAGCACCATGTTCTTTAAGGCTGCCTTCCTCATGAAGACAAATTTCACTGAGAGCAGCAATGTCAATGTTGAGTCATGACAGTTTGTGGGCAACTAGAGCAGAATGATGCCCAGGATGTCCACTATCTGCAGCATCAAGCATGGTTCTGATGTTCCAACATACGAGTGTGAATTTGAACACACCTTTGGAGGCAGGTGTATGCCTTTGAATTCTCTTTGTCTGTTTTTGTTTGATCGCATGGAAGATGCTGGTTGGCCGGGGTTATCCAACTGGGTATGGAGATGAACTTTGTTTAGGCCGTTTCTAGGCCTCTCTCCATGTGGAGCAAGCAGTGCTCTCCTTAATAAAGGCTGTTTGGTCATTCAGGATGCTGCCTTACCAGACTGTCATCTTCAGGGTCAAGTCTCAAATGACCAATATCCTGAACCGCCTGCATGCAGGGTTGGGTCTGCAGCTTCCTGCACTTCCTATTACCTGCTGTTTCGACCCTCGCCTGTCACTACAGGGCTTTGCAAGGTGGGTAAACCCTTTGAGTGTGCTCAGTAGATTTTTTAGGTGAGGCACAGCATGTGCGGAACTGACCCCACCCCTTACTCCTAAGTTTCATCTGCCACGGCCTAGCAAGCTTGGAGAGTGACAGCAAATTCCTCAGGATGTAGGTTTGGTTAGAGTATCCTTCTCTTAGATGGATGGCCTTACAAGGCTAAGTGAGCTCCAGCTGCCTGAGTTTGGAGTTAGAGTTGTCCCTCTCCTAGAATGGTTGCCAGAGGGCTAGTAAGCCCATCCTGCCCGTGGATGCACTTTGTCTGACCCTTCAGCTGAGACCTGTCTGGCATGGGAGACCCTACCGGAGGCACATACCATCACCAGCATAGCACACAGCCTCATGAGGGCACACAGGTTTCTCCCCTGCAACAAGGGGGAGTGTCATACTTGTAATATGACACCTGGAGAAGCAATGGAGAACCTGGAGAAGTGTCATACTTGTAATATGTTTTCATTTGTTATGATGTGTAACATTAGGGCAATGATAATTATTTTGTATCTTTTTTTGTTTTCAAACTTTATTTTAAAAAGATTTCTCTGGTTTTTTTTTTTCAATATGAGTCTCGTTGAATATGAGGAAGGGAAAGGAAAGCTACAGTGCTGAGAAGTCTACTTCAGTGGTTCACCCTGAAGAAAACTAAGAGTAATCACACTCTTCCAGGTGTCTGGCATGTGTTTGCATTCATAACATAACTATTCCCATATAATCAGTTTCAAAATTAGTGGTGACAAATACACTGTCACACAACTAAAATACGTCAAATACTTTCTCCAAGTCAGCATGCAGCAATGTACTGGAGGTTCCATACTCAGGCCCAAGATATGACCTGCCCCTGCATCTTTTTAAACAGAAAAAGAAAAGAAAGAAAAGGAAAAGGAAAAGATAAAATGTGCTGGTTTAAAGTAAACTGGCAGGAGAAATGAATGCAACACAAAAGAGATTATAAGTCAGAGTTACAATTTAATAACAATATTACAATAAATGCAATGGCACAAAGAGAAAATTGGCTTTAACCCACAAAACCCCAGAATTATAACCCAGCACCATGGGGCACAAGCATGAAGGGGTTTGTTAGCCTCTGTTCTGAACCCTATGTGGTTCCCCGAAGTCCAAAGTAAAAATCCAAAGTGGAAAACCTGTTGGTGCATCTGACAGTTGCAGTCTGGTGGAGAGTGGTGGTCGCAGGCTGGTTGAAAGTGGTGCTCTCCTCTTGTCGAGGTTTTTGGTCCTCCTCTCAATCCGATGAGTGACACCTGAGGTCTTCTTACCCTATGATATGTACTCCCAGGTCCAGGTGGGAGCACCCAGTACCTCCCCCAGAGAAAGGGAGTCACACAATGGGTGATCTAACTCTGTGAGTCATGTGGTATTTTGGAATTGTTAATGTCCCATTAGCAGACACACCCCCTCAGGCTGGGTGTGAAGGTGTTAACGACTCCCTGGAGGGGAGTTATCACAGCTCTTATCTCACAGATGCCTTTCACACTCAGCTCACAGCCTGAGGGGTCATGTGTGCCCTGGGCAGCTGCTGCTAAATCGTCCATTATTTTTGGGAAATGAATAGAGGGAGTAGAATACATAGCTTTGATCACACACAGTGATAAACTGGTCCCACCTGCTGAAGTATAAAATAAAAGAGAAAAGAAGAGAAAAGAGAAGAGAAAAGAGAAAAGACAAAAGAAGAGAAAAGAAAAAAGAAGAGAAAAGAAGAGAAAAGAAGAAAAGAGAAAAGAGAAAAGAAAAGAAGAGAAAAGAAGAGAAAGGAAGAGAAAAGAGGGGAAAGAAGAGAAAAGAGAAAAGAAGAGAAAAGAAGAGAAAAAGAAGAGGAAAGAAGAGAAAAGAAAAGAGAAAAAAGAGAAAGGAAGAGAAAAGAGAAAAAAGAAGAGAAAAAAGAGAAAAGAAGAGAAAAGAGAAGAGAAAAAAGAGAAAAGAAGAGAAAAGAGAAAAAAGAGAAAGGAAGAGAAAAGAAAAAAGAGAAGAGAAAAGAGAAAAGAGAAAAGAAGAGAAAAGAGAAAAAAGAGAAAGGAAGAGAAAAGAGAAAAGATAATAGAAAAGAGAAAAGAAGAGAAAAAAGAGAAAAGAAGAGAAAAGAGAAGAGAAAAGAGAAAAGAAGAGAAAAGAAAAAGAGAAAAGAAGAGAAGAGAAAAGAGAAGAGAAAAGAGAAGAGAAAAGAAAAAGAGAAAAGAAGAGAAGAGAAAAAAGAAGAGAAAAGAGAAGAGAAAAGAGAAGAGAAAAGAGAAGAAGAGAAAAGAGAAGAGAAAAGAGAAGAGAAAAGAGAAGAGAAAAGAGAAGAGAAAAGAGAAGAGAAAAGAGAAGAGAAAAGAGAAGAAGAGAAAAGAGAAGAGAAAAGAGAAGAGAAAAGAGAAGAAGAGAAAAGAGAAGAGAAAAGAGAAGAGAAAAGAGAAGAGAAAAGAGAAGAGAAAAGAGAAGAGAAAAGAGAAGAAGAGAAAAGAGAAGAGAAAAGAGAAGAGAAAAGAGAAGAGAAAAGAGAAGAGAAAAGAGAAGAGAAAAGAGAAGAAGAGAAAAGAGAAGAAGAGAAAAGAGAAGAAGAGAAAAGAGAAGAAGAGAAAAGAGAAGAGAAAAGAGAAGAAGAGAAAAGAGAAGAAGAGAAAAGAGAAGAAGAGAAAAGAGAAGAAGAGAAAAGAGAAGAGAAAAGAGAAGAGAAAAGAGAAGAGAAAAAAGAAGAGAAAAAAGAAGAGGAAAAACAAAAAAAAGAGAAAAAAGAAAAAAGAAGAGAAAAAAGAAAAATAAGAGAAAAAAGAAAAAAGAAAAGAAGAGGAAAGAAGAGAAAAGAAGAGAAAAGAAGAGAAAAGAAGAGAAAAGAAAGAAGAAAAAAAGAAAAAAGAAGAGAAGAGAAAAGAAGAGAAAAGAAAGAAGAAAAAAGAAAAAAGAAGAGAAAAGAAAAGAAAAAAGAAAAATAAGAGAAAAAGAAAAGAGAAAAGAAGAGAAAAGAAAAGAAAAGAAAAGAAAAGAAAAGAAAAGAAAAGAAAAGAAAAAAGAAAAAATAAGAGAAAAAGAAAAATAAGAGAAAAAAGAAAAAAGAAGAGAAAAAAGAGAAAAGAAGAGAAAAGAAAAGAAAAAAGAAAAAATAAGAGAAAAAAGAAAAATAAGAGAAAAAGAAAAGAGAAAAAAGAGAAAAGAAGAGAAAAGAAAGGAAAAGAAAAGAAAAGAAAAGAAAAGAAAAGAAAAGAAAAGAAAAGAAAAGAAAAGAAAAAAGAAAAAATAAGAGAAAAAGAAAAATAAGAGAAAAAAGAAAAAAGAAGAGAAAAAAGAGAAAAGAAGAGAAAAGAAAAGAAAAAAGAAAAAATAAGAGAAAAAAGAAAAATAAGAGAAAAAGAAAAGAGAAAAAAGAGAAAAGAAGAGAAAAGAAAGGAAAAGAAAAGAAAAGAAAAGAAAAGAAAAGAAAAGAAAAGAAAAGAAAAGAAAAGAAAAGAAAAGAAAAAAGAAAAAATAAGAGAAAAAGAAAAATAAATAAAAAAGGAAAAAGAAGAGAAAAGAAAAAAAGAAGAAAAAATAAGAGAAAAAAGAAAAATAAGAGAAAAAAGAAAAGAAAAAAGAAAAAGGAAGAGAAAAAAGAAAAATAAGGGAAAAAAGAAAAAAGAAGAGAAGAGAAAAGAAAAAAAGAAGAAAAAAGAAGAGAAAAAAGAAAAGAAAAGAAGGTGTTAATGTTTTATGGAGAAAAAAATCCTAACAACCAAACCAAAATATCTGTTTTACAAAGTGGCATACCTTAAAACAAAAGACTCCCTTACCTAGCTAGATATCCAGAGGTAAATGTTCTAGTTTAACCAGTGAATTCAACATTTGGTGTATGGAGGAATTCTTTCTAAGGCATATTTAAGGCTGAAAGTTCTCTATCCTCTAAAATCTTAAATATCAGTGAGCAGTGGAAGTTGTGCAAGACCACCATTAAGCTAGCAGCAAAAACAGACTGTTAAGAAAATGGTTTTGCAAGTTATGTTCAATACTAAAGCAGCTTCTCTAATAAAAATAATCTCTCTTACACCTCTTCCACAACAAAAAATGAAGAAATGGTAGAAAAAGTCTTTCCTAAGATTAAGAAATTGGTCTGGAAAACCGATATGTACTGAAGAAAGGAAATCATGGTCTATCAAGAAGGTGGACTGGATAATGTAAGTTTTACATGTTGAGGGTCAAATTTGCTTTACTTTTGCAACAATGCAAATCAGTAATAAACATCATGAGGCCAGAAGACTAACTCTAGGTTCGTATGTGTATAATGGAGAGTGGAAATTTGATTCAATTGTGGCTGGATTAAAGTAAATATTATGCTCCTGATAGCATTGCCAGCATGATAAAATAACAAAATTAATAAATAATAAATCTCAGACAATATTGTCTTTAAGATAAAAATGAGAAGAAGGAGTGAAGCAGTGTGAAAATAACTGACTCATTCATCTTAGGTTGATCTATAAGCCGTGGCATTTACTGATCTCTACCACACTGTGCATTCTCAAAGACAAGAGTAGGTAGTCAAATACATCCCACTATTGCTTTCTTTGTTTTTTTTTTTCTTTCCAGATTTGTTTGGGTTATTTTCCCTTTCTCAGAGAGACTGAGAGAAGAAATGTTTTTCTGCATTGTGATACAGATGTCTTTTGCAGGACAAGAAAAGGAAATTTTCCTGATCATCCATTTTCTGATTTCTGAGCCATTTCCCATCCTACTAAATTGCTTAATACTCCCTGTAGCTGGACCTCTGACCTGGAATCTTTATGCAAGATTAATGGGAAAGCAAATGGGAATTAGTATCTGGGCAGGTTGCTGCACAGCTCGTGCTTTTATCTAGCACTCCACCTGTTTTGTTTTTTTTTTTTTTTCCCTACAATTATGTTTTCATTAGTTTCTGAAACCAGCGATCCTAAAAGACCTTCCCATTTTTCCCCTCTATCTTCCCTCCCCCTCAATTCTTTCTATCTCCTATCCCAAAATTATCAAACTCACTCTGCTTGTAACTGACATGCTGACAGGAAATTATTACACGTCATTACACTTCTTAAAACACAATTTACCAAGCCTTTGCAAATTATTCTTCAGTAAGTGTGAGGGGGTAATGGAAACTGTCTATTCCACTTACAGTTGTCACTCATGTTTTCTTCTGTACAATGAATGATTTATGTTTTTTCTCTCTCCAAAAAAAGGGCTGTGCTTGAAATATGTAAAGGCAACTTACCATAGAATAGAAAAACAAACCTCCTGTTCAAGTTCCCTTACTTTGCCTTATTACAGAGCAGATCCATTTTCTATTGTGACCTCATTAGTCCATGTGCAAGCACAGTGTAAGCTGATGTTTATTTAGTAGGAGCAGACCTCTTTGTGACTTCTGGCCTGCCAATTGCACTTGACACTGCTGCAAAAATAAGCGATCTTGTGTGACTGTAGTACCCAAAACTGATAATCCACAATCATAATAGTCCTATTCCTTGCCTGAGACTTTTATTCTTCTTCATGGTTAGTTACTGCAAAAGGGTATCTGTAGCATGTTTTGTCCCCTGTTGCTTTTGGTTTGCACTTTGTCTTTTGGCTTTCTCTTCTGTAATTTCAAACTACCAAATCTTAAAGTAAAGAAGTTGTGTTTATTTAAAAGACTTAGAAACAAACAAACAAAAAAATTTGATATGCTCTCCTCAAGCTGATCATATTGATTAGCTTTCAGGCATTCTTCTGTCAGGCTCATTCTGCCTCAATGGGAGAAGGATGATGAATTGTCTGACGACTAGAGGCGGGGAGAAAGAAATGCTAAGCCTGGGTCTGGGAATTGGCTAAGTACTTCTGCGGAGCCTCAGTCTCTCAATTGCTCTCAGCAACTTGGCCTCCTTGATTTATAAACTGGAGCAGTGATTAATGGTCTTTTAAGTGGACAAGGCAGGCCAAATCTGCACAAATCAGGCCACTCAAACATGACTACTACTTGTAGGAGAAGAATAACAGCCTTTACATAGAGGTAATTGAGACAGGTTGAGAGGATCTGGTAGTCTGCTTTAGCAGAAATAAATCAGGCACACAGGCCATCTATTTTTGAAATCAGTCCTTCTCATCAAATCTCAGGTCAGCACATGGAGCTGGGAATGTGGTGGGTTAGCAGATGTACTTCAGGTCAGAAACAAGGCAGACTGAGCCGCCACTGTGCTCAGAGAGGAAAGAGAACCCCATCTGGGCATCCTGCTGAAGTTTCTCAGCACCAGTGCTGAGCGTGATCCCTTTGTCTGTGCCTCCCTGTCAGATAAATGGGGACTGGCCTGTGGGTTAGAGGTTTGACTCCTCTCCCTTTCATACTTGTCCCATAGCTGTCTCACTACAGCCTTTGCCTGAGCTGCCTTCAACTAACTGCCTGTCAGCACATGCTCCCTTCAACATCATGTGGCTACACCTGATGAGGGCCAAATCCTCAGGCATCCTATTATCCTAGGGGGTAATAAACTCAAAATGCTTTAACCAAGGCTCAAAACCTGTGACTCCTCCTGAAGTCACAATGCCCAATGGTGATTAATTTAAACAGAGAGAAACACTGAGAGCAAATGTGCAGCAGCTTGTGTGAGCCACCCCTTTCCTCCAAAATCTGGCTCCTCAGGCAGGTACTAGGTTGCTCACCCTTAGGGCCAGCTCTGCAGACAAATAATAAAGCAACTAGTGAATGTGAAAGCTACTGTAATGTTTGTAGCTCAAGATAAAGGCTTTTTTATACTGTGCTGGTAAGATGGAGGACAGAAATTATGGGACAATAATGAATATTTTTCATGTGAATAATACCTCGAGTCAGGAAATCTGTCAAGTGGTAAATAAAGGGTGCAGGTAGAGCATTTGAGCACATGGGGCAGCAGGATCAATAGAAAAAACCTAACTTGTGGTCAGAAAAGAGCACACACTCTTCCCTGGGGGGTTTCTATGTGGAGTCTGTCTCTTCCTGGGAAAGCTCCCCGCTATCTGAGGTGGAAGGGGAAGAATCACAAGCCTGATTTCTGGCACTCACTTCTAATAAACAGAGACATTTGCTGTGAGGTTGGTAATATCATTTCCACTAGCCTTCCCCAGGCAGAGGACTGCAACTAAAATAATGAATTATCACCAGACTCAGGATATCTATGTATAACAAACATCATTATTCTGCTTCCATGAGTGCTGTGGGCTTCTATAAAACCTGACCCCAAACTGCAGTTTCTCTGGAGGACTGGAGAGGTTAAAAACCACAACACTACAAAAACTTCTCTAGAGGAACATTTTTGTCTGTCTTGCCACTAGTAAAATGTTGCTTTTAATAGAGGGGGTGTGGTAATCATAAGACTCAGAGGTCTGCACCCTGCTATCTCCATGAAGGTGTCTTTCCTGCCTTGCTGCATCTTAGTTTCTTCCTGTAAAAACTGTATAGAAAAATATCTGAATCACAGAGGTCTTGTGAAAACAGGTTTAAAAACAGTATCACCAAATGCTGGAGCACAGGCTTATGTATATACATAAGTATACATGTACATGTAAATACACACACACACACACACACACACACATTCTCAGATGCTCCAAGAATCTCCTGTGATGTACTTGAGCTTGTTCTTCTCACAGCAACTGCTTTGAGGCTAGTGGCATGGACTTTATTTTTAATGTCAGCTTTAAAAGATAATTGAATTATGATTACTGCTACTACTGTTATTTTAAGACCATAAGGGGAGAGTGGGATGTGAAAGATAATTCAGTCAGAGATATTTTGCACTTGTCCTTTCTGTGATGCCTATTCTGCTATAAATGCAAATAGCAGTTTCTGATGGAGACAACAAATATTATTAGATATGCAATCATTTTTGTTCTGTAGCCTTCCCATATGTATTTATATTCTTTTCTATGCATTTTTTGGAATTATTTTTATATGGAAAAACTCTTGAGGAGGTTTCTGCTAGTACTCTGCTAATATTTTGTATCCTGCAACATATACTACTTTGTGTGCCAACGAGACATTTGTTTTGGTAAGTCATTAATGTTTTGAATCATTCTTAATCAGTTCAGGTTTTTTTTACTCTTAAAGTCATCTTATTTTCATATAACTAGTCAATTTCAAAGTTTATTTGTAAAAAACCAATAGCCAACTCACACAAAATTCTTATATGTACTTGGTAGCAAAGCTTTGTGTAAAATCCTAATACAGATGTTCTGTTCCAGTGCATTAAGCTGTATCTTAAAATAAAGTTAGAATAAACATTTTTGTGTGTTGGGATATATGTGGGTGTGGAGCTTGAAGATAATTTTTCTGTGAGTCATTGACTGCATCCTCCACGTGGGCATCATATCTGCCAGAATCAAAGAAACTTGCATAATATCCACAAGTTTCAGGACTTGATCAGAACTTAGTTTTCATCAATAGTAACTTCTATATGCAATGGTGCTGTTTCATTCTTCCATGCCTGAAAAGCTCAGTTGTACTCTGCCTGGAGATAAAAAAAGCTTGCAACTAGAAGCACAATGAAGATTGAAAAGTTAGGTTTAACCCATATCGGAATGGAATATTGATGAGAAACTGAAACTTCACTACAACCAAAGCAGACTAGCCTTGATAGTGATGCTTTGTCTTCCAGCCTGTTGCACAAGTTGTGGTAAGGACTCTTCTGACTTTACACTGACTGAAGGGAAATCTCTCCCGGAGCTGGTAAGAGAATGGAGCACCCTAAGACAAAATGTATGTATAAAAAAAAAAAAACAACAAAAAAACTCTACATGTCCAAATGGCTTACAGAAATATTTTTTGTCCTCTAATTCTGGCTGGGCACTGCTTATAGTACAGCTGTCATTGTAAAATTAAACTATATTTCTTACTCATTCTCAGGGAAAAAAAACCCAAATCCACTTTTTGTGACATTCCTGCCTTATTTTCAGTCAGGCAAATGATTTAATGATTTTTCCCAATAATTTTCACTTCTTTCTCATTTTCTTAGAACCTGCTGTAGTGTGGAGACAGGATTCTCTCTGCTTCTGAAAGGGGATATGGAGCTGGCTGTCCTGAGTTTGTGGCTGTCTTGGGCTACTCATGCAGCTCCTTGTGCAGACAAAGAAGACTTAGTGTGAGGCTAGCAGAGCTGACTGGAAATATCAGTTTGACAGACTTAAATAAAATTAAAGCATATATGTATGCACATATATCTTTGCATGCTGCACTTTTGTAAGTGTATGTAGGTGTGAAGATATATTAAGTCTTGCAGAATGTTCTTGGTCGAATTTTTAGAAATTAAAATAATGTTTTTTCTACATGGAAGAATTTACAGACAATGGGAGGTAACTCTGTTTTGAAAGTCTTCATGGCAACAGAGTCATTGCGATGGAAGAGGATGGTTCTTGGATATCAAAGACCTGTCTAGGTTCCATACAGACAAAGAAAAGAATGGCCCAGCCATCAATAAGTGGTGACCAAAAAAAAAAAAAAGGACAAAAAGCCCTAAGCAGAACAAAATACTCAACCAACCACCAAACTTAAAATAACCAAAAGAAGTCCACACAGTTTTTCAGAGAGGATAGATTGATGCATTATATTTGGGTATAGCTGTGTTGTATTTTCAAGATTTGATTGATATAAAGAATAATACAAAAAGCTGTTAAATTTAGTATTGTCAGTCAAGGTATGAGCTTTGTTTAGTTCTGCCAAATTCAGTTGCAATTCAATTAGAAGGACTACAATTCCCATGAATAAGTAGATAAAATGGTTTTACCAAATAATGTAGACCAGCCATTATGATAAGGAGGCTGGCAAAGAAAATTAAAGAGTGCTATGAAACATCCTAAATGTCCCAAACCAATGTCTATAAACTGAAATAAGGTACATATTTTTTTACTATTGATAAAAGCTGTCAAAGGAAATAGGAGGCAACCCCTCCCTGGCTGCCTTTCTGGAAGCTGTGCTTCAGCTAAATCAGCCTTTTAGATTCATGCTGGGGATAAAATGCAACAGCCTTTTTTGCAAGAGAACATGAATTAGTCTGTATTCACTGACTGCCTGTGCTGAGACCACAGGATGAAATTTGATCCTGAAGTCTGGATGCTTATGAAGGCCCATTGAAATGCTTCCGGAGGCCCACGGAAGGACTTCTGTCTGCTAGGACACAGCATCAGTAGCCTCTGCCATTGAGTGTCATGGTATTTCCTGCTAAATGCCACTCCCAAAACAGCTATAGGCTTGATTTTCACGTGTAGTGCTGTAGAGTTCATTATTTTTTTAATTGATTTTGTCTAAGTGGTTTGACTTCAATCACAGTTCTATACTAAAGCAGTCACTCACCCTTTCTTTGAAATTGTAATCCATACCTAAAGTTTTTTCCACATTAAATGTTTTGGCCTTCACTTGCAAGTTGAAATGAATAGAAATCAGTAAATGTTGACCAGTTCACTCAAATTCTTGAGCTTTGTAGCAAAATTTAACTTCCTGTATGGCAGTCTAGTTCCAGAAATGGTATAAGCAGAATGCAGTATAAGACTGGTAATTTTTCTTATAGTCAGTTCCCATTATTGATCATTTGCAATCTGTCCTGTCTTTCTTCTCTTTCTTTCACAACATTTTCAGTTTTTATAAATACAGGGTCATTACTGTCTTGAAAATCAAGTCAGCACATACAAGAACAATAACTGTATTTTATAGCACAAAATCCAACTGTTTGGTACAACTTGCATCTAGTCCTTTTGCAACCATTTATTAAGATTCCACATCTGCCCACAGACAGAATCTGCTCTGAAGAACTGCTACACTGTAACGGTAAAAGTTTATTTTGCTATGGGTTGTTTCATCTCCAACCAGTTGCAATATTGATTTCTCTCAGTGGATTAATTATCAGTGGCAGTTTCAGTCTTCCTTGCAATGGGCAGAAGGAAAAATGATGTTTTTATTTCAAGGAGGTCTATCGACAATTGTGCCTAGGCTTCCCTTGGGTCCTAAAGTCAATGAAGTTAGAAGACCCATGTCATGAAAGTACTGTGCATGAAATTATTTATTTTTTTTGTTAGAGGTAGGATCATGTGAATTCCATGATGACTGTATATTAAAAAAAAAAACAAAACAAAACCAAAACCAAAAAAAGTTGTCTTCATATGGTTTTCATAATATATTGTATTTGTAAAAGTAACACTGAAATTGGACAAATGTCAAATGATAGCATAATATACAAAGGTAGCAGGAGTTATTCATACTAAAAACAAACCTATCAAAATAGTTTGTTTGAAGAGAGAGTGTGCATTCTTCTGGAACAGAACATTTTCAGTTAAAAACTCTATGCAGAATTTGGAAGGAAAATTCAAGCTTATGTTATTGCCTAAAAACTTTGTGCATAATATATTGGGGATCTGTAAAACCTAAAGCCATAATGAATTAAATTTTGCATGTTACTGCTTTCTCTTCTCCCAAATACACATAAGTATACCTAATTATTGATAAAATATGTGTCTTTTATCTGTCTATGTGTATAGATCCATAACCTACTTATAACTGTTCAAACTTATGGTATTGTCACAATGTAGGGATTTAATATGCATTATTTTTAAAAAATATAATGAACATATAATTCTACTAAATGATTTATTAAAGTGTGGGAATTTTGGGGTTTTTTTTATTCAAAACTTAATTCAGTTACTAAATAAACCAGATGTGAAAAGACTGCAAATTAAAAATTAATGATAGGGTGGTTAAGAATGCTGATATTCTTTTCATTGCATTGTTTTGCCTTCAAATATTCTTTCAGCTGCTCTACAAATTTCCACTGCACCATACAAGATTGATGACATGAATTTTCTCAAAATAATGTAAGATTTTATATTCGACATACAATTTTGCAAAGAAAATGAGATAACCTGAATTCAATATCTGATTTTTTTAGACTGGAGACCACTCATTTTACTGAGATTATGTTGTAACTATGTAAGCTAATTGGCTTGCATATCTGGAACATACTCATCAGTTTTGTTACTTTTAGGACATAGGCTGATTTTGTAGGAGTGCAACTGAGAAAGATATATTTACTCTCAGAAGAGCTAATTTGGTGAAGAATCAAGCATGAATACAAAACTCAGTGATAAAATTCACAGCAACGCTGTTGAATTTACTCTGTAAATTTGAAAAGCTTGCAAAATGTTTCCCTTTAGCTGTTTGGTCCCTCAGCCTTCTGCAGAGGTAAACAAAAAAGAAAACCACTATTTAAATATCTTCCTTATCTTCAGCTCTTTACAAGGTGATTATTTCTCTAATCACCAAAGCCCAAGGCACCACAAAAGCCCAGGAAGACATTTCATACCACTGAAAAGTAAAACTCCTTTTAAACAGAAAGGGAAATGGACTGGTGGGATGATAGGGATGGTAACTTCTATGGATTTTTAATAAATTTACTTTATTCTGCATCCTCCTGCCTGTTTTTGAGTCTGAGACTCTGGATTCCTTAGCTAGAGCTCAGCTATGGTGTACTTACAACATTGTTACATTGCAAGTCTCATTTTTGCTGTGCTGCTTGGTCAGCGATTCCCAACAGTTGCATAAGTAGTCATATAGTTTTACTTATGTTCAACACAAACATAATGAGGTACTTTGCTGAGAATCGGACTATAGAGGAAGCTCCAAGCAGCTGGGATTTTTTTTTTTAACTAGATGTGAAATATTTTTACACTTCAGAAAAATCAATTTATTGTTCTCTAACCAGATGCAGTGAGTATTTGGAGAAGAGGTAGAACACAAACTAAGCAAAGTAAACTAAGTAAATAGGAAGTGTCTGCATTTTTAGACCTCCTCTTGGGGGACATGATTTTTGAAAACATTCTTTGAGGACTGTAGCATTTCAACTGATCTAAAAATTGAAAGATTTGGATAATGAAATGTACAAATTTGTATTGTCCTTGTTCATACGTCTTTTTACAATAAATTCAAGGACAATACTATTAATTTAATAAACATGTATTTC
Source organism: Pithys albifrons albifrons (assembly GCF_047495875.1). Classification (NCBI taxonomy): domain Eukaryota; kingdom Metazoa; phylum Chordata; class Aves; order Passeriformes; family Thamnophilidae; genus Pithys; species Pithys albifrons. Next base: position 16,578,212 of record NC_092461.1, on the reverse strand, counting down.
AAAAATTACAAAGAACCACATAAGAAAATTAAAATCACTGTGATGTAGCAAACAAAAAACAAAGAAACCACAATAAAGTTTAAAAAATGAGTGAAGCAGATGTGCGTTTTCGTGCTTGACCATGTCAGCATCATGGGAGTGCTGAGACTGGTTTAGACCATCACAGATGAAACGCATCAGAATTTCCATAAAAACCTGTAGCGTGCATGTTCATTTAGATATTACCATGAAGCATCCTGTTCCTTCCTTTGCAATTAAAATACTTGATTTGGAAATTAATCACATAAATTTACAACAGTGGTTCAAAAAGAGGCATCTTTGCAATGCTAAACACAATCCACATGGGCACATGTGCTTGCTGGATGTGCTGGCTAGAAAACAAAAATGTAAAGTTCCGGCATTGTCATTTCTCTCTATTAAGGTCCTATCCTTTATCCTCAGAAGCCAAGTTATAAATGCCTTTGGGATCTTTTATTTAGTTATTTATAAACTTATTTTCCGATAAGGCTTGATAATTATTCTCAGATAAGGTTCCCAGAAGTCATCACTCACCATCCAGTCCTGAGGAAGATGTGTGGAGCTGCATAATTTTTAGATTTCCCTACTAGAATTACTCACTTTCATATGTAATGGCACACATAAAGGCATGCAAGATACAAAAACATAGCTTCACTCTCCAAAGTACCAACATAAAAGGGGAGAAAGAAAACAATTTTTTTTTCCTGCTGAAGAAACATGTAGATTGATTACTCTCAACATAATTTTACAGAGACACAGAAGCGTGCTTGGAAACAAAGTACCAGTTTGCTACTCAAGGAAACACAGGTAAGTATACAAACTGCAAACCAGAAGCATAATGAAGTAGTGGAAAGGAACTGAAAAGTATTCATTTAAACAAACTCAGTCTAATACCTAAACATCTGATTTTAGGATTTTGTGAAAAATTCTTGTATCAAACTCAATAAAGCAATTAAAATTTTAATGTGATTATCTGAGATTAAAAAAGGCAGAGAGAGATTTTTCCAGTTATATTCCTGAGTGGAAATCATATATATATATGTAAACAATTATTTCAGAAGTTTAACTACAATATAATTACAGTATAATTGCACTGTAGTTATCCAAATGTATCATATAATTAAATACTTTAATATAAATGTTTGATACTTAAATGTCTCAAATAGGAATTACAAAATGTATGAGGGTTTATTGGTTTAAAAACTTAGAGACAAAGTTACATTCAAACACATATGGAATACAAATACATAAAAATATCTTTTAAAAATTAAGTGATTCAAAACAAAGAATCTGGAGGTTTCTTAGTATCCTAGCAAGAACCAAGAGAATAAGAGTTAAGTACCAACAATCTTTAAACATCTACAGTCCCTTTACATAAAATATTGAGGGGCAAATGCACTGATACTGTGTGGTAAATCTTAGATGTTGATGAGTGAATGTGGATCATGATGGAACTCTGCTCGCCTCGCCTCCCCTCCCTTCCCTTTGCCTCCTCTCCCCCCCTCCCCTCCTCCCCTCCCCTCCCCTTCCCTCCCCTCCCTCCCCAAGCTTCCCAAACCTTCCCTTCCCAAACCTTCCCTTCCCAAACCTTCCCTTCCCTTGTTATGCTTGTTGAGTTTAGCACATGAATTGGAATTTTTGTGAAGGGCCATATGATGCATCCTGACCCCAAGTGGGCAAGATTATTTCTCTTCCTTAAAGCTCCTGTGTATAAAGGAAAATTATGTAGATGAGGAGAATTTCACCCAAAATAAATTGCATGCTCCATCTGATTATGGATAATAGATTATTCCAAACCTATACTGTCCTCAGGTGGAATTGAAGGATCCTTTAAACATCAAGGAGTATATTCATAACCATTATCCTCTTAACCCTTTGATGTGAAAAGATTGCTATAAAATTTACTAAATTCATCTAAAATGACTTTTGAATCTCCAATCACTTTGTTCTCTGCATTAATAATACTAGGACTAATCCTGCATGACTTGTGAGATTTAAGATGAGTAGCTAATAGCTTTTGAATCAAGGGTGCCTTTCAAGGGTGCCTCTAAGCAGTATCTAAAACTGTGCATGTGCAATTTGTCTTATCCAAATTGGTGCATATTCAGAAAGCTATGTAACCTATATACAAACTGCATTTCATTCAAGATGTATGTAGCTCATATATGCAAATATAGTCTGAGGATTAGCAGTGGATTTTTTACACAGAGAACAGAAAAGAACTACACATTAATGCTTACAGTTGCTTCTGGAAATTTAGCTCTATACAACTAGGAAGTGTGGAAGCTTGATTGCTCTTAGTGTGGTTTTAAATCCTAGGTGTATTTTTTGTGTTTTGCCCTGGGTCCAGGATTTGATCACCATGGCATTGGATTAAGGCTAACATACTGAGACCTCTGTTTTCCTCTTCTGTTCTCCACCCCTCATCATTTGACCCTCAGGTAGAAATATAGAGTCAGAAACAGTGGGGCCAGCTGCAGATACATCCAAAATCTGAGCCTTCCTGCATTTGGAGTCTATTTACAATCTGGCCATTTTCTTTTCTCTCTACTTTGTTTGACTTTCCTCTTCCTTCACAGTCTCTGCATCCAGTATTTATTCTCACCTGGTTCTTTTGCCCTTCTTCTCCCCTATCTACCTAAAAGTCAATAATTTTTTTCTTCCTTTATTCTTTTCATGTATTCCAGGTAACCTCTTAGTTCTTTCTTTGACCTCCCTCCCTCCATACCCCAAAGATATAATGGAATATACATGCTATTTTCTGCTGCCTCTACTTTCTTGTCTTTTTGAGGATAAAATTCTCAGAATAAAGATTCCCTTCTACTCTTTATACTTACTGTGCCTGGCACAAAAATTCCCCTGAAAAAAGTTTGCCCACAAATCTTATGTATAAAATCTTGATTTTTTTCCCCCCAGATTCAAATGTAATTTGAGACTATTCATGTACTATTGCAAATTGAACAAAGATGTTTGCATAAATTGAATGAAAACAGATTTCCAGAAAATAATTTTTCATCTAACTAAAGTAATAAAATCGTGACCTATTCAAGATAATATAGTCTATATGTGATCTTGGATAACATTACAGGATATGAATCCTGTTTTTGAAAGTGTAATTTAGGTATTTAAATAATTCATCCTATTTGCAAAATGGTTACTTCAAAACTTGGTTAGGCTGTCATCACCAATAATGTCTCCTAAGTCCCTTTAAAGATGAAAAGGGAGGATGTCCACTTCCCTGTCTTCCTTCCTTTTCTCTCCTCCCTTCTCTTTTTTTTCCACAGTATGTGAGAAACTATTTATGTGGGCAGTTCAAAAAGTTGCATAGGCTGGGTAGATCTCTGCTATGGATGTTCAAGAAACCAGATTCTCACCTGGATGATCAGGAGACCTTGGAGACTCTGGCTCCTACAGCTTGGCTATTATGGTTTTTGAGTGTGTGGTTGAGCTTACATCCACTGAGGGAAGGAGAGCTAAGCTCAGTTAAGGCATGGAAAATACACAGCATCTGATGAGTGATCTTCAGAGGATGCTGAAGAGTAGAAAAGATACCTGTGGGACTCAGCCTATGAAGACTGTTAAGAAAGAAACCATTTCTGCGCCCTTTCTTAGACTTGCTTATGTCCACTGTGAACATCTGAATACTGCATACCTGCAATTAAAATGTGCCACAAAGCAAAGCACCAATCAGCAAGCTGTACCCTAAGAAAATCAGGAAGAGTAGAGTCTACAAGTTGTGAAAGAAGATATGATAACATGACTTTTTATTGAAAATACAGAATGCGTCACAGCCTGGAAATTCCAATGCTGGAAAATACATACAGACACACAATATCATATTGCAACAAGTAATATTTTAAGATCATTAGTGCAGAGTATATTCTGCTGATTTTTTTTAAGAAATCATGATTTCTCATGAAATCTCCTATTAGCTTTTACTCTTCTATAGCTTTTCTTTGTCTCTGATTTACACTCTCCTTCATTTTATAACTGTCTGTGTCATGATCAGAGTGTTTTGCATCAGGGTTTTGCAATTCCTTACCTGCATTCAAATCCTTGCTATTTTTCTGAATGGAAGATTGTAATGACACAATTTCATTATGTTGATTTTATAATATTTTAACTCTGCCTGATGGATATAAGCTAAAAATCTATCACTGCCTCTTAATTTTCAAATCAGTTGAAGAATATATGAAATGAAACACCACAAAAGCCGCTTACACAATAGATATAAATTAATGGGAAGCTGTTTGATTTATTATATAACAGATAAGATCTGCATGATACAGCATCCTGATGGTTTATATGTCTATTAAATCTTTCTATTGAAGGTTATTCCTGAACTCATAAAATTTCATATTCCAGTCTGTACTTTATCATCAACCTATAATGCTAGATTTGAATTGATAAAGTTAATAATAAAAATTCTTATGTTGTTCTAATGAAGACATGCTCTTTGGGTGGAAGATATAAAAATGGCACAGCATATCCACAAGGGATCAGCAAAAATGACCACTTGTTTCCTATTATCTTTCCACTTGGAACAGAGGGAGAAGACTTCACAGAAGTGAAGTCTTTTACATATGTAATGATATAATGATCTTTTACATATTGTTTCATATTTTATTTCTCAGGATACTGTGTTCTGTAGGAGATACGTGCATATAACCTTCAATTTCTATGTCACCTGGAAATTAGTTTAATCTATAAACTTTTGTTTGTTTCCTAGTAAGCTGGGTTTAATAAATGTTGACATTTAAGGATAGGAGATAGGATGCATAGATACATCACGCAGCATTGCATTGATTAAAATTACTTTGAAACAGACTAGCACCACTCATGCTCTTTTATGTCTCTCAGCTGAGAGGTACTAACAACTTGCTGAGGAACAGGTGTGCTTAAACTACCCATCAGCTATAGCTGATCTGTTCACTGACTCAGTGTAAAAATCCCTTGGTAATGTCAGAGGACACTTGCCCTTTTATAGTTACCTGGCCATAATTGTTCATCATAAATATTAGTTATAAAGATACTATCCTCATTTTTAGAGATACTCTTCTTATTTTTTATATTCTTCACTTTCAGTATAAAATCTGAGTAACAGAATTAGGCTTGCATTTCCATTGTAGGTCCCATTTAAACAATGCATTTGTGCATGTGTTTAAATTCAACACATATATACATTTTTAACATTAATATAGAAGTGTCCCAATAGGAATGATTTCCCGAGTGGGAGCTTTAATCTGTACCAAGTATTTGGTAGTGCTCAAAACAGGATGAACATGTGGCACTTTTATTTTGCATCAAACATTTGCATAATAAAGGATAAACTGACAAAAGGAGTGACTTAAATAAAAAATGGGTTAGCCAAATAATTGAAATTTATCCTTAATGTGCAGGGTAGAGAAAGTACACATGAAAGGCCTTTTGGGATTTCTCTGAAAAACAAAGACCACATGAAAACTTGGTTTTGGTTTTCTTTTTACCCTGTATTTCTATGAGTCCATTCACACGCATTCATAAACTTTATTTGTCTTTCTATGAAACAATTAGATAGCTTCCAAAGTGGAAAAGAAAGTACTTTATCAATTAACTCTCAATTTCCATTTCCTTATTTATGATCCTGCAGCTAGTAAGCATCAATAATTTCTACTTTGCTACAATGTCACCACGAGGATTGACTGTGCATGTCACCTCAATATGAGAAGACTTAAATGGAAAACACAGACTTACAGCAACCAGATTCACTTTTGCAAAAGAGAGCAACTAAATCACATTTTTAAAAATATAAGTTTTAAGCTGCATCACATCTTTGTTCTGATGAAAGCACTGTATCTTCCTTCGACATTTTTATTGACATTGTTGCATACTTGTAAATAAGGACAGAGAAATCACCACACTAAAAAAATATTATTGTTAAAAATTAAGCACCCAGAAAATAGGAGATGCCAAGGTCAAGGCTATACCAGAAAAAAAAATGAATCATCTGCCTGTGCATATAAATTATGATACAGTTAATTAGATGATCACTCTAAGATTACTTGAATGCAGTAGGCCTTTGTTTTATTCAGTAGATAGAGAAGATAGTGGTTAGGGAACTTATCAACAATAGTTTTTCAGATTTTTTCCAAATTCTCCTTCTAAAGAAGCCATGCCCATTTTGATGAGAAGGGTGCTTACATATTTCTGAGGTATTTCTGCCTCACACTTTAGTCACTCAGTTTCCACATATTTGCAGAGAAGCTTTAGCCCTCTACCCAGCACTGGTGTTTTCATGGGCTGGTGGTGCAGAACTGTTCAGGCTTTAGTGCTGTCAGGAGTTCCAGAGAATCACAGAATCATTAAGATTGGAAAAGACCTCCAAGGTCATCAAATCCAACCTCTGACTGAACACTACCATGTCAACTAGACCATAGCACCAAGTGCCACATCCAGTCATTTCCTGAACACTTCTAGGGGTAGTGACTCCACCACTTTCCTGGGCAGCCTGTTCCAGTGCCTGACCACACTTCAGTGAAGAAATTCTTCCTGATGTTCACCCTGAACCTGTCCTGAGGAAGCTTGAGGCCATTTCCTCTTGTCCTGTTGGTAGTTGCCTGGTAGAAGAGGCTGACTCCCACCTCACTACAATGTCCTTTCAGATAGTTATAGAGAGCGATAAGGTCTCCCCTGAGTCTGGCTTTCTCCAGGATAAACAACCCCAGCTCTCTAAGCTGCTTCTTAATTTTTTTACTCTCTAGAGCCTTCACCAGATCCTTTGCTCTTCTCTGGACATATTCCAGAATCTCCAGGTCTGTCTTTAAGTGAGAGGCCCAGGGACAATCCTTTCCCTGGTCCTGCTGGACACACAGTTTCTGATACAGGCCAGGATATCTTTGGCCTTCTTGGCCACCTAGGCACACTGCTGGCTCATGTTCAGCCAGCTGTCAATCAGCCCCCCAGGTCCTTTTCTGCCAGGCAGATTTCCAGCCACCCTGGAGGGCTGCATGGTGCTGTTGAGATCCAAGTGCAGGACTGGCACTTTACCTTATTGAATCTCCTAGCATTGGCCTTGGTGCATTGTTCAACCCTGAAGCAGGAGTCTTGGATAATTTAGGGGAATTGCTCTCTGACCAGTGGAGTATTGCCCTTTGGGTGTGCTCAAGGCACATTGAGAAGGAAGTACTGGCACAATTTGGAGTAGGTTGCCTGCTTCATGGACTTCTGATGTCAAAGTCTAGAAAGGACTACCTACTTCAGGAAGGGTGTGAGTCACTGTTTCTAGAACAGTGTGCTATGGATGACAGTTCTTCCTCTTCTGGACCAGTTAAATATTTCTATTACACAAAGATGTGCAGAAGAGACTAAGGAAGTCTCTTCTAAGGGATACTCAAAGGAGATAAGTTCACAACCCTGTCCCAAATCCTGCATCCCAACTAAGGACCACAGTCAGGATTATTGGTTATTCTGGCTTTGTGCCCTCAATCTGCAGTATATTAGCATGATGGAAGAGACCTGAAACACTGAAGAAGCTGTCTGTCTTCAGTGTCTCACAAGTGAAGACAATTGTGTCAGTGGCTGGCACTGATACACCCTCTGGAAATGTCTTTGCCAAGACTCTCAGTCATCTGTGCGTATCTAGGAGGAGAAATATGAAATGCAGAGCTCAAGATATCTTTCCATAGAGTGTGCAAAGGAACTGTCTTGCCAGATCTGAGTTATTATTCCTCTCTCAGGTTCCTCAGTGTATCATTATCTTCATGGACTACCCTGCATTTTCGCAACTATTGTGGCTGCCGATTCCAAATATGAGTGAATTTGTCACTGCACTTTTTAGGTGAGTACTTTCCAAACAGGGAACAGTGGTACAGAGAGATGAAGGTGTCCCTTTCTCTGCAGTATCAAGTTCCCCATCCTTTGCTTGCAGAGAGCTCGCAAAAGGGCAAGGAAGGCTGAAGAAAGATCTGCAACCCTCAAGGTTCCCATCTCAGCATTGAAAATTACTTTTTGTGGAGAGATGTCTATATGAGGCACAAGGTAGAGCCTGTGGCACACTCCTGCCAGCCTGCCCTCTGCAGTTTACTTGCAACCCAGAACAGAAGTGCTCTATATCTCAGCCTCTGCTCATACCCACTGTAAAACTGGAAAGAAAAGAAGAGCCCAAGAACCAGTTGCTAGTATGTAGAATATCCTTGCTTGATTGACATGTAACATATACTACAAGTTGCCCTAGGAACGTGTGGGGATTAAAGGATTTAACACTTTTGGGATGAGGAACAAAGTTTGAAGGAAACTACATATAGGATCATATGTGGAGATTTTAGTTAACTGAATGGTGGATGGTTTGTTTTCACACAGAATATATTTTGTGACCATATATTGTTCAGTATTAATTCTTTATCCTGGAGACACAATATACTGTGCCCTGTTACTCTATATGGGTGCCTGTAATTGACAATTATATTCTCTACCTTCTTGGGAAAATAACCTAAATAAAAGCTTTCTACCTGTTTCAGCCTTTTCTCATCCCATTCTCTTTTTTTTCAGCCTTTCTCCCATATTTCTTCCCCAAATATAAATAAAGGTAATATGCTTTTTTAATTTTTTTTAAATTTTTTTTTAAAATTTTTAACTGTAAAATGAATGAATCTTGGTACAATGTAATCCTAAATCTAGAATTTTGACCCTGTTGTTTTATGAGATCTGAGGCCTCCTTTCAGGTCTGGTTTCCTACGGATTTCACTGACATGCTTCACTAGACCTAATAGCTCCCTATTACCAGTTACAATTTAGCATCTGAGCCAGGAGCTGGAGGAAAAAGAGAAAAAGGAGTGTAAATTATACGGAGATGCAGTGAACAAAGGTTTTATTTCTCCTGAGCACAACCCTTTGATAGGAAAACGGGGGAGACAAATGTGTTGCTAATTTAATTAAGTAGTATGAGATGGCAGGGTCCACAGATGCCATTTAGGACTGGATTAATCAAGAGCAGGTGATGAAAATGAATAGTCACACATAATGTTAGCATTTTTAACAATCCGACACAGTCTAATGGAATCAAGTGCTATTTAACAACAGGGCTCAGTTTTGCTTGCTAATCCAAATTTATCTGCACTTTCACTGCACACATTCATGTGGATCAAGAACTCTGTTCCCTCTGACTCCCATTAATTTTTCTGGGGCATTTTTAGTTATTTAACATTTTGTACAACATGTTCATGTCTTGTGTACTGCATATGGAAAGAAGCACAGTGAGGGCTGTGGAAGCATTGCATTCTATGTGCTGAACAAGGAGGTAAACATGTTTTGACTGCTAAGAGGTCATACTTACCAGTATAAAATCTTTGTTTTCCTCCATGCATTCCTTTCTAAAATTACTGAAAATGTTCTGGTCAGCTGTTTCCTTATAGAATCAAAGCTTGAAAATATTTTTGTTCATAAATTTTCTGACCACCTGCAGCTACTTAACACTTCCAGTGTGCATTTATCTTTCCTGGCAATAACTGAAGAATGGAAGTTAGTATAATCTACAGTCTCCTCTCTAGTGAAGGAGTTGCTAGATGAAGATTGGAACCTTTGTCAGATTGAAAGAAAATTTAACTGCATATGAAGTGACACTTTCTCAATAAACAGTTTTCAGCTACAATATATTGGGTGCCTACAATTTCCCTGTTTGCAAAATGTTAGAACCTGCTGCTGGAAAATCAGATCTGTGTCCAGTTGTGGTACTTTACAAAGCAGTGGGAATGCAACTTGTTCCTGTACTCCTCTGACAGTTTTTGACACAGGAAAGAGTGTGTAGGAAAGTGCTGTGGCATCATCCACTTGTGCAAAGAAGGAAAAAAGACTCTGCCACCCATGCTAGGGCTCTGAGAGCTTTATAACCTATTATTTCTTTATGTGGTGTCATAAAAGTAAACCAAATCCTGTCCAACCCAAGACTGACAGAGCATTCTGCAGTATTCCTAGTTTTCAAAGTCTGAGGTCTCTTTACCCTTTTAATGGATGGATTTATTACACCTCAGAGTGCAATTTCTCATTAGTTGTTATCACCTCTGAGGGGAGCATCTTTATGTCACAGGGAGAGAGGACTACTCCTTTAGGTGCTATGCATTTTGTTTCATTTACAGAGTCTTGCCAAGCTTGCTTTCTGAACCTTATGAAAGTCAATTATGAGCAGCCATGTCTCAGTTGCCCTCTTTCAATACAGCTATTCTCCAATCCCTGAAGACTCTTTAGAAGAGATACTTCTGTGTGCCATAAAAACACTTGTGTTCTTAAATACCTTGGAGTATAAAAAATCCAATACAAGAAATTCAAAGATACATATGCATTTCTTTCCAGAGAACATCCCCAGGATGAACTACCTAGTTCTGCTTAGTGGTGTTTGGCGCCCTGTTTTTGCAGGGGAACATTTTATTGTCAAAGTACTCCTGACAGAGGGGAAACAATACTATCAGGGAGAAAAAATGCACAGCTTCACAGAAAAGGAACCCTAAAACACGAACAGCAGAACCAAAAACCAATATGTGTTTATGTGAATGTGATTCTATCCCCAAAAAACCTCACCAGGATTACAATAAATTTCAGAATTTTTTGCCAGCTGTTTCTGAAAATAACACTGTGAGACTTAAAGCCTTGGTAAAGGTGCTGTGAGGAATTTGGCTGGGGTGTATCAAGGGTGTCCATGCCCAGCAGCCTCTTTTTTACCTTAAATGGTGGTAAACACTCTACAGTCCTCAGCTGATTAAAACTCATTGCTTAAAATAATCTCTTAAACTCTAATTGACCTTGGTGTCTGTTGATATCCTTTTGCCCTGTAGTTACTCCTGTAGTGTCTTCAGTTTCTCCAGCGATACTTGCCAGAACCTGTCTGCAATATCCATGAACTTGAGTGTGTTTATAAAGCTGCTGTCACATTTGAAGAAATTACATCTTCTTGCTCACTGTTGTCCTCAACGGAGATATCCCAACTCATAGAGCAACTATGTAGAGATTTTCACTTCAGTGCCAGGATTTTTCCTGAGCTAATCTGTCTTTGTCATGACCCAGATTAGAGTCACTGATGTGATGTGTCAATGTCTTAAATTGCTGTAGCTGCTTTGCAATTATGACAATGACATGAGACTAAATGATCATCTAATATTCTCCTTCTCAGACGACCAAAAATAAGGAAAACTCAAGTGAAGATGGTGTGATCAGCTGAAGGAACAATGCACTTTCATTCTAAAAAACTTCATCTAGAGTTGGTAGTTTACTGTCAAGATTCATGCGATTTGTGAAGCGATGAAGAAGTATTTGCTGTGTGTCTGTCCTTCAGGCCCATACTGTGATGGAAAAAGAAGCTGCTTTGAGTTGAAGGGAGAGGGAAGGGATTACCAAAAGTCTTTGGTGTGTCTTTGTCTTTTGCTTTCATTAGGCTTTCAGAACAACATCCATAAAACTCATCCTTTTTCTATTTTTTTTAATTTTCTCATACTTTCTCAAGTAGGTTCACTTTTAGAGATGTGACTTCATCCCCCTTTGAAGGCAGGGTTATATTCTGAGGTATGCTTGTGTCTTTTAATTAAAAATTACACGTAAAATATTTAGAATACTCCTGAATTATGGAATATTTTTGTTTTGCAAATGGAAAAGTGTAACCAATAGTCTTATTGCATTTTATATTAAAAGCAGTGTTGAATTATAATAAAGGAAAAAGTTAAAAGTATTGCAGTCTGGCTTTATGTGTATGTGTTGAAGATTAATGCCTTTGGTTAATTTGGATTGAAATATATATTCTAATAAGGTGTCAAAATTAGTTCTGAGAGTGTTCATTTGGCAGCTATGAATACATTATAACAAAGTGTAATTAAGCCTCTCTAAAGTTTTTATCTCTTTACTTTTTCCTTTTTTTTTTTTCTTTTTTTCTCCTGAGCTCATAGGAACCTGGACTCAGGTGCAAGGACACTCCAGGGAAAGTCATAGTTTCATAGAAGTTTATAAGAAAATGCTTTTATTGTGTTCTCACTCTGTAAAAGAAAGATGAGAAAATCATGTCAATAAAAGGTTTAGTGTTTCCACAAATTTGAGATCTGTCTGTAATATTTTTGTGTTATGAAGATCTTTAAATTATCACCCCGACCTAACCAGATGGGTGAAAAACTGTGTGGCTGAAAGAAAGGGCAGAATGTCCAGGCTCAAAAAATAGTGGCTAATGATCAGGCTTTGCCTTCAGGCTGGTAACCAGTAGAGTACTGACAGGGTCTCTGCTGGGGACTGAACACTTTAACATCATTGCTAATGATGTGAAGGAGATGATGGATGGCAGTTTTACTAAGGAGACACCAAGCAGCGAGGACCACTCCCTGTGCTCAGGGACAGGGGTGCCATTGAGAGACACTCATGCAATCTGGAGGGAAGGGCCAAAAAGAACCATGTGAAATACAACAGGGACAAATATTAGGCCCTGTGTTGAGGAAGAAAGTGAGCTGAACAACACTACAGACTGGTACCTGAATGTTGAAGGACAGTTCCATGGACAAGTGCCTGGGGAGCCTGGTGGAGAGCTGCCTGGACAGGAGCCAGCCCCATGCCCTGGCACAACTAATGGTCCACAACATCACTGGTTGTTATCAGCAGGGCAATAGACAATATATGGGAGGGAAGAGCTTATTCCTCAAAACTCAGCACTCATTAGATGATGTCTAGAATACAGTATTACTTTTTAGGCTCCCATTGGAAATAAGACAACTGGGAAACACACAGCTAGTGTGCCTAGCATCTATTAATATCTTGAAATACTATGAATACTGTCTAAAGGATTAGTATTACATCTGTGGAAAGTGTAACTTTGTCATTCATTGAGCATTCTAAATATTTAATTTTTTTTCCTTTTTAGTAAATTAGTTGTGCAGCTTTATCACTGCAACCACAATGGCAAACTAATGTAGACTCATGGTCCAAAGTTCTCCAGAGGTGAGAATCATTCCTGGGATGTGACCCAGATGGATTCATCAGTTGTAATTCCAAGTGAATTTTTAAATAGTCAGATGGGAACATCAAAGAGACATTAAAAGGCAGGCAATGTTTATTCCAGTCCTTTCCTTTGACGTTTGCCTCTTGAATGATTACTTCAAAATGGAGTTGTATTTCAGCTAGAGGCAGTGGGGAAAGAATGGTGGAGTGACCAGAACTTCTCATCCTCTTTTCTGCACAAGGCTCTGAGGAAAGAAATAGGGATCAAACAGAACACGTGGAGTGAGTGAATGGTGATGCATGGCAGGGGAGTAAAAATGGAGACCGGTAATGTAGAAAATAGCATGACAGATTCATGGTTCATCTTCAGCTGAAGATATTTACAGAAATAGGATCTATCTACTGGAATTGAGTATAAGGTAAATCACAAAAATTCCATCAATATATAATCATCCCTTCTCCAGAACACATTTACTTATCCATTTTTTACTAGTACATTTCTTGTACAATTAATTTCTTAGATGTTGATTTCAGGAATTGGTAAGTATTTAGTATTCTGAAAATGATTTTTGATAATAAGTAAAGCACTGCAAAGCTGCAACTAGGAGACAAAAGCTACTGTAATACCCTGCAACTGAAAACTTGTTTTCATTAGGTCAACTGTAGGTATATTTCTTGAGTAGATACACAGTCACAAATTTCAAACAATGTTACTCTGCACTGTTAAATAAATCTGTTAATCCATTTAGCTCCAACATTGTGCAAAAATTCATTAGGACATTTCATTAGGAAGGTTTTCTAAGTTATATGCTCTGCCTGTGTACCATGTGGCCCTTGGCTTATCTGAAACATGCCTAGAAAATGTGCAGTAGAAACCTTGTTTTCCTTCTGTTCATTATAAGGATGGAAGGAAAAACTGAGAATTCCTTTTTGCCTTCACTTCTGTTGTCTCTTCTATTACCAGTTCTTCCTCACTTTAGAGAGAGTCTTTAGCATCTGCAGCTCCATGGTGCAGATAGCCCAGTTTAGAGAGCACTGTGGTTGCAATGGCCTCACCTGGAGAATAACAACTCGATAAGTGAGAAGGGAGAGGACGGTTCCTCATAGGGGAGAGAAGGAAGAACAGATTATGGGAATGAAGAACCTAGAGAAATAAACTTAACTTCTCTAGGTTCAGTAACCAGGGTACTTTTGGGAATTCTAATGGGAATGACCTCTGGGGTCAGGTGCTTTACTTTGACTTCTTAAAGTGAAAGAGTCATTGCAAATACCAAGCAGATAAATACTCAAAGAGTGACAAACCTGGAGCCAGTCAGGAAAAGGTTTGCCGCCTTATGAGATAGGACACTGAAACAGCTCAGAAGTGCACACAGTATCCCAGTTCCATTTTACAAGCATGAAGGTAAAAATTCCCTTTTTCTCCTTACCTGCTTACAAGTGTCAGACTCACTCTAGTGCACTAAGGGGCTGTTCTCAGCAGAGAAGCTGTTTTGCTGTGCCATCCCAACAATGTGCTCTGTATCATGTCAGGCTTTATTGATCTGTGTGGATCAATATGTTTCTAGATCAGTGGACATCTGCCACAATATTAACAGCACACTTCATAATTGCCACTGATGAAAGGACTTACTTTCTTCCCTTCAGAGATCTTGAAGGACCAACCTTGGTGTAGTATCTGTGACAAATTCCAAGGAGCTGACATTCCTCTCCTTTCCACAGCTAAGATAGCAGCTGTTCTAGGTACAACTCCAACTCAAGACAAATCGTTGTTGAGTTTATAATTTGTTTTGTTATATTGTTATATTATTTTGTTATTGTTTTTTCCTCCTTTTTATTTATTTCCTTTTTTTAAACTTTAAATTAAATTTGATTTAAAGTGGAAATGGAGCACCTACATGGATATCCAAAAATCCTGTATGTACCTGGGTAAAATCTGCCTTTGGATTCTATGGCTTCATGGCACAACTTTTCTCTAAGTTAATTAAGAAGTATATATAAACATGTTTGAGGCCTGTTAGGAGTCAGCAGAGCTGTAACAAACCTCAGTGAGGAGTTTTGTCTCATAGCTTTAACAATTGGGTAATTATATAATTGTTGTGTTTCTTTGTTTAGCATATGCACTGTGATCTCATTAATCAGTGCACCAAAACTGAAATTGCTGTGATTTCCACCAGCACGATAAGACACTTTGGCTGCTACATTCATAGGGATAAATTGGTTATTTTACTAAGTCTCAAAGGGTGAAAGCTTGGGGGTTTTATTTTAGTGTTTGTCACATGATCTCGCTGCATGACATCGCAAATCTCCCATCTCTGCTTTGTTGGTCTATATGCATGAATAATTTTCCCAGTGCTTGTTTGTAGCCGAGTGGGAGAAAGAGAGAATTACCACTGCACAATCTCTTGTTGTCAGTGATCAGCATTCCGATGGTCTGAGCTGGCTTACAACAGTGTAAAGACATCAGTGGCATGTGTTATAATATATTGAGCATTGTACTCCTGAAGAACGCACGAAAGAAAGAACATTGTTCTACTAGGGAGCAATTCATCGGGTTTTTCCCAGAGACTCTTGGGTCAAGTTTTTATAGGCCTATTTGATTTTCAAATTCTTTTTCCCCCTTTTTCCTCTCAGTGAGCCATAGTGTCCAAACTTGTCTACATTTACTTCCCATGTTTTGTGCATGGTAGATGTCCTTTAAAAAGAGTATCTCAAATAAGTCTTTATTCTTGTTTTGTTGGCTCTTATTCTGTGTTTTCATGAACTCTGGCCCTGGCCATGGCAACTGCAAGAAAAATGTTAACATTGATTGACAGGATTAAGAAAGCCTCCATGCCTATCCGCATTTCAAACACTTTGGGAACAATGGTGTTTGGTGTGATTGAATTAATGAGATATCGCGGACTGTCAAAAGAGCACACATACTTTACATAAACCTGATTATCTTTGCATGGCAGAAATGAAAAAAAGGAGGTAACAGAGGTTTGGCTTTCACTCATACCTCCAAAGGAGCCATCAAAGTGTGTGTGCCCTGGCTCACAGTGATGTGCCCGCTCAACTGGCCTGCCCTCCCTTTCTCTCTACATACTGCCCAGCTCTGCTTTGCATACATCAGCTATGGGCTTTAACAAGTCTATTCAGGCGACTGGACCCAAAACAACACTCTTTTCACAGCTCAGCACCTCTGTGCTGATTTTTTTCCCCCATGGATCTATTATTTAACTTGAACTAAGCATACATTTCAACAATTAGACCTGAACTGGCTCCTACCACCCTAGCTTAACCCCAAAGAGTGACATCAGTCATGTTATAACATACATTTTGAGAGGTGAGCCACAGCTTGTGCTCACTTTTAGCAATGCAATTACTGGAGACAGAAGAAAGTTTCATAGGGAACTTCTTCCCTCCTAAGTCTTTAAATTATATTTCTGTCCTCTGAGAAATGTTTCAGTGGGCATAACAGTATGGCAAATGAACATAATTCATTGAAGTAACAATGCATCTTAGCTTTTTTTTTTTTTCTGCAAGAGGACGTCATGGATTAAGAAGCTCTGAAATGGAATGTAATCCAAAAGCTGAAAGGATTCTACCTACCTGCATACCTATCTGTTTATCTGTCTACTTACCTGTCTTATGACTTCTCTAATAATTTTACATGGTCCTTATTTCCACAAAGGGCATTAGTTCCTCAAATACACATAGCACTGGCTTACTAAAAATCCTAAGTTTAATGGTGATGGCATTTCTTTAACTGCATAGTTTATAGCAGCCTCTTCAAACTTTTTCAGCAAATGGCCACTGTTTAATTGAATTAAACTACTTAATTTAAAGAATCTAGCTGATTTTTTCACTCCATTCATGGCACATGAGAATATTTTTTTTCTAAAAATTTCTTTTTTGTGTGCTAAATCCAGATGGAGACAATGCATAAAAGACTCATGTTAGCAAGGCATCTTACAATACTTTTAGCTTGTCTGGAGTAAAGAGATACTATGAAATCCTCAAAATATTGTACATGTAAGAATGTCCAAACTGTTTTTGCAGACATATGAAGAATGGAAAATTTAAATGAAGTCTAAATAAGAAATCAAACTTTCCTAGTTTACTTACAACTGCTAGTCCTCATAATATCCTTCTGACCAGGAAGAAAAATGTAGCCTTTTTATATAAACATGAAATACAATATCCATTGTGGGCTTTTTAGGATCCTTCACTCATCTATGTCATACTTTCAGTGTCCATAAGTAAGCAAGAGATATGCTTTGTCTCTGTAACTTCAGTGGTAATGGTACCGAGCTGAAAATTATAAGATTTGGTGGCCAGATAAAGTATTTCTGCCTTTCCCACTTTATGGACTTCTTCCCTAAAACCTTGTTAGCGCTCCCACAAGCTTTAGTGGCTCCATGTTGTGATAAATGATTAATTTTCACAAAGGATTTCAAAAAAATACTGTAAGCATACAGAAATTTAAAATCATCTGAGGGTGCATATTGAGCATTGCTTTGTAAATCATTAAATAATTTATTATGAAACTCATTTTAACACGGGTGCATATTTTCTGAGGCCATGGATTAGTGACAGTCCTATCATAACAGATTAATGATTCAGATGAAAGAAAAGGCAGAGAATAGAGGTCTATGAAGTCACAAAACAAGACAAAATATTTCCCCCCAAAGGTTAACCAGTAGGTGTCTCTGTTTCACAAACCCTGCCATGGTATCAGCTGCCACATCCTCCCGGTTACATCTCCTGAACCATTCTTACTGGTATAAATTCACCTTTACATAAAAATGGCAAGCTGATGTGAGGAAGGTGGTATTTTGAAGCCTGTATAAAGTTGTCTGAATGTTCAAGACATTTGAAATTCAGATGTGCATGTAATAAGCAGCAGGGATTGAGAAAGCTAGTCAGTTGGACACTTTCTCATAACTGACTTTGCATAATCAGACTGCTTTGCACTACATGACAGGGTCTTGGGGGTACCATCATTTGCCCCTTTTTATCAACAGAGCACAACCAGGATTACTTGGATGTATATGAAACAGGTAGGGATGTTAGTATGGCTTCCCCTCAATTCCATACACAGTCATCTGCTCCTCCTGAACTCTTTCTCCTCTGGTCCTATGACACAGAGTGAAGCAAGAGTAGTTCCAGCTGGAGAAGAGCAGCTTTCCTTCTCCAATCTTAAGAACTTCAGTGCTCCAGAAGGAAAACCTGTGCAAAAAGACGCTGGACAGAGAAGTGTCCTTGGCAGAGGGACAAGCAGGAAGGCAAACTAAGTGTGATGAGTGTGATGGCATAACCCTGAAGTCTCTTCCTGCCCTTGAGCTGCTGCCAAATTGCAGTGCCTTCAGCAGAACAGCCTGCTCAGTGCAGTATGGAGAAGCTTCACTTTCCACAGAGTGCCACTGGCCTCCTGTCTCCCCCAGAATTGACAGTACTACCTATTTTTCCTGTCAAGAGGTCTGCCAAAGGGTTAGAAAATGTTTTCAAGTACTCCTGTAAATTCACAGGGCCAACTGTATGTCTATGAGATCAGCAACATAAGGGAGCTTGAAATGGCAACACTGATTTCTGCTTTTGGGAACACAGGTATTTTTCATTTTTAGGTAGACTTTAGAAAGTCTTTTCTGCACTCTTTAGAGTAAACATTCACTACAGCCTGTTACTTACTTTCAATTTGATGGAGGTGGGATTTTCAACTTTTAATTCATGACTTATTTAGATTAAGCTGATGCAGTGGTGGAACTGTAGCCCAAGAGAGGAAGTTTGAATGATGAAAATGTACATGTTTAGGGATGTGTGATTAACATTCCACCCAAATAGAAACCTTTCCATTTTTATCTGCTGTCTTTTTTACTAACTTCTTTAATGAAGAAAGAATAATCTCCATTTTGGGTCCTGCAATACAGATGGTGTTATTATCTATACTTTTTCTAAAACAGGCAACATTTTAATAAAAACATGAAGAGTAAAGCAAACTACACAGTTTCCACACTGTCTGAAAATTTTTATTATTACTATAAAAAATTTGTGTAGTAAACTATGTAAGAAGCATTGGCAAGTAGATAGCAAAGCAAGTAACAGAAAAGTGCAGAAATTGTGAGAGAACAAATGAAGATATCTTCTTCCAAGTTTGTTGTGTCTGCCTTTGTTCCATCTTGGTCCCACTTTGAATCTTGCACAGTAAATTAATACCTTAATTAATACATTAACCATAATGTACCAGCCTTACTGCCCTCATCCCCGACTCAGGCCCCCCAGTTTCCTCTTGCAGCTTGCACATAGCTCACTGTGACATGAGAATGAGAGAGTTTGTGTTGGTGGACAACTGTGCAGGTTTCTGCCACATGTATTGTTCCTGACAGCCTTGATGTCCCCTCTGTCTTCTTTCATGAGCAGGAAATCTTCCTTTCCCTTATCCTGACACATATTTATAACATATTTTCCCATGAGTGAATTTAGTCAAGGCCTAAGTGCAGGAAATTGTTGAGTTCATTATAAGCTTATATTTACTAAGTGATTCTTCCAGTGTTGCTCTCAAATAGATATGGCAATATTTTGCAGTAGTACTTTTATGGCTGAGCAAAGGCTACTGCCAATGAGTTTGAACTGCCACGGGCAAACGCAGCAGATGCAGAGTAACGCTTTCAAGCATATTAATTAAAACATGGTTACTAACATATTACAAAACATCTCATATTTTCCAAATCCTGGCAGACCCTTTAAGCCTCATCTCCAACAATATCATCACCCAAGAGCAGTTCAGCAACAAAAATCCCATTTACTCCAGGGCACTCACAATTTCATTAGGCTTTCTAGAAAAATGCATAGAGTGCACCTTGCAGT
Source organism: Pithys albifrons albifrons (assembly GCF_047495875.1). Lineage (NCBI taxonomy): Eukaryota > Metazoa > Chordata > Aves > Passeriformes > Thamnophilidae > Pithys > Pithys albifrons. Next base: position 16,558,412 of record NC_092461.1, on the reverse strand, counting down.
GTGGTCTTCCTGTCACTTCCTGATTTTTCTAATTCCTAAATCAGCTTGTACAGAGTTAACCACTATAGATGAACAAAGTATGTTAGATTTCAACTCTTTTTTTGTTAAATGGCATTATAAATTTTCCAGTAAAAAGACCTCAACTCCTCTAATGTCAAAGATGTCAGACAGTGACTGAAGATTAAATTGCATGTCATATTTTTTTCCCTTAAATAATGAACATACAGTGATATATTCCAGGGGAAGTTGTTTTTTGGTTACGCCTTTCTAATCAATTTCCACATTTTCAAGTTTTTGAGCGAACTTTGCAATAAATTTTGATAAAAAGAATTCATTTTTTGTAACACCTTACTGAATTTACAAAACTCTTCACTGAAAATAACTTTCACTAATGATAAAGTATGTAAAAGAATTCACTAAATGTACAATGTTTCTTGATTTAAGTTATGTCTTCCTGATCATATTTCCTGCTGCTTTAAATATAGCAATTTGAATTTTAAATCTGACAGCATTTAGATGTTAGGGGGTTTCCTAAATCGTGATAGTTTTACTTTCTTTTTGCACAGTGTTTTAAGGGGTGCATTCTTTGCACTATGGATTCAGTATCCTTGAGTAACCGGAAAACATTAATAAATATAATTATCACTAGCAGTACTGGAACAGGGTAAGCTTTGAGGGTAGTACAATGCCCTGGCAGAACATGTTTGACTGGATGAAAAACTTTATGGAGATTAACACCCACAGAGCTGGCCCACTGGTAGGTTGTTACAGGTTAATGGAAATGTGTGGCAACAGGCAGCAACATTAGCAGGGTCTTTATCTTTAGGTCTCATAAATATTCTCCTTAACCCCTCCTAACACCCATGTTTCAGGCTTTTCTAGAAAGAATTAGGATAGCTAGCTCCATGGTTATTATCAGGATTAGGCACATTCAGTTCTGTGTTTCCCCCCTCCTGGCCATCGATTCAGAATAGTCCAGCTCCTTAGACAATCATTTTGAGCCTGTATCAAATGTGATTTGCTGGTTGCTGCCTCTTGTCTCTTAACTAAAGGAAGAGAAATCAACATCAAATTTCTGTGTAGTAGAGAAGTGACCTCATAACATTTTGTCTGAAATGTAGTGCTATATTAAATAAAGCTATGAAATTCACCTCTTAAGATTTACAACTTTCTGTACTTAAAAAACAGTTTCATCATTAAACTAAATTTAAAAGGTGTAAGAATTTCTTGTAATCATAAACAAGTTTATTTTTCTCTTAAGCTCTTTGTCAGTTTCTTTGTATATTGAAGCACAGAGACTTTAGTAGATTGAAAACTGGAGTTGGGAAGGGGTTAAGGATCTTCGTTGACTGCAATTTCTCAATCAGCCTCAGGAAGCCTCAGGTCAACTTTGCTCATAAAACTCTGCACAAATATTTCTTTTTCTATCAGAGGAATTCTAATTCCACACACAGACCAGTGCCACTCAGATTATTACACATTATTAAAAATTAATTTTAAAAAATGCTTTGGTCTCTGCAACTGTGAGAACCCAAGCTTTGGAAAAACTCACTCTCTTAATAGTTAAATAAATACTAAATATAGTCCTCTTTCCTGCTGTTCTTACTATTTCTGTTATCCCTCAATTTTGAAATCTTTGCTGTTTTTGCAGCTTGCACTGTACAAATTAAGATTTTACCTTTAGGTAAAAGACTACCCTTATGAAAAAATAAATCATATGGAACTTAATAGGGATAAAAACCTCCTATAGAGATTAATAGGTTTCCATAGAAATTACTCTAAACCCCATATAATTTAATAGAAACTTCAATATGAAATGTGAAAAATCACTCCCTCCTGTGGTAAAACATGTAAGAGGGTGGGCACAAGAGAAAAATACTTCTGTCACAAGGAAACTCATATTGTGTGGCAGTGGGTTTGGAGTTGCCTGTCCCCTACAGAACAGGTAACCACAATTGTCCAGATCAATTCAGCAGTTTGAAGGGAAAATACATCCTGTTACTCTTACGCACCAGGTCTCCAGGGAAGATAAATCAAAAAGTTTTTCCTTCCACCACCCCCAGGTGCCAGTTTTCAGTCATCTCTCCTCAAGATGAAGCTGATCATCTGAAAAATGTCATATGCTCAGTCACATCCTAGTGTGATAGAGGCAGGAAGACTTGTTACTTTCCTGTGCTGGCACCATGTCCTGTGTGACTGCAAATTCCCATGTGCAGTAGGAAGAAGTTTGGGGATGCTCACCTTGTGGGTAGGGACAGAGGGAGGCAGGAGACAGGGTGCTTGCAGAGAGGGGATAAGGAGGCCAGGAGGAGTGGGGGAAGCAGTGGGGAGGGCACATTGCTGCATGACTTAGACCCACAGCCATGCTCCAGGCAGGGGTGGCCACAGACAGGTTACATTTGCAGCATGGCATGTGGGGCCTTTGTGCTATTCAGGAAACAACTACTCACTGCTAAACTTGGGAACAGGGGAGTTTTGGGTGAGTGGCATAATATTTCTTCTTCAAATATTGTTTTTGGCCATTTTCTTGTCCTCCAACTCAGCTTGAATCGTGTATTTTCAGAGTTACGTGGTTCTAATTTGCATCTTTAGGGTATTTGTATTCCTGCATTATAGCAGAAATGGGATGATCCTAATATGTGACTTTGGTGAGTATGGGATCTGAAATACACCCAAGTAGACATAAGATTCTAAAAATACCTATGGTTGGTTCCATCCTGGCAACTTACCCATGTGCATGAATATGGGCCAATTGAATTCTGGTCCCAAGCTGTGGATTACTTAAGAAATGCATTATTTTCATTGAACTTGTTTGCTTTCATGTCACTTGTTTGGTTTTTGTCAATACAAATTTTACAATTCTTTCTGTATTCTTACACAGACATGTGTAAGAATACATGCTCTTACATGTGTGTGTAAGAGCAATTAAAGACAGATTTAATGTATCAAGAAGCAGGTGGAAGTCCTTTACCCACCTGAAAGGCTATTTACTTGTTTATTTGTACACATTAATGAGACTATTTAATATAAATATGAACAACATTTTTATTAGCAGTGCCAGACAGTTGTCCTAACAAAGGCAGCACTTATAACTTCAATCAATGTCAATCTTTTGAATAAAAGTTTTCTGTGCTAGTTTATCTGACACCTCTATAAGAATAAAAATAAAAGTGAAAATAAAAAAGCCATCAAAATTTGGGCTTCTCCATGCTAGAGTAGTGTGAGAGCAATTTCTTAGAGGAATGCATAAGAGCAATGGTCTTAACCTTACAGAAAGATTTTTCTTCAGTGGACTTTACTGGCAACATTGATATGACAGATTTTTCCACTTCTTTATATTCCTTTGTAGTAAATTCTGATATTGTGCTAATTCGGGTGCTCATCCAAGCAACTTGTATTGATGACAAAGAGAACAAAAAGGATGAGATGGAGCAGAGCCATCAACACTGCAAAAGGAAAGGGGATATGGTTTCTGGAAGAAGTTTGGTGTTTTCCCAGAGAAGACATGTAAGAAAACTACACATCATGCAAAATTGTACAAATGGGATCACATGTTAAACTATCCATTTAGCTGATCATTTACAGCATTTGATACTTTTCAGTAAGATTTGAAAGATGCTGGCAGATAACCAAATTCCAAAGAATCTCATGTTGTTCCTGTCCTAATAATTACCTGCATAGTAGTCAGCAGTTTGTGGCAGTAAGTAGTTTTTCACATGTCAGGGTATATACTTATCTGCTGTACTTTCCAAAGTATATACAGAAAGTACTATGAAACAAGTCCCATGAGGATTGAAACAGTGGAAGAAACAGATAGATAAACTGTAAGTAGCATAAGGTATGTTGATGGCTCAGCAATTTTTTCCTAGCAGTTTCTAATGCCATGCACTGAACACTGTGGTTTTAAATCAGGTGAGAAAATGAGATCATATCAAAATGGAGCAAATCTAGAAGCTATGAAGGCTGTGCCATTTGCCAGAAACAGGATAATGCCCAAACTTAATGATCGCATTGCAGAAGTAGTAGATGAATTCAAATGGAGTGTGTAGTGTGTTCAACAAAAGGGATAAAGAAATTGCAATAAAATTAAAAATTACTAATTCATCCACTCAAAAATCTTGGAAAAGGATGGAGTCTAAGAATGTACTAAAGCTTGCTGCAAAATGTGGTTCTTCCATAGCCTGTTCTCTTGGCAGTAAAAATGAAGAAAAATAGATGCTGATCACAAAGAAACCATGGGGAACTTTTAAAAGTGGTGTTGGTGAGGACCCACATATTTCCTGTATCAAAAAAGGACACAATTCCTATGTTACCAAGATGGAGAGTACAGTACAAACATATGTACTTTGATCATATGAGTAATAAGAATGGAAAAGACCTTGAAATGGTTAGTGCATATGAAGGAGATCATAAGAGACCACCCCTGCAGAGGATGACTGAAGAGAAGATAGTGTGTGATGGATGATCAGGAGTCAGTTGCTTATACTCAAACAAGAAATGGACCCAAGTGGGTCCCAAATATTGCAGTAAGATGTTACCAATATTTTACATGGATTTTACCTTACTTGAGGGAAGATGAATATCTCTCATACCTCATTTAGCTCACTTCTGGTATTATACTGAATTCCTGACCAGCCACAAGTCTTGTTGCACACAGAACCTTTCCAGGCCAGTGGGAATAAAGATCAGTTCACTCTGTATACATAAATGCAAGCTGGAAACATTGTATGTAAGATGATTTGATCTGCTATTCCCAAACATTTTCAACACTCAAGATGTAAAAGGTGATCACTGACCCAGAGAAGAGTACAAATATTGAGGCAGATATGAGAGGGACCATACTAATAACCAACAATTTGGACTATCAGATGAACATGCATATTGTCTCTATGCTACTTGCTGGAACATTTTTCAGAGGACACTTGGCCATTTTGGATGAATTGGTTTTAAGTTTGAACTTGTGTTATTACCACTAGCATCAACTGTAGAGACAGGAGACATCATATCAGGATCTCTTCCTCCCTGTACTCTGCAGTTAGGAGGGTCAGGTATTAAAGATAATAAAGCTCATGGTGTACACATACCAAGCACAGACACTTGGGTCTAGGGAATAAATATGCTTAAAGAGGCAAATCCGCTATATTTAATTCCATTTCCGTGAAAAAGGGTGGTTCTTTCTGAGCAATGTTTTTTACAAAATAGATTTGCTTATGTAAAAGGCTGAGTAGTTAAATTCCAGAGAAAAATCCCTTTGGAAGGGCTTACAAAGAGAGCGCTGGCTTTGCCTTTTGACAGGAGAGCAAATATGTGTTGCACTTTGAGTAAGTATTATATCAGAAGCAAGTACTGCTGTTGTCTCTACACTGGGAACTTCCTATCACATTTGCTTTCTGGCCCTAAGAATTTTTTTTCATTCCTTGTTTCTTGCCTTATTTGTCCCCCACCCCTTAACATTTCCTTGTCCTTTGGAATTATTTGTTTTTAATTCACTCTTGTCTAGACGGGATCCATCCCAGGGTGATGAGGGAGCTGGCAGAAGAGCTTGCCAAACCGCTCTCATCATCTTCCAACAGTCCTGGCTCTCCGGGGAGGTCCCAGATGATTGGAAGTTGGCGAATGTCACCCCAATCCACAAAAAGGGCTGCAAGCAGGACCTTGGCAACTACAGGCCTGTCAGCCTGACCTCCGTGCCTGGCAGGGTTATAGAGCAGTTCATCCTGAGTGCAATCACACAGCACCTTCAGGGTGGACAAGGGATTAGACCCAGCCAGCATGGGTTTAGGAGGGGCAGGTCCTGTCTGACCAACCTGATCTCTTTTTATGATCAGGTGACCCACCTGGTGGATGAGGGGAAGGCTGTGGATGTGGTCTATCTGGACTTCAGCAAGGCCTTTGACACTGTCTCCCATAATATACTCCTGGAAAAGCTGGTAGCCCATGGCCTGGACAAGTGTACCCTCTCCTAGATTAGGAGCTGGCTGGAGGGTCAGGCCCAGAGAGTGCTGGTGAATGGAGCTGCATCCAGCTGGCGGCCAGTCACCAGTGGTGTTCCCCAGGGGTCTGTGTTGGGCCCAGTCCTGTTTAACATCTTTCTTGATGATTTAGATGAGGGGATTGAGTCCATCATCAGCAAATTTGCTGATGACACCAAGTTGGGAGGGAGTGTCGACCTGCTGGAAGGCAGGAGGGCTCTGCAGAGGGCTCTGGATAGACTTGAGAGATGGGCTGATTCCAATGGGATGAAGTTCAACAAGGCCAAGTGCCGGGTCCTGCACTTTGGCCACAACAACCCCCTGCAGCGCTACAGGCTGGGCACAGAGTGGCTGGAAAGCAGCCAGGTGGAAAGGGACCTTGGAGTGCTAATTGACAGGAAGGTCAGCATGAGCCAACAGTGTGCCCAGGTGGCCAAGAAGGCCAATGGGATCCTGTCCTGTATCAAAAATAGCGTGGCCAGCAGGACCAGGGAAGTGATCCTTCCCCTGTACTCTGCGTTGGTGAGGCCACACCTTGAGTACTGTGTCCAGTTCTGGGCCCCTCAGTTCAGAAAGGATATTGAGGTGCTGGAATGAGTCCATAGAAGAGCAACAAGGCCGGTGAAGGGACTGGAGCACAAGTCCTATGGGGAGAGGCTGAGGGAGCTGGGGTTGTTTAGCCTGGAGAAGAGGAGGCTCAGAGGTGACCTCATCACTGTCTAGAACTACCTGAAGGGAAGTTCTGGCCAGGCGGAGGCTGGTCTCTTCTCCCAGGCACTCAGCAATAGGACAAGGGGGCACGGGCTTAAGCTCTGCCAGGGGAAATTGAAGTTGGATATCAGAAAAAAATTCTTTCCAGAGAGAGTAATCAGGCATTGGAATGGGCTGACCAGAGAGGTGGTGGATTCACCATCCCTGGAGATTTTTAAATGCAGATTGGATGTGGCGCTGAGTGCCATGATCTTGTAAATGGACTAGAGTTGGACCAAAGGTTGGACTTGATGATCTCGGAGGTCTTTTCCAACCCAATTGATTCTATGATTCTATTCTATGATTCTTATTCTCAGACAAAGACAGATTGACAGAAGCACTTTTTAAAGCATTAGTGAGCAAGAACTTGGTGCTGATTTCACTACTATTTTCTGAAGTTTACTTGAACTGGATATAATTTACCAGCAGTGACTTCATAGTAAAATAAAAACCAAGGAAACAAACAAACAACTTTCAAGGTTCATTTTTCAGAGGAAATTAGAGGAATGTAGTCTGTGTACAGAAATAGTAAAGGAACTGTTCAGGAAGCACAGGTATGTAGCTGCCAATGGTGATATTTATCACTACTGAAAGTATTTGTGCATGTAAAAATATTTGTTTCAGAGTTGGTTGCGTAGCCATTGTATTTATGCACAAAATTATGTACAAGGAGTAGAAAAACAAACATTTGAGCATGTATTTTACCCAGCTAGCAATGCATTTCATTGTTTATTTTATTTTTCAGAGAGAAGGCATAACATTTTAAAACGTGAAACTACAGAGCTGTATTTAATGCCCAAAGTCAACTAGCTTTCACTTATAGGATAAGAAAATTCATTAAAATTTCTATGTATTTTTCTTTCCTCTTTTCCTCACTTTAAATTGTCTTGCACTTGGCTCCTGAAGAAATCACCCTTGTATTGACCTCTGAAAGCTATGCTCCTGTGTTATAAAAGTCATCCAGTGGAGTGGGATCTTTTATTTAGAAGACCATATAAAAAAGGCAAATCCCTAGCTCAAGTAAGTTATTTTAGTCTCATTGATTATTATGATGCTCTGGAAATTTTCCCCATTTGATGGTGTCCATGTTCCAAATTTAAACATTCAGTGGCTGTCCACAATGCTTTGAAGGTCACTAAGTTATAAAGATTTTTGTTGTTGTTTTGTTGTTGTTTTTTATTTTTTGTTTGTTTTTTTTTTTTTTTTGAAGAGCTCATGTAGAAACGACCAACTTGAGGAAAATTTCTGAGAGAGGATGGGTCAAGAGATTTACTCACAGTGAATTGAGTAGTTTTTTCCCAGTGAATGTTTACACATACAAACTCTCTTAAACAAAAGGCTCTGCTTGCTTTTTTGAAACATCACACACTTGTGTGCTTGTATTACTGAGAGCATGAAGACACATCCAAGTGAGTTAACAGGTGCACTGAAAGCAACATATAGGACCTAGGTTTCCCCTAGTAACAGAAGTTCACCATAGTGACATGCTTTAAGCATAGCTGCAGAGAACTGTTGGATTCCTTTTCTTTCCATGCATGGGGTCCTTTCCCTTAGTGGTCTCTTAAGCTCCATTAGTCAGGTTGAGGGATGGGGAAAGGTTTAACATCCATACTTTGATTCATTACCCTATAACAAAGAAAAAATATTGTGCCTATATTAACATAGATATTTCCAGGCTGTATTTCCAGCTTAGTGTAGAAAAATGGGAAAGTTGCCCATTCTAGCGAAAGGGAAAATAAAAAATATGAAAAAAAAGAAATAAAAGTCCAAACATTTTGTTAGCATGGCTGGAATGGCTACAGGTCCTAGGCCATCTTCACTGCCACCTTACTATTAATCTTCTGAGACTGGGGAGAAGGAAAGCATTTCACATGTTTCACAGCCATATTTATGTGTCTCCTTGAAAACTTAAAACCTGAAAGCCATGGCTTGTCTCCCAAGACCACTGGGCCCATCAGATCCCCCAGATCTGAACCAGTCCACAGGTCAAGGATACCTCCAAACAGCACATCTCAAAAGATTTGTGGCCTGCCAAAATTCTCAAATAAAATTTAGGACAAACAAGTGTGACAGTAATGCTTCTCATGTTATTTCTAATGTTGTGGTTCATAGCATGTGACTAGAAAATAGTAGAACTTATTATGGTTTGTAGTCACCTCTTAAGAACAGTGAGTGGAGAAAATTAACTGATTGATTATTCTTGAGAAGTGGTAAGTGATAGGAACAGCTAGGTACTCCTAAATCAGAATCCAGCACCATATAGGTTTTGTGAACATATTTAGAAGACAAAAATAGTTAAAGACAGGAAATTAACATAGATGAGATAACCCCCAACACATATTTCAGATTTACCTGATGTCTGTCTTAAGGAGGTGACTGATTTGATTATCAGTGTTAATGCAGTAGGTGCATATATAAAGGAAATCACTGGATCTGGTGCTGTGAGGAAAATCAGACAAAAATTTAAAAAAAGCATTAATACAAAAACTATTAAGTGAATAAGGAGTCTGCGTCATAGGAAACTACAGCAAATGCGCTATAGCGGAGCTATCATACAAAGAATATGAATACTCACAGTCTCAGAAAGAATGATTTATGGACCCAGGCTAAATAGTATTACTATTAATGGCTTTGATGGTATTTATTAATGAAATCTGGTGAAAACACACACAGAAGAGATGCTGCCAGTACACAGTAAGATCAAAATACCAGAGAGAAGACACATGAAAAGTAGTATAATAGAAACTGAATTTAGCTGAATAGGACAAAATGCAATACAGGCAAAGAAGGCTTTTCTTGTCTTCCGACATCCTGATTGTGAGAGACTTCACAACTCAGTGATGCTTTCTGTGGAAGAATGTGACAGATATAACTTGATACACATATTAAAAATCCTTGACATTGCACTTATGTTCTTCTAGGAAAAACTAATTTCTTGCTATCCCAGCACTTCATAAGCACTCTTGAAGCTCTGAAGATTTTAGAATTTTTTCCCTTAGAGTTAGGAATTATAACTCATCTCATCTTTGGGCAGAAACTGTGGCATCCCACTGCCTCTCTTTGCTTATCTATTTCTGCACAGCCCCTCCCATTGATTCTCTCTGAATACATCTGACTCCCACACTGTGCATTATAGAATTGGTTTGGTCTGCCTTCCATTTTGTGTCTAGGGACTCCTTCACTGACACTTTTAGAAGGCTTAATCTAGGAAAATGGGAAGAAGTTCATGAATTAACATCTCTGTTTCCAGGCATCCATACAAAATTCTTCTTGTTCCAAGGGATCTCCTATGTAATATACTGACTTAATTCCACTCTACCATAGCACCAGATCCTCGTATTAACACTTTTACATTGCCATTGGTTGCAGATCACAGAATATTCTAAGTTGGAAGGGACCCACAAGGATCATCAAGTCTATCTCTTCAGTGAATGGCCCATACTGGTATTGAACCCATGACTTTGGAGTCAACACAATATTCTAATCAACAGAGCTCATCAGATATATGACTTCTCAGACCTTTATGGTCACAGAGGACCACAGGGATGTCTGCACTTTTCCAGCCACTGCTCCATAGCTTTCCCAATATTGTTTCTGGGACTGCATGGCATCTAAAAGAGCACTCCCTATAATCTGCTGAGATGTCTTTTCCAGGAGTTGTTGTGCCTTGGTGATCATCAGATGGAGGTGTTTTAGAAGATGAGGAGGAAGATATAATGATTTTAAGCATTAGTCTGCTGTAACCCCTCATTAAATTTCTTTATTCCTTACTCTTCAACTGGAGATCCTTATTGTTCCCATTTTGGCTACTACTTTCAGCTGTTATTCCTGTGCCCTTAAAAATCTCATTAAAAACAAACAAACAAACAAACAAACAAACAAACCCCTTGTGGGGTGATAGCCCTGTAACCTATGGTTTAACGGGAACACCTCAGCCCCTGGAGTGATGAGATTGGATATGAACAAAAACTGGGGAGAAAACTTCCACCATCTCTGGAAGGGCAACCTACAAGCTATCCTGTCTCACTCCACCCCATCGGACATTGCAGGGGTGAGCAACCAATTCTTACTCTGTTCATCTATGTCTTACTAATTATAATTTGCTATACCTCACCGGGTGTATATGTGTTCGTGGGAAGCAGCTATATTCTTCCTGTTGCTTTTGCTTTGGGTTACTGAGTGTTTAAATATGGTGTTTAGCTGTTTTGTTTCTGGTTAGTAATCTTCTGTTAGTTAAGTTTCTCATGGGGGATATACTGCCATAGGTGCCTGTAGAATGTGTTTTTTGCTGGTTTCTTTTGTTTTTTGGTTGGTTGGTTTGGGTTTGGGGTTTTCTTGTTGTTGTTTTTTTTTTTTTTTTACGTTCAATTAAATAGAATCCTTCAGCTAAATGTTATCATAGACTAAGCAACCCATATAGTCATTGTCACATACTTGTATTAATAAAATTTATTTTTGGAGCTGATACAGAGAAAATTATTTTTCTTGCTATTAAGTGTGGTCCATAAACTGAGCTTCAAAGACCTTTCCAGGCAGTGTGCTGTCCAGTGTTGTCTCTTTAGGTGAGATGCAGACAGGCTGATCTGGGTTATATAAGGCTGTGGTGTTCTGGGATGCTTACAGTTAATAAGTTCTCCCCGGCTAAAATGTGGTCCTCTAGGAAGGTCAAAAGCCTTTCCAGCCTGTGTTCAGTCCATGAGTTGATAAGCACTGGTGGGTTCATAAAAGTTTGATTGCTCTGAGGGCACTTGAACTAAAGATCTCTTACCAAAAAAAAAAAAGAAAAGAAAAAGAAAAGATGGGAAACATGAATGAATATTTTTGGATCAATCACAGTATTAGATCCTTAAACAGCATTTAAATGGGCTGTTCCTCAGCTGCCTTTTCTGAATGGGACATCCTTTCTCTGCAGAATTTCAGTGTAATATTGCTGTCATGTCAGTTACTGGGTTTCAATAGGATGAGACAGCTTGTCTGTCCTCAAAAAGACTTATCTTTTCAAAAATAAGGGAATGGATTCATCTCGCTTGAAGGCAGATATCTACATCTGAGCTATGATATCTATATCTAAGCTGTGATATCTTCATCTGCTGTGATCTCTTGTAGGTTACACTGCAAATTTTGGTAATTTAGGGAGGAAAAAAAAGATTAACTCACATAATATGTGGGAGGGCAATATTCAGCAATGGCCAGGGATGTGAAGATTTGTTTTGCAATGGGAGAATAGAAGAACCTGGTTTGCTCAGCATCAACAATAAAAGACACGAATCAAAGTTTCTCTTTAAAGATACTTTGTGGGAATGAATACCAGAGGGGTAGGAAAACTGAAACACAGACCTGAATGAAAAAAAAAATTGTGTAACTGAGACATTTAAGCTAGGAAGTAGGCCTATAGAGATCAGAAGAGTAAGGCTGTGGAACAAACTTGCTATCGGACAGAAAGGACAAAGGGGACCAAAATGCTTTTACACTGCATATAGGTAAATTTAAAATTGGGATTGTATAAATGTAGTTGCCTGGAATAGCGGGAGATTGTGTTGATTTTTACTATTGACATGTTGTTAAGAGTGCTAGTGTACAGCATGTTGCTGAACAAACAAGATACGAGGTTCTAACTTTTCCTTTCTGATCTTGAGGAGAAACTAGCAATGCAGAAAACCAAAAATATCTCCTAAAATAGTAATAAAATATTTATTCTACATATTTTCTCCCTTCCATCAATATCACATCTGCAAAATCATGGATAGTAAATTTATTGTATATTCTAATTGAACTGTGTAATTTTCTTTGTAACCATTCATTGAGTGCTCAGAAACAAGAGGAATGTTCAGCTTCTACTAGACTCTCGTCCATTAATCACTCCTGGCATGTTCAGAAACAACGATTTTCTCAAACGTACACTCTGTTCATTATAAGTATATTAAATTTATTTTCCAACCATTTTTAAGTTTGTGTCCCCTCCTTTCCATATTCTGTCTTTACTTCTTTTCTGTTCAATTATTATTGATATGGGTGAAGTATCTTCTACAGTTTGTTTTAATTTTCTAATTCAAGTCTAATGCAATTCAGCCACAGACCTTAGACCTGAAGCCTAAAAGTCAGGGTGACTTTCAGTAACTCTTATTTGCTCCCTTTCCATATCCAAATTAAATCTGGGCTCTTATGGAAGACCTTGCGTAGACTTTACACCTATTTTACAATAGTGATTCTCTCTCAAGCCTAATGAAACCCTCAAAATGACTTGCTCATGTCAGTGATGATGCTGATTATGTGAGAGAATATTCAGAAGGGAAATTTGTTTGTAAAAATATAGAGTTAAAACTCCACAAGATTCCTTCTGTTTCTGACACTGTTGTCACAGCAATATCTGAGAAGTGAACCTTTTATCTTCTGAAATATAGGTGACACTTCCTCAGCTCTTGGTGTACAACAACCTTTTCTACCCTGTAACATGCACATTGCCTTCTGAATTACAGGATGCAACAGCAAAACTTCCTGCCATATGGAGTTGTAAAAATGGAAACAAGAAGAAAGATACATTTATTGACAATATGCTTTTCAGAATTATACTGTAAAGTCTGAAAAAATTAAAACTTTGCACTACCATATTTAAAAAAGAAGTGGAAATGTTTTCTGATTTGCAATAATTGAAATTTTGCTTCTTATTATAGTGTTCACTATTCTGGCTAATATTACTAAGTGAATGAAATGTCTCCAGATTTGGGGAAGGAACTGACAAAAATAAATTGTGTCTCTGACAAACAGGACCTTGTTGGAGGTCAGTTTGCAGCTCAGCTATAGAATTCTTGTGGAGATTGGGCAAAGTGGAGATTGGTAGTCATGAAAATACATAGAAACCTAAGGTAAGTCATCTTGCATCTACTATCTGTATTTCATTTACATGTTGAAGTCCTTTTCACCTATCTAGCATTTTATATAGAATACATAATTCTTTACTGAATATGCAAAATTATGTTCAATGTCAGTTAAAGGATCTTGCTATAAAAATAATAGTAATAATAAATGGCATTAGTGAATTTACTAGTCTTACTTTTTTTTGATAGTAAGTATCAAAGAAAGAAATATAAATATTCACTCAAATAATACAAAACTATTTGAGACTATATATTATAGGGCCCCAAATAATAAGAGTGCAAGGCAAAGAGTGTCATGAGTTTTTTAAGTATATTTTCTCATTTATCACTTTTCATATAAGGCTTAGATGGTTAACAGAAATAACACAGAACAACCATTTATAATATTATTCTCTATTAAAAGTCAGCAATTGAGGCAGGAAAAGGATAGGATTATAGTGAAAATAAATGTAAAAATAAAATGTTTCCTTTTGAAGATTACTTGTTTAAAGAATAAAGTTCATATTTTCAGTTAAACGGTCCTTTGTTACCAGGCAGCCTTTCTTTCATTAAAGAATGCTTGTTAGTAACAATTTCTTGTTGGTAAAACTTAACTCTCTTTTCTTGTTGATCTTAAAGGTTTAATTCTTCTATATTAATCCTACTCTTAATCATAGAGATTTACCAAGACTTAAGAAGGACACATGTATGCACACAGCAGGGAACAGACAGGAAAAGAAAAAAAAAAAGATGGCTCCTATGTATGGTTAAGCTTTGGAAAGATATAATTAATTCAGAACCCAGATTATTTAGGATTCAAGGGATGGTAGTTTTCCTATCAGTGCAGATTTCATCCCTGGAAGGTAATTTGTTTTTTTCACAGAAATTCTGGAGCCTTCAATTCTCCTCTTCAAAGGCTTCCCATACCAATTAAAAGCTAGCTGCGTATCATTCTGGTGCTCATGAAGGAAACTCTTTGTTTCTTCAGCATGATAGGTGCTTCAAGTCAACCAAACTACAAGTCTGTGCAGTTTAACATTGAGAAACAAAAAACATAAGGGACAAATTAAACAGATGGGTGCTCATGAGCAAATGCAAAGTTACAGCTCTGTGTCAGGAAATAAGATTTTACATCAGACACTGTTTCAGTCACGTGTTGATCTGAGATACAGTGAAAGCATTGAAAAAGAGCCTCTTTTAACTTACTTTTTTGCAAACTGATTGGTTGTGTAAAATAGTGCCTCATTTTATGAGTCAGTTGTTGATTTTAATATAATCAGTGTACCTAGTTCACTGTCCCAGGCTGTGGTCAACCTCACCTGGTGGTGGCCAGCCTTAAAAGCCATGATGAAAAGGTTAAATTATAGTTCATGATACTTCCTGCAGAATTTTTCTATTTTCTAGTAATTTGTGGCTTAGAAAGAGATCTTGAGAGAGTTCTCTTCCATGATGTTTGACCAGTCATCTCTTGAAATCACACAAACTTCTGAAATATGTATCATCCTAAGTCAATGAGCAATGGGTTCTTTGTGTGGAAAAGTATCTCTGTTTGTTTTCAATTTTCTAGTCAGATTGGGTGTCCCCTGGATGTTGCATGGAGAGAAATGGTGCATAGATATTCTGGGTTTTATATTCTGGTTTTTGTATTCTGTGAGCCATAGATGGATCTTACAAATCTCCACTATTCCCTCATTCCACCCCAGGATTTCTTTTTCAGCCTGACCAGTCCTTTATTTTAGTTCTTAGAAAAGAAACTCTTTCTCACCTTTGATCATCCACACTGGCTTTCTCTCTGAGTTTCCTAGGGTCTGGCTTTGAACATGTTTTTGAAAAGGTGACAGACCAGTATTTAATATGCAAAACATAATTCACAAAAGTATTATAATTATATTTTAATTTTAAATTACTGTTTAGGGCCTTTTTTATTGAAGTACAGTGACAGGTTTATTCTGCTTTAGCATAGGTGTCAACACAATTTTAATTTTCTTTTTCCTATAATTAACAAGTGAAATGATGCTTCTTTTGTTTTCTTTGGCTATATATTGTATATGTTAGCATAGAATGGACTTATTCTACTGTTCATTTCTTTGAGGACAGAAGAGAGGGTTCTAAAGCATAAAACCTCACTCTCCTCAGACTGTGAAAGTTACATGACACGGCATTGTGGTGTAATTTTCAAAACAGGGACTCCCCAAGTAGTTCATGTGGGACAGAAAGTCTTTGTTTTTATACACTCATCCTACTTTAATATATGCTGTCTCTATTGGAAGCAGTCACATATGGTGACTCCTCTCTGAATGCTTGTAGTTGCTTTTCTTAACCTGAACAACACTGGAACAAACCGTGGTCTTTTCATTTCTGTAGGGATAGCTATCTCAGGATTGGCAGTGGCAACTGAAGGGTTAATTCCCAATGGACACAGAAAAGGCAAACAGTCTGGGTGCTGGTTTGTAAAACGAATTTTCAATGTGTAGCCCACAGACCATCATTGATTGTGGTAAATAAATAAAACCACTCCTGACTTTTATTGTTGTAGGGAGTAATTATAATTCACAGGGCCAGACCCTTTGTGCCACAGAATGCTTCATTTGTGGTTTGCATGAGCAGATACATTAACTTCTGTAAGCTCTTTTCATTAGAACGCTATTACTCATTGAGGACTGATCAATATATCATCTATACAACATCTTGAATGTGGATGTCTGGACCCATTGTGGGCTTGCTGATAATGACTTCTTTATTCAAGCCAGCTTGTAGGAACAAGGAGATAAAGAAAAGGGAAGAGAATTATAGCATATGCTCATGAAAGTATTCTAAAGGTTATAAACAGAAAGCAGGAGTAAAGCTACAGGGCAGGGAAAGCGATCATAGAGGAAAAAAACAGTGGAAAGGAACTAAAAGTTGAAAAGGAAAAAAGGTTAGAGTTTCACTGTATTTCTTTTTCTGACATTATGCAAAGCAAGCTAAGTTTTAATAAACCTTCTTTTGAAACTAGTCCTCCCCTTTGGGATTATTTTGCCCTTTAGGTTTTCATATCCTAATACTCTGCTCATCTTGTGAGGCATTTAAGTATTCCCAGTGAAAGCAGAGCACCATTTTCCTTCTTCCTTGCAATCTTTTATTTATCTTTTGTTCTTCTTCTTTCTCTCCTCCCTCCTTTTACTCCAAATAAACTCTCTAGGGCTCAAAGGTTTTATTTCTTTCATTAACTTTTAATTTCTTTCAGTATTTTTTTCCTGTTTCAAGGGTCTCTTATGCTCTTTATCAAATTTTGTATCATTTTACAAGAAATTTAATGTGTAGTGTTACAAATTACAGCTTGATTCGGGCTCACTGCACTCTCCATACCTGAGATATATTTTGGGAAATGGTAATGAATAGAAAATTATATTTCTGCAAAACACTTTATTCAATTATTCCCTTGCTGCTCTACTTTGGCTTCTGTTTTGCTGATGCCAAAAGAAGTGAAGAATTATAGTCTGTTCTGTAGATTGGTGTAGAGATGCCATGCAAGCTGTTGAAGGAAATACAGACAGTTTAGAATTTTTTTCAAGGATAATAAAAAAGAAATTATGAAAGAATGCATAAGAAGAGAACATACCAAATTTCAACCATTCCAATCTTATTTTTTTCCCCGAAAGAAAACAAAGTCAGATTGGACATAAATTAGATCATCAAGTAAGTATTTTAAGCACAGTTCCAACAAAAGAGTGTGAAGCAATCCATTGTTAGTGATGCATGAAGTTATATACCTGCATAATGCATACAGGAAAATTATAATCTCATTAATTTATTTCAACAGGTTCACCAGCTCAGGAGGACCTTGCAAAGGAGAAGAGTATTTTCAGTAACAGAAATTCAACATCTGTAAGAAATAAGAAGTTCAGGTAATATGGTATTACATATCAGATTTCTGAAGCTGACTGAAAACGAAAAATTGAAGACCTTTGGTTACATTTTAAGAATTACCTCAGAATAGCAAGTTGATTTTTACTTCAATGCAATAATCCAAACATGCTAACACAATTAATGGAAATTAGGAACTAGTCATACACACTGCAGAAAGAAGATAAAACATATTGCAGAATACTACAAGAATGACTGAAATATTGCCCAGTGTTGTTTCATAACAGAAGCAGAGATGCTCAGAATAGCTCACTTTCTTTTTTGTTTTTAATATGAGAAAGAGGTAAGTACAATTTCTAATAAACTCAGAATGGGGAAAAATTTTTGTCCAAAAAAAATTGCTTCTGTATTTAATATTCAGATCCTTTCATAGAAAACTCAGATTCCACTAGAATGGAAATACTCTATTTTGGCTTGTGTTCATTCACCAAGTCAGATAATATATTATTATTTGGGGGCAGGTACCAATAAGTATATCTCTGTTTTGTCTGGCCCAGTGCTCTATGGAAGTTGCAGTTCAGGCATCTAATTTGTGTCTCATGATGAACTGTAAGGGTGTAGCATAGAATTCATAAGAGACTTAATCTGCCTCAGCTCACACTTCCCCAGAACATGAGAAAATACAGTTAGATGAAGAGCTCTGTAGAGATGAAATTTTTCAATTTGGTAATTCCACAGTCCATTCCACAATGTGTCAGTCCTCCTAAATGTTAAATATGGAGATGTTTCAGATTGCTTTATGTATAATGTGCCCTCTAGACTCCAGGCTGATGTCTCTGATTCTGTGATTATTCCAATAACTTTATCCTACTAGTTTATAATTAGTTGTGCAGCTGCAGGAAATTCAGTCACATATTAACAAACCAGTTTGTTCTGTACTTTGTTTCTGCTTTCTCCTTCTTCTGACAGACCTCCCAAAACTTAGTGTCCCTAATATTGCTATTGCAGCCTTTCACTGTGCATGTATGAAGGAATTCTCCTCTTGCATGAGCTTCTTCTATGGAATTTTTCCTAGGTGGGCTATTCCAGTAGTATTATGTAAAGCACTCCCAAGCTCAATTAGGACAATCCATCAGAGGTTCTTCATTAAGCCTGGAAGTGTTTGGACTTCTTAATGTGTAACAGGACTTGCTTTAAATTACCTTCTGGCCTGTCTTGGGGCTGGGAACCAGAATGTCTCTTCTCATTAGCCCAACAAGGGTAGCAGCCACACTGAGTGGTGAGTCCCTGCCATTTGGCCAATCCCAACACCATTTTCTTATAATCACCGGAAGCCCTCTCATATTTCTTCACTGGTGAGCATCCTTTGGTAAGTGTATTTCTTAATACTGTACAGCTTTTCTTAGCTTTGAATAGTCCTGAATAACCTTCACAATCAGAGGCCTGCAATTAGTTTCTTTGCATATCCTGAGCTCCATCTGGTACAAAGGAGAAATTCAAACCTCTTATCTTCAAATTATTCTCTCCTTTCTATGCATTTAAGTGATTTCCTGCTGCTTATTCCTTATCATAATATGTCCAACATACTTCTTTATACAGTGATTAACTTTTGGAACAACTTAAGCTTTGCTGCCTCATAAGCTTCTCTTCGTTTTGCAACCTAAAAATTAAATAAATTTTGCAAAACTTGAAATATTTTATGTTCTGTACACTTTTCCTATTGCCCAGATGTATCAGTATTCTCAGTTATTCTTAAACACTGTCTTGGCATCCTTTATTTTTTTCCTTCTCTGCTAAGTACAATACAGTTTCTGCTTTGTATAGAGTTCTTCCAAGTGATTTCAGAGGAAGTTTGGATTAAATATACTACATAAAATCAATTGCACCCCAATATAACGAAAAAATATACTTAAATCTTTAACCAAAAATACCCAGGTTAAAATAGTTTTAAATAAAAGACTGAAGAGTAGCTATTGATGGTTCAGTCACAGAATTGTTTTCTCCAGAGACTTATGATGAATTCACTTTTACTCAATACTTTAAATAACAGATTAGTTTTCACTAAGGGAATAGGCTCCTTACCTAAAAAAATAATTAGTTGGGATGCTGTGAATGTTTAAAGATAAGCACAAAATTTTGAATAATCTGAGCAAATTGGAAAATCTGATATCAAATCTCTTTTATTTTTCAGGTAGAAAGGTTTTCCACCTAGGTAGGCATTACCAGCTGTGCAAGCACTTAACACAGAGGAGCTGGCCTTTTCATAGGAAATGCTGTGAGGGACACTGAAAGCATAGCATAAGGGAACAGTACCATGGGGCTGCAAGTACCATATTGACAGAAGGCAAACAACATCTTAACGGCAAGATACACGAAGTGATCATTTTATTCTTTTAGGAAAGTGTAAGGTCCTGAGCCCTGTGATCATCTTTGGACACTACCCTGAATAAAGATGAACGTCAATTGCAGTAAGTTGAAAGGACAGAGACAAATATGATGATGTAAGAAAACAAGCTAAAAAGGGAAGAGTGAAGCAATCAGCGTTATTTAAGCTGAAGAAGAGAAGATGGGGGACAAAGCAATAACAAGGTGAGATGTGCAAAAGGCTGCTGTAAAGAGAAGAGAACAAATTGCTTTTCAGGTGGATGGTACAAATGAAAATGGGTTTATACTACATCAGGAATGTTCCAGAGCATCATCACTCTTTTCCAGTGTGACAGTAAAGCCTGGAAAAGATTTGGTGGAGGTTATAGCATCTACATAGACCTGTATAAAAGATGGATCTTGAGGCGCTCTTCTGTTCCAGTCTCTGCACCAAGGAAACCAGCCTTATCAATGTGGTTGCCACAGCTATTTGTCTAACCTGTTCTAGGACATCTCCCTGTAACCCAGGCTGACTATTCTAGGTCTTCATTAGACTTCACTCTAGATGCCATTCTTAATGTCTTGCCATTATAAGTGATTAAAAAAAGAAGTTTTATCTATTTTGCAAGCAGCAATCCTTATCCACCCCAGCAAAATACTGCTGTTTTGCCTTACATGGGGTTCCTTAAAAACAGATACTACCATGGATAGGGAGTTGATCTGTAGGTACCTGCCTGAGGTAATCAACCCACTTGATTACTTTTTCTGGATTTGTCAGCAATACACCTGCATGACTGGAGAAGAGAATACTAAATACAGAGGTACCTGGGAATCCTAGTAGGGGCTTGAAGCTCAAATAACTGAAGCCAAGCTACCTGGCAAGTAGGTATGCAAGATCCTGGGTGAGCTTGGCTGCCCTGTGCTGAAATCCAAGCTGTTTTGAGAAATGTGTTCCTGGGTTTCTCAGTTTGCCTCTGCACAATCTGCAAGGATATCCTTGGTATTAAGATATTGTAATCCAAAGAGCTGTCTTGGCCATACAGACTCTGTTCTGCCTATTGTGACTTTCAGTGTGAGAACTATACTGTGTGTGATTTTTTTTTATATATTTGATCAGGAAGAAATTTCATATGAAATATCATTGTTCTGCGTAATTTAAAAAAATATATTAAAAACTGTGCTAGCTTTACTTGTCCTTACTTCTTTTTGAGTGTCCTGTGAGTCCCAGGGCCATGATTTTTAGAGGAATGGCATCATCTGAAATGATCTGTCAGTATGCTTATTGAACCAGATGAGTGAATCTGCTATACTTGCATGTCCTGAGGGCATGATTCAGTTCATTATTTGGTACTCTACTAGTCAGGTTCACTGTCATTTCCTGGTAAGCAGCTTTATGTATATCAAGTTGTATCTTCCAATCAATATTTGAAGTATATGAAGTGTGTATTCATGCATTTAGTATGGACCCTTATGACTATGTGAGAACATGTCCTAAAAGATTGTGTGGAATGTGAAAGGAAGACAAGTGATGTACCTCTGTCAGTCCTGCCAAACATGTAATTTGAGATTGCTATGGTGGAGTGGTGGAGGCTTTTTTCTGGTCAACCTCCAATTTTTGTAGGGTATAGTTTGTGCAATATGTATAGTATATGGGTATATCTCAGAACCAAAACTGGAAAAAGTTATGCTTATGTGTAACTTTCTTTACTTTGTACATAAAAATCTTTGATGACTGCTCGGATGGATAAACTGAGGGTTTTGCCTGAGTGCTTGAGGTATTAGAACATCAGTTATTATCATTCTTTGGAAAATGAAACAAGGCCACAAACAGGTCTTGTATAAATTAAAAATGAAGTAAAATGAAAAAGTAAACAAGTCAGGAAAAATAATTAGCTGACATGTTAATTTTTAAAAAATACTTGTTTGTGAAATAAAGTGTAATTAAACCCTTAGTAAGCATATGGTATGCAATTACTAAAGGAGTTTATTAGTATGTATTCAGTGGAATATTTGGGCAGATAATTCACATATACATATAAAAGCAAGCTGAAAACTAGAATGTGAGAATTAGAGCAGTTTAGGAATGATGAATGTTCATTCTATTGATACTTTTGGTTTTAGAGGAATGCAGCAAAATATAACCTCTCTAAGGGGCATAAACCTGTTTAATTTTTTAATGAGGGTGTAGGTCTAAGATGAGGGAAGGGTGAAACTAGTTGTGTTAAGCTAATTAAACCTGCTCTCTTTTTTTGCAATTTTCTAAGTGTTAAATTAGCTGTAACCACTTATAATAGTTCTGGCTCCAGTTTTCCATACTACATACACCCAGTCATGCTGTAACAGTTCCTCTCTCCACCTCAGCCTTTTAAGACAGAGTCCTTTTGAAAGTTTTGTTCCAACACCTGACTTACTACTTTCAAAGAGAGATATTATGAAGAGCTCTAAAATCTACACATACAATTTATTTAACATTGTGGTCAAATTAGCATTTATTAAAACAAGAGAAGTTAAAAATCAGTAGTAACTCATAAAGTTAATGTGATTATAATATATTTTTTTAACACTGGGTCAGAATATGGTAAAAAAAATGGTCAGTTATTGCATTATCTGGAAAAGGCTTCCTAACTTGAGCTTCTTATGACACTTTTTGTTGTGAGGAAGAAGTGAGCTGGGATGTGTGAAGGAGAGCATATTGACAAGCAAAAACGAATTTTGATTTGTGCAGTGCACAAATCCAGGGATTTGTGGAAGGGAAAGGACCAGTGCCTCTGACTTTGTAAGAAACTATAATCCTTGCAGCTGTGCTGTCTCTGGGCCACTCAGCATAAATGAAAGCACATAACACATCTGTGCAAGATCTCAGCCTCAAATCACAGGCAGTGGACCAGTTCCACTACCCTTTTTCTCAGCAGAAAGTAATACAGAGAACCAAACCTGACTGGTTCGGTGGAGTCTACTGAGGTATTTATTTGCAACAAATGTTATCCTAACCAACATGTTATAGATCCATACAAAAAAGAATGTTCATTACATCTATACTACATTAAGAAAAAACTATCTGATGTCTCAGTTATGGTAAATGCATTTTTTCTGACCATAATACAGCTCCAGTAATTCACACAAGCTGAAATTGGGCATGCTGTGATAGTATAAGAAATAACTGAGATGTCATTAAACTTACAAGATAGTCTTAGAACACTAAGGGAATGCATTGACTGAAAAGGTTAATTTTTTTGTATGTTAATTATTATATTGGGTATTTAAATTTTTATTGTTGTTGTTGTTGTTGGTTTTGTTTGTTTGTTTGTTTGTTTTCCATAACCTTCACTGTGGAATATTGCATATTGAGGGAAGGGATTTGACTGACTTCTTAAACTGAATTCATAGGAAGCCCCATCTTGAAAGTGGCAGTAGTGTGTGAAATGAGACTGCAAAGCAAAGATTAAAGCACCAGAAATACTGCTGAGTATAGTTACAATTTGGTTTCAAATAGTGACAGAGTGAAGAAGATATTTGTAACAGTCTTAAATGGTAAAATACTTCTGCATGCTGATGAAGACAAAAATGTTTTATTTTGTTACTGCAATTCTAGCACATACATGGTCAACAAAGATTCATCTCAGAGCATTAGTGGAACTCTAGTAAAACAGAAATGTACCTTAAGACAGAGAAGCATGAAGTACCTTGCTTTCTTTACACCTGGTACAAAATTCACTGATGGTGAGCCCACGGATACAAATCATATTTGAGCTAATGGAATTATTGTCAATTCACCATCGGAATAAGGCCTTTTTGCCCCTAAGTCAGATAAATTGCACCTGAGAAGTTGCAGACATTTTGCAACTTCAGAAAAAAACCCAAATCCTTTCCTTATGTCTGAGCCTACAGCACTGTAAAATCATATTTTGCAGATGAGAAGATAATGCATTGCTTTTAGTTCATGAAGTTATGCCTCTGCTGCTTTGAAAAGAACAGCTAAAAACTTAAGACTCTTAAGCTTCCCTGTAGTATGTTCCCATTGCAAAACAATTTTCAGCTTTGCAGTTGCCTGTTTAGTTTTTCATTCTCTCAGTACAGTTTCATAAGCGATTTTTTTTTTGTCCCACCACCTTTATTTGTGTAAAGTGTAGTTTCTATATGAAACCCATCCCAATATTTTACAATGAATTAAAAATAGATTTTAAAAATTGCAATGGAGTTTAGGTTCCATTTATTTCTAAAGAAAAAAAACATACACCTTCTATAACACTTCATATGAAATTAAATAATTTGGTTTCTCTTACGGTGCTGTCTTTACCACAGCTGCGGTAATTTTGCAAAATATAAATTCCATTAAATTTTATACGCTTAACTGAAAAGAACTTTTTACCTACATTCAATTCATTACATCCTCTCAACTGAGATACTTTTGTAAGACAGCTAAGATATGCAAACAAAAAATTATTTAATTGAATATTCTCTGTAGGTCATTAATTTTTAGGATAAGCCCTGAGTACATCAGAAAATATAGTTGTGTTCAGACAAAAATAATATGAGCGTTATTTTTGTTTTTTAATTGAAGTTTTCCATGGACTCTAAAGTTGATAATCAAGCTTGAAATTAGATTATGAAATTTTATAGGAATTCATGTGAAATATATGTATTTTTCAGTGAAATGGATATTTTTCATATAACACACCAGTTGAGATCTGAATTGTGGCTGATATATTTCTGGATTAATCAGTGGAGATTGTGCATATTTATCATGTGTGCTCAGAGAAATTACTCTTGTATTAAGAATCCATGATTCGTTGTATCAGCACTCCTTCAGAAGACAACACAAACTAGCAAGCGAGGTATTAGTGGCACAATTTTCTTTTTAATTCAGGCATTTCAGATCCAGATGACATTTTTTAAATTTAGTTCCACATCATTGCATGTCTTTCAGAGGAAATGGTGGCAAAAGGATGTTGCCATTCAGCTATGATAGCTGGCACTTTAGACAAACCAAGAATGCCACACCAGAATGCAAGCTTATTATTTTTTGTGTCATTTTGGAACACTTTCCATACTTTATAAATGAAATTGTAAGTTCCAGTATTTTATTGGAGCTGTAATGGTCTAAGAACACAGGATAAAGTTTGTAAAGAGAAGCAATGTATATTAGGATTAGTTGGTACATTTAGGAAAAGTTGGTCAAATATCAAGTGTTCAAGACCTTCAGATTTGTCTTCAAAGCAATAAGGCACAAGTCTGAAAACTTATTGAAACTTTCCAGCTATATCAATTAATCAAATAAAATATATCACAGGTCCCAATGAACCTGTTCTTGCCTGCTATGAATAGTCAGCTTCTTACTTTTCCCTTTGGTTACTTGTCATTACTGATAGTGCTATTTTTCTAAAGAAAAGCAAAGAAAAGAGCAGGGAGAGACAGTATCTTGTTAAAACAGTTGATATAGGTGGGGAAAAAACAAACTGACCAGATTTCAGACATTCTGCTACTATTGCAGGAAAAGACACCCTTGTGTGGTGTCCTTGAGTATTTCAGAATTGCGTGGAAATTCAGAGTCTCATTTTCTGTGGCAGGTAACACAAGCACTGGAAGAAGTAATTCCCCTATGGTGCTGCAATGAGCTGGTTGACCTGAACCAAGTTTTGTGACCTCCTGTAGAGGTCATTCATGACTTCTGAAACTGGACATAGGTGAGGTTCACTAGGACTTGCTAATTTTGCTCCAAAAATTTCTGACTGATCATAATAAAATTGTCATCGGGAGCATATAAAGAGAAAACAGGACCATATCTGCCATGTCTGGTAGTGGCATTGAAAGAGACTTTGTTAAAAAGTAAAATTTTCTCTCTCTCTTTTTTTTTTTTTTACCTCTGCATAGCTCCAATCTCAGTGGTTTGGCATAAATAGATGGTCAAGTGTCTCCTGCATTCCCAGAAATGATCCAAAGAAACATGTCTTAAACAGCACCCTTTAATAACATAGATTTATAACATTACTATGTCTCACCAGATTGCAAACATCTATAAAGTTTACTTGCTGCAAGCTTAAAAGCACTTAGGGCACCAACACAGTAGTTCCTCTCTGTAAGTGTTATGTTTGATTTTAAGTAGACAACAAATCTTAAGGCATATAACTCTTTAGAGTAAGCTAGGAATGTGATTCTTTAGACTAAGCTAGATTCAGATGTGACCTTTACATTATATCTGTCTATCTTTGTAGAAATATTAAAGGCAGCAAATTAAAGCCAAAGACTAAAAGGGACAGTATTAAAAATATATGGGAATGCTTTCATGCACGATGACCATTTTGAAGTGAGGTTTGAAAGTATCCAGGAGAGCCAAATCTCAGAATTTTGCAGAAGTAAATTTTCTCTGTGGTCAAATAGGAATTTTTCCTGGAGAAGAATATGGGAAAATTACTTATCTAGGTAGGTTCAAAGACATGGAAAGGATGGTGTTGCTCAGGTGTAAACTCTTCTGCCAATTCCTTTCAGTGCAGAACACATGGAGATTGGCATATGCAGTGGAAGCTGTTATGTAAAATGGAGAAAGTAGAAAGTTGATGCACTTGCTGGTGAGGGGATTACACGCTGCCCTATAGGTGGCTCTGAGTACTGAACCTGCTGATTATGTACTTTTTGTGACAAGCAGGAATCATCTATAAGTCTCACAAAAGTCTTGGAACATTTCAGACTTGTTACTGATTGTGCTCATCAATGTTCAAACAGAACTACTTTTTCAAGTTTCATGACTATTTTACACCCATCCAAAAATAACTTGAACCCAGGAATTGTCAATCCAGCCCTCAGAAACCTTCTTTGTTTTTCCTTAGTGAATAGCACACATTCAAAAAGTAATAAATTCCCCATGCTTGCTGTTTCTCTTGGTTTATCTGTCCAAAAAGAAGGTAGAAACATGGCAACTCTGAAGATTTAGGTGCCGATTTATCCTTTGGAAACCGATCTGACACCAACTAACTCATGTGAAATGGACAAACAACAGGTAATATGTGTAATTTGTGGACTTCATGGGCCAGATTTTAATTACAAAGGGTTTGTATCACATGAATAATTTTCTGAAAAGTTACATTTTCCTCAAATTTCATTTTGCATAGAGGATACTAAAGAAAACCCATATGTTAGTGATTTTATTTGACTGTTTAAAGAGAGAAAAGTGCCTGTATATTTATCTGGTAACAGGGAATTCCAAGGGCAGGATACATTCTTTAACAAGGCCATGAACTATATATCACAACTAAGACTTGTAATAACGTCTAATACTGGAGTTATAAAAACCTTTGTAAGGCAAGGTTAATAACATGACAATAGTAAACAACCCAGTCAGCATAAAATTAAACTAAGCTTACAGTATTTTAAATGCATGGGTCCTGTGACAAAGGATACCAAGGAAAGACCTTTTGTTCATGAGCTTCTATATATGAAAAATTCAGTTTTGTGCTCATGTCTCAGTTGAAGGTCATCTGTATACAGGCAAGAGAAGAATAACTACCATACTGGGCTGAAAAATGCTGGGGTTCATAGCAAAGTTTACAATACTGTCAATACAATGCTGTAATCAAAGAGTAATATTATTTATGAAACTGAAAAGTTCCATTAACAGCCAGACATGTTGTATTCATTTGTATTTATCACTTTTATTTCCTTTTTACCCTTCTGAAAATAATTTTACTGTTTAGAAAGTGACAAAAATACTACTCCTCTACTTAAGCCCTAAACCAGACTGAAATAATTTATAAAATATCAACTTAGTTAACTGCCCAGATTCTGAAGGAACACTGTAGAAGATCACTGTTGTGTTCCTCATTCAAAAGGAAGAAACAGAAGGATAACCAAGTTCAGGATCACATTTACATTTTAATGGGGTCTTACACTGCTGGTTGGAATTAAAGATGCTTTCTGAAATTGGTGCCTCAGTCTCCAATCAGCTTCTCCTATCAGAACTATCAGAAGGCATTTCCAGAGGGAGTATGTGCAGAATATTTGAACTAGCAAACCAAAACAAACACACTGATTTTTAGACATATAATCACATTCTTTATCTCCAGCAAAGAACTCTAATTTCTTCTATTTGTGGCAATTTTAAAGAGTATTTGGAAGTTTTCAATGCCACTGCTCTTCATCTAGAAAGCAGAAAATAAGAATTTTAATGCCATTCATCAGATAGTAGAGTGTCATTTGCTTGTCCTTTCTAAAAGGGGATAGATCTAGGCGGATTCTGCTGAAAATGCAGGAAATATAGCAAAATATGTAGACCGCAATAGGCTGCCTTCCTAACCTCCTGGAATGGGGATTTTTGACCTCTTCATCTAACAATTTTCTCAATTTACTTGCCTTTGAAAACTCTGCTGATCACTAACCTTCTCTCCTCATAAAAACCTCAAATACACAAACAAACAAACAACCCCCCCAAAAAAAACCCCAAACCAAACCAAACCAACCCCTCTCCCCAAAGATCAAACCAAAAACCAAACTGAAAAGCATATGCAAATTTCATAATTTTGTAATGTCCACAAGTTAGGAAAATCTCTCAAATGGTCTTTTGGATTTGTCAAGAAAATTTCTTTCTTGACTTTGGATCTCTCAAAGAATAGGTCCCTTTTAAAATATTGTGTTGTACTCTGGACATAAAAACTCCATTCATACTAAAAAAAAATAAAAAAGAAAAGCAGCATAATCCCACTTGTTATGCACATTTTTTCCCCATCCTTCTTAAAACTTTGCAACTACAGAAATGGTACGTCATGACAATTTGATATAATATTGAAGGAAAAACTCTCTAAGAAAAGATGACTATATTTTCATAGTGAAAAACAAAAAAAAAGATAAATAGTAATTTACTGAAATAGGAACATGCATCTGTTTTTCAGAATACTTACATTAATGAAGATGTGGCCAGCTTTATTTTCTTTTACTTTTAATTCTTTTTTTTTTTTCCGAACAGATTTCTCACTGATAATTCAGTACCTTTCTGGGGAATCACTGTAACACCTAAAAAAACCTTCCTATTCTGTTGCGTTATTGCTAGTTTAGAGGATTCCTTTTTTCCCTCAGCCTGTTTTTCATTTACTAGTCTCTACATATTCAGCTCTTTACTAAAGTGACTAACACAACCCCTAGAGGTATATATATAAAAAACCCTAAATATAAGTTGAAAGGTCATATTATTTCTACATGTAGTAGCGGAGCTGCTGTCTTTGGAAAATTGTCCCCACTTCAGTGTCCAGAGTTCAGACTAGCTGCTGATATCATTGCAAATGCCCACAGGGAAGCCCCAAACACAATTTGGAAACTTCTTATTCTCTCAGAGGGTTAGTTAGAAGGTATCAGGTTTAAATCTATGAGTAGGTAAAGGGTACTTCAGTTCTCTTACAGGTGTTTAGTATGATTTAATGAGCTGAATTTGAAGCTGGAACAACTGAAACTCAGGCTTTGTTTTCAGTGGTGTGGGGGCTAATGTTTTAAAAAACCTGTTCATATATTGTTGTGGAGACAATCCATATACAAGGACAAGTTGTAATATTTTTTAACCTGAAATTCATCTCCTGGTTCAAATGAATATTTAGTTCTTTTTCAGTTTACAGCTTCTGTTACCCAGGAAAACCAGGATTTTCGTAGGTATGTGAGTCTTTCCAAAGTGATGCTCACTGTTTGTTGCACTTCTGTGGTCTCACTCCAGTTTGTCAATGAGATACCCTGAACACGATATTCCACTTCTGTGGATTTCCCCACTCTGGGGTCTGTCAGCATCTGTGTAGGCAGATCAAAATTACTGTGAACATTTTTGCTGCCAGTTCATATTCTGCTGAGTATCTTTCAACATCAAAATAACCTTCTGCTACCAGGTGTGTGTTCCTGCAAATGCACTTCACCAATTTTGATTGGTAGTTTTCTGCCCATAGGTTCAGCTCTTTGGATGTAGGAATTTATTGTTTTTGTCACACTGGAGGCCACAGATCCTCTCACTGTGGGACTGAAGATTACAATTGCAGAACGTGGTAGAGAAAGCTCTGGACACCACCTTCCAAGCAATCAGCATGCCAAAACAAGTATTCATCCTTCTGCTTCACAGTACAGAACAGCCCTTCTGCCACTACAGTCCTGATGTTGGAAACCCTGGAGAGGTCAAGAGAACATTGTTGCATAGTTCTTCGTGCAATAACAAGTGGAGGGATAGGGATCCTGCAGTGTGTCACTTCAGGGATGAGAGGTGGTGTTTAACATTGTGCCTCAGGCCCTCTGCACCCTTCTGGATATGCTCAACAGCATCTCGGAGGTGCATTAGATTCTGCTACCAAGTGCTCTCATTTTGTCTGGAAGGTAGAGAACATTGGTTACACATTCCTCCAGGTAAATAAAAGTCATTCCCAAGACCTGACTCAGAGCGGTGTGGACCTGGATATCAGGTCACAAACTGGTCAGACCCCAGGAAGGGCTCTGGAGACACACTGTGGAATGCTGTGAAGAGGGGAGTGATGCTGTTGTGTAGGTTCTGGCTCCAGAGCCAACACTTGTTCTTGAGGAGCCTCTATGATCAGACAGTAAGGAACACTTGCAATGCTGCTCTCCACGGTCATCTTTAGTGGATAGAAGGCATGAATTTCCAGGGCTGCACCAGGACATGAAGCCATTCAAAAACCCACACAAAACAGTGGTGTACCACCTAAGGGTGTCTCCAGAGGCTATGGTATAACATAATGCAATAAAACAAATAATAAAACATAATGCAACTCTGAGACCTTAAATTATTTGACTCTGATCCATCTTTCTGTTCTGAATTAATTTTTTGTTCCATCAGCTAAATCAGGAGTCCATTACTAATTCCCTTTAAAAGAAAATTTAAATAGGACACTAAGCCTCATAATAGGGTAGCTGGTTCTCACATGCCTCGTACCCCAAGTCCACCATTAATGAGTGCATCACAGTGGTGTGAAGTGCAAGAACTCAAACTCTCACCCCAAAGTAAGAAATAAATCTCCTAAAGGCAGCCTTGGACTCAGCTATAGCAATTCAGAAATATCAAATTATGTTTCTTTTAAGATTCATATAACTCCTCTCTGTTTAAACATAATTTCTCTACATGGATTGTGTCCAACCTGTTAAAAAGAGAGTTTTTG